>NC_086156.1:24775107-25400107 GCF_035149785.1 Candoia aspera | reverse complement strand
CTGCCTGGATTGCCATCACTAAGCGATGTGGTCACATGATGTCACACTTTACAACGGCATTGCTTAGAGACAGCAATCCCAGTTCCAACTGCAGTCATAACTTGAGGACTACCTTATGTCTACAGCAGCAAAGCACCATCTCTGCACCACAAACTGGTGACAAAACATGAACTCCCTCTAATAAGGGTTGGTGAGTTCTATTCCTTAGAAGTGAGGGCTGGAGTACAAGTTGCTTTTCTTATCTATATTGAATAACAAATCTAAACTCTTCTGCACAAATGGGGAAAGCTCATCCATAATTAATTTCACACGTTAATTGCATCCAGGCAACCAAATATCATTCCCTTCTGCAATTTCCTTTCACATAAACCACCTGGTGAGGTTGGCTGCAATGACAGAGTGAGATATCAGCCAAAAGTCATTCAGGAGGCTTCCATGGCTCAGGGTAGATTTTAACTTGAGTATCCTCAGTATCCACGACCTGAGTTTGATCCCAGCGGAAGCTGGATTCTCTCTCGGGTAGCCGGCTCAGGTCAACTCAGCCTTCCATCCTTCCGAGGTTGGTAAAGTGAGTACCCAGCTTGCTGGGGAAGGTGATGACTGGGGAAAGCAATGGCAAACCACCCCATTATAGTCTGCCAAGAAAATGTTGCGAAAGCAGCATCCCCCCAAAGGGTCAGACATGACTCAGTGCTTGCACAGGGGACCTTTCACCTTTCATCCTCCAGTCAAACATTTTAACCACTATATTACACTGGCTCTCAAAACTGTCCATCTTTGCACAACTGTCCATGTGGGATATGAGGCCTGACAGCCACACTTGATCTTTGGAAAGCATACCAGGGTCCAAAGTCAGAACAATGGAATGAAAGGCCAGAATAAAGATATGGTCATAGCCAAGTAAAACAGGAATTTTCATTTAATTCTATTTAACTTTATTTCCCCTTGTATCACATTAAAAATTACAATTCAGAAGTATTTTAAAGTCAATAGGCCACAATCTAGACTTTGGGGGGATGCAGGGCCTCATATGCCTGCTATATGATATTTTACAAGTTAATCAGGTCTTATTACCCACAATCTAGTTGATTCAGCTTTCAAACTAGAACTAAATGATGTTACTTGCCTCAAGAGAAATTCTGCCAAACCAGGCAAAAAATGAACTATATACAGAACGAGCATAGCCAGGTATGTTCCTAATTATGATGAAAGCTAAAATCTGAAAGACAAAAAACAAAATGACATGTTGTCATGCTCCCCGATCAAACATTCCCAGAACAGCTCACTGGACTCGCATGCATGAATGAAGTTAACACGTGTCGAAACTTGCGAGTCGGCAGAGGGGAGGGGGAACGTTCAGGAGTGAGAAGACATCATGTTCAGACTATCTCTCATACCCAAAGTCAACTGGCTGAGCCATTGGAAACACCTGCAAGAGACTGGCATGAACTGAG
Organism: Candoia aspera; assembly: GCF_035149785.1. Lineage (NCBI taxonomy): Eukaryota > Metazoa > Chordata > Lepidosauria > Squamata > Candoiidae > Candoia > Candoia aspera. Next base: position 25,398,653 of record NC_086156.1, on the reverse strand, counting down.
GGAAAGGGGGGCTGCATACCAGAGCGAGGGAGGGGGAATCATGTACTCATTGGGTTGTTTAAGTTAGAGAAAGCACGGGAACTTTCATTCGCAACTTTTTTGCCATTCTGTACGCTTCTTCCATTAAAAAAGATTTCTACTGCATTTACGTATGAATTGGATTTAATGGTAATAGAGTGTTGCAGTACCACGCATGTAAAAAATATACTCAATTTATGCTATGCATTTAGGTTACACAACCATCTGATGATGCAACAAGAAATTCAAATTCTATTAACATGAAGATTACCATAGGAATAAGCAAACTGCTGAACTTCTATCATATACAAGAATGACACTCTACACCTGGATGTCTTCAGAAATACTCTCCTGAAAAATGATTATCTATTAGCCACAAGTTGGGTTCCAGCAAAATGCTGAGCCAAGTTCAGCACACACTGAAGAACAATTTCTGCCCTGAGGGCCACATATATTGCTAAGTACTGGGGGACTGCAAGTGTCTACATGTATACGTATGCTTATCATGCTAGGGAGGAGACAATATATGAGGCTGATTCTTGAGGCTTTCATATAATAGAAAGAAGAAATTTGGAGCAAAGATCCATGTGACCCTGGAGAACCCCATGTGTCCAATGTTTACCCCTGGCTTAATTCAATAGAAAAGGTCTTGAATTCAAACTCTCCTTCTGTACGGTTGCGAGAAGACTAAAGGCAGAGATGTGAAAAACAGTGCAGTCCATGGCTGCTCTGTTTCATGTTACTCCCAAAATGTTCCATTTCTCCCCTGGAATACATTGACATGGGCATTCTGGGGGTGATTTGTGCTTTTCCAGAAGTACATTGGTCAGAGAGAGTGGTCCATGTAATTCCAGATGACTATTTGGCAGAGCAAAATATCTCCAAAATTCCCAGGTTGGCATATTCTATTCTGGGGGATAGATATATCATTTCAGGAGAAAAACTGAATATTCCACTGACGAAGTGCCCCATTTTACACATCTCTGACTGGAAGCATCCAATCTCTGGTGGAATCCGTAATTTAGATCAGGTGAGATTTAAGTAAAGTTAGAGCAGGAAGCATCCGTTAGAAACATGTACAACAGCAATCAATAAAACACTTCATTGCTGCTTTAATTAATCTGGCTCTGCCAATATTTGTGAATATCAGAGATCAGGTAGTTGTTTTGCAAACTATAACACTTTATGCTTTATTAACTGTAAGTGTGAAGAGAACACCAACATTCTAATCATAAATATGGCAGAGAATATAATTTACCTGCACAACAGAAACAGAAGGATGCATTTCATTGCATTCAGTTTTGTTTTTACAGCTACTTGCCCAGATGGAATATGTCTACAAATATAAAACACAGTTATTAGCCAAATAAAGCAACTATTTTTTCAAGGTTATTTATGGAGCCAGATATTGCATTCATCAATAAGAGATATATTCACATGATAAATTTAAACTTAACATGTCCCTTACCAGGAAAGGGCACAGTCAATATAAATGTCTAGTAGTAAACATTCTTGATTCCAGAGGTCACTTAAGCCTCCAATTTAGTAAGAACAGTATTTAGGCAAGGCAGTTTGGAAACTTACCAAAAAAAACACTACTGAAATAAATAAAAAAATATTTGAAACTTTGGTAGGAAAGAGTGGCTCTCCCTTTCCTTCTGAGAGGACCTGCCGTTTCTGAAAAGTCAGATAAATAAAAGCAAACAACATTCCATGGAAAACAACCTGTAAGAGAAAGGGAATATTGCTTTATCTCAGCATTTAGCAAACATTTATTTAACATTATAGTTATCTCTTAAAGAACTCTTGTGTAAATTGCTACATTCATCTAGAACGGCTAAATTTTTTAAAAAACATGGTTTTATAACATTTTTTTTTAGGTCCATATACTATTCCATAAACAAAAGCAGCGGGTTTGTAACTAACTGGAACAACGTATTAAATGTTTGTTCATCATTTTTAAATTTTATTTTCATTTTAAGCTGAAATCATAATTCAGCATCATTTTCAGTAACACTGACAGCCATAATTATGATCAGGTCACACAAAAATATGTATAAACAATTTAAAAAATACATACATATCGATCTAATTTCCACCTGAACCACCATTCATAGACACTCCCATTTAGTTCAAAAAACTTGGACAATGGCCATATGGAAAAAACCTTTTCAAATAGATCCTGTAAGAAACAAACAAACGAACAAACATATATATATTCACACACACACACACACACACACACACCACCTATATTACACTATTAGGTCATCTGACACAAATACTCAATTTCTGTGAGTACAAATATATTTAGATGAAAATACAATACTCCATATTTCATCATACATGAAAGGCAAGCATCCTGAAACTACAATTAATCCTAGGATGTAATGATAAGCAAAAGGATCTATTAGTTCACATCAGACTCCATCTGTCCTATCTTAGCAAAAGGAGATTATGTTCATGAAACACTGTGCCCAGTTAAGATCTTATTCGGAAAAAAAACACTTTTTAATGTATTTTACTTGTAAATATTTGCAAAATGAAATAATTTCATATTTCAGTATAATGGCCAAATATATTAACACATTCACTTTCCAAGTTTTAATATGGTTGCTTAGGCAAAACTAGAAGCACATTAATTGGTTCTTTGAAAAGGAAACAGTACTTTAAGATTAATCATATGCATACATATAAGGCTGAATTCCCCAAATCTTTATTAGGCATTGGACCTGTACTCTGCTGGCTCAAGATCACAAAATTTACTGTACTAAAAATCTTCAGAGTGATTAATTAAAAAGCTAACCATGAAATGGAATGCTAAAAAATATGGAAATATAGTATACAGCCAGCAACATCTGCAAACCATGATGACATCAAAAGGATACACATGCAGTCACACAAGTTTCATCATTTGTATCCCCTACTCCCCATGGACAGCCATGTATGTAGCATAAAACTCATATTCTACATAACTGCAAACAGTATAGCATTTGGTAAATTGCAGTATCTGTATGGCACTGTATTATGTAACAACACAGCCACACCTATGTTGGCATATAAGCACATATGTCCAACATAAAAATATGTAAAAGATGTTCTTCAGCTGTGTTTCCATAAGTGGTTTGTTTTTTTTACAGGATCCATTCAGATGCATTTTTTGGAATTAAGTTAAATCTCTCTCAGCCCAACTCACCTCACAGGGTTGTTGTGGGGAAAATAGGAGGAGGAAGGAGTATTAGGTATGTTCACTGCCTTGAGTTATTTATGAAAATAATAAAGGGGGGATAGAAAATTAAATAAATAAATGAAATAAATATACGGTGGTACTTAAAAGCTTGTGAATCCTTTTGAATTTTTAATATTTCTGCATAAATATGACCTAAAACGTCTCCATACATGTCCTAAAACTAGATAAAGAGCACCCAATTAAACAAGTAAGTCAAAACATTATACTTGCTTATTTAGGACTTGTGTGGAGAACAGATCACATTTTAGGTCATGTTTATGCAGAAATACTGAACATTCAAAAGGCTTCACAAACTTTTAAGCACTACTGTATGCTTTTCTCTGCAGTGGTGTTGCAATTCTTGTGGCTGTTTCAGAATGTGCTCTGTTTTGTTTGTGTGTGTGCGTGTGTGTGTGTGTGTGTGTGTACTCCCCCCACATCCTTAATAAAACATCCAACTATTTCAGAGCCACATATTTCAAATAATTTCTTCAGTCAAATACAAGAAAGCAAAAACAATCTAGTTTTCATTTATAAGTCATTTACACTGTAATATTTCATATCAAACAACAAAATGCAGTAGAAGAAATCATGTTATTAGATCTGCTTCTTAATCTGCTATTAGAGGAGATAGACATTTTCTAATATTCCTTTCCTTGACTTCTCTATAGAAAGCTTTTTTGTTCCTCGTGTTCTGCTACCATGTTTACCAATAGTAAATACACAAAAACAAAAAAAACTTAAACCTAAATATCTATCTCTGCCTCCCCATAACCAAAGAGCACAGATGCACCACCCTCAAATCTTTGGACTATACCCATTTCTAGGGAAATGGTTAATGGATTACCACAGAGCTAAAAGCATGTCAGTTGTTTTCCACAAACAACACACTCTGTTCTTTTCAGACACACTAGATTATTACTCTGCCTGTTCCAAAACTGTGAATGCTTTCTATTAACTGTTTAACTAGAATTTGTATTCTGCCACACAAAAGTACAATACAAACCTCAGAATATGCTAGAAAATATATGCAGACAAACAGGAATGCTAATTTTGTCAGTAAGCCAGAATGCCAGAAGAAACTGCCTGTAAAAAAGAGCAACAATGAAGAAAAAGATCTCATTATTCATTTTTTAGAGAAAGATTTCATTATTATTGTTAGTAAACACTTTGTTACATGCAACAGAATATGTTAGTAAATCCTGTGGGTAGGTCAGTACACTGGATATAACTCCTTGTTTGTGGGATTCAGACAACCATATATTGACTTGCAAGACAGTATCATGTTGCCTCCTCTCTGCCTGCATGATCTGTGTGCCAGCCCACCCATCTCCAGTCCTCCCAGCAGTCTCCCTCTGGATGCTCCCTTCAGCCATCATCACAACCATCAACAACATCTGGTCATGCCATCTCCAAGGAAACCTTTTAACCTTGGAATTTCTCATTCTTTCTATACCCATGAACCACTTCTCTCCATGACAACCATATCTAAAAGAAAGAAGCCCATTTTATTCCATGTACAGAGCAACAGAAATTCATATTTTGATTTGGGCACAGACCTCCTGAAAACAGTTGTTTTGTGTGCAAAATAGGTCACACATATAACTTATAATACATTTCTACTTAGTATTTACTAAAGATGGGGAAATGAATAGAGAATTTTTAAGATACTCAAATGCTGGTAGAAAGGTAGTGAGTATTATGTGGTGAAGTGTTCAGCTATGTTAATATACAGTTTTTTTTAATGCAAAATGAATTATTTACCATTGGCTTTCTTCAAGATAATTTGAGGCCACAGAGCTAATGTAATATATATGACCAAAAACCAGAAAGTGACTAGAGGAACGAAGTAATAGAACTGGTAAGACCGATCCATTACAATGCACAGCACCACAACCAGGAAGTTCAGTCGAAATAAAACCTGTTAAGTATTGAGAAAAATGCTTAAGCATATGGCAAAGGTATATTAGATAACTTTCCTTGTACATTTTAATATCAGAGTCTTAATCTGACTGCAGTTTGAACAGAAGTGTCAGACTTGCACATTTGTAGTTTATATTGCTTCTGCTACAATCTAGATGCTTAACAATTTTGTAACTCAGGCTCTAGTTTTTTTTAAAAAAAACTCAAAAACAGCTTACAAAAGCCAAGTTCATAATCTGGGTTGTGCCATACAATTAATACATATCTAAAGAAGAGGGAGGGAAGGAATGTATTATTGCATGCATCAAATCTGACCTTAAATTTCTAATCACCTCTCCTTAATAGAGCATTTTCTTATTTAGCTAAAAGGAGACTATATTCACAAAAGATTTTTGGATCTAGGTAAAATACTTCTCTTTCACTTTTGCGGAGCCAGTCAGATGGTCTAAAAGCAAGTTTGCAGAATTCCAGTTCAGCACAGTGAATTAAGATTAGTTAGTTATCCTGCCAGTGCTAAAAGTATATCCCACATTTCCTATTGCTACAGTATGCAGAGACTCTAAAATTAAAACATACTAACTGACTGGTAAAACTTGAACAGTAAAGTATTTGAATGAAAACTAATATGCCAGCTCACTTATTTTTGGTGAAGGACTGTAGAGCAAAATGAGACAACTCACAGACAGCAAGCTGTCTTTTCACTGCTAATGAAAATCACTTTATGACATGAAAACAGTATATTCTGTCTTGAGAGGGGAACATATTGTCATTACTTAGCAGAGCCAGCTGATTAGAGTTTTAGAAACAAATTGATTAAAATCAGTTTTTGTTATCTAAAATTACAGTCCCTGGTATAGTTAATATGATTAAGACTTGTGGACAGTAAAGAAAAGCAGAAACAAGATCTTGCTATTAAAGGCATGTGTCGTATCATCTGAAAGATTCATTTCCATTTTAATAACTGAAATCTCTTCACTGGAAAATAAACTGAAATTGCAATGATAGTTTAGGACCCTGACTTATGCCCACAAAGCAATTTCTGAGTTCTCCAACTTAGCCTCTTTGGGGTCAAGTAAAGACATACACATTGCACCAACAAGGAGTTACCAAGAGGATCAAGAAATCTCTGCCCTAATGAATTTAGAGATAAACTGGATGCTAAAATAAGTATCTTACTGTCAAACTTTCTGTAACCTAATACCATTTGCTTTTAAATAAACCTGGTTAAAGACTCTTGCTTTTTGGTTGTAAACAGATCTTAAGGGCTTGAAAGTATGATGGGATCAATTGGGCAAACCATACAAGGTGCTACTTTTGGTTCAGAGGTCTTTTCCTGTGGCCCTGGGTGTCAAATTGCTTGAAGTCTTGACCTCAAACTGCTGTTATTGTATGGCAGGTCCATTAGCAAGGAGATCTTACTCTTCCATGACTTGTTTGGGAAGGAGAAAGTAGACCTGGCATTTATTACTGAGACATGGTTGGGCAAGGATTGGGGAAGGGGGTCCTCACTAGCAGGTTCTGTGACCTGAAAAAAAAAAAATTGAAAATCCCTATGCTACCTTTTATCTCATCAGTCAGAAGATAATTTGAGAATGGAGTACCAACCAGGCCTTTCTAGTGACCATGAGGTATGGCTAGCCATTTCATCTCATATGCAGAATTTACCATGTCTCTGGGTAAACTCTGCAGACTCACCTGGGGTTCCTGTGCTCCTTTACCAGGCTATGGAAGTCTGACAGAGTCCCTCAAGCTCTGCTTGGACTCAGCACCTCTTCCTCTGACAAAAGATCCTCACCCCTCATTGCTCCTTACACTTCCCACTGCCTTGCTAGTGCAAGAGAGGGGGAGGAGTTTGCCTTACTTGTCCTTGAGGGAAATAAGTGGAAGGGGCTTCTCCATGGCTCTCCTTGTTGGGAGGGGGAGGTCAGTCACCAGACTGGGTCACCACCACTGGTCTGCTTGGTCCTGAATCTTTATCCCCTCTGTCACTATTCTTAGGGCTGAAAAAGCAGCCTGATGAAAGTCACACAACATCACAATGGTCCACATCTTTCCCATCTCAGCTTGCCCACTGCCAGCCTTCTCCCCAAACTTGTCATCCTGCAGGCTTCCTTCCCTTGGAACATCCTCACTTAGGAGGAAAAAAAGTTGGAAAAAAACAGAAGAAAATCTTCCAGTACAAGTGTCAATTTTAACCATGGCTCATGGCTCCCCAGTAGTTTTAGAGCCAGTCCCCAAACAAAAAAGGGCCTCTAGAAGACCCCATCTTTGATACTGCTATGTGGTTTTGCCAATTTTGCCACCTTCTTGTTTCCAGCAGCATCTTGGTAAACCACAAAATCCAAAATAGTATATATTTTTCTTATTATTTTCTCTTCCACCTTTTGGTCCAGATGCATAGGTAGTATTACTATATTGTTGTTATCTCTGTTATTGTTATTGTTATTATTTACTGTCAGAAATTTGGTAGTACTTTTTATTTAGATGAAAATAATAGTGATCCAAGAAATCTAGCAGGTAATTTTAAATTTGGAACCAATATGTTTATCTGTACTTTAGTTGGGGACTAGAGTCTTTTTTTTCACAGCTTTATAGTGCTAAGAGAGGAGGCAGATCTTTTTCTGAAAAAGAGAACCTGCAGCTATCAGTTTTGTAAAACAGTTGCTTAAAACTTTATTGTCTGAGAACCAAGGCTTTCCATTATCATCCTTTCATCCTTTTCCTTTCATCCTTTTCCTTATCATCCTTTCTCATCTCAATATGGAATTGAAGGAAAGTCCTTCTCTAGGAGGCAGAGCTGAGACTGAGTGGAGGTTCCCTCCACTGGGTACAAAAGTCTAGGCCCTGCTTTCTAATTAGACGTGATGGAGTAAACTGTTTCCTGTCAGCTTTAATTTTGGTGACTAAGAATGGACCCACTCACCCATGCAAGCCAAGTTAGCACTAATGGGGAATTTGAATCTAAGCCTGAAACCTTGCTACAACAGAGGGACAACTGGTCAAGGGAGGAAGACTTGATCCTTTGCCCAGCTTCAACAGATGTGCAAGAATGTACCAAATATGGAACAGTACCTAACAATAACAGGAAATAATTGAATTGCATTATTGTAGTCAGCCTTGATCATCTGAGATGGGTGGCTATCGAAATCAAATACATACATACATACATACATTTCTTACCTGACACACTCTATAAATACCAAAATCTCCTTTAATCCAAAAGTATGAAAAATGCCCATAGCCTGTTTGGAATAGATATGCAGCAACTAAAACACGGATGTGCATGTACACTGGTAAGAACTGTGAACAAAAACATAGGAGCATTTAAAAAAAATCAAGTAATTCTCACTGATTAAATTCCAACTTAAAAATAATGATATATGAAAATAAGCTTCCCACTTGATTTTAATTTTGCTTCATTAAAGTTTCTTATTAATAGACATTAAGGCTCCATGCCTAACTTATTTTGTCTTATAGGTCTTTTCAATACATCCCCAACTAACCATCTGTTTCATGATAAAAGAGACAGAACTTTTTACACTAACCTGTACGCATGTAGGATGCACTTAGAGTCATATAACTGAAGCAACATAGAAGCATTTGTAATAAATAAAATAATAAAATGGTATGGATATGTAGGCTGGGGCACTGTTCCATCTACTCCATTAGAAGAGCGGAATAGGACATCTGACTCTTAAAACCACGCACAAAGAGTCATAATTAAAATGGCTCTTCTAAATACTGGTCACAACAGTGAGGGGATAAATAGTACCATAGTTCATTTGGATCAATTAATATCTTTTGCTAATCTTAGCTAATGGTGAGATAAAATTATCACCTATCTCAGGATTGCTTTCAAACCTCCCCACTAGAAAATCAATGCCCTCTTCCCAAGTGGAGGCACTCTAATTTGAGAACCATAAAGGTAAGATGAAGGAGGCAAAATAAAGATGGCATAATTAAATACAGAAATATTTTCATGTTACTTTAAAATTATCAGTGTCATTTTCAATAATTTATATTTTCATTCACTTTACATCATTTCACAACACAAGAAAAACAAGAAAACTGTGAGAAAAGTACATCTTTCAAAACAATCCTTAACCATCCCCTATGAAAAAAACATTTAAAAACTTATTTTAAAATTAGTGTTTTAGTCCAAAGGTCTATTTTCCTGAAAAATGATTATATTTTAAGAACCTACATACCGTGCTTGCTCCAGAGATATGATAGATTAAAATGACAAGCTGCATCCATCCTTTCCATTCATCAGTCTGCTCCCTATTTAACACCTTGGTCTGTGCAAAATAAAGGAAAATAAAGAAATATTATTCTAGAAAACAATTTTAAAAAATACACTACTACTATACAGTAAATAAGTTTGAAACTATCATACTGATAATTACAATGGCAATTAACCTGTAAGTGTATGTATGCTGACGTATTTGACAGGGACTGCAAGACAAAGAACTGCATAGACCACTCTTGGTAAGCTGCAAGGTTACTGAACTTTTTTGTGTTCAGCTAACAAACATTATATATTTCTTGCCAGTTCACTTTTTAAACTCAGCCAAAGGTGATTTCTGATGCAAGAAGGTGAAGTACTTTTAGAAAAATAACGGCCACAGGCATTTTAGGTACCTCCTTGCTTAAGGCCACTGGGTGAGTAAATGTTGGCAATTGAAACAACATTGTCAACAACTTTGGGTAAAAAGAATAATAGAATTAAATTATAAACTACATTTATAGAATTGTCCATAAAGTACAATTTTCTTTTTAGTGTTTTTATAACATAATCATCTCTAGTTTATAATTCTGATTCAAGTCCCACTGAATCCAATGGGACTGGCTTCCAAGGAAATGTATGGGACTTAATTCTCGATTTCTATTTCCCATTTTGTTCAAGAAAGGTTGTAGTATCTGAAAGCAGTAACAGTGAAACAATACATAGGTCACTGCTGCTGACAGTGGCAATGGCAATTACTGTTTGTTTAAGAATGTTTAATCTAAGTTCTTCATTTAAGCACATAAGAAAAAAAAATACCTCTTTAGTATTTTCAGTGTAAAATACTCCTAACACAAGGATATAAATTATTGGTATAAAAAAAGATGAATGAGTATAAAACTTGTTCTCTTTCATGAATAGATTTGCTCTATCACACAGGTAGAAGTAGCCCATAATCAAACCAAGTTTGCATAAGGACTGGAAAAGTATCTCTAGAGTAGAAACTGTTGGAGAATTAGTGGCAGGTTTTTTCTCTTCTCCACTCTCCATATCAGTGCATGGCTTGTTCTTCTGGTTATTGTTGCGACGAATGAGAACAAGAATCAAATATCCAATTACAGATGAAGCAAAAAAGCAAAAAGCTAGCTTTTGTATCAAAGTGATGGGAGGCTGAGGTTGGCAGCATGAGCCATCAATAGGTTTCACAATCTTGTTGCAGTGGATGTTTATCAGAATCATTGCACTCTATTGAAAAAAAAAATTGAAAACATAATTTTTGTCAGTGGAATTTTGTTTCTGTACTAAATTTATCTCAGTAATTTTTAAAGTGTATTTCATTAAACCAAATGCAATCTCTGTGTTTGCATAAAGTTAATTTGCAAAAGTTAATTTTTCACCAGAGAAGATAATAAAAATATGGCATAACAAAAATGCTTAATTCTTCATCTGATCAGCAAATTGGATGTTGGAAATCCATGATAAAATCTCTTTGATTACATTAAATTGTGGAACAGTTGGCTATCTCAGTGCTTTTTGTAACTTAATTTATAGGGCTAATCAAGATGAAAGGCTGAGAAATCCAAGGTAATGTAGGAACTTTCTATATTTTAACAATCCACAGAACAACCATAAAATACATCAGAGTAATGTTAGATTCTTCCTTTGTTAGATTACAGGTGTACTTTTAAAGTTGACAGGCAGCAACTTTTATCGAGCTAATTAAATGAGTTAATGGAAAAACTGCATTTGAATTAATTTTTTCAGGTCAATCTGTTGTACAACACCAGCTTTTTGATAGTTGGAGAATATAACCATTCAATTGAATGATCTAAATTTATTGGGAATGATTTCTGCAGGGAAAGAATAATCATTAAATTAAGTACATTAAGGAATTTAAATCAGATTTTTCTAATACAGTATCTTATGTAATTGGTAGGGTGTGCTAATTAAATATTGCATTTGCAAAACATTTTTGCACTGTATATAATTGTATGAGGTTGAGAAAGTTTCTCAATACCTTTTTTAAAAAGTAATAAAGTTCCTACAATTAATCGTATGATTTTAAGGTCCAGTACTATTTTTTGTCATTATCAATTCTAATGGCTGTGTTTTAGAGGTTACTCACTGTTTCTCTGCTTGATTCAGGAAGATGTAAGCCATCTGATGACTGAATTATAGTTTCTTCTGCTATCAGTCTAGATGCACTGAAAACTTTTACTTTAGCTTTTGAATTTTTTGAGCTGCTGTTCAGAATACTGACTGCTGCTTCATTGTAAGCATCTATTTTCTCATTAGTGATCATTTTCCTGCTTTCACTCAACATATCTTCATCAACTGGATCTGAATTGAAAAGAATATCTGAGTTACTATTTTTATATAGCAAAGCAACAAATAAATATTCAACCCCAAGGGCACGAGTAGGAAATTGGTTGTCTGCACCCTTTTAGCAAACCATGGCATACCTGAAGATCTTCACCAATTTTTAGTGAAACAAACTGTCATTTAATAATAGTCCAGATACCTAGTGTTTCTGGTGATAAATGAAATAGTGTGATAAACTAATGCTAAAATATTTCTTCACACAAATGGGTAAAAAATGGACTGAGTTCCTACCCCTATAACTGCAGCTGAAAAAGTGCTGCAAAAAGACTACTACTCATGCTTCAAATTACCCTTGTTCCCAGTATATGAAATATTCCTAGAATAAACCTGACAATACCATCCCCAGTTAGGATAATATAATAAATACCACAAAAGGGTTTATTATATACATACAGCTCACTGCTTAGTCCAGATATCCAAGTTAAAGCATCCTTGACAGGTGGCTGCATAATCTCGGCCTGAACTTATCCAACAGAATGGAGTCCCACTTCTACAGATAATTGATTTCTGTCATTGAGCTGTTCACTTTTAGGAAGACTTCCTTAATTTTCAACAGAAATCTTTCTTTAACTTAAGACCATTATTCTGATAGTTTTTCTTTACTCTGGAATCCACAAAGCAAGGAGGTCTAACAATAAAGCCTCTTTTTTTTAGCTGACATTTTAAGCTTTTTTCTCATAGTTAATCAGGAAAATTCTAGGCTAATCATTTGACTTTGCACTGTTTCCATTCAACTGTTCTACTGCAACTCAGCAAATCATCTGTTCCAAAAGAAATCATCCTGTTTTCTTCAGGATTTGCTCAGGTATCATGTTAAGAGTTATTTCCAGTACAGAATGTGATTTCCCAGAAATTTAGTCATGGAGCACTAATGATCCACAATATGGGGCAAATCCTCAGCAGCTGTTCTTGGAAAATATCCTAGAAAAAATTTGGTACTCAGATTCCAACTGAGAATTACAAGCATTTCAGATGACATCAGCCTCAACTAATTAATTTAGCTTGCCCTAAGTAACAACAGCAATACACTAATGTGCAATACAATAAACATTATTTTACCTTGTAAGACCCAGTAGACATCACTGCTCTTTGCCAGTTTTTCCAGAAGAGGTGCAATTGATGTGATATTGATCCTGTACTGTGTGAGTGCTTCATTGCTGCCATTATGAATTTTTATAGACCACTGAAAAGTATATTATAGGAGTCATTGTGTGTGAGATGGACAGCAGAGAAATTTAATAAATAAAATAAATAAATAAATATTAAAGAAGAAAGAATTAGAATTGTTGGTATTTCAGAAATCTTATAAAGTAACAGACTGACATATTTTTATAACTAATAAAATAAATCAAAAGAATAGTTGGGACAAATATGTACACCAAACTTCAGTGTACCCATGTATCTAGTACTGTACAGAACCTTGCAAACTATGAAACTAAGCAGCTGTGAGACATTTCTAAAAATTTTTTATCTAAAACATTAATAAGACTGATAATACTGATCAGACTAATAATACTAGCATAATATTCAAATCTACTCCTTTCAACCATTTCCTTCACAGTTTGAAAGATTCTTATTACAACAGCCATCCTTGTTACAAGTACTATTTCTGTATACATTTATACACACACATACACACTGTATATATACTGTGTGTGTGTATACACATTTCTGAATGACCACTTGTTCAATGACCTTGTTCAATGACCATTCAAAGTTACAATGGCACTGAATGAGGAGACTTATGACTGTTCCTTGAAGTTGCGGCCGTTGCGGTATCCCAGTCATGTGATCGCCATTTGCAACCTTCACTGCCGGTTTCTGACAAGCAAAGTCAATGGGGAAGCAGGCAGGAAGTTGTAAGTTGCTGTCATGTGATGGTGTGCTTAACAACTGTGTGCGATTTGCTTAACAACAGCAACCAGAACTGCTGTCATAAGTCAGCACAGTCACATGATTTTTCGCTTTACCACTGCATTGCTTAGCAACACAGTTGCCAGTCCTAATTATGGTCATTAACTGAGGACTACCTGTAATGAGTCTGCATGTGTGTATTATCAGTCTATAAGGAGACAGCATTAGTTAACAATATTCTGATGCCAAAGTTGTCTACCAAGAACTAACTACACTTTGGATCTCAAACCAGGAACAGTAGCAAAGAGAAAAAGGAATGAGTGGGAAGCTCAGGTTGGCAACTTATGCAATGTAAGAAAGTAGTAGTATACTGTATTGATAGTTATATGTTAGCTGATAACCTAATTCTCTAGGCAGCTTGAAATAAGGAGAGTGAAAAGAAAGAGAAAAGAACAAGTAATGTCAGGGGTTCATATGGAATCTGAAACAGCTGAAATCAGAGACTGTCATAATTTTATTTGGTTACTGCAGTGATTACTACACAAACAGCTTACCGTAGCAGCTCCTGCTATAATTATATGAGGCTTTGATGAAGAACCCTATGACATAATGGAAGACAAGTTAATCCTAAAATAAATCAAATCATTTAGTCAATGACTGAGTTCTTAATTAGAAGGAGCAATAGGAATTTTTAAAACACATTTATGGATCAGAAACATATTTATACTGTACTGAAATTAATTTCAGGACTAAGAATTCCTGAAACCATTGATTCATTGGAATTATCACGATAAAAACATTTCTCTATACAACTCACTTCAGTCCAAGACTTGATACATTGCTTCATAGAACCATTGACTTCTGGATACCACAGAAAATCCTGAAGAGAAAAGGACATACTTGCTGTAAGTGTAAGGAATCTTGAAACTTGTTTGGTCTAGCAGTTAAGGTACCAGGCTAGAAACCAGGAGACTGTGAGTTCTAGTCCCGCCTTAGGCATGAAAGCTGGCTGGGTGACCTTGGGCCAGTTGCTCTCTCTCAGCCCAACTCACCTCACAGGGTGGTTGTTGTGGGGAAAATAGGAGGAGGAAGGAGTATTAGTAAGTTTGCCGCCTTGAGTTATTTATAAAAATAATAAAGGCAGGAAAGAAAACAAACAAACAAACTGCTGATGTGTTGCACTTTGCCATGAATCCAATGAAGGACCAATGAGTGGTTTAAAATAGAAATGTTGGTCTTTCACATATCCATGCCTGAGCTATGCTGTAACCAATCTGTCTCACAGGAAGAAAAAAAAAAGAATGTGCAATGGGAATTGTAAAATTAAAAACTGGATTATGAGCTAACGAGCTCTCGGGCTGCATACTGACCCTTGTATAGATACAGCATTAAAATATAGCTTAGCCCTTACAAGAATGAACTAGGACATGTTCCTGGCTGTAAATCATAGTACTCTCTCCTCCTTTGGCAACATGCCCACAAGGAATTAGGAAGCTTTCACTTCCATTTTAAGTTAAAGGCAGGTTGCTATGTAATCTGAACCCAGACAAACTGTGAATAATTTTAATTATAGTTATATGAAACCAGCCAACTTTAAATCATACTTGTTAGTTTAAAAAGCAACATCAATAGTTGGTATTATCATAACTCAAATGTACTTAATGCATAATGGATATAAAGCTTCCAGTCTCTTCTCAAAAATAACAATAGAGAACAAGTAAAGGAACATGCATTTCCTGCAGTAGGGGAGTCTAATTCTCATTGGACCATATCATGGTTTAATATTGTATCTAAACATAGCCATTGCCGCAATAACCTAACTGACACATTTTTGGCCTAGCATGAGTTTGATCTACTCATATTATGGTTTAGGGGTTATATGCAAACCAAGTTGAAAAATCCTGTCTTACCATTATCTTTAATACCTAGATTGTACCCTACGGCTTTAATTATGTACAATATAATAACTGACTCATTATCTTTGCTTCAAATAATTTTAAGGCAGCTGGAATGTAATGCCCGCTTTTGGAAAAACAGAAAGACAAAACAGCCATGGCACTCCTCTGGGCCACCCCAGGGACCAGATATGGATCTCTGCATCCAGATGAATGAAAAGAGATTTCCAAGTAATTAAAACATTTAACTTGTTCTATTTTGTTGCCTGATGGCTGAAAGTGAAGAGGAACTGAGGAGCCTTATGATGAAGGTGAAAGAAGAAAGTGCAAAAGCTGGCTTGCAGCTAAACCTCAAAAAAACCAAGATTATGGCAACCCGCTCTATTGATAACTGGCAAATAGAGGGAGAAAACGTAGAGGCAGTGACAGACTTTGGATTTCTAGGCGCAAAGATTACTGCAGATGCTGACTGCAGTCAGGAAATCAGAAGACGCTTAATCCTTGGGAGAAGAGCAATGACAAATCTCGATAAAATAGTTAAGAGCAGAGACATCACACTGACAACAAAGGCCCGCATAGTTAAAGCAATGGTGTTCCCCGTAGTAACATATGGCTGCGAGAGCTGGACCATAAGGAAGGCTGAGCGAAGGAAGATCGATGCTTTTGAACTGTGGTGTTGGAGGAAAATTCTGAGAGTGCCTTGGACTGCAAGAAGATCAAACCAGTCCATCCTCCAGGAAATAAAGCCAGACTGCTCACTTGAGGGAATGATATTAAAGGCAAAACTGAAATACTTTGGCCACATAATGAGAAGACAGGACACCCTGGAGAAGATGTTGATGCTAGGGAGAGTGGGAGGCAAAAGGAAGAGGGGCCGACCAAGGGCAAGATGGATGGATGATATTCTAGAGGTGACAGACTTGTCCCTGGGGGAGCTGGGGGTGTTGACGACCGACAGGAAGCTCTGGCGTGGGCTGGTCCATGAAGTCACGAAGAGTCGGAAGCGACTAAACGAATAAACAAAACAAAAAATTTTGTTGCCATTAATAAACCAACTGTTAACTTTAGGTCTCTTACCAAGGGTCATTATATTAGTTTTGGAATAATTAAACAGCAATGTTTCATGTTTGCAGTATTGAGTGAAGGATTTTAGGGCTTTTCTCACCGCTATAACCAACAGTGAAAGAATAACTATGTAATCAGCATACAGGAGTACTGGGATATGTCTGTCAGCCAGTTTAGGTGGATAAGGGTTACTTTTGTTAAGGTACTGTGTAAGTGCGTTTATATAAAAAATGAGTAGTAGGGACAAAGGATACCTTCTTGTTTTTCTCCCCATGCCCTGCTGAATGACTCTATTACCTACCCATGGGAACCATATCTAACTCTCAAAGTGGTCTTATCGTACTACATTGGTAGTAATTTTTATCAGTCTTGGTAACTAGCAGTTTCTTCCATAAAGTTCCTCTAGATACATATCAAAGGCAAGTTTGAGATCTACAAAATTTGTGTAAAGCGGGCTTCTAGTTCCACAAATATATTTCTCTACTAAGTGTTGTAATATAATTGCCCGGTCTATAGTGGATCTTCCTGGTTTAAATTCTGCTTGTTCTTCTGATATTATTATCTTCAGTCATAAAATGTCAAAATTTGAGAAATATTGTAAAATGTGCTCCCATACAAGTTCGTTAATTTCATTCTTCCATACTATATGCCTTTCTTGAAGAAAATATTGCTGCATTTATATTATTTGGAAAGAATAAAACTGATGAACTTCTTAAAGAGGGCACCTAACTGAAAAGTTAAAAATTGGAATGTTGCATAGCAGTTACCATCCTTAGGACATCTATAATTGTTTTGAACTATAGAAAATGTGATCATTTTTATTCTAATGGTTCTTGCCTATGTTTCTGTGGCACTCAGTTGCCCCAAACTTTTAAAGCATTTCCCTTCACAATTGTCCTGGCACCAAAGAGAATGTATGGTAAAAGTTGCTTCTTATAAAAGCAATCTGAATGGATATAATTCTTCCATTGTTGGACGTGTATATATAGTTTCCAAGTACTACTTCCAGCAATAGACCAACTCTTTCTCTTTATTAGCGTTCAGAAAACCAGCAAAGCTTACCACTTTAAGTGAAGATGATTTGTCTTCAAAAGGAATGTTTTCATGCTGTCAAAATAAAACATGCACATTGTAAGATTTTCCATAAACTTGTAGGTTTACAAACACCACATAAATCAGCATGGGGAATCCTTCTGCCCTACTAATGATGCTGTACTGAAACTCCAAGCAGCCCAGTCAGCATATCAATGTTGAAGTATGCTGAGGATTGTTATTCAGCAACATCTGAAGGTTTACAGGCTCCATATTCAATGCTAAAACCTTAACTTGGCATTTTATGCGTATTATCATTTTTTAATCTTTAAAGAGAAGATGGTAAGAGGAATATATAAATCAGGGATAAGACTATGATCCAGGCAAAGGGTTTTTTTAATCCTTTTATCTCACTTCATAATTTTGATGAAAATCACTCCCTTTTGACACTGCTATTTATATCAGAAAGGAAGTGCTATTAACAACAGGGAAACAGTATCAAGATGAGGATTACAGTGTCAAAGACTGCACAAAAATAACTGCCCAGTACAACCATATTTTTAATTGCTCATCTGACAGCTATTTTGCAGGCTGTAAGGACTATGGTTCTGGAGCAAAGCAGGACTTACACTGAGAACTACCTTCTCTAAGTTAATGTCAGGGAACTAGAGAGGGGAGCAATATACAAGTGGCTACAAACCACAGAAAAAAATATTCAAGGATTGCATATTGCAGATTCCCACTTCTGATACAATGCTTATTATAAAATACGTTAATGGGAGGAGGAAGATGGAGAAGAGTTAGCAATTCTTGCAAGAATTCTTCTATAACTTTCCTTTTTCTATTTTTTCCCCTTTTATCTTTGCAAATTTTATGAAAACTTTTTTTTAAAAAATTGAAGATTTTACTTTTTCTATACCTCAGGCTTTTGTGACAATGAAAATATGCAACTGAGTTAGGAACATCTAGCATAGTAATAAATGGAAAGGACAGTAATAATGGTTCTATAAGTATTTACAGTTCTATAGCTATAAAAACAGTGATGATAAAAATATTGAAAAGTTATACCTTGTTTCCTTCCTCCTTAATTTGAGGGTTTATGAGTTTTACAAATGAGTAGAATAGTTGACGAATTCTAGAATCGCCTATAAATGCAATATATTTGTGTTTGAGGCATGATTTTGCTTCACTGTAAAACAAACATTAATATTAATTAGCTTCAAGTGTAACAGAACAAAAATAAAGTTTGTAAACATTTAATACAAGAATATATTGCTAGGAAAATCCTATTTACTCCAGAGAGGCTTATAGAATGAAATACCAAAAAATCTGAAAATCCAAACAGCTGTGTTCACAATTGCCATCCCAGTGTCCAAGAAGCCTTGTTAACAGAAACTCAATCTTATGAAAGGATGTAACTGTTCTGAGAATAATGCCTCCTTATCTTTTTTAATGAATGATTATTTAATGATTATTTAACTGTAGTAAAAATAAAACTACCTTCCTATCCAAATCCTGACAATTTATTACTATAATGTTTGCCCTTATGTTAACATATTGTTCAGTAGGAAAATGTTTCAATTATGTACCTTGAATAATTTATTGGAATATACCTTCTATTTTTACATTCATTTTAGGTAACATAAATTTCTTGCACACAACTGATAATTTGGGGAATATGAAAATTATGCTAGATCCCTAACCAAATCAATTATATGTAACTTATTAATTGCACAGTAAAAAGTAATGCTGCAGCAAAAGAGAAAGGGTCACGAACATCTTTCTCTGGCATATTCAACACACAAAGCGATGGCTATTTTAAATCAAATGAGAAGCTACCTTCTTTTCATACAGTACCTAGCTGTTTTGATAAAGAATGTGATCAGAAGTTATAGAAATTGTGGATATAATCAATTTCATCACCTGATTTTTTTCTTCTATTGCTTTACTATTAATAAACCACAGGAGCATGCTGAACAACTACGTTTTTAATCCATAAAGTCTGAAGGGAGAAAAATAAGGTAGACAGGGCTGATCTGAACCTTTTTTTCAACATTCCCTTAAAGATTCATTTGGAGCTATACGTACGCTTATAGCTAAATGTTCTGTCTTCTCAAATTCAGTATTTCACAATAAGTATACAAAGTCAAGATGCACAGCGTGAGCTCACAGAGTCTCATGCAGCCTCTAAAAACTGGCTGCAGCATCCAACATCGAAACGTTGTTACCAAACTGTTATTTTTGATCTAACAGAAGGTGTAAAATATTAAATCCACGACTGGGAGAGTAGTCATAGTAAATATTCCACTAAACATGATAGATTTTAATTAAATGTAAATCAAGTTTAGTTTGTGCCTTGCCTTACATACACTTTTACAACAGTGTTTTACCTCTGTTTGTATCTATGCATCATACAGCTATAAGGCTGCCATATTTTGTCCCCAAGGAATCTTCCAGTAGAGAGAAGATATTCACAAGTATCATTGCCTAGAGAGAGAGAAAGAGAGAGAGAGAGAGAGAGAGAGAGAGAGAGAGAGAAAGGTTTAACAACAAAAACAAACAAATTAAATTTATATGCTGCTTGACTCCCAGTGACTCTAGGCAGTTTACAGTTGTTAAAAGCATTTAAAAAGAACAAACAATAACAAAAACAGCATAAGACAAAGGAGCAACGGTGGCAAAGAAAATACTGGAATACATTTCAACGTGAGTTTTATTATTACCTATTGTCTGCTGAGTCAATACTTGGGTAGACAAAACATTCTGTAAAGCCATTCAGTTACCTATATGGCAGCCTGATGCAAACATCTGGCTTCATGTAAAAACATATCCCAAACCCCATAATTACAGTTATTTTTATTGTTTATTTACAGGTCTAGAGCCATTTCAGTCCACTAACTCCAGGCAGTTTACAGATCCTCAATATGTAATTCAGGTGGTTAACAGCCACTCGTTCAGCAACTGTTCAAAGTTACAATGATGCTGAACAAGTGGTGGTTACGAATAGTCCTCAAAGTTCTGGCCGTCCCAGCACCCCCGCAGTCATGTGATCACAATCTGGGCGCTTGGCAAGTGTTTCACACTTACGACGGTTGCAGTGTCCCGCATCATGTGATCCTGATTTGCGACCTTCCCTGCCAGCTTCTCACAAGCAAAGTCAATGGGGAAGCCAGCAGGGAAGGCTGCAAGTTGCTTGGGTAAGTCTCCCCCGCCCCCATGCACCCTTTCCCAGCCCCTCTGTGCTCGCACCGCACTGGCCACCCGCACAACCTTGCATGTCTTCCCCCACTCAGCAGCAGCCACCCCAAGTTCTGCTGCTCTCATGTCACACCTCCCCACTTGTGCACCCTCCCCCACACAGCAGCAGCCACTTACCTGCCTGCCGGCCTGCTTGCAAACCTCCTGGGACTCACAACTTCTTGCTGGCTTCCCCACTGACTTTGGCTGTTGGAAGCCAGTAGGAAATTGCGGGGAGGTGCTCACTTAATGACCCGCGGTTCTTGCTTAATGATGGCAATGGGGACTCCAGGGATTGCTGTCACTAAGCGATGTGGTCACATGATGTTGTGCTTTACGACCACATCACTTAGTGATGGAAATTCTGGTCCCAACTGCCATCGTAACTCGAGGACTACCTATATGGTCACACAGCTGTTAGTAACTATTTGTGTATCTGTCAACCTTATTTATAAAAAGGGCTCTAGTGTCAATTGTTCTTCTCTGTTCACAGAAATCCACAGTCTAATGCATCTTGCTATATATTGATTGGACCAGGAGGGGGAGGCAAGCCTCTGGGCGGTGCGGATGATTATGGCATCACGATACAGAAAACACAACTTACATTCTTGCATCAGACATTGGGATACATGTACGTAAGGGTGGGAATTGTGTCATGATGTTAGTGCACGATTCATTTTGGTGTAACCTTAGTTTGATGAGGATATCTCAAGGTGGAGGGCCAAGATCCTCCATCTCTTTGGGACATATGTTGTACATATACATTCATGTGGTCATTTGCTGGGCTAAAATGGCATTGTAGGAGGAGAGCTATGTTAATCTATGGTAGCCAAAAAACAGGAGGAGTCTAGTAGCACTTTTTTGACTAAGTTGGAAAAGATGTTACCACTCTAATTTTTGAGCTAGAAAGGAAATTCAGAAACTCGATCCTCTGATTTATTTCAGAGATATCATGGGCTCTGTGAGATTACCAAGAAGCTGACTACCATGCACATATTCCTCTTGTATACCCTACTAATTAATGAGGAAGATAGTTTAAACGTAACTTTTATATGTTCTAGGAAACCAATACATTTGTGTGGTTCGCTTTGTTGTGATATTCTTTTTATAGCTGTCCTAACAGTGAGAATCACAATGAGACGAGGAGTAGTTCTCTAGTGTTTATTACTGCTACATAACAGAATCCTAACAAACTGAAGAAGCGTGGGAAAAACCCAGACATATAAACCCCAAAAGCTAAGGCGGGCCTGATCTGTGTCTCTTTGAATGGCTGCTTAATTCCTCAGTACTACGCATGCGTTTTCCACCCTGGATGGGAGCCCCTTCCTGCTCGCCATCATTACTCATGACAATAGCGGTGGTCTGGAACCAAACCTGCAATATCTGCAAGATATGCCTGTATAAGATATTTGTTGTTGTTTATTCGTTCAGTCGTTTCCGACTCTTTGACTCTTTGTGAGACCGGGCAATAAGTACTTCTTCAGAAAGTGCATAATTAACCTCTGGAATTCATTACCATAAGACATGGTGATGGCCATTAACATGGTTAGCTTTGAAGAAAGGATTGGGTAAATTCATGGAGAGCATGTCTAACAAACATTATTTAATCTTGAAGACTCAGTTAACCCCTCAGTTGGGGGTGTGAGACTAGGCTGAAGCTGCCACAAATAAAGATGAAGCAGGCACTTAGGAAAGAGGACAAAAGCCAGGAATCTTGTCTAAAAGATCCCTTCAGGGAGGTAGACAAGAAGGAAGCAAGTCATTAAGGAAACAAAGGAATAATGTCACCTGAACCAGACAAGTTGGGCCTGAACACATGGAAAACCCTACCCCATCAACAGCTATCAGACTTGTAAATTAACAAGGCAAGAGTAGCTGCTAACCTTGTGAATCAACAAAACAGGGACTTTTGGGGATAAAAGGGGTCCCAAAGCCCACCTACTCCTTGAGTCCTCTTTGGATCCAGACTTGGTATCTTCTGTCCCTCTAACTAGTACCTGGCAGCCTAGTTGAGGAGGAGGTGGGTAAGTGTGGATGAGTGTGTGTGTGTGTGCATGTATGTGAGAAAGAGCAAATGTACATTGCAACCTCAGTGTTCAGTTGGAAGTGATTTGTGTGTGTCCCTAATTATATCCTGATTGTTGACCAGGGCTGTGTGTCTTGTCTGCTCAAGCCACACCTATCTGGAAAACCCAGGTAGAAAGCAAGGGGGGGGGCTGCCTCAACAGGCTGTGAGTGTGTGAGTTAGTGACCATAAGCTGAACCAGGGAGCAGCGTGTAACAGGGGCAGCATACTTCCAAGAACCAATTGTAAGCGGGAAAATGCAGAAGGATACGTTTACATCTCATTCTTGCGAGCCCCTCAGAGGCATCATTGTTAGAAACAAAATACTGGGAGTAGGCCAAATCCAGCAGAGTTGTTCTTATGTTCTTAGGTGCAAGAAGGCTAGAATGACACTATACAGAGAATCCAAATAAAAAGTTATTTATATCATTCTGCTCTGTGATGTGGAACTGATGTGTTTCATGTGATTTGCCTGGCAGCTGTATAAAAGATAACTCTGATATGTTCATCCTAGACTTGGCCAGTTTCTAACCCAACTGAAACTGGACGAAGTTAAGTAAAAAAAAATTCTATGTCTGGTATAGGATTCATTTGAATAGCAGCAGTTATCAGGTAAAGAAACTTGACTACAAAACAAGCAAAAACATGCACTCTTCTGTTCTAATTCAGGAGGAAATGGGATATGGGTTATCTTTGCATACTTGTGTACACAACACTTTATGTATATAAAGGTTTCTGAATGTACCCTAGGATTTATGGTTAAAATCAAGCACTCCTACAGCATTTAATAATACCATAAAGGTCAACATCCATTTCAAAAATAGCTTTTTAATGGTATCGTATTTTGTTTTGATAATAAAATGTGTTTGGAAACAACCAACATTGTTTCAGGTTTTATATATAGATATATAGATATAATGATATATGATATATCCCATAACAAATATGATATATTCCATAACAATTTATGGGAATATATATATATATATATAAGTCTAGTTAGAGAAGCCTGAGTGAGAAACCTTGGTGTGGGGGAGGTCTCAGCCGTTAAGAATTTAACAATTTATGGGGGATATATATATATATATATATATGATATATCCCATAACAATTTATGGGAATATGAATATTCCCACACCAAGGTTTCTCACTCAGGCTTCTCTAACTAGACTTATTGAAATGGATTCTTTATGTAAATTTAGGACCCAGTTTATCTGCAAATTGCTTTTTCCAAAATGCCTGGCTTTGATTTTCTTTCTTCCTCTGTTCTCAACCTTTGTTCCACGTGTGGTGTGTTTTTTAGACTGTAAGCCTTAGGGTGAAAATAAGTTTTCTTTATTTGTTCTGTAAGTTACCCTGGATGATTTTTTTTAGCTGAAGAATGGGGTAAAATCCTTCAAATAAATATACTGTATTCTAGTCTAAAATATTTAGAAAGTATTTTAAAATCTGCAAACCAAAAATAAAGAATCAAATGTGAACTTTGATGTCAGCGTACCTCATCAGAAGAAGAAATCTGAGACTAAGCCTTCAACAAATTCTGCACACCCAGAAAGGAAGTATCATTCAGTCTCAATAGTATGCATCTGCTGCAGCAGCTGCAACTTTTCAAAACTAGTTGTGTATTCATTTATCAGTCTGATTGTTAATCTTAATGAAATAAAAAGCGCTGTGTTTACTGCTCTGAAAGCTGTTGAAATGGGATTTGTAATTTTTTAAAATAATGTCTACATAGCGTAGCGACATTATTCATGTTCTTAAAAGGTACTACATACAAGCATAGTAGAGGTGTCCAGTATTTGGATCAAAAACAGACAAAAGAACTTGGGATCCGGAATTGGCATTCTTTTTTTTTTTTTTGCTGTGCCTGCTGGATGCTCCTTAATGTAGATGTGCCTTCCTTGGGCTCACACACTTGCCACATGGGCTCAGGAATATACAGTATGTGTCTGGGTTAGGGAGGCATTGACAAGGTGGCAACAGCACACAACCACTTTCAGCTGCTGAAGAACAAAAATATGGTCTCCACACCTGCATAAAACTTCCTTGTTCCTTTCAAATGTTGTACTTATCTCCTTTCAATCAAATTCTGTCAAGCAGCTTTCCACGCATACTTAACAACTAATCCCCCTGTTATTTTTGACCCCTTGTTAGCTTTTACTCTGTATAAGGAAACAATAATGGCATTCTTACAGCTGACAGGCAGAAGGACAGGTCTTGCACACATTAAACAATTTGCACAGCCACTATATAAGCAAACATTTTTCCAATTATATAATTAACATATGCAGACTTACAATTTTTCAACATTCCCACAGCATTTATGATTTCCTTTTCATTTTTTTGCTGGGATGCTAACACTGATAGCATTCATTTTAATTCACTTTTTAACATATCACTATCATTACCATACAAATCTGAAAAATACATTCCCTCACTTCTATTAGGTTCTTCCCTTTCTCTTGGTTTCAGACATGTAACTACTTTTCTTTCTTTTCTTCCTTCCTTCCTGCCTGCCTGCCTTCCTTAAATTCCCATTCTTCCAATATATTCTGGAAGAACTTGAAAACCTGGTTCTGCCGCCTTGCTTGGGATGGGAGAGGTAATAGCTTGTCCGGGGGGTGGCTAGCACCATAGATCCTTCCCACCGAATAAGAACGTTGCTCCTTGGGTTTGGTATTTATCTTATTCTTATTTATTGGTGTATTTATTGTAATTTATATTTTATGATTTTAATTCTGGTTTTATTGTAAACCGCCCAGAGTCCCCCTTTCCTGGGGGAGACGGGCGGTAATAGAAGTTTGAAAAATAAATAAATAAATATTCCTCTCATATTCCAAGTCAGTCTTCCAAATGCCATGGTTGTCAAGTAGATGGACCCATAGATACTAAATTCTGTCATTCATGCCATACAATAAGTACAAGGTGCTAAGGTGCTTGCAATCCACCACCTTAGAGACACTAAAATATACTCAGGTTACTCTGAAATACAAAGTTTTAATGTTTTCAGTATGCAAATTTGAAGTTCCAGAAATTTTACTGTTTGACACAGAATGCTATAGCCCAACACAGCAAATCTCATTGAACTCAATGGTAATTTACTAGGTAAGCATGCATATTCATAGCTTTAAGATAATCAGAACACTATAATTCATTACAATTTCATAGTTCAGTAATTTAGTTCCTGTTCTATTAAGTCCTTGTTTTCACTTTAGTCTTTTACAGTTTTAACTCAGTAATTGTTAGCAACTGAAAAAAAAATCCTAAAAACAATACTGGTTAACAATTGCGAATAACAGATATGTAACCATATCACTAAGGGACGCGGTGGTGCTGCGGGTTAAACCGCTGAGCTGCTGAGCTTGCCGATTGGAAGGTCGGCGGTTCGAATCCACTTGACGGAGTGAGCTCCCGTTGCTAGTCCCAGCTCCTGCCAACCTAGCAGTTCGAAAACATGCAAATGTGAGTAGATTAATAGGTACCGCTTCGGCGGGCAGGTAACGGCATTCCGTGTAGTCATGCTGGCCACATGACCACGGAAGTGTCTACGGACAAACGCCGGCTCTTCGGCTTTGAAACGGAGATGAGCACCGCCCCCTAGAGTCGGATACGACTGGACTGAATGTCAAGGGAAACCTTTACCTTTACCTTTAACCATATCACTAGGAGTAAAAAATAAAGAGAAAAAGAAACAAAGAAACAGAATAGGGAATCAGAGAGAGCTTATTTCTCTCCTTGCCTTCTGAACTCTATTAAAACATGTGCAACCAATCTCAGTATTTTTAATTAGATAGTGGGACATAATTAAAGTTCTTTTGGATAGCAATTAATTAGTCCCTTACTGTTATTAAAATCTTGAGATAATAGTTGGTGAAATTAAATGTTATTTAGAATCTACAGATTGAACCATTTAATGTGTTCTATTTTGCCAAAACAACATAGAACTTTAGGAGTGACATCAGGCATTTCTTATACCTCATCTACCAATGAACAAAAGGCTGATAACCAAAGCCAGACTATCCAAATATAATATTGTAAAGCACAGACCCAGAAGAGAAACACAGTGAAAATCATTCTAAAATGTTTATTAACTATAGAAGAATAGGCAAGCTTTTGGTGGATAGAAACTACATTTAATGATTGTGAGAGTACTAAGAGTTATAATGGGTGGAGCACAGATGCAGAGTGAATTCTACTGTGGCATATAAATGGTTGGGTATTGGATAGTCCCCTTTTCCGTTTTTAAAGGAGGCTATAAACAATAGGCCTTAAACTACAGTTTTCACATGTATCCACCTGAAAATGGTTCAAAATTGTGCAATTTTTGGCAACTTTACTAACCAGTATTTGGTGATCAAGTTAGAGGGGGCTTGGGGAAGGCAAAGGAGCCTGCTACAACCTATGAATTGCTTACTTCTGATCCACAGCAATTCTGGACAATTATTCTTCGCTCCTACAAGGCTTGGGTGAGACAATTTTCACAGCACAGATACAGATGTAGGAATCAAATTCAGATGCCAGTTCTATTCCATATATACTCAAGAAATATATTTGAAGTTCCCCTACTGTTTTGCTAGCAATGGACTTTTGCATTTTAAAAAAAGAATGTATGGTCACAAATTCAGAATGCTACTACTCAGAAATGAATAGGAGAAAGTTTAGTATGTCAAGACAGCTATTATCAAATAAAGAATGTGAAAGGACACTCCTTTTGCACTGCATCAGGGTAACAGACTTCTGTGCCACTACAAAGGTTAATTAATATGTCTAACAGGTTGTGTTATCAATTACTGCCATAATAACTGGACACTTAGCTTATTCTGCATCCATTTAACCATTAAGATACCATCAAATGTAACGTGTCCAGCATTATCAGTTAAAAGGCACGGAACAGAAATTCTGTCTTTCGCTTCCTGATTTTTCTGAAATTAAAAAAGTTGGGGAAAATGCTGCAAAACCGTCAGAGTTACAAGGAAGATTAAGTTATTTCTCTCACCATAACTGTAAATTCTCTGAATGATGCACAACAGCCACATTTGGAAGAACTTTCATATAATTGTCTCTGACTGTTTCTACTCTGTTCCCATCCAGCCTATTGTTTAATTTTCTTTTATACCAATCTTCCAAAATGTAATAACAATTCATACTTCTGGTTCAGAAAAGTGATGTCATAGTAAATTGGTTAGTTTTTTAAAGTGTGAGAGTCTTACTTCTCTGAAAGTACAGAGATGGCCCAACGCTGACTGAGTTAAGAACAATATCCAACCCCAAAACTTTAGTCATGGAAATACACTAAAAAATGTATTATCGCTAACAACATACTGGGATCCCTTGACAACTCCACTGAAATTTAATCAAAAAGAAAAAAAATGCTTCTTGGGGAATATACAGGTAGTCCTCACTTAATGACCAGTCCTGGTTGTGATCGTTAAGCAAATCACCCACAGTTGTTAAATGAGTTGTGTCCTCCTATCAGCTTCCCCATTTACTCTGCTTGTTGGAAGCCAGCTGGGAAGGTCACAAATGGTGATCATGTGACTGCGGGACACTGCTACCATCATAAATGTGCAATGGTTGCCTAGTGCCCAAATCATGATCAACAGGGACACTGCGACAGTCATAAATGCAAGGATCAGTCATCACTTTTTAGTGCTGTTGTAACTTTGAGAGGTCACTAAATGAATGGTTGTTAAGTGGGGACTACCTTTAGTGCATTCCACTTGATGCTGAACAGGAAAGCACCTTAATTGCTTTGGGATTTTTTTAACTGACATAAGCACAGGCATTTCATACATAGCTTTATTTCAATACTTGCATATCTTCATAATATACCAATCCCTACCGCCATTTGACGCTATGCATTACATGTAGCAATTCCTACCTGCTACATTCAGGAATTGCTACATATAATGCATATGGTCAAATGGCGGTAGGGATTGGTATATTATGAAGATATGCAAGTAGGAATTCAGAATGCACAGAGAAGCAAAGACACTGTTGCTCCTTTACATTCCTACTCCTATGATTTAAAGGCTATTACTCAAACACTTTTTGCTATATGCTTCGTATATATATATGTATATAAACCAGAGAATGGTATAATGGATTAAGTGTTGATTTGAAATGTTAATAACCCAGATATAAACTCAACACACAAATATTACACATTCACTGGCTGGTTTTTACCATTTTACAACTAATCTATTGTGACAGAAAAGGAAGATAGGACACCAATGTAGCAAATCAATGTACGTTGAATTAGGTGTGGCTTCCCTGGCCATTGCACTGGGTCCTGCTATTTTTCTGGTCCTCTTCACAGCTGTTGGGAAAGGCAAGCCTAACCGTTTGTATTTACCAAACCAGTAGCATTGGAAATATAAAGCACAATCATGGTGAAAAGGGACTTGAATCTTATAATCTGTATGAAATTTCAAAGCCACGTTCTTTAAATATATCACTACTTGTTTCTCCAGGATCTACTTTGCTTGTCAAGACACTTCCTGCAAGGCTGTCAAAATGCATTATTTATACTCCTCATTTCCACTCCCCGCCATTGTTTATAATACACAGCCCTAATTAGTTGGTGTACACCTCATCCGTTACACCTCCTTCATGGGTAATAAAATGAGGAAGAGCTTGGCTTAACCCGGGACTATTTAACTTGTACAGGTGATAGGGCGCTTCTTTAAAAGCAAAAGGAGCCAAGCATGGAAATATTATCGCCTGTGCTTTTCTCTCTGTCCCAACCTACGTCTTAGTCATGGAGAAGAGGCGAGAGAGAGCGGGATGTTCGCCCGGAGCAGGTGCCAACCGCCTCCTCAGCCACCTACCGGTCTTCCATCTCCACTGAGAAGGAATTATGCGACCGAGCCGGCACAGGAAGCCAACGGGCCCGCTCCCTACTGACCATCCCTTCAGATCCGAGGAAGTCCCGACACCCTCCTCGCGAGGGAGTCGGTGCGGCGGTCCCCGGACCGCGCAAGTTGGCCCAGTCGCTGCGCGGGAAGGCGCGTACCTTTCGCAGCGATGTCCCCGAATCGGTTTCCTCTCCTTAGGCAGTCCCCGCCTCCGGTCACGGTCGTTCCGGGGCGAGGGGCTCCCGTCGCCGCCTTCTCCTTTACTCACCTTTATACCGACGGGAGACGGCGTGGCAGGCGGCGAACAGCAGAACAGCGCCCAGCGCCAGCGCTTTGGCGCTCCTCACGCTGAAGTAGTGGTTGATCTCCCGCTTGCCCAAGCTGTAGGCCAGGGCCGCCATCTTGGCTCCTCCATGACAACAGTGCGTGAAGAAGCAAGCGGGCGGGCGCACAGGGGCAGCGCTGGGCTCCCAGGAGGGAAGGCGAAAGCGAGAGCAGCTGACACCGACACCGACACCGACACCAGCGGAGGAACGGCGAGGAGGCGGGCGCCGCGGTTGGGAAGGCGTCACTGCCGTCCCTTTGGGTCGCCGCCGCTCCGTCTCCCGCCGCCTCGCTTAGCGGCGCGGACCCCTCCCCTGCTTTCTCCTCTTCCTGCCGGTCGTTGTTTTTTCACTTCAGCAGCTGGGACAACGCGCGCCGTGTCTGCCGTCTCCTGGGGCGACGACCTCGGGGCTGCCGTTGCTCCCGAGCGCCATCCGCGCTCCTCTACCGCTGCAGAGGACGGTCAGCTGCCACCGTCCACGTAGGAGCCAACGCGGGGCTCCGGCGGGAGAGCTGCGGGGGCAGGGAGAGCCTTCGAGGAACAAACCCTTTTGTTTCCTTTAGCCGGCTTCGCTCTCCTCTCCGTGGCATTCGGGCTTACGGTGTTTGAGGAACTAATAGCGCCTTATTTCTTCACCTGCTTAACTTCCCAAGGGCAGCACTCCACGGGGCAGACAGGGCGGTCAGGGAGCAGCTACTTGTTAGCCCTTCGAAGTAGTCCAGACAAGAAGCACAACGATGAGTACTCTATCTTATTGTAAAGTTACTTTAACAGAACCTTGCAAGACTGAAAGTACCCTTGCTGTCCCTCACTTTTACTCTCCCGAAAACTAGGGAGGGTCTTTTCTGAGACGCTTTCTCCATCCGTCCTCCCTCCAACTCAAATTTTGCTTATCAGGCGTCCTCTAGGCTGCGGCTCTTCCTCCTGCCTCCCAAGGACATTCCCACATGCTACTACACTGCTTTGGAAGGTTAGAAAGAGCAGGGAGGAGTAAAATAGTATCTGCTGTCCCGAGTAATAAAGTTGTGCCATTGCAGGGTGGCTCATCCCACAGAAAGTCATGCCCCAGTTCTGGGCAACGTGCTTTGCCATAGTTGGTCCTTATGTTGGGTAGGGACCTCAGAAACCTGGTTTCCTTTCAGTTGTATTCATATGTTTGTTGACAGCAATTAAAGAATGCCTGACCCCAGAAGGCTCTGAGTGCTTTACATAATAAAAAGGTGGAACAAGGAAAGAGAAACACATGGGAACAGAAATACCAAATGCAACAAAACAAATCATACTAAACCAAATTTTACAAAATTCAACATTGGGAGTAGATACTCTGATCTGTGTAATCCCAATACATTTTTCCCTTTCACATTTGATGAATACAAAATGAGAGATATCAGACTACTGTAGGTTGCATCAGGAGTGTGCAGGCATAACAATTCACTATTGCACACCTGTTTTTTACTTAATCTGTACTTCACTATCTTATGCCTGTTTTGTAAAACTGTATATCCAGATTTGAAGTGACACAGTGTGGCATATTTTCTGCAGTTAACTTTGTAATCTTGTGTGTACCTAAATTTGATACTTGGTATCAGGTTCTTCTGATTTTGGCTGTCGTACAGTATTTGCCAAAGAGAATGGGGCTTACTATCATCTTCTTGTCACTAAAGAACTTTAGAAAGGATAAATAAAAGATGCAAACAAATCTGACAGGCTCTGATCATTATCAAATATGGAAAAGTTCACAAAAGTGCCACTTTGCAGAGAAACAATGAATACTGAGTTACATGACAAAAAGCAACTGAAAATTCATGGAACATCAGCATAATGTGAAATTTAAAATCTTCTGAAATATCAGAATTTGATTAAAGTCATCAAAGGAAAGTGACTTAATTAGCATATTCATTTCTGAAGGCACATTCACATAAGAGAGGTGTGAGTTAAGACAGAACAGGCAGAGGGGCTTGCTACTACTTTTTTAACATGTTTTTTTTAAAAAAAACCCTAACTTCATAGGTGCCAAAATCCATTTTTAATTTATATTGTCTCCATTTGTGTCCTCTTGCCTCCTGAAAGCCAACAAGTTTGCAGTAGTTCACCATCCAGCTTACTTTGCATCAAGTATTTCCTTTGGAAAACAATACTGTAACTTATGCAAAGAAGGAAGTATGCTGCTGCCAGTCCATTTAGTTGCTAAAATCTATTTCACTCAAGAAGCAATATCTAGTGAAACCTCTTAAGTTGTGTTGATGTGGGAGATTTAAGAGATTGTGGCTGACACCAGGAAATAGTAAAAAGTCCACAAAGACAACTTTTGTTAAGGGTTTGAGTGTGTTGTAGAACAAGCTAGTCCTACCCACCATATTGATCTTAGAGAATGAACCACATAGGGATGCTTAAGGACTTTCTGGAAAAACAAGAAAGGAAAGAGAAATGGTGTTGATCCAGTGAGGGAAAGACCATGGAGAAGGAGAAAGAGAAAAATCTTGGAGGAAGAGAAGGAAAAAATATCTTGAAAGACCAACTGGATGTGGAGCACTCAACATTTGTGTTAGTTCTAAACATATAGAAAACGGCATCTCATGCTGTACATACATATGCATTCTCCCTATGCCAGCTGCAATCTGGCCAAGAGTATCCAAAGCAGCCAAACAATTGGGCTGCTTAGGAATTGCCACCTGCAAGGTTATTTCTTCTTTCTGCATTACTAAAAACAGAAGACTGGCTGTTTTTCTTTATTTGACTGGAAAGAAAGGGAGGCAATTGCTGTTTAAATGCAGCGATTACCTTGATGCAAGCAATTAGACCCTCCTGAATGGCATTTCCACCTACAATTCTGCACGTTGAAACTGAGCACTAGCTATTTTCTCTATAAATGTGGGTGTTTGGGGGCAAGTCATATAGATGAGATCTGAAACAAGGTTCACAGTTGTATCCTTAGTTTTTGCTGAACCAACTTTGTTAGTAGGAAAGCAATACCATGGAAGCTTGTTGGCATTATTGCTATGATCGGTAAGTGACCATCTTTTCTTACTGTAGTTGCTGGGTGCTTAATTTTTGCTAGTCTGCTCAATCAAGGGTGACATGATATTTTTACCAATGAGACCTGTTGGTTGAAAATATTTTTCTTAATGGCTTATCAACTTGCATGATGGGGCCAGGTTCAGTATTCTACTGGTATGGGGACATAAATGGCAGAAAAAGATGGTAACTGTAGTTCTGAATTTGGACAGACAGAGGTTGTGACTATTCTGTTGAGATTCACTAAAACTGGGGTGCTTTTTAGATATGTTCTGCTTATAGAGAGTTAGTTTGCTTCCAGTGTGCTAAGTTTTTGTATTTATAATAAAGTCACTACTTGAAAGATGCCCTAGGTCTATAGCACTGTCTCATACAATAGAAATTAGGCCTTGAAAGGCTCTGCCTAAAAAAATTAAATCAAGCACACAGGATGTGATTAGATGAGCTTCCCTAATCTGATGTCCTTCAGATGTGTTGGAATTCAACTAACAGAATTCTCAACCAGTGGGGCTCCAAACCTGCATTCAGATCTGAAATTTAGTGGATGATTTTCAGTAAAAGAATATTTACTGGCCAGTGCAGAAGCTTAGTTATGTATGTATTAGATTTCTATTCTGCCTTCCTCCAGGAGCTAAGGCAGCTTATAAGGGGGATCTCCATTTTTATCTGCACACTGGATGTGTTAGTTTGGGTTGAGGGCGTGACTGGCTTAAACTCACTTCCATGGCTTCCATGACTGAGGGTGGATTTGAACCTGTGTCTCCCCAGGCCCTAGACCAACACATTAACCAGTAAGTGCACTAACTCTTGTGAACATACACAGCCAGAACTAAATCTTTGCATAACAATTAAATAAAATGGAAGCCAAAATATCTTTGATTAATTTCTTGTTACCTTTTGGGATAAGACTCCAGGTGTACATGTTTGAAACTCTGGGCCTGTTTCTGTAAATAATGCAATAAAAGCAAACATGGTGTTTTTGGTTTCTATTAGTCTAACTAATTTATTCTACCAGCATCCCAAATTAATAAATACAGCAAAAAGCTGTTCCCCTTCACAGTTCATTAGTTATCAAATGATGTAAAATAAAACAATTATCTGTTACTGAAGCTTCTTCCTATCTTCTCTTTGCAGTTAGTGTAATCTTTCGGACTGCTCAGTCCTCCAATGTATGAAGGTAAGTTGTAGTGCCCACTTTAATTCTTAGGATCCAATCTGATTCCTTACCTAAATATCAGAATCATAATACTGAACTTCTGATCCCTTATGAAATATTTAATTAATTAATTAATTCGATTTAGTTGCTGCCTGACTCCAAACCACTTGTTTATATGAGTTAACAAGCATGTCAATAAGATGTGTCATTCCACATAATGCTATAGAATCTGTAGAGGTGAAATATTTTTTTCCCAGTGTTGGGAAAACTGTATAAGCAATTCACTCTCTCATTGGATTGCACTGTGATTGAATAACCCTAAAACTGCAGTCCTGTTAGCAATTATTCACTTTTACTGGCAGTGCTCGGATAGTAACTAGGGCAGGAAAAGGTATAGCAGATGCATTCATGCAACAGTTTAAGGACTGTTAGTGTTAAGCTTAGCTAGTCGTTTTATGTCTTAGTGGTTGTCCAAACCCCAAACCGTTACCTTTTGGTTTAGTGTATTAAGTGAAGCCAGATAATGGTTTAAAGCCAGTAAGCTTATTTATTTATTTATCTATTTATCTATCAAATTTGTCACCGCCCATCTCCTCCGACCGGAGGGACTCTGGCTGGTTTACAACACAGAATAAATATACAATAAAAACTCAAATAAAAACACAATAAAATTCCAATAAAATCCCATTAAAAACCAAAACAATTTCTTGACTACCCCAGCTCATAAAAACCAGATGGCTATGATCTCTTCAACCATCATGTAGGAGGGGCACTTCAAGGCACCAGCCAACCCCAAGTATGTCGATTCTCCTCCCTGCCCCAAGCCCGGTGGCGGAGCCAGGTCTTCAACTTCCTCCGGAAGGCTAAAAGCAATGGGGCTAATCTTACCTCTGGGGGCAAGATGTTCCAAAGGGCGGGCGCTACTGATTTTCCAAAGGGCGGGTGCTACAATATAGCGGGTGCTATATTGTAGGAGCACAACATAGAGCATATTCCTTGTAACTTTTCACAGAATTGTAGCGTGAGATCCAGAATGTCCAGCTCAGGAGCAATACCTAGCCAAGCTTGACTGAGCTTGAAAAAGCTAAGCAGGATTGGGCTTGGGAACTACTTGGATGGGAGACCATCATGAAATTCTAGGAGATGATAGACAGACAGACAAACAGATAGCTTTCTTTCCTGGTAACATGAAAGTAGTTTGACATTGCATTTTCCCCAGAATATATGAACATCTTCCTGAAACAGTGAAATATTCTCAGACTCTGTTCTGGCTTATGCAGCAAGTCTGGCAATTGGTCCTCTGCAAAATGGCTATAAAAGCTTCAGTTTTGTGCTGGATCTTTGAGCAAAAAAATCTTCCTGAGTGCAGGTATTTTCAGCTTGCTTTGCTTCACAGTTTGGCCCCTTGGCCCCTGGGTTTGGAGTTATTGGGCCTTTGCCAAGGCCCATACCCCAGGGTCAGCCATCAGGCATGATTCCTCTGCCACAGTGCCTCCATAAGTTTTGCTCACCTTTTTCAGAATATCACTATTTGCCACTTTCTGGGTTGTCATCTGAAGATCCCTCTGGGATCTGGGAACTCTCCCCCCTCAATTCCATCTGTGTAATTTTCTCCCTGTGAACACCCTGCCGGGCAAACCCTTTTAGCCCTGGGCAAAAATCAGGCTTTTAAACATATTTTAAACATTGCTATTTAGTTTATCCTGTATATAACACTCTCTAGAAGCTTTGTAGAACAGCAGTAGATAAAAAAAAACTATGAATAAAACAAAATGAAATACTGGGATCCAAGTGCTGAGCTCCAAAAGTGATTCAGACATGAGACAAAACTAAGTAATTCCCACCCACCCCACCAAAATCTGGGATTTTTAATAAAATCAGTAACCTGAGATTGGTCCTCTTATGGCACCGGATTCCAAACACCAATAGGATTTTGAATAGCCTTTGAATTACTAGCTGGTTCTTTCATCAATCAGGTGGAGAACAGGATCTCCCTTTAAACACTCCTGGTTCATTGCCCAGTGGTGCTGAACACCATAGTGTAAGAGTGTTTCGCTGGTAGAAACAAGAGGCATTAGAAATCCTTCAGGACAAGCCTTCCTCTCATGTGAGAGACTAGATAAATGTTTGAGAAAGGAATGTACTGTTCCACTGAAATAACACATTCAAGGTTAGCTTCAGACATATAGACTAGAACTAACGAATAGTGCATTCTACCAATTGAAGCGAATATTTGTAGCTCAGGCTGAACTGTGGAGTCCTTGGTGCTCTCTGAGCCTTGGTGTTTTCTTGCAGACGTTTCATTGCCAGACTAGGCAACTTCTTCAGTGTGAAGAGGGAGTGGGCATTGCTCTGTTTATATACCATGGCTTGAAGCCCTCTTTGCACTGAAGATGTTGCCTAGTCTGGCAATGAAATGTCTGCAAGAAAACACCAAGGCTCAGAGAGCACCAAGGACTTCATAGTGCATTCTATTCATTTGATAAGTAACTGCATTTTATTTCAAACTAAACCCTCCCTGAAGTTACTACATAAGATATTAGGATGATCATAGATTAAAGCAGATTGGCTAATGAAATTAACGTATTCATGTGTCATTAGATGTATAAATACTAAATGATCTCTTTGTATGGTGCAGCCACCATATACGGAGTTATTTTGAGTTGCTTTGTATACTAATCAACTTATTTCTGACTCAGCCAATTAGAGGTTTCAGTTGGTTCCCGGCTTGGGAAACGAACAGGAAGATTTCTACCTTCTAACAATAGCATGGATCCCATTGGTTCGTACAACATGCCAAGCCAAAACAGGGCTTACTTGTTTGCAGTTTAGTGAACTGTGTGAGCTCAGCCAGCACAGTCTGTAAACCATAGTTAATGGTTTAGTGCAGCGTCTCTATGAGGAAAAGCAACTAACACCTAAATTAGGTGTTTTGACTGCAATCTACATAGGCCTACAATCGCTCTCTCTTTTAGAGTGCGAGCAGGAGGCCCTTAGGACACAAACTACTCCCATTCCCATCCTTATCTCTGATCCACTAAAATGGTCTGAAATCAGCTGCTACTCCATGATAAAATGGCAGAATTTCAATGTTATGGTTTTGTTCTGAGGGCAGGAGAGGGTGTTAAGAGTGGTAAAGGTCCCCCACACGCTCATTCCAACCTAAAACCTCCAACCTCCCCCAAACAATAAAAAAACGGGCAAACAAATGAGCCCTGCCCCTTCTAGTGATGCCATCATATCACTGGACAGCCTCCTGGAGCCTGCCAGTTGTTTAGGATAAGCCAATTACAGCCTGTGACCTGGAGAAGTTGGTGTTCCTTGCCACAGGGTCTTGTGTATGTATAACCACTTTGTATATGGAACTTTTTCCTCATATCATTCCCTTGGAATCCTAGAATGATACAAAAGACAGCATTGTACATGAGCTACAGAACTAGAAGAGTAAAGTTATTGGTCAGGAATGTTCCCTAGAGACAAAGATAACTGGGCTTAGACTCTCATACTTTGGGCACATCGTCAGGACAGACCGATTGCTTGAAAAGGACATCATGTTTGGTAAAGTCGAGGGCCAGCGGAAGAGAGGAAGAGCTTCAATGCGATGGATTGATACAGTCACAGCAACAATGGATGCAAACATTGGAACAGTCAGGCATATGGCACAAGACCGAACAGCATCTTGTTCTGTTATACAGAGGGCCACCATGAGTCGTAAACGACTCGACAGCAACTAACAACAACAACTGACTTGGTGCCCAGATAACTCTTTAAAACATTTTGAGCCACTGAAGTCCAAAATCTGTCTCCAAGCTCTTTAATAGCTATATGTGTTATACACGATCACATAGAGTTGTATGTACAGTATAAAAAAGTCAGATCCCTGAATTTCTGTAGTTCTACAATTTCTTTCTGAGACAACAGGTGGCAGTCTGCGTCCATGCATTCAGTCTAGGGAAGTTTAAACTTTAGTTTCTTTTTTTCTTTTTAATTGTTTGTTTGATTAATACATGGCATTTTCCTAACAAAGAATTTATTCATGTGTCTTGGAACCATGCAAAGGAATTAAACACGTACCGTGCTATAGTCATTTACTTTGGAGAAAACTCCATTGAACTGCAAGGGACTTACCTATCAGCATACCTGCAACATAAAAAGATAGTCGTCTTCAGGCTGAGCTCACCTGTTGGTGTCTTCATAGATATGTACATGTACGGCATAAGATGGAAGTGGATCTCCATTCCTTTTTTCCATGTTTTTTTCAACTTCCCGTCTAGCCTACAGCCCTGGAATTCCCTTGTGATCTCTGCCGTCCAAGTATTAACTGGGTCTGATTTTGCTTAGCTTTTGAGCCTAGCAAGATCAGCCAGATGCCAAGTGCTAAGACTATTGATTTGTTTGTTTCTTTGTTTATTTATATAGTCTCTCCAGTTCTCAATTCCCCAATATTTAAAAAATTGTTATTACTATTTTTGCTAGGGAGAGTCATAGTAGATACAGGGTAATGTCACTGGAGGGGCATGGCCTTAAAATTTTTCTCCCCCTCCCTTTTTGCAACTTTTAAAGGTATTTTTGAAAGATAAAATAGAAGCACTTAGCCTATTGGAGGCTTAACAGATCTTTTTTACTGCTTTTTTCTTTTATGGGAAAAATCATGTTGCTGTTCCATGGCATGACATTAGGAAGAACTTAAAAAGGAGATTGCAACCACTTGCAGTTTGCTGTGGGCAGGCCCTCAGTGATGTCTAAAATTGCATTGATGAAGATTGGGAATATATATTAGAATTCTTTTTTGTGGAGAGTATTTCTAGAACAAAATAATGCAGCACAGAGTATTCTTGCTTAGAACTCCAAGCGGGCGATCCATTCCATTCATCCTCATACTCCTCCCTGCCTCCCCCCCACCGCCTCAATCAGTATCATCCTCAAAATCCCCCATGGGCAGCTCTAGGGATTCCCTGTCCTACCTTTCCTCCCTCCCCCCCACCTCTCGTATGTCTGCAATTTGGGATTTTTCTTAGTCCAGTCTTTATGGGTAATGCTATGTCCTCCTCCCTTTGTTTCTGGATAGTGCCATAAATATTTGGCTAAATAAATGATTTCAGTCTGAAAACTGAAAATGGAGATAGATATTCTGTCTGTTCACGTCTAACTTACATGTCTAACTTAAGGATAACATCTAATTATCAAAATGTTGTCTTGTTTCTTTCCAGACTTATGTATCTTTAACATTGAACGATAGGTTTAATTGTTAAAGGACCTGAAGTCTTGATGGAAAAGTAAGCTTGTCTTTATTTTTTTCTAAATGTATTATTTCTGTGGCACCTTTCCTTTGCAGAAGGAGACAATGGTGCAGGACAAATTTGTTTTCTATCCACCGAGTGCATGTTGTGCTTTCCATAAAGATTGTGCTGCATTTTCCACAATGAAAGATATAGTCAAGCCATTATGATAACGTTCTTAATGACATGGCACCTCTTCTAGGCTTTTGCACTACTTCAAAATGATTTTTAAAAAAAAATAAAACATATTATTTTTTTATAAAATCTGGTCAAGAGCTGATAGTATGTTGCATGATAGACCATTTTGTTTCAGTTCATCTATCTGCAGGTATAGGAGAATGTAGGGCTCATCTCTATGGAATTAGACAAAATTGACAGCTTGCTGCTGTGCACACACACTTTTCAATAACTTATTAATACCAGTATGCAGACATTGCATGCTATGAATTGAGTTTAACTCCTGGTGACTATATGGACACATACATGTTTTCTTCTGGGAATATGGAAATGGATTGCCATTACCCCCATCTAAGATTTTGCTTTTACTTTTCAGTCTAGTATATAGTCTAGTTTGGGGATTTCCTGTTGGTCTCCTATCCAAGTACTAAACAGGTCTGTCCTTGCTTAGCTTTTTCAGGATCAGTAAAGATCTGATTGTGTTATAATGTTCCCAGATAAATTGATTCATGTACAAGATAGTTCTCTAATTAAACCTAATGATGAAATAATGTATCTTGGAATAAATCTACTCTTATTCTGAAACAATTCTGTTGAGACTAATTGAGAACTAATCCATGCATTCTGAAAAATGATATGGTGTAAACTTTTTGGACTGTGTCACTTCAGAGTAATGGGTACTTTTATGTTTCAATGCATCTTTACTCTAAATTCCTTTTACATAGAAAGTTAACATATTGAAAAGATAATATTACAAGTGTTCTTTTTATATTCTAGCTTTCTGTGTGCAGGAAGCTTTTAATGCAAGGAACTACCATGTATTTTCTAACATGCATTCCAATGTCATGGATCTTTGAGGACCAATCAATAACAGCCTTTTTTAAAGTAAAAAGCTTGTTTCATTCTTCAATGTTTGGATGGATTAGAATAGGAAAGATTTACTTTCCTGTAGTTTCTACTTTTCAGATGAATTAGAAGACCCAAAATGTAGCTGCAAGTACAGTCATACACACTAGAAGCAAAGGCAAATCTTACTACCGTTTAAAGTTTTAATAGGCAAGAAGTAAGGTTGGAAAGTAAACATTAGGTGCAAAAATATCAATAGATATACTAAAGCAAGGAACTTTACTCATCAGTGGTTTCTTTTGGAACACTGGACATGCTTTATTTCAATTTTTCACAATTTATTTAAACATCTCACATATACAAAATAGGTACAATTTTTGTTGAGAAATGATGATTCCCTTTTGGCCCTTTGTAGAGGAAGAAAATGAGGTTTAAAAGCATGGACACCTGATGTTGAAGAAGAGGATGAAGATAGGGTGTGGGAAGAAATGATCCACATGCTTAATCTGGTAGTGAGATGGGGCATTCTGATTTTGAGACAGATTGCAAAGAAACAATACAACTTAATACAGAAAAGCAGGGTGTTTTTTTTTGTTTCCCCAAATTACTCTAGCACCATTAAAGTTCAAGTATTGGTAATATATTCTGTAATATTAATCAGCACCTTTCTATTATGAATGGGTCCAAAAGCACCTCAGAACATACATATAAGAATGTGGATCACACTTGGTTTAAAAGTGTATGAGGTAGTTCAAACCTTTGGAAGTTGTGGTTTTAAACTTCCTCCTTGGAAGATATTCAAAGGCCACAAGTGGTGCAAACTTTCAGGATTTTTTTATTTGGTTTTTTATTTTTATTTTTTTTACACAAAGGCTGACATTTTCCACAACAAGGTGATAAAATCTTGAAAAACTTCTGATTCCTTTTGGGGCTGTATTAAATTGCATTGCACAACATTCCAAAAAAAATCCTTTTCCCTCTCTTTCGCCCAGAGTTTAAGCAAGTAGATGAACAGAAGACATGGAAGGAGTCAGCTTTCAGTATAAAAAAAGAAATGGCAAAGAGAATATTTTTTTTGTTTTGTTTTTAAGTTAGTTTTAGTTCATTCATTTAAAACAGACTGGGCCAACGTCCAAACGGAGTTCTTGGTCATCGCCACCAATGTCCAAAGGTGCAATATCAAGGAAGGGCAAGCGAGAAGGCTTGTTTGTTCTGTATTCAATAACTGTTTTGCCCCATTCATTGGTCTTTCTCTGTAAGATAATGATAGCAAATAGTTAAAAACATTATTAAGGCATCCACTGATCTGCTGTTATTAGAAATCAGTAAAGACTTCTATATCATCACTACCTGCATTGTGGTTCTCCAACTTTCAGGCACATTCCATACACTCACCCTTCTGGAGACCTCAACCTCCAGCAGAATCAGTCCCTTATCACTATTCTCTTCAAAATCCCACTGCTGGGCTTTTGCATCTGTCCTCTGATGACATTTCCGTTGGCTTGAGAGCCACACCAGCCTTTCTTGATAATCTGAGGCCACATTCTCAAAGTGGGTGGGGCCAGAACCAAAGTGGCCTTCAGTAATATAAAGCTGAATTACTGATGAACTTGATAGAAAAGGGGGCCTTTTAACACCTACTTTTCTATCAAGTCCATCAGTAATTTAGCATTAGCAAAATTATAATCAAAGACAGTTACAAGCAGGAAGTAATTTAGAACTTACAGAGCAGCCATCTTCAACAACATGGTAAGTAAACCGGCTGTTGCCTTCAGGTCGCAATTCAACATCGTTGGATCCCTGCAGTATCACAGCCTTTTTCAGGTTGCCTGTTTCCTCATCCATGTAAGCAATGCTGTTCTTGCAGTGGTAAGTAATGTTCTGGTAAGCATGGTTAGCCAGTAGCCTCATGAAAGCAAGTTGGGTGGCCATGTCCTTGGTCGTCACGCCTTCCTCATTATATTCAAACTGAAAAAAAAGGGGACCCTTCAGATGAAATCATAGAAATAAACTATCATGTGCTCAGTCTAAATGGCATGCATGGGCATGTGAAAGTTAATATAATTGGGGCGGGGGGGAGATAACTTTCATTACAGAACAAATAATCAGAACTGGTGGTTTAGGACGTACTTAACTGATGATAGAAACTGCATTCCAATTAACCCAACTTTTATCCTATCAAGAAGTATGCTATTTGTTGTAAGTTTACTAATCATTCCAAAGAGATGATCCATGCATTTATTAAGAACATCGATGGCATGGAAAGACAGTTCCTTCTAGAACTTAATGATCACTCCTGAAGCTATTTTTTTACTGATGTAAAAAGAAAATCTCATCACAAAATGTGTAATGAGTTTAAAAGATTCAGTCAGTATCAGAACATATGGTTCTGGCAACCAACTAGTTCAGTTTTAAACAAGATTTAAGAGTTAGATGAGTTTTCCCCAATCTGGTGCTTTACAGACTTGTTAGATTATGACTCAAAATTCCCCAACAGCATAGCTGTTGGCATAAAGTCCAGCACATAGAAGGAACAGGTTTGTTTAAGGTAATCATAATAATTCCTTTTATTTTTTTGTGTTTGGTCATGAAAGTTTTGCTGCTTATGTAGCCATAAGCAGTACCAACGGAAACCTACAGTTTGCAAACTACAAACTTTTTTAGGGAAAAAATTGAGGTGCAGGGACAGCAAGATACAGGCGATGGCTTACTAGTCCAACATCAAGCTTTAATGTATTATATTACATTAATGTATAATATGTAGCATAACCTACCTAATACAAAGGGTATGATGTATAGGTTTAATAATAATATTTCCCCCATCTATGACTCCATGTATATCAGACGGTATACAGAATGAACCTTACCTGGGAACCACCATTGATGGTTTCTCCAAGCCAGACATGTTTCATCTCAGAATTCTTGCTAGTGTACAAGTTCTTGACTGGAATGCTTTCAGGATTAACACGGATGCAAGTCTCACCAGTGGAGAAGTTGCAATATACATGAATAGCATCCGTTGGGCAGCCTTGATTAGGATCAACCCAGTAGAAACCTGTCATTAATAAAAGAAAAGGCTTTAGGCACATACCAGAGACCCATATTGCTTCAACTGTTGGAATAACTTAGATACAGACAATGCAGAAAACTCATGAAATCCTTGTGTGGGTAATCTTCACTTACTTATTCCTGTCTATCTGATTATAATTGTTTACATTTGATTAATATGAATATCTAAAAATAAGGAGAGAACTTGGGAATATAGATCTCTGTTGATTGGCATTTTCTTGACTATAATGAGTGGTACAATTGTGTAATGAGTTGATTTTTTCCCCAAATATGATAATCTAAAATGAGGTTTACAAGATGCCACTTGAGGCACTATGGACATCCAGGCTACACTACCTAATCTAGACTATGGAGAAAGAACTGCTTCTACAAGTTTTAATAGAAAGTCATTACTTCAAAAATCACAAATATGAAAACAATGCATTGGAAAAAAAGCTTATTTTGGGTGGACTGTTATATATGTTTACCAATCAAATCTGTTATATGTTTACCAATCAAACCTCTGTAAGGCATACAAGTTGATGTTAGCAAGCAATATTTTCATGAGACATTTGAATATGAAGATGGAAAAATTCAACTGTCCAAATGTCTGATTTCTCTACACATTCAGTGAGATAGTTTATGGTTGTTTTTTTCTTGTTATGAAATGGGAAAATGTCATGCATACATGTATTATTCATACCAGCATGGGCTATACTACAGTATGTTAAATGGCACACATAGACTTCCACTGATATGATACATAGAGTTTTATTGGCTTGAATTAATGTCCAGGTGCATCACTGATTCCAGTGGCATCTATACTGTGCCATGATAATGTCTGAATGATAACACATGCATCATTACATCAGCACTCAAATGGCTTGATATATAAGAATATCGTGATGTCTGTTGTAAGTATGCAAGTCACATCACTTGTGTAATGATCATAATAATCAAGAATGTAACCAGTTATTTTTGTGTTAAGTGGTTAGTGCTAACATACCACTGGTCCATTCAGGATGGCTGAGTATTAAGTCGCGGCATGTGCGGGCTGGATTCTTCTTAGAGCCTTCTGGGGTCAGGAGAGTCTCAATCTGGTTGTTCAGAGTTTTCAGAGTGGCATCAACTTCATAATCCTTGGATCTAAGAGATGGCTGATCTGCACGATAGTATTCTACATCATAGCCAATTTCATAGCCACCACCATTGGGACCAGGTGGGCCAGGAAGACCAGGTGGGCCTGAT
This sequence comes from Candoia aspera, assembly GCF_035149785.1. NCBI lineage: Eukaryota > Metazoa > Chordata > Lepidosauria > Squamata > Candoiidae > Candoia > Candoia aspera. Next base: position 25,353,777 of record NC_086156.1, on the reverse strand, counting down.
GGACCCTAAAATGTAAAGTTGTAAGAAATAAATAAGCTTGTTTAAACAGTTCACAGTGGTCATGCAGAATGTCCTACCCCAAATCTGTCTGAATGGCTTAAGCATAATCAGGATTACAAACTTCGGATAAAAGGTATATAAATTGAATAAATAATAATTACTATATAATAATACATCTGCTCATGCCTGAGTTCAGAAGTGGTCAGTGTTAGCTAAATTAGGGAATGATGCTATGGATGTACGATGAACATCATCTATTTTTAATTAAAGGTTTACTAGTTAGAGGGTGAGTTCTTTATTTGGCTCAGCAAGAGCGCCATCTTGCAGAAACAGGAAGAATGTCTTCAGTGAATGCTGCATTATTTGGCTTCATTTGAAATGCTGATTTAAATAATTGGAATGGCAGCAATTTAACAGTGGCATATACCACTAAAATTTTATCTTATGATTCAATATTAAACATACTGTAGAAATCAATCTTCCTGAAAACTTCAGGAGGATTGATTATTTAGGCCTATGGCATAAAATAACCTTCCTCTTCTTGGTATCTTACCAAGATGTGATGGGGTCAGAGTTCCTAAAATTCTCCCTTAGAGTTCTGGGAGCTGAAGTACACTAAGAACCTGGTCACATATCAAGGGAACTTAGTCCCAGTAACGTGTGTACAGGAATGAGGTTGCAAACTTATATACACTTATCTGGGAGTCAGGTTTAATGAATGCAGTGGGTTTACTCTGGAATAACCATGCAGAGTATTATGCTGTTAATTTAAAAAAAATATTTTTTGTTACTCTAACAATCCTTCAAACTTGAACTTACAGATGGTCCTTGGTTACCCTGAGATCCACGCACACCAGCAGGCCCAACCGCTCCAGGCAGACCATTGCGACCATCTTTTCCAGGAGGACCAGAAGGACCAGCAGGACCCTAAAACAGGAACAAAGAATAAACCCAATGCTCAGTAGGCTTCTGATGCAATTAAACAATAAAAATATGAGACCGCATACATTGTGATGTAATGGAACATTTCAATATTCCACACAAAGAACATTCATGTGAACTTACCCTGGGGCCAGAAGGACCAGTCACACCAGGGGAACCTTGTTCTCCGTGATGACCCTGTTAACATGAGACAACAGGGGAAACAATTAGCATTATAATTTCCTTCTGCCTTCTTGCACCTATGGTTCCATACACCACTAATACTATGGGAATCAAGGAATCTTGGGTAAACCTGAACTATATAGATCAATGATCTGGAGCTTAATTATACTTGGTCACTATACTGAGCCATGAGTCACCTTGACATGTTCCAATATTCCTATATGTTGTTGTAAATGTGTGAACAACAAACCAATTTTCTTGGTGCCATTCCTTATGTTACCAAAATGGCAAGCTTGAGCAGGAAAGTTTTGGTAGGGTTAGGAAAAGGGAAAAAACTTGCAGAAGCAAACTAAAGAGCCAAAACAAAGACACACTTTTTAAAAGAGGAAACACCAAAACCACCAAAGGAGGACTGAGCATGTTCAGTGGATATGGAAATGGTGACCATTAGGCAGAAGGGTTCAGGATGGGAAAATGGAATATTATATTCTGGGAAGGGGAATGTTCCTTCCTCACAGGAACAACCTACACCTCTTCTAAAGGGTGGATTTATTTCTGTTTAGTCCGTGGTTCAGATAATTACTTACAGCAATACCAGGCAGTCCCTGAAGTCCATTATGGCCTTTGAAACCTGACAAGCCTCTGGGTCCCTTGTCACCAGCAACACCTTTCTCACCATGTGCACCGTGTAGGCCCTAAGGGAAGAATAAATAGAGAAAAGTTACAAATGGAAGCTTTCCACCTACCCCAGAAAGTTAGGGAGAGCTTTCAGAGACACCACCTTTGTCCAAGAACAATCCCACTAAGCAAGAACTAAAATGCATGTAAATTCAGTTTGCAACACTTCCAGAGACATTGGTTTGCACCAATTTTGGATCGCCTGCTTTTCTTACTTTATTTATATCTTGGTTCAAGCTTCTATTAATAATTTAATTACCCTTCCTCAATCTGAGGCATCTAGATGTACTAGACTACACTTCCCATTACCAGGTGGAGGATGGAAACTGGGACCAAACCTCTACCCTGAAGACAGGAGTTTGGGAAAGGCTGTTCTGCACTAACACAAAGAAATCAAGATCTTGGCTTGGGAACTGTTATTTTCCTATACATTTATTTCACATAGATCCTGTTGTAGTCTTGAGTTGCAGGGCCAGTTATCTGCATCTGAACTTGCATTAAAAAGGATTACACCTGATCCTTGCTTTTCTCTTTGTCTTAGCATCCTCTAAAGGATCATCAGGCCATACAAATCAGCAGTATGATAGAGGATTATGTTAGTGTCCAAGAACATTCTTATGCCCTTCCAACCCTAACTCTTTCCACCTATAAGGAATGACCACTATCCTTCCCTCTCCTGGGTTTTTTGTACTCCTTAAGCAGAGTAAGGTAACCTCAGTAAGGGATCCTGAGGAGAAGCAGTGGCAGCTTACCAGCTATTCTTCCTGCTGTCACCATCCCTTTTTTGTGGGGAAGACATGATGCATACAGATTCTCTAAACTACCTGAGGACATTAACATATTGCTAATACTATACTCAAATAACTGCCAACCTAGATGGCTTCTGGCATGAAAGTGGGATTCCCATATTGAACTTTGACCTGGACAATGAAATGCCTTGGACCATCCTTGCCTGGACTCCACATCTCCTACTCACTCAGCCATTTCTTGATAATGCATACATCCCACTGAATTATTTCCAAAACCCAGATCTCCATTTTTAGTCCAAAAAGGAGTGTCCTTCTTAAAAATACTTGACATACATATTTTTAAAAGCCAATAACTCCAATAATTAAAACTATACTTACAGCAGGACCTCTTATACCAGCCGGACCGCTGTGGCCAGTAGGTCCAACAGGACCCTGAAATGATAGCACAGTGGAGATGTTGCTTACTGTCCATTGCAAGAAATACATATCTGTCATAAAAAGTGAATGTAATGATTTTATATATTTCAGTTAACTAAAAATAGGTAGTATAAGTGTCCTTCATTGGAAGCATGATGAGAAGATGTGGTTATAGGTTAGAAGCTGGATGATACCAAGTATCATCGTCATCATCATCTTTAATATTTTATCTCTTCCCCCATGAATTGATGGGACTTCAAGATTCACAATGGTGAAAAAATTATTAGTCCTTCTATTAACAAACTCAGCTGGAGAAAGTTTTGACAGGGTTGTAGCTAAGCAAGAGGCAGGGACCACTATGTTCAGGGGAACTATGTGATGAAATAAAAATAAACTTTAGGGCAACTGTCCCTTAATTACTCTAGGTATAAATTGAGCAGGAGAATTGCTTCAACAGACATTTAAGATTCTGTCACATTATCCTACTAGCAATAAAAAATATTTATGGGAATCCAAGCAATTCTTGTTTCCTAAGTTTACCAGCCTTTCAGGCTTCACAGGATCTTAAAGGTGTGCCAGCTTCTTTAAGAGTGAATGGTTTAGCACAGGGCCTTGCTATTTTATATCTGACACAATTATAAGCATTTTAACGTTTGCACAATTGTTGAAAGTCACATACACGTTCACCACGATTTCCAGGTTTGCCAGCAGGACCAACAGCACCATGGGGACCAGGAGCGCCAAGAGCACCAGCAGGACCAGAAGAGCCAGGAGCACCACGTTCACCCTAACAAGAATGTAGAAGAAAAATATTTGATTTAGATGTACATGCTGAAGTTGGCTTGCAAGGAGCACATTTTGCTTACAGGAGGAAGCCAGGATTACCTTGTAACCAGCAACACCATCGCGGCCAGGAGGACCGTCACTACCTGGATTTCCCTAGGAAGAAAAATGTCTTCTTAGTAACACATGGAATTTTTAAAATTATTTTACTGACCATAAGAAATCCTCACCATACATAAACTGTAGAACAAGCTGAAATCTTAAATGGACTGATACTCTCTACTTCCAGTTATGATACTTCTCCTTTTTTGTTTCAAATTCCTAGCTTTACTGTTGGTCATAAAATATTGTAGTAGTATAGGAATCTGCTGCGTCCTGTAATTTATTTTTAGTATCTGTGTTTGAGCAGTATATTTTAGAAAAAGGAATCTAAAGAAAGCAAAGGATCAACATTTAACAGCACCCAAGCTAATGGTAATATATAGTGGGCCACTATATATTAGCCATCTCCAACCAGATGTCCTCTACACTGTGTTGGAGCTCCTATAATCCTTAGCCACATACTAGGGGATTATGGAATTTGGTTCAACCCATATGAAGGGTATTAGATTAGAAAAAAGCTGTTTTATATAAGGTATGGGCTGTAATCCTTCACATGTTTTCTTAATAGTCACTTCCATTAAGGGTTGCAGAGATTTTAAGAAGCATCATAGACAAGGTAGTTAGAACTTTTAAATCTTAATGATTCCATTTGAAAAGTATGTGTCTAGCATTTTTCTGCTGTAATAAGATTTAAACTACATTGTTTTGTTAAATCAACTTCATGTCTCTCAATAATTCTATTTGCATTTTTCAATACACAAACTAAATAAAATACTTTACAACTTCATTTGTTTATCCCAATTCATATAACTGAACTGAAAATAAATCCCTTAAAAACTTTCAGTGTGGGAGAGAGAGCTGTATCAAACAGCCACTGGCTGCTATATCAAATACTGCTGCATATTTAGATATTTTACTTTAGGTTTTCCCCACTGTTATGACCAAAAAGAATTTCTTACATCACGTCCGGCTTCACCAGGGGCACCATTTACACCAGCAGAACCAATGGGACCAGATGGGCCACGGGCACCTGGGGGACCAGCACCACCAAGAGGTCCAAGCTCACCCTAAGAAGACAACCATAATCGAAATATATTTTATTTTTATTCATACATGAGCTTCGCAAAATGCTCTGTACATTTTATATCTGTTACTGAACTGATTGCTATTAAAAGTTTAGTTAATGGCACTAATCCTTGTGAGATACCTCACTGTATTCAATATATCACATTAGCACAAAAGGTAACACAAAATACAAAAGGCCCCCCATTGGGGGAGACGGGCAGTGATATAAATAAATAAAAGGTACAAGTGCAGGCTCAGCTTCTTTATTGGCCCTAATCATGGTAGTATAAACAACAACTGGCACCATTGCATCAAAGCATAATTGATTGGCCTGCAGGCAAGACAGAAGCTTTTAATTTGCTACGTATTTCCCAAACCTTATCTTTCCTTCACAACCATCTAGCACATCTCCTTTCAAAATGGGAAGAGACAAGAAGGAGACACTATTAGCAGGAAGCTACTAGCTAGAATCTCATTCCTGCATTGAAATCTAATATCACAAGACATCACATGTGCTCACAATGCAAGTAAAAAGCTCCTAACCCAAACACAGGGTTTTCCCAGGGAAAACAAAGGGCTACCTCAGCTATATGGCATCAAGTTAGGCAAGTAAAATTATCCCCTCCCAAATATATTTTCCCAGGGAAAGTAAGCCGTCAGCTCAGCCACAAAAATTTTGAAGACCAAGGAATGCTGATAGGCTGGGGAAAAGATACCAGAAGGCAAATATAGACTCTGGGAACCAAGGTCAGTCTGAAGATCCTCATAACAGTAACTCTCTAGAAGGAAACCATGTTTATAAAATACACCCTCTTTGTTCTTTCAACCCCACCATTGTCTTTGTAGTTCTGCTCCATTACCTCATGCTTATGTCCTTAATCCAATCAACTATTTATGCCCTAATTGCCTAACGAACATCATTAGATAAATGATGTGCTATATCCAATTAAATACATTGCTGTTATTTCCATGCAAATACCTTGCTGCTCTTCCCAATCACTTGTATACACTAATTTGCACAAATCTATAAAGATGGACTATAATCCCTCCCCTCCTTAGGTCTGTCTTTGCCTCCAGCACTGTCAATAAAGCAATTTGTGCTTTAGTGTAATTGCCAGGGTTGAAGTAAGAGTCAGTTGTCAAACTGATTAGCAGCTGTATGTTGGATAAAAGTGGGGGATGCCATTGCCATCTTCAGATGTGTTATTAGATTTCGGTATTAATTTTTGTATCTCCTATATTTATCCAATCAAATATGTCTCCTATTTGCAAATTCAGTAAAGATTGTACTTACAAGTGCTCCAGACATGCCTGGAAGACCACGTTCTCCTCTAGAGCCAGGAAGACCAAGGATACCAGGTGCTCCAAGAATACCTTGAGGGCCTGAGGAACCAGGAGCACCCTGAATAAAAAGAGAATAGAAAAACATTTTCAGAATTTATGCTATATACAGATTAGCACATTCTTTGTTTGGGAAAAATTTTGTTTCCTTTCTCTTTTTTCCTATTTAATTTGACCTCAGTATCTTCTGATATAGTCTGTTTTAACATCTAGCTATCTTCAAGAAAAGTTAGATATTCTCTATTGCCTTAAGAACCAATTTCTATTTGAACTTATGAATGCATGTACACAAAGGAATAGGACTGATTGCTTTGTAAATACATAAAATCCGAATAGCTCTACTTTTACAAGGCAAATATATTACCCCTACTACTAACAAAAAAACCCATTTGGCTGGTAGACTACCTTCAGCTGGGTAAGGCACAAATCATGATAAGCAGCCTTTATTTTGTATTATGAATAGTGTGTCAATCTAGTTCATGACTATTATACCTTAGAGGGAAAACTATGCATTGAGACAGAGCCAGCTATTTTAAACATCCTTATTTCCCTTTAAACATATTTTACAAGAGCTTTGGGTAAGTATCTTCACTGGGAGAACTATTGCAAAACAGTATGGTCTGCATCTTCTGAATCAAAATGTTCTGCAATTCCAGTGGAAGAAGGTGGTAATGGTTGCTAGTCATTGAAGTCACCTGTGGCTGATACAGGTGGCTACCATATGTAGAGACTGTGTAAAAATTCTCATTGCATCCCTAAATTCACACTCTTGAGGTTTTTGGCCTTATTTACATAGTTTAGGAAAGGAATTGCTATCATTACCAAAATGGTCATACTTGGTAATTCTGGAAATAGGTGTGTAGAAGCATGGAAAATGCTAGCAACACTCCTAATGAGAATGGTTAGCTGGTTCTTTAATTCGTGCTCCATTTTAAGAACATATAAAGCCATAGAACCCTTACATTATTTTACTAATAACATAACATCTGTTTTCTCTGCTCTGAGAGCTTAACAGGAAGGTGGCTGTATATGCTATTGTGATAGCTTCTGTATATGCCTTCTTGCAGCTGCTGAGTGCTAATCTGGATAGTTCCTAAGGCTAATGTATTGTACACAGTCATCTAAAGTACAAAGATCTGTGAGTTCAATTCCCAGTACAGAGTTTGAACCCCACAGAATAACCTCTGGTTCCCCACATCTGATGAGTCCCAATAGGATGAAATTGGTCAGAATGGTGCCTGCTGGTGGTCAAACCAACTACCTGGGATGCCAAGTCAGAAGAGTCTGAGGTGTTTATATTTGCTCATATTTAAGGGGAAAAACCGCCCAGAGTCCCTCCTTGTGGGGGGAGATGGGCGGTGATAAAAATTTGATAGATAAATAAATAAAATAAAATAAATAAATAAAAAACTTCTAGCATACAGTACATACATATCTATATGATTGGAATGAGCAGGTATATGTTCTTGTGAAATACAAGAAGAACCCTAAAGAAAGAACTCTCAGGAAAGAGAAAAAAGCTCAGAGCAGCAGGATATAAATCTAACAGGTACTGAAAAGCATTCTGAACGACTTACAGCACCACCACTTTCTCCAGCTGGGCCTTTCTCTCCACTGAAACCAGGGGGTCCAACAATGCCAGTTTCACCAGCACGGCCAACTGGTCCAGTATCACCACGTGGGCCTCGAATTCCCTCTTTGCCAGCAGGACCAGGGGGGCCAGGTGGACCAGAGATACCCTAGGAATAAAATCATAATGTAATGGCATAGCTACACCTCTCTTCATCACTCAGAAGATAATACATTATTAATCCAAGTAAAGAATGAACAATGATATGAGTGGGATCACATCAAGCATGTAATGCTGCTTTAACAAACTGCACAGAATCAAGTGAGTATGTAAAGGGTGGTTGACATTAGTGTAAAATAGTCTTTGCTGTCATCCAGGGGTAGAATTTCAGTCATCCAGATGGAATAGTGGTGTGGCTTGTTATATATCATAGACCTATCCTAAGTCTGTCTGTCTGTCTGAACTATAACACTAAGCATCCCTCATCATTGGCCACCCTTGCTGGAGTTAATGGGAAATGTACTTTAGCAATATCCAAAAGGCTGCAAGTTCCACTTGTGAAATAAGACAACAGTAGCATATGTAGGACTGCCAAGTCTCAGGCAAATCTACATAAATTCACTTTCCAAGTCATGGATCACTTAAGTGAGACTGCCTTGTGTTATAACACTACATCTTGGCTCTGTTTCATAGAACTTAGAAGTCAGGATTTGAGCCTGGACAGCAGGGATAGGCAACCTGCATTCCCAGGGTTATAAGCAATTCCCACCCCCATCCCCTTTTTGATCCTTAAAAGCCCTACCAATCCTGATGGCTGAAAATTGACAACATAGTTTTCTGCCATTTTGAGATTGGAACAATAGAGTTTTAATATGCCTTAAAATAGGCATAATGCAGTAAAACAGCAAAGAAACCTCCATTCTTCTCCAACCTTAGATCTCTTTGAATTTTGCTTTTGTGGCTTCCTTACACACAATACATGTAACTGAGTCTTCAATTTCAGTATGGTTCTGGCTCTGCCTGCTGAGGTACTGAACAGACCCAACCATTTTAGGTACAATAACTGGTAGTAACAGATAGGAGATGATGGATAATATTCTCATGCTATACTAGCTTGAAAGTTCTAAGGAACTTCAGTTAATTAAAGTAATTCTCTGGACAGAGCAATAAGAAGTTTACTTTGTATGAATTACAAAGTGATTTCATCAGGAACTACTTACAGCAGGGCCAGGAGGTCCAGATCTGCCAGCATTACCAGGGAAACCAGTGATACCCTATTTAAAAAAAACAAGAGAAAAATCAGGATTCATAATAATCAATAGATACATTTTTCATGGGTGAGAGGGATAAATAAGATATGTTTCTAGACTTACAGCTGGACCATTATCGCCACGGCCTCCAGCAGGACCTGCTGGACCAACAGGACCCTGTATGTAAGAAGAAAGCATGTCTGATATAAGACTCATGAAGTACTCCATAATTCCAGATGACCCCGTTTCCCCTTAGAATCAGTGGTAGTTATGCTACTGGCTTATTAGGAGCAACCTTTGCTCCTATTTCATAATGACCTTCAGGCCTATGAAAATAGGCAACAATTTTGTTGAGAGGGACAGTAGGAATGATGACTTCTCTTCAGGCTATTACATGTAGGAAGCAAAACGTTTCAGATTCTCTTGCTGCCGTCTAGGAGTTGTCTGGATTTTTGCTGCCTAGATATGGTAGCCCTAACTACCCTACAACAATGTCACTGTAATAGGTGGTTTGTAGAGATGGCTTCTTTCACAGAAACAGATGCTGTGTGTTAAAGGTCTCATGCCCTTCACCCTTTCAGGATATAACACTGACAAGAGATTCCCCAAAGTTTCTAATTTAGGAATAGTGTTTACATGACTAGTTACAAAAATTCATTAGTATGTAAGGTAATTTATAATTATTTTATGAGTAATTACAGCTCATAGTATTATTCTTAACTTCTTGAACTTGCAATGCTTATATTACACCTAATTAAAATCAGTTATTTTTTCCAGCAGTGAAAAATGTTAACCACTGGGAGTCATTATGAAATGCGTTGTATGATCGGTGATAGACAGACAGACAATTTCCTCCATAGTATAATGTCTTAAATGATCTTCATTTTTTTAGCCACTAATACATAGGATATTCTTTGGGAGAAATTCTTGACATCCCACAAATGAGTTAACCTAGATTTCAGGAATTTAACCACCTAAGACTACTTAGCAAGTGTGCTACTTGGCATCTTAGCAGTGGATTTAAGAATGTGGCTATGAAATACCAAGACTACATCATATAGTCAAAAAGTTAAGAATTTAATGTAAGATTCCATTTACTTACAGCAGGACCAGAACTGCCGACAGCACCAATGGCACCTTGGGGACCTACATCACCTTTAGGGCCTCTCTGTCCTCTTTCTCCTTTAGCACCTGTCTGACCAGCTGCACCCTTAAAAATTCAAGGTTGAATTAAATTATTGAAGTACCATGATAATATCAAACTGTTAGAAAACTGGAGAAAGCTGACTGTACTTCCTTATACTTACAGCAGGACCAGCAAATCCAGGAGGACCAGCAGGGCCGGCCTCACCACGTTCACCCTACATTAAGGAGAAAAATAAGTGAAGTAAGGACACCTCTAGCTACCTTTTTACCTCAAAGATTCCTAAAAATGTTAATGTTATTTGGTGAAAAATAATTATTTTGCTACTTACAGGGGATCCACGAGGTCCAGCGTGGCCAGCGGGGCCAGCAGGGCCACCTTCACCCTAATAGAAACAAAGTATCAGCTGTTGCTAGGCTGCAGAGAACCACATGGGGAAGGATGATATTCTCCTTCAAAGTTCCTATTAAAGATAGGGCCATATCCCCCTATTCCTCCACTTCTACTGAGAGACCAACTACTTTTGGCTCTTCCTCAACTGCTACCCAGGTGCCACTATTCGATAAGGCTGCTGCAGTGGGACCTTTGCACTGATGCTACTGTTAGAATAGCTTCTTTCGGCATCCTCTCTCCCTGATCTGTTTTCATCCTATTTGATCATTGTAACAACCATGCAGCTTTTAGAACAGGAAAGGGTCTAGAACTGTCTTTTTTATCTGTTTCTATTAACCTGAAAACTATCCTGAAACTTACTGAAGTGAATATTTGTAGCTCAGGGTTGAACTGTGGAGTCCTTGGTGCTCTCTGAGCCTTGTTGTTTTCTTGCAGATGTTTCACTGCCAGACTTCAGTTTGCACTGAAGATGTTGCCTAGTCTGGCAATGAAACGTCTGCAAGAAAACAACAAGGCTCAGAGAGCACCAAGGTATCCTGAAACTTTTAGGGGCTGGAGAACAGATTTAAAAGGTGATAGAAAGCCATGTTAACAATTCCTCATGGAAGTTTTAACTAGGTGTTTACTATGAACTGCTATGATGAAAAAAAATATGAAATGTGTTGTGACACTGCAAACTTTAGTCTTTTGTACTTGCACACTGATGTCAGACACAGGTATGTAAGTCACCCTCCTCATCCTTCCTGTTTATAGACATTTAAAATCTGTTTTTGAACAAAGAATGAGAACAATATTTGTTGTATGCCACCTACTTTCTTAATCAAAGAACTCAAAATAAATCAAATTAGACAGCTGTATTTTCCAAACAAGACTGGCATAATTTCAGGACTGAAGAAGCTAAGGTACCATTTCCTTCTGCTGTCTTTTTAATATTTTTAAAAAAGCTTTCTTTTCTGTTGCCTAGGCTAATGGTTGAGTTCTTCTCACAACTTCTGTCTTTTATGGTTGGAACAAGAAGGCAAAGGAGAAGGAAACTATTTTACTACTTCAAACCTCCTATTCACCTTTCTAGGAATGTTCCTCCAATCGGTTTTATTTCCAGGGTAGCTATACAACTCTGGAAACCTTTTTTTTTTTAATGCATATAGAGGAATTAGGATCTGTGAGCCATCTAAACTTACAAAGTTTGGGCAAGAAAAGGTAAACCCCAATTCAAATCTCTAATCAGCCTTCAGTTTTTTTGTGTTCTTTGGGACTGATAATTTGCATTTATTTCTCTACTTTCATTCTAAAGACATTAGCCTGCAGTCTTTTCCTGTCTGAAATAAGACTCACAGCAACTAGAATTGAAATAAGCAACATGTTGTCCTCCGGATGTTGTCGAGCTCCATCTTTAATCCGCCCTACCCTGTATAAAAAAAGATGGTGGCATTTCCCGACAAACATTTGGAGGCTACCCTACTATACTTCAGAGCAGTGTTTCTCAACCTCAGCGACTTTAGGATGTGTGGACTTCAATTCCCAGAATTTCCCAGCCAGCATGCTGGCTGGGGAATTTTGGGAGTTGAAGTCCACCCATCTTAAATTTATTGAGGCTGAGAAACACTCTTTAGAGCAATGGCTGTTTCAGTGTGCTGGCCCCGCAAACTTGTAATTATCTATTCCAAGGTATCAGGTTAAAATGTTCTGAGTATCTGTGGAATTTCTATTTATCTCTTTTTATTTGGATATTGTATGTTTAAGTATTTTAAACTTTTTCTAAACTGACCTGAAATTAAATATTAAAATCTATTAAATAAAATTAATTTAAATTCCAAGGGATTTGGTTGCACTGAAGTCAATGGGTCTTTAGTCATGATTAAGTTTATTCCATTATTTTATCATGGCATGGACATGCAACTACTTTAATTTTGTTCCAGCTCACTGTTTCAGTATGTGAAACAGAAATACATAAGAATGCAGTGTGCAGAAGCCCTCTATTTCTGAATGGTAACTAAGGAGGACTTCTCCACCCATTTAATTGCCAACACTCCACATCTATATTCTGCATCTTTTCTAGGAATATGCCCAGGAAATATCTAAAAAGACTTACCCTTTCACCAGTAGCACCAGCAGGTCCTGGGGCACCAATAGCACCAGGGGGTCCCTGAAAATCAAACAGAATAATTTGTTCCCAATCTACCTTTTTTTTTTAGAGTTCTCTGTATAAGGAGAATATTGTTAAACTATACAGAACTGCAGAAAAAGAAAAATATTTTTTTCAGTTCTACTAACACCCCTCAAAATGTTCGTAACTTTGCAGGTAGTTTCAACAAAGTTTAATTTCAGAGTTTATGTAAATAAATGCAGTCATGCTGTGTTAAAATGCAATTTGATTTAAACTCTAAACCAGTGTTTCTCAAGCTTGGCAGCTTGAAGATGTGCCGACATAAACTTGGCTGGCTAGGGAATTCTGGGAGTTGAAGTACTCTAAATAAACTTTGTGCTGTTTGCCATTGACTTTGGGCTAAGATCACTGAAGAATAGAAGTCAACTTGATGAAATCTACATTGTCCCCTAAGTGCTAGCTGGCTTTCATGTTGTGGTTGCTAAAAGAACCACACACTTAGTTCCTTGGAAATAAATACAGACACATGCTTACCCGTGCACCATCTCTTCCTGTTGTTCCAGTATCTCCTCTGAAGCCAGATGGACCCTGAAATAAAACAAAAATTGTGATTATATCTAAGAAGTGTGGGATGCTTATGTGATAACGATTCCCAAAGCAATGCTGGGGAAGAGCCTTATCCCAGATTCTACAAGCTCACACTGATGAAGTTAGATAGTGATGTTGTTGTTGTTGCTGTTTCTTTTCTCTTCCAGTCATGATGATTTTTACTTTTTTGTTTTGTCTTGGTTAGCCACTTCAGCCAATTCATTGAGTTACTGATGATACAAAATCCCTCTGATTTTGATGAAAGAAATTTAGTTTCAAAGTAGTTGTGCGCCTTCTAAAGGCACTCCAATATTTCAAATCTACTCATCATCAAAATGGCTGTTTTTTTAAAAAAATTGTTCATGATTCTGAGGTTCTCAATTATTAAGATGTAAGTGTTTAACACCTACCTAAGGTCACATTTTCTGACAAGCATATAGAAACAGAGAGTTGGAAAGGATAGTTTAAGTCAGTGTTTCTCAACCTCGGCAACTTTAAGATATGTGGACTTCAATTCCCAGAATTCCCCAGCCAGCATGCTGGGAGTTAAAGTCCACACACATCTTAAAGTTGCTAAGGTTGAGAAACACTGGTTTAAGCCATCTACTCCCATCCCCTGTTTAATATAGGAGTTAAATTAAAGATCTCTGATAGATGGCTATCTAGCCTCCATTTGAACACATGCACTGAAGGAGAGCCCATCCCTTTTCTGGGCTTAGTTTCATTGTTGAACTACTATTGTTGTTAGGAATTAACAACAATAGCCTTCTTTTAACTTCAATCCATTATTTTATATCCTGATTTTAGGACAACAGAGAACAGATCTTGACCTTCTTCTGTGTGACATCCTTCTAGGTATTTGATGATTGATTCAATACTGCCCCTCTCATTTGGCTCTTCTCAATGCTAACTATGCCCATACCCTCTTCACAGGTCTTAGGAGGTAATCTCCTGTTCTTCCTCTCAGCCTTTTCACAATATATGTCTGAAACCTTTCTTAATTAAGTTAAATAATTAATTAACCTTCCTTAATATAAGATTGTGCTGTACCATATACGGTTTCACACAAGTACCAACCCTCAGAACTATAAAAACACAAACCAGATAAATTCTAAGCACATTGCTCATGCAGGTAAAGCATTCTGGAAGCTGCCATTATTGGGAAGGCTGCTTCAGAAACTGAGCAAAAATGTCTTTGATCAGGAATCGCAAATTCTGGAGATACCCCCAATTCAGCTTCTTCCTCCCCTTCCCCTTTCCTCTAGTATAAGGGAGTGCTTCAGATCAAGACTATTGGTCCTTCCTGATCAAGTTTTTTCCCCCCTACTTAACAGAAGCACACTAGGCTTTTAGAAATGATTCATTCCTGGTCATGCTGGGTATCTTCTGAATGCAAGCTGTTTGCACTACTGTTCAGCTATGGTTCTTTCCCTGAGGAAGACTGATGGTAAAATATGTTTTCTTAATTGTGAGGTAGCTGTTTCTTTTATATACTTACCTTTTCACCTTTGCCACCTGGACCACCAGCAGCACCTCTCTCACCATGGATTCCACCAGGACCAGATGGGCCTGCAGCACCAACTGCACCAACAACTCCAGGTTCGCCCTAGCCAGACAGCGACAAGGGAAGAAAAGAGTAAAGATTTAAGGACTCAAAAGAAAACTAGGCAAGGTTTCTCTGCTACTTTCACCTATTTGTTACTTTTGCAAGAAAAACAGTATTAAGAAATTCTGCTGGGTGTTTAAAAAAAAAGAGCCAGTGTGATGTAATGGTTAAGATGCTGGACTAGGATCCAGAAGCCAGTTAGGTGACTCTGGGCCAGTCACTGTCTCTCAGCCCTAGACTAGAAAGTCAAAAAACATCTGTCTTATCAACCTGCACTGGAACAGCATGGTAGATTATGGTCCATAATCTGCAGTGGATTTATTGGGGCCCATCATCATCATCATCATCATCATCATCATCATCATCATCAACCAGGTGCCATAGGTTAGAGGGCATTTTTATCCTGCATTCTTCAAGCACTCAGAAGTAGATGAATACATCTTAACTATGCATTTATACTTATGTCAGTGGATCTCTGATAGAAAAATTGGATTAGTTTCACATTGTCCTTCATTCCAGAGTGGTCTGCGTCTAATCCAGAATAGATGAGAAAAATAGCAGATTACAGAAATCTGCAGTATAAGATCCTTTTACAGTAGGGGCAGGTTGAGTCTTCCTCTCCCTGCTCAAATTCAGCCAAGCAGGCATATAATTTTTGAAGGAAATATAGTAGACCATTAGTGAAAATGTCCCCTTCATGTAAAGCTAGTGACACTTTGCATTTTCCTTTTCTTCCTCCTCGGTACCCCTGAAGGAAAAGGTGTCATCTCAAGATGACACCTTTTTGTGTAGATCAGCTGGTGCAGAACAAGGTTTCCAAGTCCCCTTTATCAAAGAGCAGTTCACCACTGTTACATAATACATTTTGTTTCAATACAAGGTGTCATTTAAGCAAAAATGAAATGTGACTTTCCAAAGTCCAATGCGCACAAACTGTTTAACATAGAAGGCACTCTCTAGGTTACATGTATAATATTTTAAAAGTCCACTTCTAACCAAAAGTACTAAAGCCCAAGCGAAAAAGACCTGAGCTGTATTGCTTTAGCATCTAATTAATTGTTTGATGTTTCCCACTTGCATATTCTGCACACTGCAAAACTTTACAGAAGGTGTGCTGAAATCTGTCATTTTCACACTGAAGATCTGGTGCTTTACAAATAATGTGGATGTTGTTGCTATCTGCATCCAACTGAATTCTTCCCGCAAGAAGTTCACACTGCCCTCTTCTGGATTCATGAAAAATAGCAACCCTTCCTTCTGCCTTACCTTATTACCATCAGGCCCTGGTGCACCAGATGGGCCACGGCTTCCCATAGGGCCTGAAGGACCAGCAGCACCGCTTTCACCTGGTGCGCCACGTTCACCCTGAAGGAAGCAGATTGGCATAAAGTGAATTGGAGTCCAGATGCCTCAATCTCATTTATGTAGAAACCGGAAAGGGGTTGTAAGCTGCATATATTATACTTGTTGGTTCATACAGATTGACATCTTTATACTTAAGATGGTTTAGGTTTAAATGTGTCCATCTAAAGGTATGTTGAGCTTAAACTAGAGATTGGGAGGGAGGGCACTTTAGTAAGCCCGGAAGATTTATTCAGATTTGATACATAACGATTTCCAGCAATTCTACAATTTACTTTTTTAGAAATTCTGATTGACTCAGAAATAAAGTTCCATTAGTTCAGTGGGATTCACTACCGATTTTGCTTAACAGACCAGCAGGTGTCTAGATTTATTGCCTGGTCAGTTCACACTCTAATTCCTCCAATGTGACCTATTACTATGCAAACCTAAAGCATTGTACATGCTGTCTCTGTGTGTACATGCGTTATCAGTGGGATTAGAGTTGGTCATAACTATTTCAAAGCGTTTAATGAAAACACGACCAAATCTGGACATAGTTGCAGCTTACTTATTTACAGTGGTAATTTGTTCTGGGTCCTACTCAGTGTCCATTACACACTAAGCTTATAAATAACAGTAAATAATACAACAATAGCAATAGTATCTCAATATTTATATTACTCTGTAAGAATCTTTAGAATATGATTACAGTTAAGTGGATGTTCAGAAAAATCTAATTATATGATAGATCTATTTTCCTATATAGGAAGACAACAAAATATTGATTTCTACAACATAAGAAACTTATACACGCACACACTCTCTCTCATATTATAGTATAATGCTAGTATAGTACTATATTCTATTATTTTTCAAATATAACAGGAAAAATATAGTAAAATATAGAAAAGTATATACTTACTCTTAGGCCAGCAGAGCCAGGGAGACCAAAGTCACCAGGAGCACCCTAGGGACAAAAGAAAGATTTGTTAAGCCATTCTTTAAAAGGATTTTCTTATCACTGTTTCAGAATTCACACGACATTCTGAGATCTAAGGATATTTTCATCCAGGAAGATAAAAGGCAACAGCTATTCTGAACAAAAGAAAGACAATGAGGCCACTGAAGGAAGTAAAACCAGATTATACCTTTCTGCATTTCTGCCAGAGTGTTTGTTATAGTTCACTAACATGCACTGTGTAGTTCAGAGCAAGTCTGCGCAGGGTGGGGTGGGGGAAAGACATTGGCTTTCCAAATGGCATAGGCAGCCCTTGAGTCTCCTTTCTGCGGTCTGGCTATGATTGCTGAAAATTGACAGCACAGCCTGCTAACATTCTGAGATGGGTAACATATGAGAACTGTAACATTAGGTCTAAAATAGGCATATGGCATTTGGAAAACAAACACAGAAGAACTCTCAAATTCCCCCTGCAAAGCCACTTTTGCCTGTATTTGCAATGCATCCCAATCAACTTAGTGCCCCTTGAATCACCTCCAAATGTTAAATTCAGGCCTTGGCCACTAAAAAGCTGCTTGCTACTGATGGCAGGGAACCATATTCACTTTTTTCTAACTCTGTAGAAGTTCTCATCTTCTGAGGTTGGTAAAATGAGTACCCAGCTTGCTGGGGAAGGCAATGGCAAACCACCCTGCTATAGTCTGTCAAGAAAATGTCTCAAAAGCGGCATCCCCCCAAAGGGCCAGGCATGACTCGGTGCTTGCACAGGGGACCTTTCCCCTTTCACTCAGAAGTTGTCATGATCCAAGAAGATGCTGTTTGACTTTATGGCAGAATATGACAATTGTGTAGTGTAGTTGTTGAACAGTATTCTCTAACCTGGTGCCCTCTAGATGTATTAGGACTACAATTCCCAGAATTCTCAATGTGGCCAAATGCCATGTTGTTTGGGAATTCTAGGAATTTTAATTGTCCTATAGCTGGAAGTTGAGGAAGATGTGCTAGGTAGAAGAATGTCAAGTGTATGATGAAAGATTCAAATTCCTTTAAGGTCTTGAATGATGTTGGGTCAGACTGACTTACTTTTCAGGGTTGCTGTGAGATTTAAGCTCAAGAAGGTGGCAGCACTTGTTGACCTTGGCTGATCTTGAAAAGCTAAGTAGTGCTGGTTAGGATTAGCACTTGGATTTTCCGGCAGGAAATCCCAGTATTGAGAAGTGGAAAAAGATCCTAGAAGTCTGCAATGGCAAACCATTTTTGTATTGTTGCCATGAAAATTACATGGACAAATCAGTGAAGTCACCAGGTTTAAGGAATACAAGGACCCAGGGGGCTTTATTTTAAAGTGTAGATTAAAAGGAAGGAAAAAGGAAAACTCTGGAGATAAATACAGGCTGGTGGCCAATACATAAGTCACTTGTTGAAGGCTGTATACTTACAAGAAAACAAAATAAACTAAGCCAGTTGATTTGTTTTAATAGCCACTTTTCTAAGTGTTTTAATAGCCACTTTTCTAATTTGAATGTTTGTTTTCAGTTACTAAACATATTCACAGAACATAAGCAAGCAGGAAGTTTGTTTCTTCGCTTCGCCAGAAGATGAGCAAGCAGGTACATGAAAGCACCTTCATTTCCCTACAATATGAGATAGGGGAATTTCAAATGAAGCTGAGGGAAGCATTCACCTGCATGCTATCCTCACTGATTTTAGTGTCCTCTGATTACAGCAGGGAAATAGAAGATTCATGGCTAGACCAGGCCTCAGGCACATCATGAAGTGTGTCTTCCCAGGAGACAGAATCACTACCTCATGCTTCATTTTGTCTATAATTCCTTAACTCAGCCTTTCCCAATGGCTCCAGGAACTGGGTATTATGGAAGATAATCCCCAGTTTGGTCTAGTGGTTAAGGTGCTGGGCTAGAAACTGGGAGTCTGTGAGTTCTAGTCCTGCCTTAGGCATGAAAGTTGGCTGGGTGACCTTGGGCCAGTCACTCTCTCCGCCCAAGTCACCTCACAGGGCTGATCTTGTGGGGAAAATAGGAGGAGGAAGGAGTATTAGGTATGTTCGCCACCTTGAGTTATTTATAAAAATAATAAAGGTGGGATAGAAAATAAATAAATAAATAAATAAATAAGAAAGAAAGAAAGAAAGAAAGATACTTGGAGGGCACCAGACTTGGGAAGATTAAATTAACAAACCCAATCTGCAGTTTGTCCAACGCATGTTAAAAGTTGTGATGCATCTAAGTAGAATCTTTCTTGATTAAACCAAGAACCGCTAATCTGACAATCTGAACTGCTTTGGTACTTACCCTATCACCTGGTTTTCCAGGTTCACCAAGTGGGCCAGAGGGACCAGGAAGGCCCTACGGGAAAATAAATGAACAGATGAAGGAAAAACAATCCCATGTAATTTGTTTAGGTGCTGTAAACAAGGGAACCCACAGGTCATGCAATAAAACAAATACCTTCATCTGACCCTATCACTGTGCTCTATTCAGTCTAATTTATTCTTGAGTTTTGAATAGGAAACCAATGCCTCCATTCTAAAACTTGCCTGTTTGGCATTAGATCTACATGAAAGTAATCACTGTATGTGATAGCTCAGTTTCTCTGTGACTGATTTTCCCATCCTGGGTCCCACCATGATGTGGCCCCATCCCAGGCATCCTTGGCCACTGGATATGTTGATAGGTGCTGATAGGAGTTGTAGTCCAACACTAGAGGGGAGCAAGTTGCTAAAAACTCCTTTGTAGGCTTTGGAAGACCACCTTAAAATTTTCTTTAAAAAACACTCAGTTCACATTACCTGCATCCCTTTGTACTTAAACATATTTACACTGAACACATGCTTGCTGATTCTGTATCAAACTAAGCCTGCATATGGTGAACATAGGGTGATGCAATATTTCAGATCTGACTTGAAACAGGTGCTTCAAAATGCCTAGGAATGTGAACATAGCACCTGTCTGCAACTTGCCAAGCAGATCTAATTTCTTTAATGAGCTGATGACCAGGGTTGTGTTCACACTCCTGTATGTTGCAAAACCCCTCTTCTGAACTGAACTGGAGGCCCTGCAGAGCCCTACATGACAAACATATCTGAATGTATCTACTGTCATAAAGTACAGTGTCTCCAATTCTTATAACCTGATCATCTTTGAGCCACTGAAGCTAAGTGATTTGAATTCTATGTACACCCATTTTTAATAAGCACACTTTGCAAGATATAACCTAACTAGCAACTCTGGTCCAGCAAAGAGTTTTTCCCCTTCCTTTCATTACTTTCCTTGTCAGCACCCTTACTAAGAATTCTAGATTTTACTTGGTAGGATAAATGCTTGTCCATCAGTCACCAAGGGTTTTTGAGATATTTAGTAGCATCTGAACAGTCCATATTCCATTTTAACATTAAAGATCAAGGAAGGCAATGTTGGGTAAAAGGCATCTTCACTTACTTGGAAGCCAGGAGCACCAGCTGGACCGGTTTCACCTTTTGCACCTGCACCACCCTAAAATAAGTAATTAAATTGAAATGATGAGAAATCAGTCATTGGCAATGAAGCATCAAAGGTTAACAGGGGTTGATCTTGTACTTACAGTGAGACCAGGTGGACCTTGAGGTCCATTGTGTCCATCAGGACCAGGACCACCCTAGAACAACAAAGCTTGTTAGTCATAGTGTGGACAATCTGATTCTAAAATATATACCATGTTTGTTTGTTTGTTTGTTTACTTAATTATTTCCATGGATGTGTCTCTGAAATTACCAGGAGCTGAGTTCAACTTGAAGGAAACTTTACTTTTAATGAATATGGAACTCTCTCAACATTAGATCTGATACACAGACTTTTAGCATTAGTACTATAAAAGGTTAATGTCTGCCATGTGTGTCTTAAAATACATCTGCGTATAGATCTGTTCTGTAAGTGTAGATTGCTCCCCCCAAAATATTGGGTTGGAGAGCTTTTTTAAAAGGAAGTTAACCATATGGCAATGGAAAATTTGAATTTCATACAGTAAGCTAAAGCTGATCATCCAAATATCTGATGTCTTAGAGCATATTTGTTTCCATTTCATGTAATGATCGTTCAGAATATTAGCTTCTGACTACTGCCAGAGAACCTATAAAAACAGCAGCCCTTTTCAGTTTTACAGGTAGTCCTCGCTTAACAACAATTTGTTTAGTGACAGTTTAGACTTAGGACGGTGCTGAAAAAACCGATTTACAACCAGTCCTCACACTTACAACTGTCGCAGCATCCCATGGTAATCTGATCACCATTTTTGACCTTCCCAGCAGTCTTCTGGCAAGCAAAATCAATGCGGAACTGCATGATTCGCTTAACACTTGCGGCGATTCGCTTAATGACTGTCACAAAAAGGTCGTAAAATTGGGTCTTATTTGCTTAACAACCGCTTTGCTTAGCAACTGAAATTCCAGTCCCAATTGTGGTAGTTAAATTATTCACACTAACTTGCAGACTCTTAAATATTGGCAAGCCTACATAGGTCATGTTTCCCTTACAAAAGGAAGGGTATCAAGGAAGGGTATAAATTAATCTCACTTACCCGTGGGCCAGCCAGACCGACGCTGCCTCTGTCACCAGCTTTGCCAGGCTCACCCTGGTAAAATATGATACATTTAAATAAGTTACTGTATTAAAATCAATAACAGCTCTCTACACAGTATTTTCAGTAGCTCCAGTCTTCTACATTTCCATATTGTGTCTATGGCTGGCCCAGATGGGCATCTCTTGAGATTCCTGCTCTAGCAGAGGGCCTATCATGATGGACCTCCTGGATCTGCAGCTTCTCCTGTTTAAGGTTGCTACCTCTTGGCTCACCCATTCCCAGACTAAGAAACCACATTAGGAGTTCTGATAAAGAGGACAAACAGCAACTCATGAAGCCTGCATATACTTTCATTGGAAAGCAAACAATTGCCAAAATGATGAGCTCCCCCCCAACACACACACACACACAAACAACCTGAGCTACACTTTCAGGCATCTTGCCCAAGGAACCTCCTCCCAGTTAAAAAAACTACATAAAATGGATATGCACAGTATATGTTCAAGATCACATAAATGCAGAATTGAGAGAGAAGCAACAAATCATCATCACCCCTCTAACCAGCTGTTACATTTATCCAGGGGAGATAGATGTTGTCTCAAATGCTTCCAAAGGCATTTGGAGGAGTATTTTATAGTTCTATAGCCCTACTAAGCAGTTTATTCCACTGTGGCTTTGACCTGATACCTTATCATTAGTTCACTGCTGTGGATGCATTTAACCAAACATATCCGCCATTTTCTTCCAGTTCAATGGCACTGGATATGTTTATTCATACCCAGGCAAGATTTAGGTGACATATTCACTAACCCCATGGAAGAAATGAACAGAAATAAATTTCGTACCCACCCAATTGCTGTATCCAAGCATTGGAAGAAAAAAAAATTAAACATCACAGACACCCCAAAAAAGAAAAAAAGAGAAAGAACATATAATAGAAACCCACCACCAGTTAAAAACAATAAGTGATTTATAATTAAAATAAGCACTAAGCTGAAAATAAATTCCTTGAGAACTGAAGTCATAGGGAGGCCCAGCCATTCTTTTGGTTAAGAATTAAAATGACGAAGGATAGTAGAGGACTTCACAAAGGGGGCTGCCAGCTAAATCCAAAGTCATCTTGGATCAGCAAAGTGGTAACAAGTAAGACAAATGTTTTGCTTCCACATTAGCACTATGGTAGTATCATTCCGGTATGCACTGCTGAGATGCCATTAAATGGGATGCCATAAAATTGATGCTATGAGCAGCAATGTAAATGGCTGTTCTGTTATTTGGCAACACCATAACATTCTATTGTACTTACACTTGGACCTTTTGGTCCTGGGAAGCCAATGTTTCCAGGTTCGCCTCGTGGACCAGCTGGCCCACTTGGGCCAGAGCGACCATCAGGTCCAGGTGCACCCTGCAGGAAGAAAAGTTCATAACTTGTATTGTGGAATATAGTACCACTGCTTGAATATTGTGCTTCCATTGACAGCAACATACTTTTAATGGACATAAGGACATTTCCAAGCTAATCACTTTCCTACATGGCTGTCTGTATGGCACTGTTCATTAGTTTGGTACAAAAAAAAAATCAAATCCCCCCCATCATAATTACAGGGAAATGGATCTATGTAACTAGAAAGAATGAATAAATATTAAACTACCTCAGAAAAATCTGATTCAAATATTAAAGCTTAGTACAATTACAAACTGCTACAGAAAATCAATATAAAAATATAAATGCTATCCAGGAAATGCATAAATGTATTTAAAATCTCTCTCTCTCTCTCTCTCTCTCCTATCTATTGATCAATCTTTGCAGAACAAGGGTGGGATACTTACAGCAGGACCTTCTTTTCCAGCAGGACCTGGGCTTCCAGAATGTCCTGGGAGACCCTAAAAACACACAGATACAGTATTTAGCCTTAATATGTCTTCTGAGTTACTTAAAACTGGAATGGGAGATTTAATTCCACCCTACATGAATTTTTAAATACGGGCATAAAAATAATAAAATGCACTGTTCTGTATTAATCAAAGGAATGTTATCTAGAGATGCTCTACTGAATTCAATTAGATTTATTCACCAAAACTTATGCAAATATATTTAAAAGTAACTCTGTCCCCATTTTTCAGTTCAATGTGGCTTTCTGCTGGGGAAGAGAGCATAGGATGACAACGTAATGTACATGAGTTTGCAGCTTCAGTTTCATATCTCTAAAATGTGAATAGGAATAACCTGCCTTACAGCATTGGTATGGAAGGCAAATAAAGTCTTGAATAGCATCTCTCTTTACTAGATATGATAAACACATTTTCTTCAAAATGTTATGTTTTTAAAACTGGCCATTAAGAAAACAAAAAGGCCATGTAAATTCGGGATGCAGCTGCTCTCCAAAACTACTCATTGATTTCACAACATCATCCATCTTTACTTACTCTTGCACCCATGAGACCAGGTTCACCAGGGCGACCTGAGTCACCACCGGGACCTTTAGCA
The DNA here is from genome assembly GCF_035149785.1 of Candoia aspera. NCBI lineage: Eukaryota > Metazoa > Chordata > Lepidosauria > Squamata > Candoiidae > Candoia > Candoia aspera. The sequence goes on along the minus strand of NC_086156.1, from coordinate 25,329,515 downwards.
CCAGCAGCACCAGTAGCACCACGACTGCCAGCAAGGCCCTACAAAGGAAACATATTAGGTTTACATTAGGACACAATACTGGTGATCAACTGCCTGACTTTGTGGTATAGGGCAGAGGGGAGTTTATTTGACTAAGCTATAAAACTGGTTAAAATGGTGAATAAAAAAAATAGAAAACTTACTATACCACCAGCTCTGCCATCAGATCCTGGGAGACCACGAGATCCAGGAACACCCTATGAAAGAAAGCACAACTTTTGATCAGAACTGGAAAAAATTGAAAAGTGAGGGTCTTTCCAAGACTTGCTTTCAGTATCTTTATGGATTATAGTAGAGCAAAATTTAAAGAACCAGAACTTATCCATAATATGGAAGATATGATTTCAACATAAACACGAGTAGGTAATATTAGCCTTTAATGTAGATCTACTACTTCTTTATCATTCTTTATTTGTGCATGTGAATTGCTTCTTTTCTCAGAATCAGTTCAGGAGACTAACCGTTGTCGGTTGAGAAAGAAGCAGATCATAACATAATACATTTCTAAAGTTGAGAAGACTTGGAGATCATGCACAGGACTGCTAAAAAGTAAAAACAAATGTGCTGTGATATTCACAAGAATTTAACACTGCAGCATATTGCTTCCAACGCTCTTATTCTTATTTTTTCCCTTTGTATTTGGCACCTTTCAATTAGAAACCTGGGCCTAAACATATCAAACACTGCATCTTGTTGGGCTAAGTCCAGCAATCACATGTGCTTGTAAAAGAGACACATTTTAAATGTAAAGGAAGAAAACTGCTTTAGTCTGTTGGTGCCTTTAGCTCAGAACCAGCAGGGCAAAGCAGTGTACATGTGGAGGTCTTCCCTCATTTCATCATTACAATCACAGTCTGTGGATGGTTGGCGTACAATCTAACAGAAATCATCCAGTGACCCTCACTATCAGATGGGGAATTGAACCTAGATCTTGGCAGAAATGTCTTACACCTTAACCACTACATAATTCTGGGAGGTTTTTCCAATCACCTGCTATCTAGTTTTGTAACTGGAGATGCCAGGAGATTGGAGAATATGCTTTTCATGAAGGATTCACACTACGGAATGTTTCCTATGGATTTCCCAAATATTTTTATTTTATTTTTTCAGTATGCAAGAGACTTACTCTTAAACCTGAAGGTCCGGGTGGACCAGCAGAGCCAGGCTCACCAGAGGGACCCTTTTTGCCTTCCTCACCATGTGGACCAGCAGGACCAGCTGGGCCAGCAGAACCCTGTGGGTGGTAAAGCGAGCAGAAGAGTTACAAGCTTGATAAGAGGTTTTACTGGGTGAAAAGCTACTCTGAAAATTAAAGGCCTTCCATATTTTTATAATACTCACAGGCTCGCCCTTGCTACCAGTCTCTCCCTTGGATCCAGGAGGACCTGGTTCACCCTAGAACCAAACAGAACCAAATGTCAAAGAAGAATACTTTATAGTTTCTCTCTAAGCTACACATTCTTCAAGAAGAACTGTCACAGCAAAAGCTAAGTTTCAAAATCATGTATTAAGAAGCTCACCCATACATTGATTCTAGTTGATTCTAGTTTGGATTACTGCTTAATATTCAAGGGAGTGTGACAAAGTAGGCATCTTTAAACAAACTGTTCCCTGTTTTCACCTACTCATTTTAGCAAAATTATGTTTCCTTATGGTTTATGGGAATTTTAGAACTGGCTTAGATAATGTACTTATTCAGAGATGGGAAGAAAGAGATGAGTTGGGGAAAAATAAGAAACCTTGTATATATAGCACAATAGATAATTTAGCTAAGATGTGCCAAATTTAAATGTGACTTCAGCCAGGACTGAACAGCATGGTTGCATGATTCCTTTAAACTTCCCGGAATTTAATGATACCCATATAAGCTTATAGTATGGATTCAAAATTAACATTTAATGTGTAGAAAACTTGGTGGAAAATAGGATCCTTATACATTTAGCACTGGATTAAGCCACAATAACCTCATATAGTAGACTGTTTCCAATATATACCACAATTGTGCATAATCAAATGGTAAGCTATGAGCATGACTATGCTGGCTAATCAGACATGAAGAAACAGCCACAAGGGCCTCCTTCACAAAACAGTTGGAAAGAATGGTGCCTGAACTTAATGAATTCTAAATTCAACAAATCTCCAAAAGAAATCAAACTTTTATTATGGTCATAGACCAGCATAAGGAGGGTGGGGTACAGTCAGTTAAAAAGCATAAAAGTTATTTTTAAAAAGTATGCATAGCTAAAAGATATAAAACAGAAAGTACATATAAAAAACAAGAGTCTAAAAGAATCTAAAAGGATCTAAAAGGAGGGGTAGGAGCATTAGTAGGGTGATTGATTTGATTTGATCTGATTCAACAAATCTCCTTTTTGTTTACTTTTCTTTTTGAAGGGATGAATTCCCTTTAACACTGAATCCAGATCCAGATGAACAGTTATCAGTCACAGCAGTTTTACCATTAGCTAAATACTAATAATATTGCAAACCTGTCAATTGTGCACCAGTTAAATAGCTTTTAGCCAGAAGATGGGTGCAGGCTTAGACAGTTGACGTAAGTCTAATAGCCAGCTAAAACATTCATTACTAAAACTGGACACTGCAGGCTTTGAAAAAGCAGCAAAAACAAAAGGAAAGTGCACCTGAGACACCAGAACTTACAGAAAGTCCTCTTGCACCAGCTGAGCCAGCAGGACCAGATGCGCCAACTATGCCACGAGGACCAGGCAGGCCAGGAGCACCAGCCACACCAGGAAGACCCTGTCCAGAGAGAAAGAAATCCACATTGCAATGCTATTGTCATCTCTGCAATCCCAAGAGTAATCTTCCCCACAAGAAATGCCTTCATCACAATACATGCATACGTACAGCAGCACCTTTAGCACCAGGAATGCCATTAGCACCAGGGTTACCCTAAAAAGAAAAAAAAAAGCAAAATATATGCAATTAATTTTTACAAAAATATATGGCCATAGGCTCACGTTCTTGGGTGCAACTTATTCAACTGAAGCTACCCCCAGAATTCATATTGGCTGGGAATTTTGGAGTCGTATTCCTAAACATCTTAAGTGTATCAAGCTGGAGAAAGTTGCTCTATTAACAGTGTTTCTCAACCTCAGCAACTTTAAGACGTGTGGACCTCAACTCCCAGAATTCCCCAGCCAGCTCTATAATATCAGTGGCAGAGACTCAGTGAAACTTACAGCAGGGCCAACAGGTCCAGCAGCACCAGGGACTCCAATCTCACCACGAGGACCAGCAGGTCCACTTGGGCCAAAGTTACCAGCAGAACCGACTTCACCCTGTTGGAAAGAGATTGGGCACCGATCAATTTTCCAAGGACAGGATGGCAACATTAGGTATGTGTAGTTCATTTTACTACAAGTTATCTGCACTGCTCTACTGTTGACTTTAAAGTCCAATTCAAGGTGCTCAGTTTGATGTACAAAGCCTTATGTGGCTTAAATCCAAGCTATCTATTCCTGTACAGTCTGTGCCATGCTCAGTGTTTTCAATGGGGCACCTTTTGCAGGTTTCACCATGAATTTGTCCAACATCAGCAGAATTTCTGCTTTTTTCCTAGTGGGGCCCTTCTGTTGAAGAAACTATTGCGAGAGTTGAGGCAGTCTTGTTACAGTTTAAGAGAGGGCTTAAAACATATTTATTTCCCCAGATCCTTTAATGTTACTGTTTAAGCATGTGCTTAATACCTTTCTTGCCTCTTTTTACTGAATCTTTGTAAGCCACCCAAAACCATTAAGAGAGTAGGTAGCATTTAATTGCTTTAAATCTATCAGTCAGTAAAGTGTATCAGTGGCAGTATCACACTGTACTTATCTCAATGAGATGAAAAATTAACTAGTAATTTTAACATGTAGTTTAGAAAACAGAATGGCATGTGTATGACATCCCAGTCTCAACCATTTTAAAAACATATTTATTTCCTTACATCTGTCTTTGGGTCATAAGACCTACTACATTCCAAAAAGGGCCTTATTAAAGTACTACAGAAATAGAAATAAAGGCACAGGTAAATAACTATACAATAACAATGTAATAACACCTGGCAGAAAAGCAAACAGAATTTTATGCAGCTGTTATTTTATGAAATGGGGAGAAGAGATGGAATTATGAAAATGAACTATCTCATTTCACCCCACCTTACCTGCAATTTCAATTTTCAAAGATAATGTCAGCCCTTCCAGATAAACCAGAGAGGAAGCATGACTAGATGAACTAATTCTACTTTATTGTAAAGCTGAATTAACAGAATCTTTCAAGTCTGAAAGTACAAATCTCCCGCCCTCCCTATTTATTGCTTGAGTGTTCAGATTGGTCTTTCCTAAGTTCCTTCTTCAGACCGTCACCCTCTCTCAGACTCCCTTTCCTTTTCTCTGATCGTTCCCTGGGCAGCATCTCTTCCCTCTGTTCCCCAAGGTCACCCTCGCATTCCATCACAGATAAGTTACTAGAATAGTGGAGAAGGAGCTCTAAGAAAGCAGTTACAAGAGCTGGGGAGTGAATTAGCCTTTAGATGTTTGAAATGGCTACCATGTTGTTATGATGACTGACAAAGTTGCTTTATATACAGAAGCAACCCAGTAGACTATCTAGACTAGTGCTGTTTAAAACATCTACTCTCCAAAGAAGCTTTTTACCCCAGAGATCCTTTAAAAATGGAGATACGCTCATCAAAACTCTTTTCTTCCCAAGTATGGGACTAACAGTTGAGAGAGACTTCCTTTCCATATGTTAGTAGCTGGAAATCCTCTCTCTTCATCAAAACTGTATAGTTGTTAGATTGCTTTGTTTGAAAGTTGTTTGTTTTTGATGTGCCACTAGGTATCTGAGCATCTATGCCAGAGGAGGAGGCTTTTCTAGTTATTGCCTGGCTCTGAAGCATGTTCATACCTTGGCTCCAAGAGCACCTGGGAATCCAGGAGGACCAGCAGCACCAATAGGACCCTGCAAGATAAAAGGAACAAAGAAATGGTTAGAGATCTACAGCTGGAAGAATTTATCTAGAGTAAATAGGAATTAAGCCTGGCACATTTAATGGAATGGCTATGATACACTTTATGCATCTTTGGGGATACTGAAATAAGAAAATTCACTAGCAATGAACACAAGAAGAACAAATGTGAGTGGGGGAAGTTGTAAGAGAAGAAATGTGCTCTGAAACCAGCCCATAGTATTGATGGGCAATTGTTCTGAAGCAGGTGCAGCAGTGATGTTGGTGGCATTACCAGTCAGGAAAAGCTGAAATTGTCAGCCCCTTTGAGGGTTTTTGAAGAGTTTGTGGCTTAAAAGACTAGTGCTTTGAGATTACTGGTCATGGAATATCAGGAAACTACATTCTCCCTCAAGTTTCACTCCAGTATGTAGCTGTTGTGAACTCCCCACAGAATCTGCTTTTAGCTGAGGTTTATCTCTGGTGTCTATACAGCAACTGAGATGGACAGGTGAAAGAGTAGAGATACTAAACTAAAATCCATATTGGGAATGTCATGCAAAACTAGTTCTGTGCAAGGACTTTGCTTATAACCTAATTTAAGGTAAAGGTAAAGGTTTCCCTTGACGTAAAGTCCAGTCGTGTCCGACTCTAGGGGGCTCCTCATGTCTGTTTCTAAGCCTTAGAGCCAGCGTTGTCATAGACACTTCTGGGTCATGTGGCCAGCATGACGACTCGGAACGCCGTTACCTTCCCGCCGAAGCGGTACCTATTGATCTACTCACATTTGCATGTTTTCGAACTGCTAGGTGAGCAGGAGCTGGGACTAGCAACGGGAGCTCACCCGCCGTGCGGTTTCGAAACGCCGACCTTCCGATTGGCAGCTCAGCGGTTTAACCCGCAGTGCCACCGCGTCCCTCATATAACCTAATTTACCTGTTTAACCTGCAGCGCCACCGCGTCCCTCATATAACCTAATTTACCTGTTTAACCCGCAGCGCCACCGCGTCCCTCATATAACCTAATTTACCTGTTTAACCCGCAGTGCCACCACGTCCCTCATATAACCTAATTTACCTGTTTAACCCGCAGCGCCACCACGTCCCTCATATAACCTAATTTACCTGTTTAAAAATTAAGACACTCCTTGTAATTATAAAGATAAGGTTGGAATTCCATTTTTTCTTGGCCAATCCAAGAAAATCCATGTCCCTTGAAGTGTATTAGTCATTGGTTCAAAATACCATTTTATCACTTTTTAAATATGACTTCCATTGTTTTATGTTTCTGGTCACAAATGTCATCTTTGTGACATTTGTAGAAAGGCAATAAATATTACAGATAAATGAATACTCCTTGAGACATATTTGGAAACAACTGAAAATTGTTTTTGAAAACTCCCTGCTATGCACTAAATGAAGGGCAGAAAAAGAGGTGCAGCAGATGAGAGATACACCCAAATGGCAGTTCCCTGATTGCATGATTCAAAGCAAGAACATGTTGGATAGAAGATAAGTGGACTCACAGCGGGACCAACAGGGCCAGCACTTCCATCACTGCCACGAGCACCCTAAAGAAAATAAATGTCAATTTTAAATTCCTGGTATAAAATAAAATAATCACAAACAAAAATAAAGACCATGTTGTACTGGAAGAAAACTTACAACTGGGCCAGGACCACCAACTCTTCCTCTTTCACCAGGGAGACCACGAGCACCCTGAAAGCAAAATACACGCAAATTATTTAATAAACCATAGTGCATGAAGTTTCTTTATTTTCTTGGGCACCATAATTGGGGGCAATATTGAGCAAAGTGAATCACATAGAAATAATAGATATAAATAGGGTTTACATGAATACATTTTATAACAAACAGGATTTATATGTACAACTGGAGCATTATATGAAAACAGCTACTGTTCTAATAGTATCTGATTGAGATTAATAAATGACACTTTACAATATTTGATTAATTTAATACTATGCAAGTTACAAAAAAGAAAATACTCACAGATTGTCCTGGAGTACCATTTTCACCAGGGGCACCAGATTCACCCTGTGAAGAGCAAATACATCTTTTGAAGATTTGTGTTAGATTACTGTAGATATATTTTAAAAGTGCTAGTAAATTTAGACCTATACTTCTAAAATTTAATGCAAAGTAATAATAATAATAATAATAATAATACTATCAAACAAAGTTTCTTACTAAGCTAGTTAACTATAATTTTTTTTAACACTATAAAAGTGACACAATAAATATTGGCTGCTGTCCAGAGAAAGTAGTCACTCTACAGTCTCCAGGCAATGGGAGTACTAAGTTCCAATTCAATCATATTCATATAAATGGGATATTTGATTTGAATTTTTTACTAGTTGAAAGCTATTGCCACAGCTGTATTGAATAGGTTAGCTCTTTAAGCAGTTTAGTTAATATATAGTGATATTATCCAATCTTTCTATCTGATGGATATTGAATTGATAACGCCTATTTTACATGCATGAGGGCTTGCTAGAACTTTCCTACAACTAGGATTGTCCTGTTCATTTCAGCAGAGAAACAAAATGTATAGCACACAGATGGATCTACACATAGCCACCACTACATATTCCCAAGAATAGTGCAATATAATCCAGATATATCTCTAATTTCTGGATCAGAGCATGATTTTGATCTGCTGCATTTTTAGCCTCCAGTCAAAACAATATTAGCTTTGACTTGAAAAAAAAATCAGAAGACTGAGTTGATTTACAAAGGATCACTATGATATAATTTGGGGAGAAACCAGAATATACTCTAAAAGTAATGTCTAGACAAGCATAATATGTTGTATAATTAAGTCTGATACCCCAGGCCAATAGTTAACCCTGGGATCAATACATTCCAAGTTATATTTCTAGGGGCCATTTCATGACATTTCCCACTCCCACTCTGTTTCCTGAACAAACTGGAGAAAAGAACTGAACAAATTAATTATGATTACTTGTCATAAAGGAGATATGAAATATTTTATTCTCTACTCTCTCCTTGAAAGATTTTTGCCTTTTAATCTCAAGATCAAGTGGTAACCAGTTTATAAAAACTTCTAAAGAAGAGCCTTGTTTTTGCTTTTTAGTTTCTTAGTAACTAATTCCAATTCTGCACTCGTCTAGTCAGGGAATTCAGTTGGTTTTATTCTCAAGAAAGTAAATATATGATTACAACACAATGTGTATATTTGCTGGTCTCTCTCACTTTATTTATATATATGCTTTCTGGGATTCATATCTGGAAGTGTAGAGTTTTCGATGGCTTGTATTTTTTGAGATAGTGTTTGTGCTAGAATTTCTACCTGCAAGTTTCTTTTTCCTTCTGTGTGCATTTATCTTGACCTTACAGGTCTCCAGTACATGTTCTCCCTAGAAGAGCCTCATATATTACTTGCAGCAGTTACTTTACCTTGCTACCAGCAACACCAGGTTCTCCTTTCCGACCATCCAAACCATTGTGTCCCTGTGATGGATGGAGAAACATTTATTTTTATACAATATAAATAAAAAACCTGGAACAATACTTTTTAAATGATAGGCATTCAGTATAATACAGGATAATGAGGGAAGCTTCAGAAGTTCTTTAGATGCAAACTTTGACAGCTCTCTTCAACTTTATGATTTCATAGTCCCTGCTTCCCTCCTACTCTTTCTTCCTTTCTTCCCTCCCTTCCTCCTTCCATCCTGGATGTTCATCATGCATGAAATTATATAGAAAGCATGAGTACAGGTTCCTGGCCAACAGGCATAATCATCTGATGCAAGGTAAAGGATAGAGAAGCAGGGACTGGTAACAGAAACCCAACGCTAAATTATTTATAGAAATGTCTGTTGTCGAAGGAGGAAATGGTTGTTCCCCAAATCATTTACATATACAACTTTGGAAGTGAATTACAAGGGACTTCAGCAGTGGTGGGAAACTTGGGGTCTATGGATTGTAGATGGCCCTGCATGTTAAAAGTGTGTCCTACAGAACTGTTGGAGCAATCATTTCCTGCCCTCTTCCCTCCCCAAGATAACTGATCAGGATGGATTACTGATGTCTCACTGACCTCTTGCAGTCATTATTAGGAAACCAGTGCTTTAGCTCTCACCAGCTAGCTGATCAGTACACTGGTGAGAAACATTCTCCTGCTACAGTAGCTAAGAGTGGTAGACTAGGTAACTAATGTCTATGGACAGTTCTGGTGCATGTGAATGCTATGGCTTCTGACAGGTGCAGGGAATAGGATAAATGCTGATTCTCATATCAATAACAATGGCTGCACTTTATACTTATAGTTAATATCATTTCATGATTTTCCAATTCTGGTACCCTGATGGCAGTTCATGATGATGGCATCTTCTGCAAGTGTGCTCTAAAATTTTGGGAGTTCCTTGTGGCAATTTGGCCACAGGCTGTGCACCTCTGGTCTCAGAGGAACAGCTGTACAAAATACCCAAGTAGCACAGACATACTATCTTCTAAAACATCACCATTTCAATGTGCTCCCATCTCTATAAAATGCTCACCCTTATTCCTTTGAATCCAGGAAGACCAGGAGTTCCAGGAAAACCACGAGTACCCTTAAAAAAAACACAAGAGAGTAGGTTTAATTTTTAAAGAAAAGGCTACTTATTTTACCCAACCAGTAAAGCAGATATATTTGATGAAGGGACCAGTTAGGAAATTGATCTATCTGAATATGCAGCATCCTTTGTATCCCGGGACAAGTTTACAAACTGAGTATATTCACAAATGAGGTTGAAAAATGACTTGTGCTTTTATTTGACAGTGCAAATATAAGACTGTTGGTCAGAATGCTAATCCACTCTCTCTACTCTCTACTTTCAGTTTCTATAAATTGCACGAGAGAAGGTCAAATGCTGTTGCTATGCTCACTTCTGAGACATTGCATTTAGGCATGGACAGTGAGCAGAACAAGTAACCAGGCTTATGAGCTTTTAGATTTTGAATACCTATACATGTAATTTGGAAAGGGGTTTCTTATTTTTCAGGCATGTGAGGTCTCCAGTTATGTTGACTGGTACACAGGCACTAGTGCTACATCCAATGTGTGCACCTTGATCAGCATCACTGCAATAAGAACTGTAACTCTGGCCATGCAGAGGAGGCGGCAGATGTACAGTGAGGGATCACGTTTCACCTCCTACCAACATAACGAACTGTTTATCTGTTTTACTGAGGCAGTCACTGGCCCATTCAGACATGAATATCATGTGTACAAAACTGCCCAGATCCAAGTTGAACTATTTATCCATTTCACCCAATACTCTCTGAAGAAGGTGGAATTTTACCTTTTTACCTGGTGACTGAAACTTTGATGTGGAAATGACAAGAAAGGAACCAAGACCTATTAGAGACAAAGCATGTGCTCCCCCACTGAGCTGTTGCCTCTCTTTTTCATAAGAGGCTTTAGCTGCTGATTATGATTACAGACTTGAAATATTGAGACATGCCTATGGTCATTAGCCATTCTGAATGGGAATTCTGGAGGTTGGAGTTGAGCATAACTTGAGGGCATCAGGTAAGGGAAGGCTGTTTTAGAATTTCTTATATCATTATATGCAATGATGAATTTGGTTATACCAAAATAATCAGTAAAAAGTCAAGAATAAATAATTTCACTCCCAAATACAATACTCACCTGACCTCCAGAAACACCTCTCTCTCCAGGTCTTCCAGATTTCCCAGGATGACCCTAGGAAAACATTAAAGGAGAGAACAATTGACTTTTTAATGTGCAAATTAATTAAACCTGTACATTTATGAACATAAGCATAAGGACATAAGCAGTGCCCTGCTGGATTGGACCCCTGGCCCATCTAGTCCAGCAGTCTGTTCCCACAATAGTCAACCAACTGCACAAGGAAGCCCACTAGTCTCTCAGCAGATGGCCTTCAGTGCCATTGATCCCCATGACTTCCATGAATTGTTCCAACTAATTTTTGTTATTTTTTGTTTCTGGGTCTCAAGAGGCATAGATATTACATCTTCAAAGCTATTTCCTAAATACAAATGCAAAATCTCCATTAAACTTGGTAATATTTTTTTCTGTTGTGAGATTATTCTGCATATTTCCTCATATTACAGTAATCAAGCACGTTAGAAAATTCAGCTAGTAAAAAGAATGGCTTGTGTAAAAGAATACTTACATCTTCACCAGATTTTCCAGGAGGACCCATTGGACCACGAGCACCATGGGCACCCTAGTGATAAAAATTAAGTCATTTTGAAACAAGATAATGGGAGTTAAGAGGCGTCACACCCTTTATATTGCATTTGAATAATGACTTAACTAAACCAAAATAATAATTCTGAATCCTTTCTCCTTAAGATGGTTTCTAGGTTTCATGAAAGCATGTTTCATTACACAGTCCAATTTTCAATACTTTTCTTCATTTAAAAATCAATGCAAGACAGTTGTTCTAACTTCCTTTCTAGCAAGATCTCATTTCTCACAGGAGATCTTATATAATTTAGATTGGAAGAAAATTAAGTTCATAAACTCCGGGTCACTTGCAAAACAATGTGCAGTGGGGTTATGCAGACCGTCAAGATGTGCATCTGGTGAATGAAGCCATGCACTGAAACCGTTATTTAACAATTAGAATTGTTCTTATAGTAGAAGATTGCTTTACTTACTGTTTGACCAGGCTCACCAGGTTCACCTGGAGGTCCTTGAAAGCCAGGAGCACCCTAGAATGGAAAGAAGACACATCATTCCATTTTTGTGAGAAAAAGCGAAGTACACACTCTTCTAATAATAAAAGTGCCTGGAGAATAGTTTGAACAGACTCAACCAGTAAACACATGGCTCAGTGACACAGTGATGAGTTTGGAAGAGAACAGAGTTAATAGAGGAGAATGCTACTAATCTGTTTGGACAGAAGCAACGTTCCAAATTATTACTATAATTTAACTGAAGTGTCAAACATCTCATCATAGTGAGGAAGACTGCAACTAGGAAACTTGTGTGTCTGCTCAGTTTGTTATCCAGGTGCTGTGTTTCCTCTTCTTAGAATTTAACTTTAAATCAGAATTGGCCTGGGTAGTCCTTCAAACACATGATAGTATCAACTAGAGGATCATTCTCTTTAAAGAAAGACATAATCAAAGGGAACATGGAAGTGTACCAGGTGTGTGTGTGTGTGTGTGTATGAAATGTGCCCCCCAATATTGTGATTGACTAGTTCACACATTGCATTAAGGCATGATTTGTTTTTAACCACAATTTGTGATTCACATATGCTGCTAAGCATATACACTAGTTGGCAGAACATTTAGAAAAATTCAAAGTCATGTCACCATAGATCATCAATTGAGGATTATATTATGGAACTCACAATGACTCTCCTCAGTTTGTCAATATAGAACACTATGGTTATACTCCAGGTAAGAGAGCCATTCATACCGGTAACTCATGCTTTTGACAGCTATATCTCATGAAACTCGTTTCCTATAAATGGGAGTGATCAAAATATACTTACAGAGGGTCCGTTGGCTCCAGGAGGGCCTCTAGGTCCCATTAAACCCTGGAAAAAGGTATTTTAAAAGGTCAAATTCATATCAAAGTAAAAAAAAAACTAGATAATTGCTCATGAAATATACAATAATAATTTCTCTAAAATTGAACCATAATGAGATAGTATTATTGCTATTAAAAACAACAACAAAGGTGATGTCTGGAGATTATGGGATCTGAAATCCAACATAACTGAAGACTTCAGATTAGGACAATATTGCAAATTACATTAACTGCTTAGAATCATTGAGCCAATTAAAAAAAAAGAAAGCAAAAATAGAACGTTGGCTAATTCTTTCCCTACAATAGACTGTTAATACAGTATTGATGAAAATATGTCTAATCCTTACATTGGTCTATCTAATTTGGATTTAAGCACTATGCTATTTCTTGTTGGAGAATTTACATTTGCATTTTAGCTTGGCTTCGGATTTGTCTAAAAGAAAATAGATCCTTTTTTCTATTTCGGTATTTTTGCATGCTCCTCTATTGTTGTTGCTGCTGCTGCTGCTGCTGCCACCCTTACTGCTTTTGAAGACAGAATATTTGGGGGGGGGGCATAGTTTTTGATTTTGTAATGATTGAAATTGTGGACTTTGAGCTGGATTAGATAAGCATGGATCCCAGTGGATCTCACTATACTGGGGGTGCAAATCAACAGCAATAATGTTATGTTATCTGATAGTTCTTGTCAAGCATGGTAAGTGCTTGTCAAATGTGGGGAAAACCAGACAGAAAACTGAAATGCAACAGCAATTCCAGGAGGTGCCCTGTAGTCTCACACACATAATTCAGTAGGGCTGAGGAGAAAAGTATTCTTGCTTTTTATTCAGGACATTTCTTCTTTACCCAGAAGATTTTAGCAGCTGGCCAAATGTCTGGCTGAAATACCATCATTTTTTTTTAACTAGCCCAAAGTCTTTTTTTAATTTGTTTTACAAAAATGAAATAAAACTCCCCTCCCTGCTTTTTTTCTGGCTGATCTGCACCCTCTACAGCTTTTAGCTGTATGAGCAAGAAGACAGAATGATATCCTAATTATGCTGCAAATAGGAAGCCTTACTGCCTCAAGCACCTCATGATTTTCAGCACTGGGGGTGGACAACATTGAGAGGACAAAGGATCCACCATAATATGAGGGGCTCTTCAATCAACAGAACAGATACTGCTGGCAGATCAAAACTCCTTCCTTCCTACAACATCCCATGCACTTTTCAAATCTCTTCCAAAGGGGGAGAATTGGAAAATAAGTTTCTACTGCATGAATAAAGACCTGTTCTGCTTTATGGGTACAGCCCACTGCACATCCCTAGTCCTGCCCTTTTGCTTCAGGAGAGTACCACCTTCATTTATCATATGTATGAAGAAGGCTTCCTGCATATAGTTTCCCTGGCCCCAGCAACCCTGGTTACATCTCCCAACAACCACAAACTGGCTTGGATCCTAACATAAATTAATAGAATAATGGTCTCAAACCAGCTTCCTTTCTTTCTCCTTCCCCCTTGCCCCTGGATCTTCCCCAAAAGCCTCTGTGACATTGGGGTGGGTTCTCCTAAATGATGTGGAATGGGATGCCAGGAAAGAGGAAAGCTGTTCAGAGTAAGACTTGGACTCTAAGATGAGATAACATAAGGAAATACACAGAAGGATGTTGTCCACATTGTCCTTGCCATGACAATTTCCACTGTTTCCAATTCCCTAGAGATTTTTTTTTTTGTGGGCCACGGGAAACTGAAAGGGGGAGAGCATGGGTATTTTTTCCTTTTTGTGAAATTTCCTTAGTTCATTTATGTTAAAGTTTGCATGTCTGTAAAAGGGAAACCTAAGTAAATTGACATTAATATTCCCCCCCCTTTTTCCCAGATGGCCATCCATCCTGTTCTGCTTCTTGTTCTATAGATGGAGCTGATATTACAGTATGCATTACTTGTGACAATATACTGCAACAGGTAATAAAAACTTTTAAACAGTTAATTCACCATTGTACTATCACTGCCTTCAGTGAGATCTGAGGTCATAGGCCACATCCATTGATACATTTTACTATAAGATAGACCAGACAATGGAATACGCAGCTCAGTCCTGTCCATTAAATGGAACTAGGGTTAGAAGAACATTTTAATGCAATATGCAACAGACTTCTCTCTAATAACCTCATCCAAAATATTTGGACAAAGCGGGAGGGGTGAGGTTCATAGACTAATGCAGCTTTCCTTACCTGTTGTCTTCTAAATGTGTTGAGACTGTTGGTCCCAGAATTTGCAATTGGGGATTCTGAGTGTCCCAATACATATGTTGTCCTGGTTGGGGAACTGTTCATCTAAGAACTGTGTCTGTGTTTGCAATTCCACATTTTCCTCAATATAGCTATCACTACAAACCATATGACATGACTGACATTATGCAGCAAGTGACATCTCCCCTGAGTGTATGCCATGTCATGTGTTCTGGTGAGACAATTTTGCTGGCTAATTTGAGGAGGCCACCTCCAACAGGACATTTCTCTAAACACATGCACATGGAAAGAAACAGAAGATATCTGTAAATAGACTTATCTCCAAGTGTGAGGGAGGTTGGAGATGACTGGTAACTATGAGATAAGTGCTCAAAAGCTTACTGCAAGCACCTGTAACCCCATGGAGAGGCAGCAAAGGCATAGTACTATAATATCTCATCACAGGCCAGTCACTATTGATATCTGCCTGGTCAAATAGTTATAGATGCCAGTAAGTCTAAGACATGACTCTAAGCCAAGAGGCCAACCTATTCTGAGATGCATATTTTGAAGCAATGCTAGCTTTGTGGTTTGGGGGTCCTTTGGGTATAGTTCCCTCCCTTAATCTGGAAGAAGCAAGATCTGTACACTGAGAATTCTCTTAGGCTGCATCTGATTCTAAGTGGATATTCTGTGCAAACTGGAAACAAACTACTGATACCCAGTTCTGCTGAATTCTGAAGCTGTTCCTGCCTTGTAATGCTTTGGGGATCTTTTGCCTACTTAAGCAAGTATTGCTTTTCTGACGTTATGAAGGAGTGCTGTTTTATTACAACTTCATGTGTTTTGTAACATGTAAGAAGAGAAATGCAGTTTTAGAAACAGGTATCAAACCCAGTTCAATATCTGGAGCACTTCTGAAGGTGGGAATGGAAGAGAGAAGCCCATTCTCTTAATGAAGGCATGCAAAGAGCATCTATCCATGTCGGGTTTATTGAATTACAGGGAGCAGAAGCATTATATGCATGGTTTCTCAATTATTTCTAGATAGCATTCAAACTAGCCTACATTTCTGTAAATTCAGCTGTTGAATATCATGGTTATACACATTTTTGCTCTGTAATATTATTATCCTTTGCAGAGGACAGTTTTGACTGGTATTCCACACAGCCTTAAGTTTGGGTGCTAATGGTGTTTGAAAGGTCAGAATGGGCTTCATAGGTCTGTAATGTAATTTATATTGGGTGGCTAGGCATACATCACATAGCTGAAGTGCAGTCCTGGGAAGCCTTATTGCAAGTTTCATCTTGCCTCACTGGAAGTGCCCACTGATGCAATTTGGAGATGTATGAAATGAAACATTTACTTACCATAGGTCCGTGGCCAAAATCAGCTGCTTTGGACATGTCATATTGAGCAGCAAAGTTCTGTAAGTAACCAAGAACAGAAATCAGTATGACTAAGAAGGGCTTCTTTAGGAACACTGAGCACTGAACTTGCGTATCTGTACAGGACCTTGTGTCCTTCATACTTATTTTTCTAAAATGATAACTTCATCATATTAAATGATATTAGGTTTCTAATTAGTGTCAGTATTATAATAAATATTCGATATTACTTTCAGGGATTTTGAAACCTCAACTCATCAAATGGCTCTTAAATGGATAAAGTGAACAGACACTGAAGAAAGAAAATGGAAAACCGCATATCAAATAGTTGCTCTTTAAATGTTTCTAAGTTATATGAATGACATATGTTAGTTCATCTGAGATACACTTGAAAAGATGCATTTCAAGGTATACATCCTGCTTTTAAAGTGCTATGTCTTTTGTGGTTTCTTTGGTGTTATATAAATATTATTTATCCTTAGATACTAAATGCATCATCAGTCAAATAAAAAGTTGGACTCCTTACTTGACCAAGACCAGGAGGACCAGGTGGCCCTGGAGGACCTTGTGGACCATCTTCACCATCTCTGCCTGGTGGACCTGCTGGACCCTAGGGAAGGAAAATATAACAATCAGTAACAAAACAAAACAAAACTGAAGTAACTAGAAGAGACCCCTATATTGCTCAGCACAAAATGTCTATTAGCTTCACAATTATTGTAAGTTAGAATCATCCAAACTTCATGTTACATTATTTCAAGAAAACTGGAAGATTAATGATGCAGTCCCAGACACGACTATTTCTCAGTAAGCCTCACGGACCTCAAGGGTACTGCCTCCCAAGTAAATGAGTGTAACTGTTGGACTGAAACCCTAGAGGCTGGAATATATGGAGAATTTTATGAAAGTATTTAATATGACTTTAAAAATATATATAGAGATGGGAGTCTCAAACTCCAAGATGACTTATGGCAGGGCATAAGAAAAAAAAATCTTCCCATTATCTTGGGAAAGTTTTGATATCAACCTTCTTCAGTTACATTTGCTCTACACTTCCCACACTTCCCAGGCAACATGACAAAAGGCAAACTGTCTAGGGATTTGAGATGTGTAATCTGAGCGCATTTGGAGGCTGCTACTTTACAAACAAGAATAATTCTGAAGATGCTACCTGAGCATACTGTGGTAAATATTCCAGTAGCCTTTAATCATCATAGTGTAAGTATATAATCCAGTTCTATATATTCTTCTGGCCTAGGACAATGCAATGCAATTCATGTGCATTAACTCCTAAGTGTCACTGACAGGGAAGAGTAATTTTGCTCCTTAGATATTTGAGCAAATTGGCTTGCTCCCACAAAATCACAGACATTTATCTATAAGAGCAGGATAGGGATTGATCTGCCTGTATAAATTGTTTTCCACTGATATACCTCATAGCAAATCAAAGTAGAAATGTGTATTCTGTTAGCTGATTAATATTGCTCAGACTTGTTAGTTCAACTAAAACCTGTTAAAACGTTGAATCAAATATTGAATTCACTTTCATAATTTTAAGCTGTGGCTGTTTGCCACAATAAATGGAGACTATACCTTAACAGTGAAAATCTGGGTAACTAATAATTACAGAATTATTTACTGATAAATGTGTACTTTTGATATGTTGCCTAAAAGTATCATATCATAGAACTTAACAGGATATATCTATGAATGATGCCCAACTTTTATTCCAAGAGGAGAGGCTGGATGTAGACTTTTTATTTTTAAAGCTAATTCTGGTTCATTAGATTGCCATGACCTAGGACAGGTAGAACTTAACCTATATCATTGTATTGTCTGATAAACTGAAAATGACTTCCAACTTAATGATAGTATGGTGTTTTCAGATCCTTAGTAATTTAAGCTGCAGTTTTATGGTATCTGCACTGCAAGCATGGGGTGGGGCTGCTGTGGAAGACCTCCCACCAATGCATCAGACTGTTAGTTCAAATAGTGAGATACATTCCAGCACAGACAGAAGCATGGTGGCTGGAAGACTTGAGAAATATGTCTACTTTTACAGTGAACGTTTAAATAAGGAAACTTGTCAGAGAAAATTATTCCTGACAAGCTGTTAGGTGAAGATACTTCTTTAGCACAGCGTCATCACTAAATCTGTTCTGATGTGACCCATTTAGCCAAGTGCCATCCCAGCTTACAAGGAGGCTTGGTAACACTAGCTCTTACAGTTGGGGGAAGGGAGTTATTGTCAAGCTCCTTCTAAGCCAGTATTTCTCGACCCTGGCAAGTGGCCAAGGTTGAGGAACACTATTCTAGGTGATTGCAGGTTTGGTAGATTGTATAGCATTTTGTGAATACAAATATTATTGGCTTACACACGCTAAATGCCAAACAC
This sequence comes from Candoia aspera, assembly GCF_035149785.1. NCBI lineage: Eukaryota > Metazoa > Chordata > Lepidosauria > Squamata > Candoiidae > Candoia > Candoia aspera. The sequence goes on along the minus strand of NC_086156.1, from coordinate 25,310,970 downwards.
CAGTGCCTATCAGTGTTGGCTGATTAAAATTATTGTGGAAAAGCAAACCTTAAGTGAGTCTAGACCAGTGTTTCTCAACCTTAGCAATTTTAAGATATGTAGACTTCAACTCCCAGAACTCCCCAGCCAGCATGGCTGGCTAGAGAATTCTGGGAGTTGAAGTCCACATATCTTAAAATTGCCAAGTTTGAGAAACACTGGTCTAGACTTATAGCAAGAATTCTGTGCTGACTAGCAATGGTGGGAGCTGCAGTCCTAATATAACTGAAAGGTACTAGATTTGAGGCGTTTGGTCTAAAAAACCCCACTGGGACATATTACCTTTTTATGTAATATGTCACAGCCATATTTAGCATTGCATGGAGCAAACAATACACATATATGATATTGGATATATGGCAATATCATAGTAGAGTGGAAAGCCATGCATGATACACAGACACACACGCACAGAGAGAGAGAGAGAGAGAGAGAGTTGTAGGTTAAAATATGTGTGACTCAATGTCTGACAAAGAACTACTTCCTTAATTCTTCTTTTTACAGTGTGACATTGTACACTGTACATCTAATCACAACTCCTATTATGCTAGCTGGAGGTAATGGGAGTCAATAAAATCAGAAGAGCATCAGGTTTGGGGGTCTGGCGTAAGAAGTGTATCACAGAGAGGAACAGAGTCCCATCTCATGTGCAGCAAATACATTAAGTTATGAATATGTGTTCTTCAGTTGGCCAATCTTCAGAGAGACCTCTGTAGGCAAGATCTCTATCTGCAAGGTTTTGAGCCACTGTTCTCTGCAAACACTAGTAATCTTTAACTATGTCAAAAAGGCTATAAAAACAGGCCTGTGCTAGCAATTAGTGGGAGGGCAATCTCGACTAATTGTCAGCTAACCTTCGAGGTGTGAACTACAATCTAGCTCTGGGAAGCAAAATCTATAGTAATGGCACTGTAGCTAGATTAAAACTACAGAATCATAGGAAAAAAGGCAACTACCTTAAACTGAATCAGTTGCTAATCACAGTCAACAATATTAGTATAGTCTGCTGTCAAAAGTTTTATATATGGCTTTTTTTCTGCCATAATGGGGATGCCAGTGATTAACTTGGGATCTGCTCCATCCATTGTATATCATATATTTTTGAACTAAGGGACTTTACAAGTATGGGCTAAAGAGGGGTGAGGCTTCATCACTGCAACATGTGATTTCTGTAGAGATAGTTTTAGCACTTTTTGTGTTGAAATGTATCTAATTCCTTTTTATTTTTCTTCATTTAGGCCCCATGAACCTCTATTAATTAAACTATAACAAGCAGGAGCCTTCCCCATAAGTAAATATAATTTGCAAGTGTAGTTTTGGTAAAAACTCTGTGAATAATCCTGGATATTTAAGTAGGATTTGGGAATAATGAAGTTGTGTCACTGAATTTTCAAACTGTAAAATTAAGACATCTACTGTCCAAATTCCCTCAGACCTCTTTATGCTTTCCTAAATGATACCCACTTTCCCAAATAAATGTATTCCATTTTACACAGAACAATTTCATTTAAATGACTTATATAAGAAAACATGCAGTCATACAAATACATCTGAGTAACAATTCTGAATAAAGAGTTAACTGGAAGGGACTAGTTGTACATAAAGGACATGTATCTTGGCCAAGACAGATGTTTCAGGTAAACCAAAATCATTATTTTAGTCCCACTAAAAATCCTCAGTCAAGGAGAGTAAAACCTCATTTACGTAGCATTGATCCAATTCTGTGATTTCAGATTGCCAAGATATTTAAACTGCACAAGGGCGCACACACACATACACATGTACACACACTTAGAGGATTAAGACTCAGTTTTGGATAACTGTGAATAAGATGCAGCATTAATACTGAAACCTGGGGGTTTCTTGCTTTCCACAATGCAGATGATTATGCTTTTTCCTGTTTTAATCAAAATGATTCAGATGATATCCAGCCAAATGAAAACAATCCTTTACCCTTTCTCCTCGTGGCCCTTTATCTCCTCTTGGACCCTGAAAAAGAAACACAAATAAAGAGACTTAATTGGAAATTAATCTTCAAATAATCATTTACAGAATGATTATGGTATTAATAAAAACTATCTGTTACTAAACATGTGATAGATTCAAAACTGTTCTCTGTGGGTATTGCCAAAAGGTAATTATCAATCCATCAAGAGAAGACTTATTCCAGGAATCAGATTAAACACACTAGTAGATTACTTCTAACTTTTTAAAAAAGTGAGTGGGGATGTATGTAAGAGTAAAAATCTACTTTTTATTAAGTGGTGTCAATTATCAAACACTTGGTATTCATTTACTATACATTTAGTCTCCAAAGCAGTTGAGTATATTCCTTAGAAATATTTTTAAATCATCAAATTAAATTGGTATTTGATATAATTAACAATACCAGTAGAAGAAAAATGCTTCTAAGCTATATGCTTATAATGCCAGCCATGGTCCACTTATACCTGAATCCTAATACATCAGAAATCCCACTCTTCATGCTGAAACATATTTTCAATGAAGAGTATAATTATTCACATTTGTTTGAGAGAAAGCCTCACCAAGACTAAATATGAATCTCAGTAGTATCCTTTAAATTATGCTTTTGAAATTAATGATATTTACTTCCAAATTCTCCTTATTTGCACCAGTTGCCCTTTAACAAATCATTACAAAATCATTACTAATCCATAATTCTTATATATGAAGCTCTTGAGATTGCTTACCCTCTGTCCTTCCGTTGCCTAGAAAGGAATAAAAACAAAATTAAAGAAAGTATTAAATTAGCAATGTCCCATTCTAGATGCTAGAATTAAGCAAGTTATTATAAGACAAACAAGCTTAAACAATTTCAAATTTTGGAAAGGGATAAAAATTGAGTTAGTATCTGTTACTTCACGAAAATTAGATATTATTAAAAAGTATACCTGAATTCATTCATGCTTCACAATCCTAGACCAAAACCTAGCAAGGAAAATTCAAAACTGCTTTGCATGCAATGTGACTCTTCTCTTAATCTTGCTTTCCCCTATGAAGGTACCTTTTTTTTTTTTAACAAGGACAGCCCATTAGGAAACTAGGGGTGGGTACATTTAGGGCAATGCCCATGAAACTTAATAATCAGCTTACCCATGCAGGTTTTGAGAACAGTAGTTAGTAAACGGCCATGCCAAAAAAAAAAAGACTATTATTTCTGTTAAATGCTCTATTGTATTTTTAAAATGATTATACTGACCTCATTTACATCTGGAAAAAAATAACAAGAAGAAACAGGTAATTAATGTTAATTTTTTTTATTTTTTTTATCCTGCCTTTATTTATTTATTTTTTATAACTCAAGGCGGCGAACATACCTAATACTCCTTCCTCCTCCTATTTTCCCCACAACAACAACCCTGTCAGGTGAGTTGGGCTGAGAGAGAGTGACTGGCCCAAGGTCATCCAGCCAGCTTTCATTTAAGTACCGCATTTTATACTGTTACATGCCTGATTGTAGGAGATATAATCAAGTGTAATTTGTTTTTCTTTCAGAAAAACCTGATTTAACATTGATTCTTGCAGTACATTGCTGGCAGAGGATTGGGCTGGGCGGTGGGGGGGAAGGTTTCTAACAACAAGACTTTGATTCAATTGATATGTTGAATAAAATGTATTATAACATCAAAAGCTATGTTTGAAATTCCATAGGTAGAGCATCAGGTGTGTCCTGAATTTTCTTAGATTATAAGATTATAAAACCTGGACACATAAAAACTCTATCCCTCAAGAAAATCCTCCACAGGGCTTGAGGTACAATGAGAAGATGCACCCAAAGTTATGGTAAACCTTCTAAACATCTGCACCCATATTTTTTGGACATTCAGAACTTGATTATGTAACCTTTTTTCTTCTGGGTGCTAGAACCACCTTGTTGATACAGAAATCCCAAAACAGGTAATATTGCATTTGGAATAAATCAGATTGAAGACATTTCTCTTTATTTCCCTGTATATAACGCTGAACTGATTTTGTTAAACCAAGAAAAAGTCCTTCTCTGCTCACAGTATTCTTTCACATCCTTTCAGATATGAGAACAAGTTGAACATGATTGCTGAATAGTAACTTTTTGGAATTAATATCTTGGCAGAGTCATTCACAAATTATTTTCTTCTTAAATACTCTTTTTAAAATTGGGAGAAGATTTCACCCCACATTTTCCAGGCATATGAAGGCCAGGATTCCGAAAGCCAACCGGTTTTGACTTTTGTCCAAATTACATTTCCTCATGTAGATTGTCATGTGGCATGAAGGAGACGCCTGCTGTTTCCAAAAATAAAGTCCATCTGAGTATGTACAAAACTTCTAAATAGATGCCAACAGTAATACTGTTGAAACTTCATTATCACCTAATGTGTTTGAAAATTCTACATTCTGGTTTTGTTTCTTTGTTTGGGCTTTCTTTTTATAATTAAATAGCTAAATCTACCAGCTTGCACAAAAACTGCTCCCTGTTGAAGCACACGAAACTACTTTTCCTATACTGTTCTTCTAACAATTCCTTTTCCCACACATTTTTCTCTGACCACTGGGTGATGTAGCTAAAACCTGGATTACTGCAGAAAATAAGATAAATTTCTCTGACAGAGATCCCCTGGGATTTTGCAATGCTATATACAGATAGGTACCAAACTTATATCAACACATGTATTAATGTACCATGAGCCCATCATGCTAGGTTACTCATAGTAATTCTGCTTAGTCAATCAAAGAAAATAATTCTGGGTAGCGAACTTCAAAAAATGCTTAGGTAGGGCAACCTTATTCACATTGAGTCAGAAATAAGTTGAATTGCACTCAGTGGGCCTTTCTTGGTAGGTCATACACAGAAGTAAGCCCCATCAGGTTCAGTAGTATGTAATTCCAGGAAAGTGCTAGTAAAACTGCATTCTAAGTGTAGTTAGGATGGCAGCCTTAATCTGTACTTCAAACAACTTCTTGAAAGACAAACCTATTATTCTCTTCCCTCCTCAAATGTATAATTGTTATTATTCTAAAATTTAATAGTAATGCTGGCACATTACTATTGTGCTATGTTGATAACTAATTTGAATCAGATCATTACTTCCTAGCAGAGATAACTAATTTAGCAAATTCTTATTATCTTAAGCATATATGTAATTACCCTGGTGAAAGGATAAGTTAAAATTATGGCTCATGTCAGATGACTGAATAAAGCTATGTGTTGTTTTTGAATATGTGATGCTTGGAGGTGAAACTTGAAGGGAAGGAGAACTTAATGGTAGAAAGAAATACTAATTGGTTGGAAAAAGTCACTTTTTCTCCTTGCCACTAGAGGACATCCCCTATAGACATCCCTAATACAGTTGAAACAAACCGATAATGTTGCCATTTTAAAAACAAAAAACTACCGCTAAATTCCGTCTTGAATAATTGTTCAACATTTTGAAGCCTGCTGAATCTCTTACTGCCAATTGATTTCACCAAATCTAATTGTCTGCTGCAAAACATGGCAGTCTGCTCCTACAAGTTCATCAAAGAAGAGGCAGGCTAAAGCTGAGCTTCACTCCTGGGTCTGAATTCATGTCAATTTCTTGGCAATAGCAGGGAACTGGTCTGCCATTCCTTCTCCAGGATTTTTTCAACTTCCCGGTGTAGCCTATAGCCCAGGAATTCTCAAGACAGTTTCTCACCCAAGTAGTATCTATGGCTGACCTTGCTTAGTGTCTGAAACCAACTAAGGTCAGCTATGTACAGCCAGCTAGGAATTGCATTATACAAAATGGAAAGTGTTTTTACAAAAACTGGGGAACGGATGTGCTATGTGAGTAACAGGAACATCACATTTGTGTGCAGGTTTTAAAACATATCTAAACTGACTGCTCTGACAAGGTTTTGAATTATGCAGAATGTATAGCTGTAGCTCTGATGTTTGTCTACAGTACTAGAAATGAGGCCCATAAAAGATGTCTTGTTACAATTTTGTTTGGATGTGGTGAGCCCAAAGTTAAATCCATGCAAAGTTATGTAATTTAGTTGGGAGCCTTGGCAAAATAATTCTAACTTCACTGTACCAAGATAAAGAAGTAGATACAGGTTTGCCAAGATTAATCTGGGAATCGTCGCTGGTATCAGATTTTATGGTCAGTCCATAACTTACTAGAAACAAGGCACTGTTTCTTAAGATTATTTGTGAGAATATTATTTATAATATTATAAATAATTCTGCTGAACATTTAACATCTTATGCTAAAAGCAGTCTCTGGGATTAATAACTATAATGACCTGGCAGATCCATCCAGCATATAAATTCAGTTCTTGACAAAAATATCAGGAAACACACTTTTACTTGATGGCTCTTTATACAAAAAATTTTCTTCCTTTTCAAGAACTTAAAAAAAAAACCCACCTATCCTGAAAGGACCACTGACAAGGTCTTTCTCTTCTTGCTTATGTTATCTTTACAAGCCTGTCTGCATGCACCCTACCCTACCCTGCCCTGCCGCCTCTTTTCCCCTAGAGGGCGCTTTGAGAGCATCCGAAGCAACTTCAGGCAAAGATTATGTACAACGCCCCAGAAGGCGAACTGTTGTTAAACATTTGGTCACCTCTTATTTTCTAAATTCCTTACAGGAAATAACGAAGATAGCGTTAACATTTCTCTAAAGATACTTTAGGAGTTCTTTGTCTCTCAATGTCAATCTAAGTGCAAGTCGTTTCTTCTGATTCTTACTTCGAGTTTGGGTTCGGTTTTAAATTCCAACTCTCTCTCTCTTTCCGAAACGGTATGTAGGAGCAAGAACGGGGCTGGGAGGCTGCTTGGCTGTTTGCCAGGATCGCTAGATCTGAGCCAAGAAAAGCAGGGGGGAAAATTCAATACGTCCTAAATCAATCTAAATTCTTCGTTGCGTCCGACCGAAGCAAGAAGGCCTTTTGTCAATTCTAACCGCTGCAAAGGGATAACTAAGATATCCCAACTGTTTACACCACAGCAGTCTATCTGAATGGGGCTTTACCAGGGCAAATGTTGGTTTTTCTAAACGGTGGAATATGCCCAGAATTATTCGTTCGAGTCTTCTCAGGACTCCAACCCCAAGGCCAGCCGCCTTTCTTTCTTCATTCAGTTTCCCCGCTCCCCACCCGGTTGCAAATAAGATCCAAAGGCACTTACATTGACTGGTTGCTAGGCATGAAGTTACTGCGAGCAGCAACAAAATCCGTGTATCCACAAAGCTGAGCATGTCTAATTGCTAGACATGCAGACTCCTTGTGTTTCAGAGTCCCTGGGTGTCGATGGTGAGCTTTTACCTAAGGGACGCAGGCATACAGTCGTGGCGGGCGTAACTCCAAACTTAGCAGAAACCTGCTGCCCGAGATGCTAAAATAATAAAGCCCTCGACGGCCCTATTTATACGGCAGGAGTTTCCCTGGTCCGGCACAGCCGTGGAACGTGTCGCAGCCAATGGGAGATTAGCAAAGCTGGCTAGTGGATGGGGGTGGGCTGCGAGGAACCGGGGTCGTCACGTGACCTGCCCCCTCCAACCTATCCCTTACTTTGGGATCCGTGCAGGGTGGGGATGGAGAGGAGAGGGGGAGGCGCGCGGAGGGCGCGCGCGCGCCGATGGTAGGCGGGGGGAGGCAGAAGCGCGAAGAAGAGGTGGGCTGCTTGGAGGGAAGAGAGGCGGGCAGGAGGTGGGGATGTTAAATTGGTTCCATTCTTTTTGAGGACGTGGACATTTTGAAGCTTTATAAAGGAAAATGTGGCTGTCTGGATTCTGGGTCTTTTTTTCTCCCCCCCTCCGTTCCTCCTCCTCCTCCTCCCCGCATTCGTCTTCACCGGCCCTTTGGGAGACTGGACGGCTTGCGGGGCAAGCGGTGGAGCCCGCCGCCGCGTTCAAAGGGGGAGCTGTCCAGGTCCTGCCATCAAGGTGAAGGCAGGAGGGGAGAGAAAGAGCGAGCCGCGGGGGCAGACCGAGGCACCAAGGCGAAAGCTCGACGGTTTCGTCACTACAAAAAGCGCTTGTTCCCCCTTTCTTCCCCCCTCCCCCCCCGCCTCCCCCCCCGCCTCCCCCCCCGCTTCTTGTTTGGCGCTTTCTCTGGGGCCCCTCGCCAACCCAAGCCGTCCAGGGAGTCCCTCCCTCCCGGTCGTTTGAAGGGACCTACTCTGAGACAAGCGAATTTGGGATTTCGGTTCAAAGGGGGGCGGGGCGAGGGAGAGTTGGATATTTGGCTCTTCCTGAACACCCACATGGGTCCTTCCCTCTGGCTATGAAGCCACTCTTGCTGTTGTCCCTGCGCCCTTTGGCGTCACCATAATTTCCTCAGGTGTCTGTGGATGGGGGCCCACATAAGCAGTTCATCATCTTCGTCAAATGGCTTTCTTCCTCTTCACAGATTTTTTATTTTTTACATTTAACAATAAATAACTCATGGCATCCATAGCCCAAGTTGAGGGCATCAGTTCTCAAATAACCCAGTCTAGGGATGTATATGTAGGTAGGCAAGTACCCACACACACCTATGCACATGTATACATAATACTTCATTTCTCCACATTGTCTGCTCTCTGTGGTTCTGTAGGTACTTTAGTTGAGTCCCTCTGGCTCCTCCTGTCTCTTCTGAGAGTATTGTGGTTGTTTTTTCCTCCCTTTCCACACTCTAAATTCTTCTAATCTTCTAATTAGACAGCATATAAGAGTTTGAAATGGAGTTCTGATCTCCTTTAACTTCATGAATAATCTACTCAGGTTGGCTGATAATATTCCCATTTCACAAGTATTGAAATGTGAGGCCAAGAAGTAATCTGCTTGCAGTTAAGATTAAGGAAGAGTTTTGTTCTCTTAGTCTGGATTCATTTCATAGCTTTGCTATACGCTGCTATCCTTTTGGCCTTTATAAGGTCCGTGCCTTTTTTTTTTTAAAGGGAGAAAAGGCCTCAACCAGCTTTCTGCTTACTTCTGAATTCATCTGATTCCAAGGGAACTTGTTTCCAAGAAAGCATGTTTAATGTTAAATGCAAATCAATCCTCTCACTTCTCCTGGGTGCTCACAGCTTCCCAAGGTTCTCTTGCCATCACGCCAATCTCTGATGCCCCAGTTTTCCCATTTCCCATTGCCCCTCCTTTGCTGCCTTGTGTGGTGGCTGACGTGGTCACTCCTCCTTGCCAAGCCTGCTTCCATCTGATGGGGCGTCTCTTCCTACTTGCCCCTCCCTTGGAAAGACAGCTGCATTGGCATGTGTCAAGATGGAAGCTTGGGTTGGCTGATCCACATCCAGAACAGCAGCCCCCTCTCTTGACCAGCCTACTTTCTTAAGTTCCTCTTATGCCACTTTTTTCCTTCATCCTCCCCACCCACCCACCCACCCACCCAGAAGCAGGAGGTGGGAGGAAGAAAGGAGCCTGCTGAAAGGCTGAAGTTCCTTTATTTTGTATTAAGAAGAAGAGAGAGAGCGAGCAAGCACAAGAACAAGGAGATGAAACCCTGCTTAGTGAACAAGTTATAAGCTGAGTTAAATAACAATAAAGAATTTGAGCATGTGCAGAGCTCATCACTATAGACAGGTAGAGATATATAGTAGCATATAATGTGTGTGTGTGTATGTATACCCACTCTATATAACTTGTTTCCTGGCTATGTTTAAACGTTGAAAATAAAGATTTAAAGTGTTCATAAGTTTGATCCTTTTTCCACAGTGGGACTATTTGTCCCCTTCTTAGTAGTGCCTTCTCAGCCTTCATATAAAAATAAAAATCCCCATTGTCCTTCACTTCATTATGAATCTCTATTCACAGAGTAGTAAGAAAAAATATTATTAAGACAGTTCCAGAACACAGTAATTTGTCAATGGCTTAGTTTGTAGGAGGGAACCCTCAGGGGCTTTTGAGATTGAATTGCATTTAATTTGCTTCCTGGACAGTTAATCATATGATGCTCTGTTATATGCACTCAGTAATCTGCCACTACCTGCACTGCTGCTTTGGAGGAATGCATTTCCAAATGCTCGAAGCTGAGATCCCTTGAAAAAAATCACCTTGCAGATATTATGTGCCTTTTCAATTAACTGACAAATATCATTCCTGTTAGGAATAATCACTACATTTTTAAATACCTTTTTGCTAGTTTATTAGTTTTGGAAAAAGAATCTTGTAAAGGGCTATGAACATTGCACACTGGTTATCTTCTATGTGATTAATTATAAATGAGGTGAAAGACGTGATGAATTAAACTAGGTAACAGACCAAGAGGAATGACTTTGCATTCTGTTTACAAGATGTTCTCCTGAAGGTTAAGATGGAGCAATGAATGTTGGCTTTTGGTATCTCCTCTACAAACCATCTGCATATTTGCAAATAAATGCAAGCAAACCAACGAAGAAACAAAATGCCAGTAAGACTCCATTGGTTTTTTCACAGAAGAAGTAAAATTTAGATAAACTCTCTGAGGCCCTGGAGTTTTCTGCCACTTAGAAAAAATTGGCAATTAATTTAAATCAGAGAAAAGTTTGGCAATTAATTTAAATCAGAGAAAAAGCCATCCTGAAATAATTTTGTTGATAATCAGGAAGGGATAGCATAAATTAGATCTATTGATGAATAGATCTAATGAACGCAAGTGTGTTTTATACCAGAACTAACCAATTCAGTGTCCTCTAATTGGTGCAACATCTAGATCTTCTCCTCATTTTCCATTTAAGTATGTCCAACTCAGTATAATTAATAAATAAACTTGCAGCATGCAGATCATTATCTTTTTTGTATCCGAGTCACAGGCCCTACATGGATTACTCTTAACACTATGTGGGTTTGAAACAACCTTGTCTAAGAGACCTGAATATGGACAACCACCTTCCAACCTTTCCAAAGACTCAAAACTCAACTAGGGCAGCAGAAACAACAAACAGGAAGGTGCTGGAAGAAGGATCACTTTGAGTACGATGGCTTTACCACAGGGTCCATTCCAAGTAACAAATAGCTTTCATCCTGATTGTCTCAGGTATAGAAGACTAGAAGGCATTAGATGTGAGAGTTCTGTCCATAAACAATGATGAAATGAGTTAAGATTCATTCACTGTAAGTGAAGATACAAAAACAAGGAAGGTATTGAACTGGCAGTTTGGGGGGACTGTTGGTAACCTGGCATGGTTTGACATTAATTGTGTTATATTATAGCTTCACTGCTGGTTTTCAATGAATTGCTGTTACTTTTCATTTCACTACTGATATGGTAGGTTTCAGATTTTGTATTTAATCTTAATGGGTATTAGCAAGTTTGTTGATTCTGGCTTTTTTCCCCTAATGTGTAAACAATTATTAATTTCTCCACTTTTGTGTTATCAGGCATTACACTGGCTCCTTATGGAACTTACCTTAGGTTGATTAGAGGTTAATCTGAAGTTCATATGACTACTTCTAAGCAGTAGGTTGCTCTATGTGGGGAAGAGAGGTTTGCCCTACGAGTGGATTAATTTAAAAAACAGAACTAGATCTAATCAGTATTCTGGGTCACATAGCAGTCATTCAGTTGATTTGGGGAAGCCTAAAGCAGGTCATGAAAATGATGGCTCTTTCCCTTCCCACTTGCAAGGGCAATTGAAAGGTTTATGAAAGCACTCACGCAATGCATGACAAATATGAATGACAATCCTTCATGTTATTATATTTTCCCCCAGAGTTCAAGTTATTTGCTTAGACACCAGGAAGAGACCTATAGTTATTAGGGTTGCCTTGTTACTAACACCTATAAGAAGCCAGGACATTACAGAGCAAATGGATGTAGCCTACAATTGTCAGAGAGTGTGTGATATCATGAGAAGAAAAAAGGAGCAGGAAGTGGGATGGACTTGATGGCCTAAATGCCCTGCCTTCCAACTCTGATGATATGATGCTTCAGGTACTTGGTGTGATTATAGGATGTTACAAATTGATTCTGTGGTGTAGAATTCTGGACTGCAACTCCAGAATACCTGTTGCTGCCCATGGTGGTTGGGAATTCTCAATATTATAGTCCCAACATATCCGGGAGGCACCAGACTGAAGAAAGCTGGTATGGTGAAAATAGCGGGAATGTGTCTTTTAGCCTGCTGCATTTATGTGGGACGTTCAGCTTGTAAATCCCTCTCATGTACAGTGTTAACAAAGTTAAATGACATTCTGCCCAGCATAATACAGGAATGTTACACATGCAGACGTGGCAAGCCAGACTTGAAGTACAGAACACAAATCTTGTATTTCATTATTCAGTCAGTAACTTCTTTTCAAACATATATTTTTTAAAATTCTCCAGAACAGAATGGTTATCTAATTTTCTATGTGTATCCATGCATAAAATGTCTTGTACTTTGGACAAAGTGTAAGAAGGAGAGAGAAATTATTCATTTCTATATGTAAATGCTACTATCTTATAAAAACAAACTACTTTAGCTCCAGCGTTCCCTATAATGATTGAACAGAATACTTTCTAGGTTCATGCATAGAAAGTGAGAATTCAAACATAACTAGACTTGTCTAGCCCTGCATAGATTTGGATTTACTAAGGAAGATCTGCCTGAAAGGAAAAGAAGTGAACAATTGCAGCATGGAGTGAATGTCTCAGCTTGCCAGTGACTCTATTTCTTTTCTTTGTGCTGGATAGGGGGGAAAAAGAAGATTTTCTGCAGCTGCTTCCTAACTTACACTGGAAAGTCATGGAAGTTGCCATATTCCAGATGATTTTTAAGACTTCTTTGGCCCACCTGAACTTTAATTGGGTGCATTTCCTGGCTCTCATATTTCTCTGCTCCGTCCCAGTTGCTGGCAATAAAAATCAGATTGCTACCACTAATGCAAGTAATGAAATACACTGTACAAATTGTGCAGGCTACGTTCCTAATGCTGCAAATCACTGGATTTGCTACCAGATAAACATAAACAAGAGAGTTCAGGATGCACAGCAATTACAGATCCTCATCCTTATGTAAATCTAATATAGCTCTATTTTTGATTCAACAGATGAACTCAATATGGGTGCAAAAGCAAAAGGCAATTTCTAAAGAGTAATGTCTCTCATATGTTTGTTTCAAGACAGTATAATCATCCTGCAATGAAATTACCTGTAACCAGCTGTACCAGCATAATACAGGAATTTGCCCTGCCTAATGCCTCTCACTGTGCTTCTGTACCTGCTGTGGATGATGGGAACTGTACTCAACACATCTGGAGGATAGCATTTGGGGTAGCCTACTATGGAGAGATGAGCATGGTCCCTAATGAGAATATGGAAATCCTTTATGGGACCCTAGCTATACAAGTCATAAATAGTTAACTTTTTTGTCTGAAATTGGTCCCAAGTCCCAAACTTCTTTTAACGGTTTTAAATCTTAGTAATGAACCTTGGAAGAAATGTGTATCTTCCTCTGCAAGCTAGAGTGCTCTAAGTTATTCTGTGCTGAATTATCTCTAAAAAGTGCTTATAAATTTCAGCACTCTAAATTGCAGTCACAAATTTGTCCTATGGATCATTTACCTTCAATAATTTCATCTGACATCATTTCATTCCTGGGCCCAGCCAACATGCCACTTTTATCATCTGAGCATCAGATAGCCAGTAAACAAGATATATCCATTCACTTTGTTCTTCTACAATCTTTAATATTCGAGATCTAGCAGGTGATCATGAAGGACAAGCCTTTGGCTCTGGAAGTCCCAATTTTTTGTTGTTGGTTGTTTGTTTTGTGAAAATGTGGCTGGGAAATCCTGGGAGTTGTAGTCCACACATCTTAAAATTGCTGAGGTTGAGAAATCCTGATCTAGTTGCTCTTACTTAATCAAAGACATCTCCTTTTCTGGCTTTTTATTTGTGTAGATCTAGGATATTTCATTCTTTTTTAATACCTGAATGATGTTTCATTTAATATTGTTGTCAGCCCTCTGACAGGGAATATATGTGTAAATGAGGGTGGAGATAGGGATTTTCCTTGGCATTCCCAAACAGTTGTAATTCCCAATTATCTTTATGAAGCCATGGCACTAAATTGGATTAAAACAAATTTAAATACATCATTTAAAAGGCAAAGTTGTGCCATATGCAGTCTCCTTCGGCCTGCTTTATAACTTCTGCCTTAAGAGAAGAGCTAGGTTTCATGATGTTCAGAATTACTAATAAATACTACTGTAGTTACTAATGGTCTTGCAGAATGTTATAAAAGTGGTCTATAGCCCATATGATTATGAAGATAGTTACATGATGGAAAAGATTGTGCATTAGCTAATTCATGTCAGAAAGTCAGTTTGGTCTAGTGGTTAAGGTGCTGGGCTAGAAACCAGGAGACTGTGAGTTTTAGTCCTGCCTTAGGCATGAAAGCCGGCTGGGTGACCTTGGGTCAGTCCCTCTCTCTCAGCCCAACCCACCTCACGGGGTTGTTGTTGTGGGGAAAAGAGGAGGAGGAAGGAGTATGAGGTATGTTCACCACCTTAAGTTATTTATAAAAATAATAAAGGCAGGATAAAAACAAACAAATAAATATCCCAGATTAAAAATGAAAAGTTAAGTGACCAGAAAATAAATTCTGCATAAATTGAACATATTAGGTAAGTGACATTTCTCTGACTATACACTGGAATTCAAGCAAAACCAATGTGCAGCAACAGAAAAGTTAACTTGAAGAAATTTCTAATAAAACTGATTTTCAATATTGTTCTCTGTAAATCTAGAAAGCTGCATAAAAAAAGAGGAAACGATCTTTCTGAAAGAATTCAGCAGAGGCAGAAAAAAATTATTTGACTGACTGTAATAATTCCTGCTCCGAATAAAGTCTAACTAAAGCCTAAAAAAAAAGTCAAACTTGGAAAGCCCTGCACATGTTGTGACATGGTTCACAATGAGTGGGGATTCCAGCCTCAGCTAGTCATGAATGACAGCTGTGAAGTGATGTCTGTCCCAGGATATAGTCTTTTATACAACAACAGTGTAGTTATATGGATATTTAGATTATATACAATATTACAAACTAATTAGGTTTTGAAACGTCTTAACTGTAATGTGTGTGTGTGTGTCTGAGTGTGTATATAGACTACATATTCTTACTGCCTAAAATTTTAAAGGAATGCTGTAGCAATGTAACTGACTTCAGAAGTGAACAGGCAGCCCAAGAGATTCCTTCACTACTAGCTTTACACATTGCACTATACTTTAATGTGGTTTGTATAATGTGCAGCCAAACAGAGGACATGTGTCATGTTCCCCGTTGCAAGGCATATGTGCATCACAACGGGGAACATGCCTATCAGGAAGGAGGAAGGGATAACCATTAACCTTTAAGCACACAAACGCTTAAAACAATCACCAGGACAATAGAGGCACACCTCTGCCCGGACCTAAGAACCATTAACAGATTGGGGGAACTTCCACACATTACCCCGGGGGACGCACCTGCACCGGACAAGAATGAGAAGACAAAGGAGACCAGCGGAGATCACCCGAATCGCCCATCGACAGACCCGTACTGCTTCAGATCGCCCATCCGGATCCAGCTTGTGCGACAATGGGGGGTGGAGGAGGACAAGGTCTGCCACGCGGGTATATACGGGGTACCCCACCACCACGCCCGCATTCCCATCTTTTTTCTATGTAGGCAATCTGCTTTCAATAAACCAGAAATCCTTAGACCCTCTAAGTGAGTCCGTGTCTTATTGGGAGTAAGGCTACCCTGACATAAAGACGGGAATCGAATTTTTTTTTTCCCACTAGCACTATTCCAGATCCAATCTGTGAGGGAACCAAGCTGGTGATGGAAGAATTCATCCCACGACGAGGCGGCTACCCAGCGACCGGCAACGGGACACCCAACCCCACGAGTGGCAGATGCCCGATGCCCAGATGGCGCGAGACCCAGGAGAGCTCGGGATCGAGCTTGGAGGGCAAAGCAATGGCAAATGCCACCCGAGAATCCCAAGGCACCTGGGTCACCGTGGACGAGACGGCGGAATCCTCGCCCAGATCGCCCGGAGCCCCGGAGGAACCACGAGACGTCCCATCACCCACAGTGTCGGGAACCGAAGGGGAGCAGCGGGGAAGCTGCACAAAGAAGGGCTCGCGAACGGCGGCAAGGCTGAGCGCAGTTGAGGACAAGCTGGAGGCGATGCAGCAGCTGCTCCTGAGGTTAGCAGAGGCATACGAATCCCACAGCCGGGGTGCGGAGGGGCCAGGCACCAGAAGCCCGACACCCCTTACCCCCCCCTCAGAGATGCGCCAGCCGGAGAGAGGGAGGAGACGTCCGGAGGACAACACAGCGCCAGGCAGAGTCCACTTCAAAGAACCCGCCAGATGGGCTACTTCCCCCCCTCCCACTCCGATGGCGAGACAACTGGAACGAAGCTGGAGCCGGCATGAGATGGGACCAATGCCACCTGAAGCCCAGCGGAGGGAATCCCCACGTCGAGACCAAAGAGCCCTGACTGCCCGAAGCACACCTAGATGCCCAGATGCGGCTTGGAGCCCACCGAGAGTGGCAATAAAGGACTTCGGGGTCAAGTTCGATGGGGACCCCACAAAACTCTCCTTTTTCCTCCCAAACGCGAGGAACTATATGGAGGAATGGGGTCCCTGCTTCTGAACGGAAAAGGGCAAAATAAATGCCATCGCAATCAAATTAAAAGGACGGGCAGCTGACTGGTATGTCCAGTTATGCCAGGCAGGTGCCCCAGAACTCGAGGACTGCGGCGAGTTCCTCTGGGCAATAGACCTGCACTTCAGGGACCCCCTGGAAAGGGAGAGGGTGAAAAGAGCCCTGAAAACCCTCAAACAAGGACAGCGCTCCGTGGCAGATTATGCCATGGAGTTCCAAGCCCTGGCTGGGAAGGTCGAAGTCTGGTTGCAGTCCACCCTCATTGAACGGTTCAAGGAGGGTCTAAACCTGAATGTCCTAAGGTGGGCATTGTGCAGGAGCAACCGCAACACTCTGGTGGAGTGGATCCTGCTGGCCGGAGAGGCAGAGGACACCCAGGACACCTTCCTCCAAGCAAAGAGGGAGGTGCAGCATGCAGAGTTAGTGAGAGGGCCCCGAACAGCAGCAGGACCGGTGAGGTCAACACCCCAGCCCTGGAAAGAGGAACGGGAGCGATGGTTCGCCAAGGGTCAGTGTCTTCGGTGTGGGAAGGAGGACCACAAGGCGGCGGTGTGCCCGAAAGCGAAAGCGAGGGACAGCTCGTGGAAGGCGCCAACCAAGCCAACCCCAGCACCCAGGAAAATGCCAGTAGCGATGGGAGAAACCGCAGTAAAGGACTTCCCTTACTCCATCGAATAAGAGGAAAGTGACCAAGAAGAACTGGCGGGAAACACCAGCCACCTGCCCTGAGGAGCGCCAGAGGACAGGTGGAAGAAAACAAGGGACGCAACAACTTCTGGGTGAGTGCTAATTGTCCCACCCTCTACGTGAAAGTCACCCTAACCCACGGTGGAGGATTGGCAGAAGTTTGGGCTCTAATTGACTCCGGCTGCTCCAAGTGCCTTATGCACCCGGACCTGGCGGCCGCTTTAAACCTCCGCTGCTATCCACTTCAGCACCACATTGTTTTTACACAATTGGATGGATCAGCAGCGGGAGGGGGCCCGGTCACCCAATCCACCGACAAAGTTGCGCTGCAGCTCGGCAGCCACAGGGAAAGACTGCCATTCATCGTGGCACCAGTGGGCCAACCCCTAATCATCCTGGGGATTCCATGGCTAGTACAACACAACCCACAAATAAACTGGAAAACCAGGGAAATTACGTTTTCAGATGGGTGCTATCGAGCACCCACAGGGGATTGGGTTCCCCGTGCTGCAATGGGGAGGGCGGCGACTACATTGATGCATCTGGAGGCAGCAACCCTGGAAGGCCTGCCAGCCAGATACGCAGAGTTTGCTGATGTGTTTGGCGAAAAACAGGCAGACAAACTCCCACCCCACAGAAAAACGGATTGCACTATAGAACTGGTCCCTAACACACCCTTACCAAAGCCCAAAATATATGCAATGACCCAGAAGGAGCTGGCAGCATTACGGGAGTTCGTGGACAAAAATTTAGCGCGGGGCTTTATCGAGCCTGCAAACTCACCAGTCGGAGCCCCAGTCCTCTTTAGGGAAAAAAAGGACGGGTCACTGAGGCTCCATACAGACTACCGCAGTTTGAATGCCGCTTCCATCTCAAATAAATACCTCTTACCCCTAATCAAGGACATACTTGCACACCTGGCAAAGGGCAAGATATTCTCAAAGCTGGACCTGAGGGAAGCCTATTTCCGAATACGAATACGGGAGGGGGATGAGTGGAAGACGGCTTTCAATTGCCTGCTGGGGTCATTTCAATATAAAGTTTTACCATTTGGGTTGGCGGGGGCACCAGGAGTGTTTATGCAGTTAATTAACGAGGACTTGCACGACCACTTATTCAAGGGGGTACTTGTCTATCTAGATGCTGTTTTAATATATTCAGAGACAGAAGAAGAGCACGAACGCTTAGAGAAGCAAGTGCTCAGGAAACTCCGCAAGGCAGAGCTATTCGCCAAGCTCTCTAAGTGCGAGTTTCATAAATCACAAATTGACTACCTGGGTTACAGAATCTCGGCGAGGGGCATCGAGATGGACCCAAGTAAGGTCCAAGCCATCCTGGCATGGGAGCGCCCACGCACGAGGAGGCAACTACAAAGTTTCCTCAGTTTTACAAATTTTTACAGGGGTTTTATCCAGGGGCTGGCGGAAATTGTGCTGCCTCTAACTAACCTACTCCGTACAAAAGGCTTGGGAGACACACGAAAGTCACGGAACCCGGGAGCGCTCCTGAACTGGACTGCTGACTGTCAAAGGGCTTTTGATCACCTCAAAAGCCTCTTTACAGCAGAGCCAGTGCTGCAACACCCCGACCCCACCAAGCCTTTCATCGTACAAGTCGACGCATCCGACTTCTCCATTGGGGCACTCCTGCTTCAGCGGGATTCTGACAATCAGCTGAAGTCTTGCGTGTACCTTTCCCGCAAGTTCTCCGAAATGGAACGGAGATGGCACGTGTGGGAAAAGGAGGTGTTCGCAGTCAAAGCCGCCCTAGAGACATGGAGGCACCTCCTGGAAGGGACCACCTGCCCCTTTGAGGTCTGGACAGACCACAAAAACCTAGAGGCTCTCAGCACTCCAAAACGCCTCAGCCCCAAGCAAGTACGCTGGGTGCAGTTTTTCAGCCGATTTGACTTTAAATTAAAGTTCATACCAGGGAGGAAGAACTTCCTAGCAGATGCTCTCTCCAGGCGGCCTCAGGATGCCAGTCAGGCATCAGACATTGTGGGTACTGTGTGGACCGACACACAGCTGGACTGCCCTGCCGTCACGCACAGCCAAACAAGAACCCAACGTACCCCAGCACAAATACGGAGGGAGACGCAGGTCAATTTCACCAAACTTGCAACAACAGTTCGTTCAAGCCACCAGAACAGACACATGGTTGCAAAATAACCTACACAATGTATCTTTTACAAACAGCCTAGCTTGGAAACAGAATAACTTGTATGTCCCAGAACAGTTGTGAGCGGAAGTTCTGAGCAGGTCACACGATGACAAGACGGCTGGGCACTTTGGGTTTGTCAAAACGCTGCATTTAGTCAGGCGACAATTCTGGTGGCCTACTTTTAGGAAGGACGTTAAAGAATATGTCGCTGCTTGCCCCACATGTGCCATGTCAAAATGAAAAGTGGGGAAGCCCCAAGGACTGTTGCAGCCAGTAGCAAGCCCCTCCCGCCCCTGGGAGGAAATCTTGATGGACTTTATTGTAGATCTACCACCCAGCCAAAGAAAAACGGTCATCTGGGTGGTAAAAGACTATTTCTCCAAGCAGGCACACTTTATACCCTGCGCTTCCATCCCCTCCGCGCAACAGCTGGCACGCCTCTTTTTAAATCACATCTATAAATTACATGGCGCCCCCTCTCGTTTGGTGACAGATAGGGGTACACAATTTACCTCCAAATTTTGGAAGGCATTTTTAAAATTAATTGGTACCAAGCAAGCACTGTCCACGGCTTGGCACCCCCACACAGATGGCTCTATGGAGATTCTTAACTCCACCCTGGAGCAATTCCTACGATCATTGATAAATTATCAACAGGATGACTGGGTAGACCTGCTACCCTTTGCCGAGGTGGCCTACAACAATGCAGTGCACCAGAGCACAGGTCACACCCCATTCAAAGTGGTATACGGTAGAGACTTTGTTCCGATCCCAGAACTGCCCCAGCCAGACACCCCTCCCTGTTCCCCAGATGACTGGGCGGCGCAACTGGCCACGGTTTAGCCCGTCATCCAGCTGGCTCTCTCAAACGCTCAAGCAACATACAAAAAGTTTGCAGACAACCACAGGGCGGTGCAGCCGAACTTCAAAGTGGGAGATAGGGTCTACCTCTCCACTAAGTTCATCAAGTCCCCGCAGCCCTCGAAGAAACTGACACCCAAATTCATTGGTCTGTTCCCAATCAAGGAAATTATCAACCCAGTGACTTTCAAGTTGGAGCTACCACACAACTTGAGGCGCATACACCCAGTGTTCCATTGTGCCCTACTGAAACCAGACACCCCTTCAAAATGGCACAACGAAACCCCCCCGCCCCCACCCATCATGATAGATGGACAACAACATTTTGAAATTAAGGAGGTACTAGACTCCAGGAGGCTAAGGGGCACCTTACAGTACCTCGTCAGATGGAAACATTTTCCCCACCCTGAGTGGGTACAAGCACAAGAGGTGTTAGCAAAACGGCTTGTCAAACGCTTCCATGAAGCATACCCTGACAAACCGGCACCTTAGAGTTTTCTTGGGGGGGCAGTATGTCATTTTCCCCGTTGCAAGGCATATGTGCATCACAATGGGGAACATGCCTATCAGGAAGGAGGAAGGGATAACTATTAGCCTTTAAGCACACAAACGCCTAAAACAATCACCAGGACAATAGAGGCACACCTCTGCCTGGACCTAAGAACCATTAACAGATCGGGGGAACTTCCACACATTACCCCGGGGGACGCACCTGCACCGGACAAGAATGAGAAGACAAAGGAGACCAGCAGAGATCACCCGAATCGCCCATCGACAGACCCATACCGCTTCAGATCGCCCATCCGGATCCAGCTTGTGGGACAATGGGGGGTGGAGGAGGACAAGGTCCACCACATGGGTATATACGGGGTACCCCACCACCACGCCCACATTCCCGTCTTTTTTCTATGTAGGCAATCTGCTTTCAATAAACCGGAAATCCTTAGACCCTCTAAGTGAGTCCATGTCTTATTGGGAGTAAGGCTACCCTGACAACATGGCACCCAGGACTCAAACTCTCAAAGGAGATTTGCATTAGTAAACCCTTGCCTTTTTTTCCTTAGAGAAACATTCAAATGATGTTTCTCTCTCTTATGCATATTTTTGTTTATGTATGACTCAGCACCTGCCATAGTACGTTGTATGAACCCATGATCCGTAAGGATTGTGCTTAGCAGGATAAGTGAACCCATCCAATTGTACCTTGCTCAAGAAAAAACAACACATGGTCTAGCATAAGTGAACCCAGTCAATTGTATAAGGATGTCACCAATTTTATCTTTCCCAATAATCCCTAACATGGAATCTCTAAATTTGTTTCAGCATCTTTATGGGAAAAAATTCTCATGAAAATTAATAAGCACTCTTGTGCACATTAAAGTATTTAATTTTATACACAATTCTCTTTGTATGTTGCTTACAAACAACTCTTCAGGAATATAGTGTTGTTTGGACATATATGCATTTCAGTGTACATTTTTCCTAAATATATACATAGTTGTACACTTTTTTATTTTGAGATGCAAACTGCAACATTTAGAAAAGTGTGAATTTTAATGCAGAAGGCATTCTGTCTTGCATATAAGATCAGGTGGTTGAATTAAGCACATTGCTATAATAATTCAAATCAAGCAAATTTTTCCTGTATTCCTACTTTATATTTACAATATGCAAGTAATCCAAGAATCTGTTTTAGGGCCCAGTATTGTAAAATATAGCTCACTGCTATGCAGTAAAGGTCATTGCATATCAGGATCAGAACTAGGAAAACTTGGAATTAAAATGTGGATGTCAGTCTTATTTTAAGCAAGTGGCAACTCCTATCTCCTCTCCTCTGCACAACAGAACTGATCTGGAGTCTGACTGCCCAATACCAAAACTGATACTTCCAGGTGAAAACATCAGCTGATTATCTATAATTCTCACCAGCAAACAGATTTATAGCATTCATAGCCACAGAAAAACTATTATAATATGAAATAATGTCTAGCTTTACTAATAGAATGGAGATAGCTTTTCCTAATTTAGGTGCTTTCTTTCATGCTTCATGTTTTTTTTAATCAAAAGCAAATCAAAGCCTGTCCGGTTGGGCTTTGTTTCATTCTATCCTGGAAAACTGCTGTTCTGAGGGCTGCCTTGATGCATCACAGCTGGCTTGAGGCACAAGTTCCTTTAAAATGGCACAAGCTATTTCCTGCAACAATGCTTTCCCACTTCTTCCTCCTTATTTGCAATGCTTAAGAAGAGAAGGCTTAAACTCGTTTAGTAAGTTTTTTAGCTACAGAATAAAGAGGTACCGTTCTCCCAACTCCTGGAGAAAATCTGTGTGGTTGCTGAGAGTCAACATGGACTTGATGGCACATAGTTAATCAACCTTCCCCCAACCAGCCTGACTTTTTCTTGAAGTCATTGGCACAGCTATTAAATTCAACCTCCTACTACAGTAAAGTCTTGCCCCAGATCTGTTGGGCCCACAACACCTACAATGGGCTTTTAATCCAATGCATCAGTTGTATGGGTGTTGTACTATTGTATTAGTGACACAGACCCTTGTGTCTTGTCCTGCCACATCTTCATATCAGCAACATTCTGGTTTAATTTCTAATAACTGGACACTTCAAGCTTTCCAGACCACCTATAAATCATAGGCAGCCCAGCTGTCATAAGGAAGGGTATGCAAAATATTCTCAGGTGCTTTGCAAAACAATGCACGCATCCTGGAAATGTTAAAACAGTTGCCTCCTCCAGAAGATGCTTTGAAGGGGTGCTTCACTTCAATTATTATCAATTGGGTTTGGTGACATTAAAATGATAATGCACAGGAGCAGCTTTCCTCCCTTTCAAAATATTTTTATTATTGTTATTATTTTCAAGAGTAAATTTGCTGCAGTAAGACACAAAAGTCTTCAAAATGAGAAGACTAGAGAATGGCATATCCTTCATTGAAATACATCTGAGTCATGGATTTTAACCAAGCACATTTTAAAACTCTAAATATATCTGTGTTATTTGAAGGCTAAAACAGAATTTCAGCCTGAGATAGGTCTCTAGCAGCAGCCTTTCATTTTAAAGCAAAAATCCCCAAAAGGCCTTCATTTTAAACTTCAGATAGAGATTTGTGATAGTTGCATTGCTTACTCAGTAGGTCTTGAGTGAGACATGTCAGTGCCACCATTAGTGATTAGTTCCTGTAGACATTGAATACATTAAGTATTTCATGCTTAGGTTTGCCACAGTGTACCTGTCTAAAATCAGTAATAGGATAACAGACTTCAAATTTATTTCATCTGCTGCTGCCAGCACATTTATTTCCAAACTATGCCCTCTTCCAATCCTTCCTTAACCCCAAAAGTATGTGGTAGTGCCATGACAGATTAACAGAAAGTCATAGCAACTGCAACACCTAGAGCAGCCTTTCTCAACCTTTTGACCCTGGAGGAAGCCTTGAAATATTTTTCAGGGCTCAGGGAACCCCTGTACATCCAGGCTCAAATATAGGCCAGAAGTTACAAAACTATTATATTTGTTTCATGTGTAGGCCTGTATATATGCATTAACAGTGTTCTTAAACTAAAAATAAAGAATGAAACTTATCTCTTTAATGTGAAGTTGCCCCAACTTGAAACAATTTTTTAAATAAATTGTGATCTCCCAGGGAACCCCTAGTGACCTCTTGTGGAACCCTAGGGTTCCATGGAACCCTGGCTGAGAAACCCTGATCTAGAGCTAGCCCTACCATTAGACAAAATGAGAGGTAATAGTGAAGTGCTGGATGACCAAACAATGGGTCTTGTGTTGCCACCCTGCATCTCCAAGCCTATCTGATGTCTTATTATCAAATTTGAAGAAAGATTAGATAACCATTCCAGTCGCCTTCTGTATATGATATATAGAAGAGGCATCATTTTGTCCTTGGTCTCAGACAGCAAATTTTCTTAGCATTGTAATGATAACATACCACACACACACACACACACACATACGTAGTCATACCAATTTACAGACAAATGTCAATCTTCGTATGCTGAAACAAGGTCAACAAAACAATCTTACAGCATTCTGAAGACGCATATGAGATTGCACAAACACTTGTGCAAGGGTTGAGATTGCTGAAATCTAACAAGATTTGGCAAACCCATTAGATTTTGGCCCTATTTATTTGTTTATTTAACGCTCCACTTCCACCAGATTTTTTGCCACTTGAAGTACTGAGTCTCTGTTCAACTAAGAATTAATTGAGGAAGACCTCCTCTTTTTGGCTGCCAACATCTCTATTTTTGATGGACAGAAACAGAGTTAGATATTTTGCCGAGCGGACCAAGCACAGCAGAGGCAGTCCTGAGTAAGTGTGCCAGAGTGAAAGGGTGTGTGGCAAAGTCACTGATGGCTTCTTTTCATCTCTGAGCATGTGTTCTCATTCTGGGATCATTCAGCTTAGCCACGTCTGCTCTGGGAGGTGCTTGCAAAATTTGGCTTGGATTCTTCCCAGGCAGTTAGCTATGTGGCACCATTGCTACTGTCACAAAAACTGCCCACAAAAAGCAAAAAATAAAAAACTGTTTGTTCTGTTTTCTCTCAACTATAGTCCTGGATTGCTTGGCATCTTCTATTTATATTTATGGATTCAGAGGATCATTGGTTCTATTTCTTTCTCCAGAACCAAGAATAAAATATTTCCAGCATTCACATAAACTTATAAAGAAGGGTACAGACTTGCAGATTAGTTTGAAATACATGTTCCATGAATAACACAGGAGTTTATCATTCTTTCCCTCAGATAGGGAACCTCTGCGATGCTTCCATTCTATTGTACTGTTTTTTCCCCCTCTTTTATGAAAATAAACCTGAAGGGTTTTTTAGATCCTCATGGATGCCGAAGCCCAGCTGCTGCCAACATGGTCTCCTCCTCCTTCTCCTCCTTGTTCAATTGGTTGTTAACTGCTGCCATTACAAATTCAAAGAACTGCGTTACAGCTGAGGTATTAACTTACAAGGCAAATAATTCAAATAGAGAAACTGATGCAGAAGAAAGCTGAGTACCATGCATATTTGTGCCAGAACCCTGATTTAAATATCTTTAAATCCTCTCTTTAAGAAAGATAGTAGGAAATCTTGTCATGTATTGTCTGATATAATTCAGTTTGGCCTTTGTTCAGTCCTCAGTGGAGACCTTCAGGTGTGTTGAGGTAGTATCTTCTAAAATTTCCAGGTAATGTGGCAATCCTGGATGGGCATTTTAGGGGTTGTGGACCTACTGTAAAACTTTTGGAGGACATCTGATTGGGTATACCTGCCTTTAAGTAATAATCAATATTGTTATTGTGGAAGATAATCAGTAGTTTGCTTCTCTTCCCACAATTTTGCTCAACTTTGTTTCTAAGAAGTTCTCATTTTACCAGAGATGCAAGGCCATTACAATCTATACCAATAAGGAAGGGCTTGTTTGACTGCTCCTATCTGAAAGTTGTTAGTCAAAACTGGATTCACAGATGATAGTGTCATTCCAGAGCCATGTACAGACTGGATTGACATTTGACAACCTTGGGTAGCTGTAGCTGCTCAGACATTCAGTACCCAGCTAGGCCCAAATGCTGATGCTTCTTATAGGCTACCTTCAACTTTTATCTCTGGCCCAAGGCTCTGAGCCAAACCAGGGGACTGAGTCCAACTGCTGTTTTAAGTTTGCACCAATCCAGTGGCATCTGCAGGGGGACACAAGAAGTCATGATGGTGGTTGCAACTGTGTGATTGCCCCTTTTTATATGTGTGCAACATCAATGCACATGCAAAAGGGGTGGGGCTTTGATTACGTGGTAATGGTTGCCATCTTGAATTTTTGACCTTGTCTACCAGTCATTTGGAAAACAGCAGTGCTCACCTGTGAGTGCTCCAGGTAGCTTTCCATCACCACCAACATTACTTAAATACTTTTGGGTATACCTTAGGCCATAAGATCAGACAAATATCAGCTAATATTTAAAGCTAAAGGCAAGAGTCATGGCATGCATGGAAACCAGTGTTCCTACTGCAATAGTGTAAAGGTTTTCCTTCTGCATTCTGTCACAAAATGCCTGATTGGCCACATGAAATCATGAGTTTTTGAGAGCTTTTCATTACTGTATCAAGTAATCCGTTTATTTGCATGATACATTTATTTAGCAGACATTCATAGCCTTGCCTTATTTCCTGATGGATGCGTAAGTGGAACTGCAAGTCAGAGCATTCTTATCCACGAGAATGTCCAAGAGGTTACATATGTCAGTGTATGTCACAATGCCTTTTCTGGATATACAGCTTATTTTCCCATAGACATTTGATAATTTCATAACAACGAATCTATGCTGGTTGCAGTCAGCCAGAGGAATGTGCTGTATTATGGTTATGTTCACACATCCCATGTTATGATTTGTTACATTTAATTTGAAAATCTTTAAAGATAAGTAACATTTATTTGATTTACTTCCTGGAAATTCTCTTTTTGCTTTAAAAGTTAACATTCAATTATAACTTCTGGAGGAACTCTGGAAGCTGCTTCTG
The DNA here is from genome assembly GCF_035149785.1 of Candoia aspera. Classification (NCBI taxonomy): domain Eukaryota; kingdom Metazoa; phylum Chordata; class Lepidosauria; order Squamata; family Candoiidae; genus Candoia; species Candoia aspera. The sequence continues at coordinate 25,284,098 of NC_086156.1, read as the reverse complement.
AAGTTCTATGGAGCATGTATGACTCGGGCTCAAGTTATGCACCTTTGGTTAATGGCTTAGTACCCAGGCCACCATTGCTTGTTTATACATGTTATAGGATACTATGATGAAACTACTATGGATTAACTATGATTAAAGTAAGGATAAGCTCAGATTCAGGTCCTGGATCCATCTAGCTGAGTGTTGTCTACACTAGCTGGCAGAAGCTTTCATGGGTTTCAAGCTAAGCCTTGCAAGAAAAGCCAGAGATTTAGCCACAACTTTTGCAGATCCCACCCCACAAATATATGTGATGTTTAGAAGACCTTACTTTTAGGGCAGTGGTCACTAGGAGTTGAAAATGACTAGATGGCACATAATCAATAAAACCCCCCCACTATATTGCATGCCATAGATACATCTTAGATAGTTTGGGGAGATATATATTTACATTTATATTTATATTTATATATATGATTTTCTCACCCCTATGGGTGGTATGTGTTGTCATCAACCTCGGGCCCTCTACTAGAGGTCTGGGAGTTTGAGGGTTCTGCGCAGTATCTTAGCTGTTCTTAGCACTACACTCTTCTGGACAGAGAGCTCTGATGTTGTTCCTGGAAGAAGAAAGAAGGAAGGAAGGAAGGAAGGAAGGAAGGAAGGAAGGAAGGAAGGAAGGAAGGAAGGAAGGAAGGAAGGAAGGAAGATATATTGGAAAGAAAAGTTTAATATATGTTGTTAAAGAATATGGTGGAACCATATTATACTGTTTTTTAAAATTTATTCACTGGATATATATCCTGCCTTTCTCTTTGATTTGAACACTAAGGGCACCTAGTTAAATTTTAAGTTTAAGGATTAAAGATAAAATATATTTTAACTTCAGCTTTTTGCCTTCCCCAAAAGCACATACTTTGAATTACTTTTTGGAATAATATGGATGTAATCGTGCATCTTCTATAATATGAAGGACAATTTGGGCATCTTATTTCACAAAAAGGGCCCTAAAAATTACAGTCCAGATGATGCAAGTAGAATAAAGAATAGAAAAGAGAAATAACTTGCACTTTCTGTTTCTTCTCCCTGTTTCCTGTCATTATTGGAACCTGCTATAATTATGAGATCATTGCTATTGATCTCATAATTATGCATGGAACTGACTTAAAATTTGAATAAAATGTATTTAGATATGGTCCCAATTATAAAGATACTCATGCCACCACACTTTGCCATAGAAGTGTGGAACTATTGTCCAGCAACTACACGTAATTACACTGAATATGTATTCAGGAAAAGAATAAAGTAGCGGCATGCATGAGCTTAGAGCAAAACAGTTTTGGTAAGAACATTTCATTGCAAACTTTCAAGTTTTCTACCACTGGGAATATTGGGTACTCAAGAATATGCTCCTTCATTTTTCATTCTAGGTAGGACAAAGACGTAGGTGGGATGGTAGTCCATACTGAGGGTTCTCTACCAACCCACTCAACCTACAGAAAAAAATGGTCAAGGTGATAATTTTTAAAATTAAATAAAATTATTTTTTCAATTAAGGCAGATTGTAAAAATGCTTATTTCTGTATAACTTCTACTTATTTTCTCTGAGAATTTTACAAATATTTAACTGTTTAAAAAAAATCATCTCCTTGGCCAATTTTTCCTTGCTTGGGTGGTAAGTAGAACTCAACACAGAGTACAATCTCACCATAATCTTGTGATTTGGGATGAAAAAAAAGGAGCAAAAGATTTATTTCAAGTTTCCATTGTTCCCTATAGTAGAACACTCTAAACAACATGAAACAGAACAAACCATTTTGTTTCAAGCTTAGACAAAATAAAATGTGGCTGTGGAATACTGGATGTTTCAGTCAGAGTTTAGAGCACTTGAAACAAGCAGTCTAAGCTTGGAATAGCTCAAGGCATTAAGGAGATCTGGTTCTTTAGAATATCTAGAAGTGCATTGCTGGAAGACTGCTGAGTTTTGAATAGATGCCAGAGTGAATTATGGCTTAAAACAGAAACAGATGTTAGTGACTATACTTTAGCCACATAGATATGCATCTAACATATCTAAGCCGTGGTCATGAGTGGAGCGACATCTTTTCCGACGTAGAACCTTTCACTTAGCAGCCCCCAAGCGTTGAAAAAGTCTTTTTCTTTTCCTTCATGTTGTCTCCCTCTGTTAAACTTACAACTACATTTTTGCCATTCAGTTATTTACTGTCCTCTCCTCCTCCTCTTGCCAAATACCGTGCAACAGCATTGCTAAGTGATTGCAAATGTTTATGCTGTAAAAGTCTCATTAAGAGCTACCTTTAAATCTGATAACTTTGTATTAGAATTCCAACAAACAATCCAGCAGAAATGGTCCTTCTTCTTCATACAGGTGGAGTTCAAAAAGCCTGAAGAACTGAAGATCTCTTGAGTGGGAAGTCTTTAAAGAGCTGACAGCGTGGAGCAGGAACTTATTTTCAGTGCGCTGCGGTTTTGGAAAGCCGACCAAAACCAAAGTGATGTTTCCAGGAAAAACAGAGTCCTGCGCCAACCCAAGCAAGATACTTAGCAAGCAAAGCAACACAAGAGCCAGTTAACAGTTCATAGCAAGAGGCTGTGTTTTCTTTTCCAGCTTTCTACATCAAGAAACTTTGTCTGGAGAATACACGATGGGTGGGGCAGGGGAATCTGAACAGTTTGTGGAGATTTCATTGGACACAAGGAGAACAGGGCTTCTTGAAGCAAATGGACTTGTCTGCCTCTGTATGGGATATTTTTTATACCTTAGGTCTGCATTCTTTAGCTTCTAAATTACAGTTCTCTTACTGTACACACCCTCTCTCTCCTGAACGCTGCCTTGGATCCTATACATACATGCGTATCTACAGTTCTGCATGCATTCTTTAGTAAGATCTCATTCTTGTAGTAGTTACTACATGCTGTTAACCCCATTCTTTCAGTGGAGTGGGTTTTGGGGGAACCAGCTTTGGGGGGAGAGAGAGAGAGCCCAGGAGTGAGGTAATGATGCAGACGAATGGAGCCACATCATCCAATAGGTGGGGCTGGCTGGGATTATCTGGATTTTGCCATGGCTTTTTTGGGGGGAGGTAATAGTTTGTTCTAAAACTATGTTAAAGCTGTTTAGACATATGCTACAGTTTTGGTTTGTCCTTTTCCCCTATCATGTCAAGAAACAAGGGCATCCACAGCAGGTTAAAGAAATCAAATGTGTCTGCGACTATGTAGTTGAAGCCCTGTTCCTTTTTAATATAGGTTGCATGCCTACCACACATCAAACAAGGCAGGTCACAGCTGCCATCTTGAGTTTTTTGATACCCCCTTAGGGCATCCCTGTCAGGAAACTCACATTGAATGGAAGGGGCTGAGGAGGCTGGAAAATATGTTGAGGGCGTGTATGGAGGTCTGAGACTGCAAGTCATCTATCCTTGTTCTAGCTTAGGACCCCTCACACAAACACATAATAGGCAGGGATATGAAACTCAATCTCCAGCTATTACTTCAACTATCATCTACATTACTTTCATTAACTACAAGTTATGCGTACCAGTTACGGCATTAAAACAAACATTGCACAGGAGATTCATTGGTTTATAAGGATATACCCAGGAGTGGAAATGCACAGTCCACCAGCATTCCTTTAGCAACCCTCAGAAACCCCCAAGAGTGACAGTAGCCAAATATTATGGGCCCCTTTCCTCTTTTCTTTTCAGTTTTGGGGAGTTGAGGAGCATTATGTCCCTTCAGTTCCCAAGTCACCCCCAAATAGCTCTTCTAGCCCACTTTTGGGGTGTGGCCCTCAATATGTAACATTGATCCTGGGGTGGTCCTCGAGGAGATAGAACATGGTCACCAGTGTATCTCTCCTTGATGTATAGATAGGAAGATTTCAGGCTTGTAAATCTCTTAGATTTTGTAAAGTAGAACCTTGAGTTCATTAACAAAAGCCAGGTGTAAGATAATATTGCAGGGAAGAGTTGGGTGCAAACTCTTGGGGGTTTGGGGGCCAGAATTAAAGAATGACTTAATGCAGAGCCAATTAACATTTGTTTTTATGTATATTTTAATGGTAATTTTAGGTGGTTATGTTTTTAGTGTTATTTCATTGTGAACCGCCCAGAGTCCCCCATTGGGGGAGATGGGCGGTGATATACATTTAATAAATAAATAAATAAATTACTAGAGGTGTAATTATTCACTGCATCATCATGCAGAGCAGTGATACACATACCTTTTATATCTATCCCCACAGACTGTCATATACAATTAAAATTTGGATACCAAGTCCAATGTAAGTTTAGAAATGAGATTTTACATATTTTAGTTACATTCACCACAAGTTTCCAAACAGTGGGAAATTTCAAGAATATGGTGGTAATCAACCATGAGGGGTTTGGGGAAGCAAAGAGGCAAATGGAGAATTACTGGCTTTTTGTAACTTTTGCCCTGATTTTTCCCTCTTAGAAAAGCATCAACAAAATTAAGAATGCAACAATTGCAAAATGCATCTCTAGAAGGATGTTTTAAGAAAATACCATATAATTTAAGGCCCTGCCCTTGCAGAAATGGCCAGGTGGAAGATCTTTTACTTTATGTGTTTTATTGTTCTACTTTGGGTCCTGCCTGTATAAAATATATATTCCCTTCTGTTGGGAGGAGAATAACTAGTCAGATTCACAGAAATTGTCTCTCTTTTTCTTCTTTTTCTCTGTCTCTTAAACAGCTTCCAATAACAGATTAGTATTACTTGCTGCAGTTGGGTTTCTCCTGGCTGCCACTAAAGGACAGAAAAATATTACAGTGGAAGAATGCATCATACAATTGATAGCATTTGATTGAGACCTATCTTAATATTAGTCAAATAATTGTTTAGTTGATGCATTATATATCTCTTTTTTAATGTCTTCTTGGGCATTATTAATATTGTTTTAGTTTTTATCTGGTTTCTTTTCCATAGCTGTTATATAGTTGATTAGTTGATTAATTATATTTATATCCCACTGCAATGAAGCATCTTTTGGCAGCTAACATACTGTATATACTCCTGTATAAGCCCATCTGTGGATAAGCTGACTCCTTGAATTTTTATGCACAATGTCGTAAAAAATGTGCCACCTGTGGATAAGCTGACCCTCAAAATTTTCCTATGTTTCAATTTTCATAATTGGTTTATCCGTGGATAAAATTCGAGGGTCAGCTTATCCACAGATGAGCTTATCCGCGAGTATATATGGGATATACAGATACTTTAAAAAGTATTGCCATGTATACTCACAGATAAGCCAATCTACTGATAAGCTAAACCCAATTTTTTGGGTGCATTTTGGCACCTAAAATTCTCAGCTTGTTTGCAGATATATTCAGTAATACAGAAAAGAACAGTTTAAAACACCCACAGTAGGAATCAATCAACACAAAGTCTAACAATGTAACAATAAGATAACAACTCAAGAATAATTAACTAAAAAAATGCAGAGAAGGCCCACTTTAATCAGAACGACTTCAAAATAGTTCTGTTTTCAGCATCTTTCTGAATGCCATCAGGCTGAGGTTCCAGGCTGGTTTTAGGATCCTGATCATCAGGTTCCAGATCACCTGATCAGCAATCAGGCTGAGGTTCCAGGCTGGTTTTAGGATCCTGATCATCAGGTTCCAGATCACCTGATCAGCAATCAGGCTGAGGTTCCAGGCTGGTTTTAGGATCCTGATCATCAGGTTCCAGATCACCTGATCAGCAATCAGGCTGAGGTTCCAGGCTGATCAGGCCAGGGAGATTTCTACAGGGAGATTGTTCTACAGAACCAGTGCAACTACTGGGAACTGGTGCCTCCTGGCCTCAGCAGCCTTTACCTCCCAAAAATGGGGCAAGAGGAACAGTTTCTCCCAAGATGACCTAATAGGTTAGGGCGACTCTGGTTGGATCAAGCAGTCCTATAAATATCTAGCTGCTAAGCCATTAAGGGTTTTACAGGTCAAAGCTAGCACAGAAGCTAATTGGTAGCTAATTGGTAGTGCAGAGCCTATAGCAAACGTGTAATATGTTCCCAGAGGTGGGAGCTAGTTAGTTATGACCCACGCTTAATACAATAAGTAATGTCTTGTTCACAAAGTTGGAGGCTAGTCACAAAAATGACAATTTAAGTTCATTCATGTTCAATGGAAGCAGACACAATCTCAAAACCTACTCTGCTTTCTTGCCCAGTGGCAGCATCTTTTCCCAGACAGAACGATAACAGCATCCCAGTCAACAGAGAAGGAAAAGATAACATCCATTCTAGAATAAGCTCTAGCAGTTTATTTTGAAATAAACCAAATCAACCTTATTTACTATTCAGTATCCTTATTTAAATGCAAGAGAAGGAAGGTTTCAAACAGCACATGTTTACTTAGATTTCTTGGTACACTTCAATGAACATATGAAGTTGGCTTATGCTAATTTCACACATTAGTCAATTTCACCTATCAGCAACTCTTCAGTGTCTTCTCTTGAAATGTCTATTTTTGGTCTCTGCTTAAAAATGGCCAGTAGTTCTTTTAGACTTATTAGTAAAAGCACTATTCAATTTATGATCAAGGAGTAAATTTATGTCCTATACTGCCAAACATTAGAAGCCCATGTTAAATTTTATTTTATTTTATTAAAATTACCTTTAAATGACATTAAATAAAGCTACATATACAGAGATTCTGGCTGTATTTAACTTATTTGATTCTACCCCTGCCCTGTCCTGAACATGCCTTTTGCAATCTGGTACCTTCCAAATGATCAGTACTGGCTGCAAATTCTTGGAGTTGTAGTCCTGCCATATCTGAAAGATACCAGATACCTCATGTGTGGGATACTTTCCCAACCAGGTTGGGAAAGCCTAGCCAGCACATGAGATATTTCATTTGCAGCAATATTTCAGCACACTGTTTCTCATAATTGTGTCTGCACTGGATTTTTTCTAGAACTGATAGTGTCAAGATTACATTGCTGTTGTACAATAGCTGTAGTCAAAGTCAAATACATTTTCCCTCCATGGGCCCAAGGATTACGGGATGTAGTTGGGATATAGACAAGTTGTATAAATCCTTCAATGAAATACTTTGGAACACATAAAATGCAGTGTTATGAAGCATTGCTTTTCAAATCATTAAAGTAACTGCATTTTTCCCTGGCTCAAGATTGCTTCAGGAAGCTGTTCTCGACTGTCTCTGAAGCAGCTGCATATATATGGGAAAATATCCTGGAACAGCTTCTGAAACAGCCATGTGAGTTTAGAAAATGATGTGGCTGCTTTAACAATTGGAAAAGAGATGCTTCATACATATTCCCATGTATTCAGAAGGAGTTGCAAAGCATTAATACATGTAATTGTGGAAACGTCCTTCCTTCAGTTCCAGCCCTTTTCTTCTCAAATATGGCTGCTCAACCATATAAGTACTTGTCACATGGCCCAACTGGAATTTGAACAAGACCCTTTTTTTCATTAACTCAGAAATAGCTGCCAGATGGATGCTGCGGTCTGAAAGAAAAGCTTTAGCTTATAAACAAAACCATATGGAAAAAATGATCGCATCACACAGTCGGTCTTCCTTCCCCCAGCACAGCTGAGAGGTGTGTTTCATCTTTCATCTGTAGAAGTCTCTTAACTACTCTTTCTCAGCTGTAATGAAATAATGCACCCAGGAAAGGAGCAGAAAGGTGGTAAACTCCCTATAACATGGGAAAGGATAAGAAAAAGAAACAAAATGCCATTAAAATATCAAGAGGAAGGTGTCTTCAATTTTAAGATTTCAATGTTGGCCAAATTTTACTGTTATTGAAACAGATGGGGAAGATGTAGCCGACACTCAACATGTGAAGGGCAAGCTATGCCATGGAGCATAAATAAGAAAGGTGCAACTGGCCCCAGCTACTTCATTTTTCAGGGAAGGATTTAAGCTGGGGCATCATGGGACACTATAGAAGCCATTGTTTCTCAGTCAGCACCTGATAGCAAACGTCCGTTGGGTCTAGAACATGGGTACTTTGTCCTTGTGGCTGAAGCAGGAGATGCTAGAAAGTTCGTGTCTCTTTGCAGTTGCAGGCCTTATCTGGATGTTTGTTTTAATCCAGTTTTCATCCACATCATGTAGGTTTCAACTATGCCTTTATTCCTGTCCATTTGATGCAGGTTTTTTAAAGATAACAAATCTTCTCTATCTTCTTCTCCATCAGTCCCTTAGGAGAAGCCAAAATTGGGGATATCACTTATCTTCCATCAACCCCTTGATGCTTTGTCCATTCTTTAGTATATTTTCACATCTGAAGGGAACAATTGCATTATCCCTTACTCAGTTTTTCAACACAATCTCTTGGCTTGATCTGACCTGTTTAAGTAAGTACCATGCATCTTCTCTTTACTATATGACTAATCGTAATGTAGCTTTGGAACAATACATTGCACTCAGCAAGCACAATTACTGGAAAGACCTACTTCAAAAAATAGTTAAGGAGGGTGTGATGACTGGGTGGTAGAACTGCCAATCAAAGTGGAATGGGCAAAGGATGGCACTACTGATCACTGCCCCCAGATTATATTCCAGCATGAGGAAGGAACAAGAGAGAAGAAACTCAGAGCCCAAATGTCCCATATCTTCCCCATGTTCCACCCAGTTACATTACGTTAGAAAATTTAAAAAATTCTCAAAGGGGTTTAGATAGTAAAAAAACCACATAACTAAAAAAAGGAGAACTCACCATTTCATGTGGCACTGTGTTCCACTGGCTGACAACTTGTACAGTCAGAAAGTTCCTCCTGATGTCTAGCCTGAATCTGCTTTCTTGCAATTTTACCCTTTAGGTTCTGCCATCTTGGGCAACACATAATGTCCACTGTCTCTTCTTCTATGTGACAGCGTTTCAGATATCATCACTCCTAATAATAATCTTTTCTATAGGCTACATGTATCTAGATCCTTCAGCTGTAGTTCCAGCATAACTGACTGACAGCTGATGAAACTAGTACATATAGCCTATAGAAAAGATGATGACCTAACAGGGAGATGATAGCAGTCATCAAATATCTGAAAAGTTGTTGGTTTCTAGAACTCTCACCATCTTGGTAGCCCTCCTCTGAAGTTGTTCCTATTTGTCACTTTCCTTCTTGAACTGTGATTCAGAGTAGATTGAACGTGCTAATATGACTTGACTAGCCTTCTCAAACTTAGTGTCCCTTGGTTATACTGGATCAACAATGCCCAGAATAGAGCCACTGCAGAAGAACACATTTGACTGCATTCTTAGCCATAACACTTGGGACTTGAGCTTCTTGATGTCATTCTAACTGTGACAACCCAGGGTGCATGCACTGGCCTCATTCCCTTCACCTACTAACCATGCCCTGTTGAAGTCGAAAGCTTAAAAGGAGATGGTAAACATGTCCTTTGCATCCTGACTTCAATTCCCCATACTTTTCTTTTGTCTTATTCCTTCTCTACCAACTTCTTGAATGAGGATTCTTTTAGGAACAGGTGACGGTACAAGGATCACACACATTATAGAATATTCTCCAGGATTGACCAAAGACATTTTGAGAGAAATACAGTAACAATATCATATACAAAAATCACTTCAAATATATATGAGATATTGTCCCTCACCACACTCAGAAATTAACATAGTTAAGAGGTCTAGGGTAGGACATGTGGCATTAAATCTCTCTCTCTCTCTCTCTCCTATATCTTCCTACCTTCCCATCTTCCTACCTAACATTAAAAGGGGAAAGCAGGGAGATTAGAAAGAATAACTGAAGGGCTATTACTCTTACCTCCCATCAGTATGTCTGAGGCAATTGCCTCATTCTGTCTAACTGTAGGGCTGATGTTTTTTTGCTCACAGTCTGAGAAGTCAGTATAGGCTTCATAAGCCTGGCCAGAACAAAGCAACTACAGGATACCATGACAGTTAATGCTGCACATCGCAATTCCTTCTGCACTCCAAGGATTTCATAGACTCTGAATACACACTCAGTCTATGGTAGTTTCTAGCCTCAGGTATGGAGATTCCTGGTTCAAACCCTGCCATGCAGCGCAGCCTGAAACTGAATGATATATACTTATGAACAGAAGTTAAGGCCATCTGACAAATGGCAGAGTGCATATATCATGCTGAGCCATAGTTTGTAACTATATATTTTTAACTATGATGGCTTAGTTGATATTTAATGGTAAACCATAAACCATATTTTATAAGCTACAATGGTTGGGTTTACAGCTGCACTAAACTAAAATCAAACCTAACCATGGCTTAATGTGATATTTATATCCAGAGTACAGTTCTTGCTAGGGTAAAAAAAACCCTGTTATATTAAAAATATTTTCCATCAGTTTATCTTAGAAAAGTTTGGAAAATACTGAGCAGCACAAAGGAAAGTGGCATACTTTCCTAAGAGTAAATTTCATGGAACACCATGGGGCCTATTTCTTAATAGCATTAACCATTAACATTAACTGTCATAGTATACTGTAGCTGTTTCCTAATTACAAGTATAGAATGTTAATTAAACAACAACAACAACAACTATAGGCCATCCTGAGGAAGATCTGTCCATAATCCCATCCTACCTCCTGGCTGCGGACAATTTTAAATATATGTTTCGTTTGAGGCCTGATACCTCAAGATAAATAAATACCACACCACTTCTGACCTTCCAAAAAAAATACTGCCAGACTGAATAAGTTGTTTACACTGCATGCTTTTCAAGGTAGGTACTCATTTACAACCAAGGCTGCTGCCAAGGGCCCTTGGGATGTTTATTAGAAAGTCAAATATTTATGTAACAAAATGATATTTCCTCAGGTGTAGCATTTAGACCTGGCCATTCCCATCTAGGGATGAAACTGGCCATAACTGATCACTAGCAACTGACGATTCTCAGAGTTGTAATCTAAGCACATCTGGAAGGCACTAGATCAGGGAAACTACTATAATTCCGACTCTTCCATGATATAAATAATTCATTCTGAAAGGGGGCATCTTCACAACATAATATATATGCATTATGACTTTACATGGTGTGCTTTGATACATATTCTTGCACTGATGAAAGATCTTTTCTGTTTACAGTACATATCAGAGAAATGAAGGGAATGGAAGAAGCAAAGAGGAACAGGATGATAGGACTCCAGAAAAAATAAGTGGCCACACAGACAGCAGAAGGGAAAAATAAGCAAGTAAGAAGGCAAAAAATCTATGCAGATTAAGAGGTTATTAAGAGGTTCAGAGGCAAAAAAGTTATGATTAAAAGATTAAAAGGCAAAAGAAAACAGGACAGCTAAATATCTTTCTACTAGGAGGATTAGCACCTTTCCTCCAAACTACGATCCTCCAGATGTTCTGAACTAAAATTCTCAGCAAACTTAGCAAGTAGGATAAATGATACAGGAGGCAAGAAATGGTAGTTGAGTAACATCTGGAGAACCACAGATTCCCTTGTCTTACTCTAAAGATGATTACTGCCACCATTTCATGTTGAAATTGTTCAAGAACTGTTGGTGTCTAGAAATAATTGGATCCAAGTTTGAAGTCATCCTATCCACTTTTCCTTGGTTGAGTCTTCCTTAAGAATATGAAAGAGGGATAAAATCTTTCATGGGTGTTAAGAAGGATGCTAGATGAAACTTCTCTGACATTTTGAAAGTTCCCATCTATTTATACCTACTTATAGCTGCAATACCTGTGATCATACATGGAAAATTGTTGCTTACATCAGAAAGATATGGGTTTCATACCTTAGTTTCTTCTCAGGAGGAAAGTGAACTGCATCCAATATTTATGGAGAAATTCTCCACAAATTCAAACCCAGAAACTGTGGCTATTTATTTCAAATTATTAAGGTCAGTTGCCTCTGAAGATGCTGTGGAAGGTCAATTGATTTCACCTGGATAAATTATGCTTTTCCAGAAGAAGCAGCTCTTAATTTGATATACTGTATACAGGAACCATTCATTTTAGTTGCATTTTTAATGGTGTTGCGCATCAAGAGAAAAATTAGCCAGTTAATATTTGTAGGAAATATCTATCCAAATAGTTCAAATCTACTGATAAACACAAGTTTGCATTTAAAACCATGCTCTGAAATTAATTCTTTGACGGGAATTAGGCAAATTGCTGTGTGTTTAGTTAATCTAAAAATTGGAGATTTGGTTCTACTGAGAATGTAGAGAATGAAGAGCAACAAAGCCACATTTTCTGACTCCATGGAAGTACCAGCTAGATGTCTTGCTTCCCCCCCCCCCCCCCAATGTTGAGCTTAGGAGTGTAAGCTGTATTCAAACAGTCTTGACGAATTTGCAATAGATGTAGCAGGCTTTAGGCTCACACATTTCCTACTCCTCTTTCAGCTTGTGTAAGGAAGGGAAATTAGATACGTTCAATTCCATTTACTAAAAAAACAGTTGTATGTCATTGTGGCAATACCTGCTCAAAATCATACCTTTTACCAGGTGGGGTCTTGGCAAACCATACTTTGTGTAATAGTGTACTCTAGTGTAATAGCAAACAATAGTTTTCTGACAACTAGAGACAGTAGCCACTGATTTTATTTTATGGGTGAGGGAATGGGAGGAAGGAAAGGTTTGTGCTGCTCATCTCTAGTCTTCCAAACCATGGTTTGAAAATCGTATGAATACATTTCTTTGACACATTTCTGCACCTAAATAGAAACTCTTTTTTTAGAATTGGAGATGGATGTTGGAAGACATGCTATTATACTTCACAAGGAAGGCATTCCTTTGGTTTCTTTTTTGCATAGGAACATGATGGGAATGATGCCACTTTATTATTTCTCAGTCTTTAGATTCTACTAAGGTAATATTGCCTAAATCAGGCATTTCTTCCAATGGATTATCCTTAATGCTGATACAAATGTCAATACATCTTTTAGCAATAGGTCTGGCAGGGAACTTTAGCAATAGATCTGCTTAATTTAGTAGACCTAGAGTTTTAAAAAAGCTCAATTTGAGCTCCAGTTGAGCTCAATTTCTTGGTAATAATAAAATAGTGGGTTGCCATTGCCTTATTCTTTAACATTAAACTGTTCAAATCATTCAGAGTTATAGGCAGAAAGAAAAGTATTTGACATACATTTTAAAAATAAAATAAAAATATATGATAGATAAAATGCATGTGTTTTATGTATTCAGCACTAGGTACTGTTAATGTTTCAAAATGGAAAGATAATCTCAGCAATTCCAAAGAATATCATTTTCTGGAAGCCAGATTGTACCTTTCAGGGATAACTAGTACTCTGGTCCTTACAAGACCCATTTCTGAGTCACCTCCTCTTCTCCATTCTTCATAGCTTCCTCGAAAATCTATTTTTACTCTTTTTATGCTGTAAGTATGTTGAATGCTGAGTTTTTATATCAGCCAGACCAAAATGGTGAAGAAATGTAAAAGGATCTTTAAGCTGCAACAATTCAGCCTGTCATCCTGCATTCTTTTAAAATCTCCACATTGCAAAGATTCCAAGTTTTGCTGATGTGGCATTTGGAATTCCAAGTCTTGGCTTCTTCTTAAGAGGCTTGCTAAATAGAAGGTATTCCTTCCACCTCCGCCTTTCCTTTTGCTGAACTGAATCCCTACAGACGTGGCAGCAGACTGGAACTCCACTAGAAAGCATGACAACTCAATGTTTTGCTTTTGTTCAGCTTTGCATTATTTACAGAGGTTAACAGAAATGAGAATTGTAGGATTGGTAACAAAGCGCAATGCAAAGAGCTCATATTTACTGCATCAATTGGTCAGCCATGTGATACTCCATTAATTGCCATCTACCCAGCTTTGGATCTCCCCCACAATAGACAGTCAGCATTCTGTAGCTACAAGATTGCTCAGTGTAGACTGGGCAGTAGGGGGAATTCTCCCCTTTGGTGTTTTCTGATGAGAATGTTTTTATACTGTCAAAGCTAGTATGTCTCCATACTTGCAGCTACCTTCTTCTTGTGTGTGTATGATATCCTTTGGCTATCATAAGGCTCACCTTAATCTCTGAACCTTGAAAATACAGGGAATGATATGGACACTTTGATCTAACTGAGATCAATGCATATACATAATTTCTGATGCCCTAACGGCAGTGGGGATTTCATACAGTACTGTCCCCCCCTCCTCCTCTTTGAAAAGGAACCAGGCTATTCCCTAGGGCTTTAATTCTATACTATATCTGCTTTACCCCACCCCAAAGAATTTGTACGTCTCCTTTTCAACATAACTCTCAGAAACTGTAATCTTAGGAAGTACTTAGTAACAAACCAAGTTTTTTCCTTACCAGATTTTATCCTATCACATCAGCCTGTGCTCTAAAAAGTATTTTACACATACGCAGATTTCTTGCCAAGTTTTTTCCCCCATTCCCTGTTGAGAAAAGGCTGTGTTCCTATAGTGAATTTTTTTTCAAGTTCTGGGTTTGAAGAAAAGCTTGAGATTTTAACATTCAGATGCAACACTGGAATCTGAGGAGCCAAATGTTAGTGAAATAGACTAAGTCTCTAGAATCTAGAGCTGAATTGTTATTTATTGTTTTATGGTCCAAGTCCAAACCTGAATTGAATAAATGTTAGGATTCTATAGGAAAAGGACAATTAATGCAAGTGTTATTTAACACATGTAGAGATTTCGTTTCTAAGGAGACCTATTTGGAAGTAAGATTTATTGCAAAAGTGTTTCACGGCAGGATCTAACTGTTTACTAACTGAATCTGCCTACCCAGCCACTCTCAAAAAAGCATGATTAAAAGATGACCAAAAATACTAACCAAAACCAAAGTTTTTAAAAGTAGGTAAGAGGAGGAAAAGTTGTAGCTTTTTCTTTGCTGTAACTTAAACACAACTTATACTGTAGCATTTAAAAATGAAGCTGCTTCTCATAGCTCTGGTGTCAGTGTTCTCATCTGGAAAACATATGTAGGCTTAAATGGATGGGGGAGTCAAGAGCTTGGAGGCATTGCTCAGACTAACATAAAAGGAATCTCATGTTCACCAGTTGCCAGATTTGAGTGACTGCTTTTGCTTTGTGACGTGTCAGAGAGATGGAAATCAGGCTGTATATTAGGAACTTTTACACAAGAACCAACATTTTGTGGAATTCAGAAGCAACCTTTCCCAAAGTCTTTTTTGCTGTCACTGTTTACGACAATCCCATTTTACAGAGAGAGAGAAAAAAGATACATATTCATGTTTCTGATTGAAAAAAATGGGCAAACCTTACAAGCAGTTTTATAAGGCTATATCAAAATGGAAAGTGGGGGAAACTGTTAAAAAAATAAAGGTGGGAAGCATAGAATGATTTTTCACCAACAGGCTACAATCCTGGCCACTCTTACCTGGGGACTGGCTCCAGTGAAGTTAAGGATATCACTGCAATGCTTTAATTTCAACTGGGGGTGGAAAGCTTTGTATAATTCTCAGAGTCCAACACATACTATTCTCAGCTGAAAGTAAGAGATTTTTCTAAAGGGGATGTTGTAACCATGTTCTTCTTTTTTTTCTTAAGGTGACTTTTAACTGAACTAGGATGTTTTTTCATTTGTGCAGGTAGTCCTCGACTTACAACATTTCATTTAGCAACCGTTTGAAGTTACGACGGTGCTGAAAAAAGTTACTTACAACCTGTCCTCGCACTTATGACTGTCACAGTATCTCTGAGGTCACGTGATCAAAATTTGGGCCCTTGGCAACCAGCATGTATTTACAATGGTTGCAGTGTCCTGGGGTCATGTGATCACCATTTGCGACCTTCCAGCTGGCTTCTGACAAGCAAAATCAATGGGGGAAACTGGATTCGCTTAATGACCATGGCAAAAAAGGTCATAAAATCAGGTGCAGTCACATGATGCCTCACTTAACGACCACATCGCTTAGCAACTGAAGTTCGGGTCCCAGTTGTGGTTGTAAGTTAGGGACTACCTGTAATGGGAGTGCTGTAGTCCTAGACATTTATTTTTCCTAATCTAGTACCCTCCACATGTGTTGGGGTGAATGTCCCCAAAACTGCAATGTTTGCGGAATGTAAAAGGCTGGAATACACATTTACATGGGAATAAGATTCATTGCACGCAGTGGAGTTTTTCTTGAATGTGTGTGAGTGTGATAGATGATATAGATAGGTAGGTAGGTAGGTAGGTAGGTAGGTAGGTAGGTGATAGATAAATGTTAGACAGATAGACAGACAGAAGATTGTGGACATTCTGCCAGGATGAATTGCTTTGCTTTGCAGAGATACTTCACATTGTCTTGAAGAGCTGAAGCTGGACTAGTTTGCCTCAGTCAGTTAATTCACCTTGCAAACAACAGAAGCCATGGCTGCTGGGGAAAAATGAAGCTTTAGGGCAGAACAGAAGTGGGGCATCACTTCTCTTAGAAGAAGTGCTTCAGAGAGGTGTTTTGACTCAAAGCCCACATATATAAAACAGGGCTTTGGAAAGCATATGAGGAGACTGTTTCTCAAAGCTGGTTAGTGTGAGTGAAGCACTCCTTTGAAGCCTTGAAACATTAATGCAACCACATCCTCTGAAAGGCTTGGCATGGTTGCTTCAGAGAAACAGGTAAGCTGCTTTGAAGGCTGGTCTGGTTAATTTCGTTATTTTTATTCTGCTTTTCCTCCTGGGATTCAAGGCAGACTACATAGCCTTCCTCTCCATTTTTTTCCCCACAATAACCATTTTCTTCCCCTGTGAAGAAAGTTGGGCTGAGAGATAGCAACTGGCCAAAGTCACTCAGTGACCTTCCATGGCTGTGGGTGGACTTGAGCCTGGGTGTCCCCAGTTCTGGCCTTAGTCTAATACCTTAACCAGTATACCACACATCTCTAGTCTCTGCTTGTGTGTACATGTGCAGACACTTCATTGGCACACCCAGTGGAAGCATTGTTTGTACATACCCTCATACATGCAGATAGCTAGGGATAGTGTTCAGCTTGTTAAGAGGTATTTGATTCCTTAGACCTGAACAAAATAGCACAATAGTTCTGAATTCATTGTACAGGCAGTGGCAATCATATATAGCCTTCCATCTTTTCTCATACAATTACTCAAAGTAATATTTTAGGTTTCATAGGCAATCCATTCTGAACAATCCTTTTATGCACCCTGAAATGGGAATTCCATTTTTTTTTCTCACAAAGCAGAGAGAAAAATACCCATCATGGAACAGGTGGAGATGATGGAGGGAGGGAGAAACTGTTTCCTAGGTCATCACAAGGAAATGGAAGAACTGTCTGCATTAATATTGGCCAGCAATTCTTATATTTAAAAATACATCTGCAAGAGCCTGTATCTAGGGAATGTATGTGTAAAAAGAAGAAAAGGCAAGTAATTTGCATTTAATAAAAAGGATTCTTGGCAATTTACATGAATAGCTACTGTATGTTCCCTGAGAATGTGTTACTGTGAATGCAGCCAACAATAATAATAAAAAACTGTTAAACATTATTTGACCAGAATATTGCCCTAATAATGCAGACAAGGAAGTCAACCAGATCTTTATTAATTCATGCATCCCTCATCTATATATGGAAAAAAATTGGGGGTAAACTTTCTTCATACTTTCAGAGACATGGCAACATAAAAGACCACAGGGCAATAGCTTCTTGAATCAAGTGTGCCAGACGTTATCCAACAGCCAACTTCAGTTGTACTTTGCACACATGCACATACGCAGATAAAGAAAGTAAACTCTATTTTGATGGTTCCCCCTACCCCCCCCATTTTACTTCTCCAATAATACAGATTTTGACATTGATTTTAATATCACATGCATTATTATCACATGTATCAAAACACTTACTGTATGCTAGGCTTAATAATGCACCAGTTATAAAGAGATGTATTATAAAAAGAAGATAAGGAACTTATCTATCACAGTATTGTGTGAACCAGATTCCCCCCCCCCACCCCTTTTGTTTCTTTTTGAGCTGACTATGGAATCTCCCAGTCTGCCCTGCTGGAATGCCTTGTCATCTTCATGTGTTCCCTCATCTGGATCTAATCAGCTTCCTTATTCAGGGCTTTTCTTCTTAACTGCCCAAATTTGCTTAAAAATGGAAGGAGAGAGCCCTCTGTAGAGTAAAGAAAATAACGTATTAAGTCATTCTAATGAACTTTTGCTGCAGCTTCTTAAGAATATGCATCTACTTTCCTTTAAGCTATGTAAGTGGTCTACAACAGAAGTAGCTTAAAGGAAAGTAGATGCATGTATTTCTTGTGCTGGTACTTAACAAGCCACTCAGGGGGGAGACTGGTCTGGAACCCTGCCATCAAAAAGCTTAACTGTTCCCAGATGATTAAGCAAGGAGGAAGAGAAACACAACCTTCTATTGGGGCCTGGAGAACAAGGTACACCTAGCTCAGATTAAAACCAATTACCCTATGGAAAGATTGAGGCTAAGGGTCATGTTGGAAATCATGCCTGATTATTAATAGGCTTCTATATAGTTCAGACAGCAGAACTTGTGAGATTTATGGGAGCCAATCAGAAGCAATGCTGCATCAGAACCAGCAATGTTTGGAATAGTACCTGGCCATCCCCTTCTCTAGTTCAGAGATTTTGCTTGTGCAGTTAAAGCAGGTCATGCAAATGCCCCGAAGAAGGTATTTCATTCCACTGTGGTCCTCCTTCTCCAGCAGCTGGTATTTAGAAACAAGTTGCCTTTGATCCTGGAGAATGTGTATAGATATCATGACAAGAAACCATTTATTGATTTTTCTTCCTGGAATTTGGTTGCTCACTTTTATAGTTATCTGCCAACTTCTTATCTTTAGGAAATGAATCCCATAATTCCACAGCTCTCACAGGGATGAGGGAAGGAGATGTAAAAAAGGGGTATGCTTTTCGTCCTGGATTCAGCATCTCCACATGAGGCTGGAAAGCCTCTTAGGTGACAAGCAGGGGACTTACTGCTAGTTAGTGTTGACATTATTGAACTAGATGAACATATGTCTTAATTGAATATTGTTGGAGGTCTGAGCAAATCAGCATGCCTCATTAGCATGTGGATGAGTTCGCTCTAGGATGCAACTCTCTATTTGCTTCCAGAGGAAGCTGTTTGTTGCCCCTCCCACATTGCTCACTTCCTCCTTCTTCACCCTTCTGGAAGGGAGCATGCAGCTGCAGCTCTTTCCATCATGGGCCGTGCGATGGGCCTAGAATTCAGGAAGTTTCCCCTTTCTCCATGCAGCCTTCAGCAGCAAGGTGGGCTGAGGGTCAGTTCAGTTTAGGGAAAAGAAAGAAGAACAAAGGATCATTTTTCTAAATGTATGTAACTGGACCAAATAAATCAGTAAGACTTTTTTTACTTACTTTTGAACCTACTTTGTCTAAGTGTGTAATTCTTTATGGTTGGGTGGGCTAAGTGTGTACGATCAATGACCTATATTTCTCTAGTGTGCTCATTAATGCTATTTAAGATAATATTCTTTTTCTGTGTGCATCTTTCCATGTGTTAAGCTCTGCTCCATTCAGTGGTCCTAGCTGTCTATGGCTTCAAATATAAGTTTTTCTTCTGTTCCTGTCTTCCTTGTAACAAGTAGAGTCATCAGATCTCAGAGTCTGTCTTATTTGCTTAGCACAGAAATTTATGATCAGTCTGAGAACGCATCACACAAAAATCCCTTCTGGAAAGGGTCTTTTAATTTATTTATGTATTTATTTAAACAATTTATATAGCTGTCCATATGACAATGAACATAATACAATAAAAGCCTATACTACTTCTACTACTACTACTACTTAACATATGGTCAGCGATAAAAATCCATTATTAATCTGTACGGGCCAAACAGCTAGCTTAACTTCCTGGCCTCAGTGCCTGGGGAACATCTAGGTCTTTAAGGTCTCTGATTAGAAAATAGAGAGCAAAAATTATTTGTGATCTATTGAAAATCACTCAGAGGTCTGCTAGTAGATTCCAGTCTGTATTCTGGTTAAGTAAATATTGAATTCTAAATGGTTTTAGTCCATTCTGTCATAGGTTCAGACCATTCTCATTAGAACAGACCCACATACTCTGTATAAGAAAGTCTACTTCTGTTCTTGTGCACAAGATTATATGCTACCTTCTCCTAATTATAGGGCTTAGTATATACATCTTTGTACAAACCTTCCTTTGTATCTGCATTTTAATGCAACTTTTTCCCAAGTACACACTTTTTCATGTACAATTTTTGAACTAAAAATCACATTGGGACAGATACCAGTGGCCTCTGAAAATTACATGCATCCTGTAATTATATGTATCTATGCTGTGACAGATTCTGTTTCAGCAAAGCACACCATTTTGCTTGAAAATAAATCTATGACCATTTTATTCCCACTTCCTGTCTACCTCTCTTGTTTTTGACAGGTAGGGGATGTGAAATTATGCCTATCCCATAACAGCATTCCCAGGTATGGCGGAATGCTTGCCTTTATATTCACTTGATTCCTCTTAGACATTGTAGGAGGAAGCCCAGCTATGGTAGTCAAAAATCGGAAAGAGTCTGGTAGCACCTTTTAAGACTAATAATTTTACTCTAAGGCATACGTTTTTGTGAGCTTGCATGAGAACTTATGCCTTAAGTTTGTTAGTCTTAAATGGTGTCACCAGACTCTCTCTGATTTTGACTCCTCTTGAAGAGCAGCGACAGAAAATGCACTGCAAAGCCTTGATCCTTTTGTGATTTATCTTTCCTGAGTACTGTAAAGACAGTAATGGAGCTTTAAACTGAAAGAGTTAGAATGTATTTGACTAGAATCAGGGAGACCTGGCTCTGAATTTACATTAAGCCATGAAAGCTTCCTGGGTAACTCCAGAACAATCTCCAGAACAACTGTGGATATATAATTGGAAGGGAGTGTGCTATGTATGTTGCTTGTATTTATATCACATCTTTCCTGGAAGAAAATTGGAATATAAATATAACAAATAACCATCATGGCCACCAATAAAAATAAAAACTAGGTGAAAGATCAAATATATGATAGAAAACTTACCTGCCAGCAACTTGGAACCTTTATCTATTTGCTCCTAACCACAGCACAAACATGCCCCAGGAATTATTTTTCTGCCATGTCCTCTTGATATTGCCTTTATGTTATACCTGAGGCAGCTTAAAGGTATCCTTAGCTGTTCCAGTGTTGTGCTTTCCCCTTGTAGAAGGCAACAAACCATCGTAGTTTTGTCATGGATGTAATCCAACACACTTTACCAACAATTTGGATGATGTCACGGTCAGGCGACTCCTGGGGGGTAGGATAAGCCTGGCACCTATAAGGCACCTTATGTTGGTGCAAAAACTTCTTCTGCACTGTCTTCCAGGGCCATTCTACTTTGGGCACAGAAGATTCTGGTCCTCTCAAAGAAGCCATACAAAATGCTTGTGCAAAATCATAGTGAATTTTTATTGATGGCTAAATCTGCCAGCCCAGCCATCTATCAAAATTCATTTCCTCCCCAGCCATTTTGTCCGCATTAAGAAGAGCGGTTGGTGGATGTTATCTCACTGGCAGGTGACATTTGGTGGGAGGGAAGCTTGGCCCACATCAGCAAATCAGGACACCATCATTGTGTGACATCATTAATGTGGCAGGATAGAGATTGGCAATGGGGAAACAGTGCGTTTATTCTGGCATAGTTTTCTGTCACCAGAAGGATGGGTGGATTGTACTGCAACTCAGCTGTGAGGAAGAGACTTTGTCACCTATACTGAATCTTTACACAATTAGTAACAAATAAACCATATTTTCCATGTAATAACTGTATGGGACATTTCTGGGCTATTTATAAGAATTCTGTATAAGCAATATCCTATTGTTGCTATGGTCTGGGAATAAGTAATTACATATATTAATTTGATTTTGAGATAAATTTTAATATTTTTTGATGGAAACAATCTTTTGAGCTACATGGAAATTGTCCATTGGAAAATGGAAATGGATAATTTATGGCCTGATTATTGCCAAGAAATTAGTTGTTCAACATTTGAAAGGCAAATTATGGCTCCAGTTACACAGCGGATTGAAGACCTGTGACTAACTTGCAGCTTGTGAATAAGTTGCTTATGGATGTACATTATGCATGGATGATTATAATGAAATATGGTCGTCTTTTATTGATACTGTTATGTAAAATTTTATACACATGGACACATATAAGACAAGCCTTTGTACATACATGTTTGTGTTGTTTTTTCCCCTTTTTCTCTTTTCGTTACTCTGTTTTTTCTTTTATTTTTTCTCTGTTCTGTTTTATTAAATAAATAGAGTAAAGCCAAAATAAAAAAGGAAATGTCAGCCATTGTATTTCTCCAGCTCATCACATACTTATATAACTAAGGCTATGCCTGTTTTCTGTTAGGGGAAAGAAAGAAAAGTAACACTTTTTTTAGAAATTTCAGATCCAAAATTTGTCTAGAACCCCAGCCAAAACAACATCTTAGAAGGAATGCAACTGGCAATCAGCAAGGAAAACTACCAGTGGACAATGATTAAAACAAGATGGAATTTCTCCTCCTAAAAAAGCAGTGTGTCCACCAATCAAATGTTGCTAAAAAAAAAAGAGAAGGTGTATATGCCTCATGAATATGCAAGTAAGAAAATAATTTGCTTCATTTATAGATGCTTTCTCCAACCTGCTGTTTCCCAAAGGCATGGCAGGCTGGGCATTATGGGAATTGTAGTCTAACACATTAGGAAAGATTCCAGGTTGTAAAAGACAAATATGTAGCTTTTGAAAGCAGTTCCAATTACCTGCTCGTCTCCTGCTTTGCCCCCCCCCCATCAAAAACATATTACATGGCGGTTCTTGAATCCATGCTATGCAAATATTTTTCTATAGATTTATCTTAGGTGTCCAAGCCCTACCAAGTGTCCAAGTGTCCAAGCCCTACCAAGACTTTATTTCAGCCCAGGCCCCAGCCAATATTAGATTATAATTGACTGCAAGCCTATGCATGCTTACCTAAAACACAATGAACAGTTGTGAAAAATAATGCATAGATTGCCCTATATGACATTTAAGTAACAGCTAAAATATTTTGCTCATTGCTAAAGAAAAGTAGCAGTGTTTCAACTGAATATTCAATTTACTATATAGTATAATATGAGGGTACTGTATGTTACATTAATCTGATCATCTAGGAGTAGTGAATATTCAGGCTAATTCTATTTCTTCTTTTTGCTTCTTTTCTTTTTTCAAAGATTATTTTTTTAAAACAAAAAGTGAAGTTAAAAAAATATCTGGGGACTTTATTACAAGCTACTAATTTTTGAGAATTAATTCTAGTCAGCCCTGTTTGATCTGACTGAAGGCCAATCTAGTCTAGCTACCAGAGCATACAAGCATAAAGCTGTATCCTCTTGTTCATGTTCCTCTACAATTGGTTTAGAGAGACATATTACTTTTGATATTGAAGATAATATATAACCATCATGAATAGCCATCTATGGGTTGTCTTATCCCTGTTTAAAAATATCCAACATGCGTAGTCCTCATTTAGCAACTGCAACTGGGATGCTCAATTTAGTCATTAAGCAAAGTGGTTGCTAAGTGAAAAATCACATGACCATGACTATGCTTATGATTTTACTTTAGCTTTCCTTTGCTTTACAGCATCAGAAGAATACAACCCCAAACAGCCAGGTGAGCCTAAACAGTGGGGAAGTTTTCCAGAACTTGACTCACGAGGAAGCTGGATAAAAAGGCAAATCTTATGGCCCGTTTTCCTCACTCCTCTGCCCTTTGGAATGCTCACTCCAGCACTGGGATAATTAGCAAGAAGAGAATTAATGTTTGCATTTACATTCAATGGAGAGGAAGAGATTACAAGAGAATAAGCAGGCACACAATGGGGAATACACATTGAAAGGAATGCACGAGCACCTGCTTTTGGCCTAGTGTGTTTACAACCAGCAGCGAAGGAGGCAAACAAGTCTTCAGTGTGAAACTGATTGAGGTCTTGTCAATTTCAGGCAGCAGCTGCTGCTGGCCAAGCATTCTGATCAACTTAATTAAGGTCACAGAGCTGAGTTTGTTAACTCTATGCTGTGGAGAAAAGCAGTTCAGGAAGAGATCACTTGTTTAGGTAATCTCCTCGCTCTGTGAGCTGAGGTGGGGAGAAAAAGAGTCAGGAACAGGACAAAGCATACTAATTGCCTGTAATGGTGAACATGTGACTGAGAGAGAGTGACACTACAAAGGTCGTAAATGAGGGCATTGGTCACAAAGTTACTTTTTTATCACCATCATAACTGTGAACGGTCGCTTTCCAAGGCAGTCGTTAGACAAGGACTACCGTAGAGTGACATCGCTCCATCTGATGGAATTGAATTCCACTAGTTAATCATGGTCTATATAAAGTCCCACCCCTCCATTAAATAATCTTGGATTCTAATTTATTTATTTATTTATATGGCTGCCCAACTCACACGTGGTGACTCTGAGTGGCTTACAGAATTAAAATCCACAATACAAAAAACCATCAAGCCCCCCAAACTTAATCAATTAATCTTAATCAAGCCTAATCTTATGAGAAAAATAAAAAATAATCGATCTACTTGTCCCATGTCCTTCACTGTTGCCTGAACCCATTTTCTAAGTGAAAAGTTCCAAATGTTCTAACCTCTCCTTTCAGGGAAGTTGCTATGGCATCTGATCAAGCTCTACAATATCCTTTCTTAGGCAGAACTGGACACAGGATTCCAAGTGTGGTTGTACAATAGATTTGTATAAAGATACTACAAACTTGGTAGTTTAATTTCAATTTTTGTTAATATTTTTTAGCACAGGGCATGCCTTTTTTTTCCTACATGTGCCACATCCTGAGTTGATGTTTTCATTTATATCTACTGCAGTCTCAAAATCCTTTTACTGCTAATCAAAATTCTCTACTTATCTACTGATTCTCTACTACAAGATATAATGACAGCTATCATCAGTTTTTGACATTCAGTTTAACATAGGTACATAATATATATAGACTAATCACACTATTTTGGTAAGCAATATCATGCAGAGTGCAGAAAAGGTGTAAGAAATAATAAGCCAAAAAATCAAATACGCAAGGTAGGGAAAAGGAAAAGTAACAAAGTTAAAACTAGTTCACATCAACACCATTCACTGTAGCTCTCCATGCCTTTCTATCCTTGTAAACCATCCATGTTTTGCCATATCCAATACTCTGATTCATATATTACCTTTTGTTCTTTAAACGTCTCAACTCCCTTTTTTGGAGTATCTCTTCAACTCCATCCAGCCATGACTTTCTTGGTCTCCTCTTCCCACTTGACCCATTCAAGCTGCTTTCATATATTTGTTTTGTGATTCAGTCTTAATTTATTCTTTGTATTTCATCGAACTACCTCAACTAACTTCTTTTGAATGGGTCACTCACTTTTCTTTTCAGTCCACACTGAGTGCCCATTCATTCTTGACCTGATCTCTTCTTGTCTTTCCACACACTTCTTAAGTATCTCATTCCCATTGCATTCTTTTACTCCCACATACTTTTATTCTTCTCCTGACATAACCAGTTCTCACTTCCATATAACAAAACTAACAGAAACATGTCCCTATATACAGCCAATTTACTTCTTTTTAAAAAAAAATTATTTTCTATCCTGCCTTTATTATTTTTATAAATAACTCAAGGAGGCGCACATACCTACTACTCCTTCCTCCTCCTATTTTCCCCACAACAACCACCCTGTGAGGTGAGTTGGGCTGAGAGATCAACTGGCCCAAGGTCACCCAGGCGGCTTTCATGCCTGAGGCAGGACTAGAACTCACAGTCTTTGGGCAAACAGTCATTCCTCAAAACAAACCAAATAGTACATACTATGTTTCTACCAGCACTTCCCCATTTAACATGTTTGCAAGCATTTCCACATTTTAAATAAACATTATAACAAGTTACACAAGTTCATCTACTTGCTCTAGTTTTTTACCATATACTGTATGCATAACTTACAACAGGGCACCCCATTTTCCTGTCAAACACAACTATCATGGTGTTTTTAGATTAATTTTCAATTCCATACTACTCATTCTATCATAAAATCTATCTACTATTTCCTGCAAATCATTTGTCTTCTAAGCCAATTTTGTTGTTTATTCATTCAGTCACTTCCAACTCTTTGTGACTTCATGGGCCAGCCCACATCAGAGCTTCCTGTTGGTCGTCAACACCCCCAGCTCCCCCAGGGACGAGTCCGTCACCTCTAGAATATCATCTATCTGTCTTGCCCTTGGTTGGCCCCTCTTCCTTTTGCCTTCCACTCTCCCTAGCATCAGCATCTTCTCCAGGGTGTCCTGTCTTCTCATTATGTGGCCAAAGTATTTCAGTTTTGCCTTTAATATCATTCTCTCAAGTGAGCAGTCTGGCTTTATTTCTTGGAGTATGGACTGGTTTGATCTTCTTGCAGTCCAAGGCACTCTCAGAATTTTCCTCCAACACCACAGTTCAAAAGCATCTATCTTCCTTCTCTCAGCCTTCCTTATGGTCCAGCTCTCACAGCCATATGTTACTACGGGGAACACCGTTGCTTTAACTATGCGGACCTTTGTTGTCAGTGTGATGTCTCTGCTCTTCACTATTTTATCAAGATTTGTCTTCCTCTTCTCCCAAGGATTAAGCGTCTTCTGATTTCCTGACTGCAGTCAGCATCTGCAGTAATCTATGCACCTAGAAATACAAAGTCTTTCACTGCCTCTATGTTTTCTCCCTCTATATGCCAGTTATCAATCAAGCTGGTTGCCATAATCTTGGTTTTTTTGAGGTTTAGCTGCAAGCCAGCTTTTGCACTTTCTTCTTTCACCTTCGTCATAAGGCTCCTCAGTTCCTCTTCGCTTTCAGCCATCAAAGTGGTATCATCTGTATATCTGAGATTGTTAATGTTTCTTCCAGCAATTTTAACTCCAGCCTTGGATTCCTCAAGCCCAGCACATCACATGATGTGTTCTGTGTACAAGTTGAATAGGTAGGGTGAGAGTATACAGCCCTGCTGTACTCCTTTCCCAATCTTAAACCAGTCTGTTGTTCTGTGGTCTGTTCTTACCATTGTTACTTCATCGTTATACAGATTCCTCAGGAGGCAGACAAGATGACTTGGCATCCCCATATCACCAAGAACTTGCCACAATTTGTTATGGTCCACACAGTCAAAGGCTTTAGAATAGTCAATAAAGCAGAAATAGATGTTTTTCTGAAACTCCCTGGCTTTTTCCATTATCCAGCAGATATTGGCAATTTGGTCTCTAGTTCCTCTGCCTTTTCTAAACCCAGCTTGTGCATCTGGCAATTCTCGCTCCATGAATTGCTGAAGTCTACCTTGCAGGATCTTGAGCATTACCTTACTGGCATGTGAAATGAGTGCCACTGTTCGATAGTTTGAACATTCTTTAGTGTTTCCCTTTTTTGGTATGGGGATGTAAGTTGATTTTTTCCAATCTGATGGTCATTCTTGCGTTTTCCAAATTTGCTGGCATATAGCATGCATTACCTTGACAGCATCATCTCACAAGATTTTGAACAATTCAGCTGGGATACCGTCGACTCCTGCTGCCTTGTTGTTAGCAATGCTTCTTAAGGCCCATTCAACCTCACTCTTCAGGATGTCTGGCTCTAGCTCACTGACCACACTGTCAAAGCTATCCCCAATATTGTTATCCTTCCTATATAGGTCTTCCATATATTCTTGCCACCTTTACTTGATCTCTTCTTCTTCTGTTAGGTCCTTGCCATCTTTGTTTTTGATCATACCCATTTTTGCCTGGAATTTACCTCCGATGTTTCTAATTTTCTGGAAGAGGTCTCTTGTCCTTCCTATTCTATTGTCTTCTTCCACTTCTGTGCATTGCTTGTTTAAAAATAATTCCTTGTCCCTTCTGGCTAACCTCTGGAATTTTGCATTTAATTGGGCATATCTCCCCCTATCGCTGTTGCCTTTTGCTTTCCTTCTTTCTTGGGCTACTTCTAGTGTCTCAGCAGACAACCATTTTGCCTTCTTGGTTTTCTCTTCCTTTGGGATGTATTTTGTTGCTGCCTCCTGAACAATGTTGTGAACTTCTGTCCATAGTTCTTCCAGGACCCTATCTACTAAGTCCAGTCCCTTAAATCTATTCTTCACCTCCACTGAGTGTTCCTTAGGAATATTAGTGAGCTCATATCTAGCTGATCTGTGGGTCTTCCCTAATCTCTTTAGTCTGATCCTAAATAGTTCAATAAGAAGTTCGTGATCTGAACTACAGTCAGCTCCAGGTCTTATTTTTACCGACTGTATAGATGTCCACCACCTTTGGCTGCAAAGGATGTAGTCAATCTGATTTCGGTGTTGTCCATCTGGTGAAGTCCATGTATAAAGCTGTCTCTTAAGGTTGTTGGAAGAGAGTGTTTGTTATGCAGAGTGAGTTTTCTTGGCAAAATTCTATCAGCCTATGTCCTGCTTCGTTTTGTTCTCCCAGGCCATGCTTACCTGTAATTCCAGGTGTCATCTGACTGCCCACTTTAGCATTCCAGTCTCCTGTGATGAAAACGTCTCTTTTAGGCGTATTGTCCAGTAGGTGCTGCATATCCTCATAGAACTGATCTACTTCAGCTTCTTCAGCATCTGTGGTTGGGGCATATATTTGGATCACTGTGATGTTAGATGGCTTGCCCTGAATTCGAATTGAGATCATTCTGTCATTTTCTGGATTGTATCCAAGCACTGCTTTAGCCACTTTACTATTAATTATGAAGGCTACTCCATTTTTTCTGTGGTCCTCTTGTCCGCAGTAGTAGATCTGGTGGTGATATGATGTGAAGTGGCCCATTCCAGTCCATTTCAGTTCACTGACACCCAAAATGTCTATCTTTAATCTTGACATCTCACCAATAACCACATCCAATTTGCCCTGGCTCATAGATCTTACATTCCAGGTTCCAATGGTGTGTTGATCCTTAGAACATCGGATTCGCCGTCCACCACCAGCACCGTTGGCTGCTAGCCGTCCTTTCGGCTTTGAGCTAGCTGCGTTATCACATCTGGGGCTAGTTGAACTCATCCTCTGTTCCTCCCCAGAAGCATTTTGACCATCTTCCGACCTGGGGGTCTCATCTTCCAATGGTATACCGACATATCTCTGGTTGTACTGATCCATTTAGTTTTCACGGCAAGAGTACTGGGGTGGGTTACCATTACCTTCCCCAGGGATCGCATTTAGTCTGACCTCTCTGTCATGACCTTCCCGTCTTGGGTGGCCCTTCACGGTTTAGCTCATGGCATCATTGAGGTGCTCAAGCTCCAGCACCACGACAAGGTAACGATCCTTTGCTGTAGTCTAAGCCAATAACATGGCATTATCTGCATACATACAGTAAATACAAATACATTCACAACCACAACTAACCTCACAATTATTTCTTATATACATAAAACAATAAATACAGCACATTAAACAACAAAGGGGGATATTACATATCCTTGTACTCCCTGCTCAGTGTTGAACCATTTGTTAAGTATTTCATTTATTTTCACACATGCTTTATTTATATCATATGCCATTCTTAATTGCATTCAGCAACCAACCTTCACCTTTACATTCATGCAAAATATTCTGTAATTCATGCCTATTTAATTCATGCAGTTTGGCCTAGTGGTTAAGGCAACGGGCTAGAAACCGGGAGACTGAGAGTTCTAGTCCCACCTTAGTCATGAAAGCCGGCTGGGTGACCTTGGGCCAGTCCCTCTCTCTCAGCCCAACTCACCTCACAGGGTTGCTCTTGTGGGGAAAATAGGAGGAGGAAGGAGTATTACGTATGTTTGCTGCCTTGAGTTATTTATAAAAATAATAAAGGCAGGATAAAAAATTAATAATAATAATAATAATAATAATAATAATTCTCTTCATCAACTCCAATTTTGCTCAGAGTTAGACACTGGCTGGGAAGGTCCATTGAAAGTGATTGAGATAGATCTGAGCTTAGTTATCTGGAGGAGTTTAAGCTGGTCAGTCCTGAGGAAGTAGACAGGGTCATTGCAGCTATGAGTTTGGCTACCTGTGTTCTAGACCCATGCCCCTCCTCGCTGGTTCAGGCCTTCCAGGAGGTGGCATGAAATTAGGTCCATGTAGCAGTTAATGCCTCTTTGAGGGAGATGGTGGTCCCACCAGCCTTGAAAGAGGTGGTGGTGCACCCCCTTCTCAAGAGGCCATCCTTGGACCCAACCATGTTGGATAACTTTCATCCATGGTCACAGTATTCCATGCGAGCTAGGATCTCTAAACTACAGATTATCTTGCAAGCCAACATACTGTTTCCTGCATCCTACCAACTAGGAGATATCTGCAGCGCACTGAGATACATCTAGCTTGCCACATTCAGTATAAACACACATTAATTCTTGAAATTAACTGTTCTCTCAATCTTTGAACTTTAAACCACTGCATTCCTGTACTTCACCCCACTGTTGGCTTTTTTAAAAGCAGGCCTCTTCTTTGACTTGTCCTCTGTGCTTTAGAAGCATGTTCAGCTCCTTAGGATACAACACAAAGGTGCAGTCTTCAGAATACAACCTGCCAGTTTTGGCTCTTTGACTTCCTCTTCCAATTTTCACCCTACCATTTGTAACTCAGCTTCCATTTCTAGATAGCCAAAGACTGATTCCAAGCTCATACAATTCCTTTAATTATGGTTTGAAGGAAAGGCATACTTTCTACAAAACTAGCCATTATTCTGAAACATGTTATTAGACAGTGAAATACAGAGCCCTTCTTCATTTGTCCAGAACCACAAAAAGTAAGTTGACAAAGCAGTGATGCTCAATATAGTTCAATGAAAGTAAAACTCTCTTTCCCTTTTCTTTTCTTTTCTTTTTTCTTTTCTTTTCTTTTCTTTTCTTTCCAATGCTATTGGCAAGCTCTGGAACATGTTCCAGCTAATCTATATACCTTTTAAAGAACAACAAGACCTGGACACAATATTCCTATTGAGATTATGTAGAATAAATGAACTATGAATTTCTGTGATTTGGAAACTGTTAATTCAGTTTCAAATTACATTTACCTTTTTGGCTGCTGCATTGCAGTATGCATCAGCATTACACTGTATAGAAATGGACTTTAGGGATTCAAGGTAAATACACTGCTGACTTTTTTCATTTTGTGAAAGGGAATTGCTCATTGCTTACTTGATGTCTCATATTCTGTTGCTATATCTACAGAAAAGAGAATAAACAAGCATACTTAACCTTCCATTTGTCTCAATTGTTATTATCGTTAATTATAATGCAAGAACCTCTTATTATGCTTCTGCATTTATACGTTAAACTAACCTCAGTATGTTTAGTCTCCAAGGCAGATTATATGCAAATGTACAGGAATATTTAAGGCAAATGTATGAGCAGTTACTCAAATAGATCAGCAAGCACATTGGGCAAAGGTCTTTGGATTAGCTCTTGAGCTGGGTATTAATTCAGGTTTTTAAGACTCATGAGAATTTAGAATACAAGAATTTAGTATGCAAAAGAAGGCACAATCATTCAACACCACCTTAATATACAGAAATCATGTGTGTGAGGGGGCACAAGATCATCATGTTTGTTTATTCGTTTAGTCGCTTCCGACTCTTCGTGACTTCATGGACCAGCCCACACCAGAGCTTCCTGTCGGTCGCCAACACCCCCAGCTCCCCCAGGGACGAGTCCGTCACCTCTAGAATATCATCCATCCATCTTGCCCTTGGTCGGCCCCTCTTCCTTTTGCCTTCCACTTTCCCTAGCATCAGCATCTTCTCCAGGCTGTCCTGTCTTCTCATTATGTGGCCAAAGTATTTCAGTTTTGCCTTTAATACCATTCCCTCAAGTGAGCAGTCTGGCTTTATTTCCTGGAGGATGGACTGGTTGGATCTTCTTGCAGTCCAAGGCACTCTCAGAATTTTCCTCCAACACCACAGTTCCAAAGCATCGATCTTCCTTCTCTCAGCCTTCCTTATGGTCCAGCTTTCGCAGCCATATGTTACTACGGGGAATACCATTGCTTTAACTATGCGGACCTTTGTTGTCAGTGTGATGTCTCTGCTCTTGACTATTTTATCGAGATTGGTCATTGCTCTTCTCCCAAGGATAAGATCATCATAGGCCTCCTCAGATGATAAAACCGATATGTAGCTACAGCCCAGTGCTTGTTTGGAAGAATGTCCAACTGCCAAGGAAAAAAGACAAAAATAAGCTTGGGTGGTACAGAGATACTAGGAGAAGCTAGAAGCAGCAGTAGGAAGTAACTCACCTGTTTTGTGAGAGTATCTGTGACATGCTTTGTGCCTTCTGTTTCAAAAAGTTTTATCATCCCGTTCCATTAAGTCACTGAAATGCACTCAGCCATCCTTAGGGAATATCTGTTTCAAGCTCCAGTTGCCCTGCACATCTATCCTTATATAAAATCGAGGAGGCAAATTTCTGACTCTTCAGCTTTAACAGATACTGCAGTGTGCTGCATGCTAATAATATGTAATGTGGATCCAGGACCAGTTTGCCTAAGGCAGAATACCAAATTCGTCCCTACTTTCCTATCTCTTACAGGCAGAATGGTCAGGCAGGAAATAAATCTAATAAATAAACAAACTAATAAACAAATGGTATGCAGCATCCAAGGCTAGTCATGTTATTTTGGCATCTCAGGATGAAACTCTAGAACTGCCTCTCTTCTTCCTGATGATAAAAATACAACAATGAAAATTAAAGAACTATTTGCTATTCCTTATAGCCAAAGCCAAAGCCTTATTCTATGGCAAGATAATAGCTTTTGTACAGATATCGTCTTGCTTGGAAAATTCCTAAAATGTCTCCTAAAATGTCCTGGGAGGGTGGAGAGGCTACACAGTGGTCAAAATTTCCTATTTTTTATTTAAAAAAACTAATAAGTTAATAAATGTCTTATTTATTAATATTAGTTTTTTTAAATAAGTTTATTGAAGTTTGCAGCTACAAAGATAAAAGACAAATACAAAGAAATATATATCAATCAATCATGTTTATTACAGCTCTTAGACCAGATAAAATCAAAATATATAATAGTAACAATCTTACATTTATATATATACGGTATGAAACAGAACAACAATTAGTATGATACAATCTAAAATTAATTAAGAATAAAAATACTAAAATAAATCGAAATAAAGTACTATGTTAAGAAATTCTAAGCCTAAGTAATGGTGTGGTGTATTGTGCAGATGGTAGCACAAAACTGGGCAACTCGGGAGTATATTTTCAGGTCCTTGTCCAAAAGAAGTAGCATTAAATAGAAAGCACATTCCCTGCCTGGAAATTTCTTCAATATCGGAGATATAAAGATCTGTCTAGAGTCCTTATGTAGGGAACATATGGCTTAGGGTTTCTATTGAGCTATTACCACATGGACATAACCAAAGGTGCATAGGAGTACTCTTAAAACGTGCAAAAAGGACTGCTGAGGGCAGAACGTCCAGCCTGGCTAAGGTGAAAGCTCTACAAAATTTCAAAAGAAATGTATGACTTCCCTCTTCATCATGAGTAAAAACAATTTCAGTAACCCATCACCTTCTGTAAGAATACAACAAAAGATCTTCCCATATCTTGTCGTTCAGTCCTAGTCAGCAAAACACCATTAAGGTTTACCAAAAAACAACACATATATTTTAACTTTAACATAGTAACTTATCACTTTCTCTAAAAATACAATAAAAAAGTATCTTTTTCCAAATCTTTAAAGCTCTGTCATTCGGTCGTGGTCAGCAAAAATCCATTAAGGGTTACCAGAAACAGCAAGATATATATTTTAACCTTGATCAAATAAACCAACTTTATATTCCTTCTCTTTGATTTTAACCATCTTGATCTTTAATCCCTTTAAATAATGTCCCGAAACTTGATTTCTTTTCATTTTCTCTTTGTCTCTTCTCAGAAAATCTTTCAAAACTTTAACAAGTCTCTTTTGTAAATCCAAAATAAGAAAATTAACCAAGTCACTCTTCTAGTTTGTTATTTGTATATCCCTTTTAATCATTGAAAGATCAGCCGGTTTCATTTGTATGTCCAGTATAACATCTTTTTCCGTATCATTCTTATAGCTTGTCATTTTTAAATCTACATTCGAGTCAGCCTTAGTCTTAGTCTTGTCCAGTAAAACTTGTTCCTCTTCTATAACCTCTTTTAAATCCAGTTTATTTATGATAGCAACCAATCTTAAGATTAACTGAGTCCATTGTTCCAAATATCCTTGAATTCATCGGAAGTTAAAGTATTTTGCTCCATTGTATACCAGTAAGTTGAATTTAAGTGTTCCTCTCCTTTAATTATAATCTTTAGTTCTTTCTGGTTCCTTGTAGTATCCAACCTTCAAAATCCCATTTTATCATGTTTTTTCCCCCTAAACAACAGCATTTTCCCATGGGAAGATTTCTTATAATTAATTTCAAAATTATTTTAAATCAGTCTAGATGCTTAATCTGTTTATAACTTTCTAAAATCAAAATTCTAATCACCCTTTTGCTGTTTATTCCCCCCCCAATTTTTAAAAAGTCCTTAATCTTGCATTTAAAACTTCTTTCTTCAAGGATTAAAGGAGACTCATCCAGTGAATGTTGTAAAATTTGCCAATCCGAAGGTTCTTAATACTTAAAAAGCATTTAAAAAGCAATTCCAAAAGTGATTAATAAATGAGGCTTGGCTGAGCTTTTTATCCATGTAGGCTATGTTAACGGCTGTGAGCTTGGTAGAACTCCCTTGACTCCCAGCCTCTCTTCTCACAAGCTGACTGCAAAAATCTTGGTTCTTGCAGTCTACTTGTGAGAAGCAGCTGTCTGGAGTGCATGTGGGCAATCTCCAATCTCCCCTTTTTCTGAAGAGATTAAAAGTGGTCAGAATTTGCCTTCTGGTCACCGATCTCTGCAGCAATGTTATCTCCGCTCCTTCAAGGATGTTCTGCTCACCGTGTCCTCACTGGAAGCCCATCTATTAGCTTATTAGTGAAAGATCAGCAGAAAATCCCTGACAAAACATTTGATTAAAGCCTTAAACAAGTGATGAATTAGGACTGGGGAGAACCCCCTCACCCATGAAGCTCAATGGATAATGTTTGGATTGAACACTTACTGTCAACCTAATGTATCTCAAAGTTTTACTGTGGAGAAAACTGGAAAAGGAAAAGTAAGCAAAATTGTGACAAAATTAAAATGCAACTTAAAACTGTTACTGTCCCTTTCCAGGATATTTCCTTTTCTTCCCCACACTACTTCAAGTGCATGTTTAAATTCAAGCATTTTTATGCATGCTTATAGTGTAATTTATCCATACATGTGTTTATTAATACACTGTCTAATCAGGATGATCATCAGGGGTATGTTAGTAAGGCTAAGTGAAATTTGAAAATGGCATCAAATTTGGTGGAGGAAGTGATGTGGCTGACTGGAATATAGACATTTAGAATGAACAACTACCTTGCAAATTCTGAACTCTAAATAAAGCTCTTCCAAATGATATAGTCAGAGTTCCAGTTGGAAGTCAGACCGCTGTTACCAGGTCTACATTGCTATGAATAGCAATTACCACAACCATAAAGTTACTGTGTGTTTAAATTGTAGTCTTTACTAAGCCATATGCTCAGTGTGTGTTTGGGTTATGAGCCTATCATTCCTCTTCTTCTTTATATCAGTTCATTCATGGGAGAAGGGTTCACATAAGTTTTCACATTTTGCCTTCACATTTATTCCCATTTTTTCTAGAAATCTTTGGTTCCCAGAAGATATCCATGATGAAACCAAGTCTATTAAGAAGATGGGTTGGCTTCTGGGAATTCTTCCTTTTATGTAACCTTTCCATGATGATCCCAGAAGACCTTATGTTCAGGAGACTAAAAGACAAGTCAGCAGTTCAATAGATGGGGCAAATTCTTTCTAGCCAAAGTTCCAGGCTCAATTAATGGTGTCTCCAGCTAAAACAACGAATTAAAAAATAAGCAAAGGGAAAGACCCTTCTTAGTCTGAATCTTGAGGAACAGCTATTACAGCTGATTAAGGGTGGCTAAACTTTTTGGCCTGGGGAGGGGCTGCGCTTTACTAAATGCAGAGGTCACATGCCCAGAGGCATCTGATGCACCAGAGTGCAAACATTCAACCCACTTTTTTTGGGGGGGGGGGAAGTTAAGGAGCAAAATGTATATACCAAGCCTTCCATTTTAACCTTAGCTTCCTCATGGGGAAAATGGCCTAATTTTGGAAGGGATTGGATTTTTTAAAGGGGCAAAATGGGTGCTTTAAGTCCCTGTAAGTTTTAGGACATGTGTTCCAACCCTTAAATTGCTCAGCTCCCCAGGCCAAAAAAAAAAAAAGTGAAAATTTCAGCTTTTCGTAACCTAGGGTCTTTGGGGGCTGCAAACAGGTGTGCGGGGCTACAGATCTCTCATGAGCCATAGATTGTCTGCCCCTGGATTGGATTGATCTGAATTAGGCAATTTTGCATGATTTCTTTTCTGGTCATTATGACTTACATCCCAAGCATAGAGCTCTGCTTACATACAGGCCTGCAACTAGGGTCTGTGTCACCTGGGGCAAACATGGATCCCGCGCCCATTTTGGTGCCACCTCCAGTGCTTATTTTGGTGCCCCCCAGTGTGGCACCTGGGGCACATGCCCCACTTGCCCCCCCTAGTTGCGGCCCTGCTTACGTATCAGGTCCTGCTAAAAGACGGTCCTCCATTTATAAAAACAGAGCCAAAGGGCACCCACTTGTATATGCATGAGAACTTCACCCATCTCTGGAGCTAAAAAGCACGGTGGAAGGAACTGGAGACAATCTGGAGTTTGTTATAGAACATGTGATTTTCAGATCTCTGGTGGCCAATACTTCCTTGGGACACTGTTACAGAAGAAAAGCTTTTCTAGATCACATCACACCCTTACCTAGCAACACTGTGTGTGAATTTTAGCTATTCTATTACTACGTATAAGCCACCTTTTATTAGTTGCTAAAAACATAAATGTTATTCTTTTGCTGCTGCTGCTTATATTAAAAATGTTTCTGTATTTCATTTACAATTTCTTAACCACAAAGGGGAGGGGAGGAAGTGGAGAGAAAGAGAGACTAGAAAAGGATTTCTCTGGCAAACTTCAGTAGATATGAAGGGTAAAAAAGGAAGAGAAATATGTGCCACATAGGCTCCCTCTGAGTCATACAAGAAACTTGTTTAGAAAAAGTTAGTATGTTTCATCTCTGGGTAGCAGAACGATTAAGGAAAAGTGGCTGCACAATTCCTGTAAAATGCATTATGGCCTCTTTTGCTTTTAGAGGTAAGATGGATTTTCAAAGAAGGAGAAGCTGAGAGCACAATTACTGATATCCATTATTGAGTCCCACTTTAGCAACTAGTTTTAAATTTCAAATAGGAAGATGCATCACAAATATTTACTCAGCCAACTTTCTGGAGTTCTCACAAATCAGAATGCACATTTGCTCTGGATATGTGTGATCATCTGCAAACAAGCACAAGGGTGAGATGCTTATTAGCTATATCAATTCCTTTACTCCTGAAGTCCTCATGAAAAAGTATGTTTTTGTGTATATGAATCAATTTTTGGTAAGTTGGTAAATACTACAATATTTGGTAAATACTGTGACCTGATTCTTAATGGCAAAAATGTTGATTTAATGTAAAAATGAACAAATAAATTTTAATTTGTTCATATACAAATATATAATACAATGAGGTGCCATTAAAAACTTAGAGATGCAAAAAGTCATCATCTTTAATGTCATGCCCAGAACTCCTCACTGTAGTTGAGGCCAAAAGAATTGGCTCCTTTTTGCATTGCTTTTAGACTGGGGGGCAGTTAAGAAGACAGTTGGATGCCTTACGCCTTTCGGACACTCTGAAAACCCCTGATCTCTGCAAAGAATGGGCCTGCCCACTGTGTCCTTTAACAAGCTGCTCAAACATCTCTTGAGCTAATGCAAAGTGTGTCCTCCTGCTTTAGGTGGTGCTTTCAGTACATCTTTGTATTGCTCAATAACATTACAGTAGAAGTTGACAACTGCATCTTCATGCTCTTTGATATTTTTATTTTTTGAGTTGAAGACTGCTGTGTCCATACCTAATCATTCTGTTCCCATACTGAACTGGGGTTTGACGTTTGATTGAGGGCAATCTGTGTTCAAATTTGGATTCATCCATTATGTCCAAATAGCTTGGGCCAAGTTAGGTTCTCTAAGCTGGTCCATATTATGTAAACATTCTGGATGAATGTCCCTTAGTACAGATGCAGCTTCTTCACTTCTACTTAATCTGATTAGAGAAGGCTTTGACTAAACCCATCTAGGGACAGCTCTGGAAACAAGTCTATTTATGTGTGGGCTGGTGCTATCAAAATAGTAGGATTCATATGGTCCACCAACTCCAATTCAGTGTTGTTTTTTTGCAAGGCTTGGTGTGCACGGGTGTCAATACACCAGTGATTATCTTCCACTCATAAGAATTTCTGTTATATGGAGGAAAGATTTGGGGAGGCCAGATGTTTTGGTAGCAAAACTTTTAGATGAAGCAAAGACATCTTGAAGTTTAATTTCAGAAAAATCCTTCAGTAAAATCCCTACCAGAATATGAGAAATAGTATGGATGAAAGTGCTGAGGCATTTTTGGCAGCTGATAAAAATTCAGTTCAGCATAACTTGTAGCTTTCCCACCATCATCAAACTGCAGTAAGCCTTCCCTGCCTCCCTATTCCCCACGTTGTGGCTTAACGACTGTGGGTTGGATTTCACTTACAACAAATCCCCAGTTTAGGATTCTTTCATTCTAAGTTTTTTCTGCCAGGCTCTATTTAATGACGCTTGATGCTCTACTAGACAAAAAAAAACAAAAAAACAAAAACAAAGGCAAAGCAGATTTCACATACCAAATGTAACTCGTCACTCTCTATATGTGCGCATGCATTTGTGCATATCTATAGCTATATTTCTGATTTCACGCAGAAGAATCAATTGCAGAGTCTTTTAGAGGGGCAGTGAAAGTGGGGAAAGCATGTCTATGTGTGTATCTGAGAGAGGAATGGTATCTGTTAAATAAACCAGAGAAATGCAAAGGGAGGGGGGCAGGCGGAGTAAGAGATTGGGAGAGAAAGCAAGTAATAGACAAAACAGACAAAGAAAGTGGGAGGGAAAGAGGAAAGGAAGGAATAAAGTTGAGAGGCCAATGTTGGGGGCGGTTAGTTGCAGACTTAGTTGATGAAGTCATCTAAGCCCATCAACCTTTATGTAGGAAAATCTGAAGCTAGTTTATTCCTGCAGAGCCTCTCAAGCTTCAGTACTGTCTGCACTGACTGGCAGGCACTCTGAAGCTCCAAGCTGCACCACTGGCTATTAAATAGGGCAAAAAATTCAAGCACACATAAAGGAACCAGCAAACATAACAGTGGTGTGAGTTGAGGTAATAAGAACATTTGTCCCAGGCATTTTGTTTTACAGAACTAGCAACCTTTGGTGAATGTTTCTTCCAGGCTGAAGAGCTTTTGGCGTGCCTGTGTCTCCGATGCACAGAATAGCTCAGCCACGTAGACTTGACTGAAAGAGGAGGGGGAATATCCTGAGGGATAGACATCCTGGCTGGAGTGCAGTTCATGTCCCTTTTAAGGCAAAGAAATGCTGGCAAGTTGATGAAGAGGCAAGCTGCTATCTGTACTAAAAGCAAAATACACACAGCAGCAGTAGAATTTGAATAAAATTTGAATAAAATTTGCATTTCTACTCAGCCCTCAGCCCCCTCCTCCCTTGCACATTGCTTTCCCACGTCATGGGGCTTTCATTGCTAGATTCTTCAAAAGCATTTTCACCCAATTCCAAACCATGTTTTTCATTTGCCTGCTTACCATATTCACTCCTCCCATTCCTCCTTTCCTCCCTCCTTCCCTCCTTCTCACCCCTCTCTTTCTGTCTCCCACTTTAGGGCTGGGCCACATAGATTCAGCAGGCCATAATCCGGGTTTTCCGGAGAAGCCAGATGCTAAGACAGTGCCATAAGGTTTTAATTAAGATGCTGTCTTTGAATTTAATCCAGTGGGGGAGGCTTAAAATAACAGTATCAAGCATACTAACTATAATACTATACCGATCTTTTTGCAGGGACAAATAATATGTTCATAGACGTGAATATATATATTATGATGAGGATACCTGCCACTTGGGTTTATAACAACCTAAAGGAGCTAAATAACACTTTGGAAAGGGATGTTTATGATTGTGGTGGGAAGCATCCTAGGTTAGCTGTTTTGAGCTACATGCTGGCAGTGGGCAGGGATAAGTAACAACTGTGGGTGTAACTAGAATGACAAGTGGGTGGAGCCAAAATAAAATGTGGGTAATATTTGCAATGGTGCAGTTTTTTGTGGCTTCTCCCTCCCTGTGGATTTGATAATAAAATTAGGTTCAGAGCTGCATTAAATTTGGACTTCAAGCTGCAGTTTCTCCACCCCTGGCTCATGAGAGCAGATGCACATGTGATCATTTTGCCTTCTCTCCCAATACTGGTCTCATCTCCTTGCATCAGGCACAGAGCATGCTCAAGAACAAAAGAGGAATCCTAGCAATCAGGGCAGATCCTGTTTTACATCATTCCTCTTTAAAGGGAATAGCTTCTCCAGCTACTGAAAGCTTAGATGGAAGGCCAAATACATTCCAATGAAAACTGGTCCTAAGTAAATCCGGCTCCACAAAAATTGACTTCTAAATTAGGTGCTTCATTCCTTTCCCATGCCAATGTGAGAGTTATTCCATTTAAATGGTTACACTTATTCACACACACAAGTTAATATTCTGGAATAAACTTTTGTGAATTAGAGATCATGTCACCATCATGTCACATATGTATTTTGCTAATATGGCTGAGCTGTTGTATGAACATTATCTAATAGTGCAGTGGAATAGGAGTTTGTCAGCCTTGTCAGGTAGACCAAACAGGAAGCACAGCCAGATGAGCTAATTCTACTTTATTGTAAGGTTACATTAACAGAACCTTGCAAGTCTGAAAGTACGTCTCCCCCCTGCCCCGCCCCCATCTCCTTTACAGCCCAAGAAACTAGGGAGGGTCCCTTCTGAGCTGCTTGCTGCACTCACATTCCTACTGCGGGCTAAGTTGCCTTTTATCTGAACCATTCCCTGCATCTCTTCACCCTGTCTCCCAAGGTCATTCCCACATACCATTACAGAGTTTCAGGCTGAAGTTAATAGGCTGCCCAAACATGGCAGAAATTGGATAAATAAGGATACTTGGGAACCAGCAAGATACCTACAAATTCTAACCTTCCTCAAACTGAGGATAGTATTTTTCAAAGCCAGGCATAACATCTTACCAGTCGCACTGCTGCAAGACAGATACTTCAAAACCCCATTAACTAAGCGTACCTCCTGATGTAATGACAAGGAGATTGAAATCATTTTGCATGTATTATTACACTGTAAATTCTGCAGGGATATCATGTCTGCTTATATTCTGCTCCTAATATGTAAATTTCCAGGAAGGCAAGACAATTTCTATGTGAACCATTTTGCAGAAGTATTGAAACCCTTTATCACTTGTGCAGTAGCCAAATTCTGTGCTGGCATGATGAAAATAAGGCACAACTGGTCACAGAAATAACCACTTCTGTTTTATTTGTCACTTTAGGTTTAACACATGCTAGCTATCTTGTTTTAGGTGATACATATTTTTACTTCATAGATTATAATATTTTAGATTTACACTTGCACATATAATTA
The DNA here is from genome assembly GCF_035149785.1 of Candoia aspera. NCBI lineage: Eukaryota > Metazoa > Chordata > Lepidosauria > Squamata > Candoiidae > Candoia > Candoia aspera. The sequence continues at coordinate 25,242,353 of NC_086156.1, read as the reverse complement.
ACACACCATTATAGCAGTGTATGTTACATTTTTGTTATTTTATCTTCGTTATGCTAGAATTTTATCTCATCTATCTGATTTGATTTTAGTGTATTTTTTCAAATTTTTCTGGTCATTTACCAAATAAACAGTATTTCAACAGAAGGAAGTTTGTGCAGTAACAGACAATACATAATTATAAAATCAATTCTAGAAGAATCATAGGGATTGGTCAACGTGACTCAAACTAGCCTTAGAGCCTCTTTTTTGAAATAATTATCAGGACATAACTGCACATGTTGTTTATTTACTATAACCTCATCTATCTGGAATGTAGGAATCAAGAATATAAGAAATGTCTTCTTAACAGACTGGATCTCCCACTCTCTCATTTTAAAAAGTAAGCATTGGAAAGAGATGTGTTAGCAGCCATTGACTGGGGTGTTGAGGATCTTGGATGGTTTCAGCGTAGAGATCCACTGAATTTGCTTGTGTCTTTGTACCGGATGTTCTCAGTTTGGCACCCTCCAGGTTTGCTGAATTATACCTATCATAGCTCAACATTGTGACTTTTGATCATGCTGACTGAGGCTGATGGTGTTATAGTCCAACCCATCTGGAGATCACCAAATTGACAAAAGCAAGTATATATTTTACCTTGATATCAGTCCTCATTGTGTGCACTGTAAGGAATGCACTGTATATAATGACATTTCATCTGCTTTTCCTCTCACTAATGAATGTCCTTGTTTCATCTTATTTATGTAATTTGCACCCCCTTTTCTGCAATGAGTTTAAGGTGACACAATAATCTTCCTTCCCATTTTTATCCCCAAAACAACCCAATAGGAGAAGGACTGAATGGTGTGGGGGGGTGGGGTGAGGGAGAGAAAGAGGATTGGACCAAATCTGATCTTTAAAAATCTCAATCTCCTAGTGAGTTTTATAGCTGGGTTGAACCTAGAGTTCCTTAATCCTGGTCCAGTGCTTTAACAGCTGTACCACACTGGCTAATTCTAAGGTTCCTTGTTATATTTTTAACTCCCTCTTTTTCATCATATAACCTCATTTTGGAAAATCAAACCACTCAGTATTACAGGGTGTATCCAACTTCAGTGGTACCCCTAAGCCAGTTGTTTTTAAAACAATTTTGTCAAAGAAGGTTGCACTGGTTCACTTTTAGAGGCTAAGAATGCCACGTCAGTTGCTGGTTTTAAAATGCCAAGAACAGCCTTTCTCATAGTTTCTGCTGTTCTTCATGTGGTTCTGGGTGGTCACTTTCTACTGCAAGAGTTTTTTTCCTTTCCTGCATCTTCAGTAACTCTCTAACTGTACGTCGTCACTGTTATCCAGAAGAAAATGCTTCTGAGAAGCAAAAACTTATTCACAGGAACCCCCTAGTGCTCTTCATGCTGTACTTTCAACCAAAAGATACATGATTTTGGGAATACGATGCTCTATTTATTCAAAAGGAACCTCAAGGGAGAAAACAGAAGCTATAATTTGAGGATGTATTTTTTTTCTCCCCCAAATCTATGGATCACTGTTGATCTACTTAATACCAATTTATGGTTCTGCCCAAATGGACTGGAAATGCAGAAATCTGATGTTGGGTCTGAGAAGAACTCAGAAGAACATTGAAAACTTGTATTGACTGGAATAAATGTTCATTTTGCTAAGTCCTGTAGACTTTATGCTGCAATAGTAGACTCTACAATACTGACTGGAAAAACTCTCCAGTGTTTCAGTCTGGAATCTTTGACAGCCCTGCCTACATTAGCAGAATATGTGAATAAACAGCTGGAATCAGGCAATAAGTTAAGAACTTGATCTCTTTATTCAGAAACCAAAGAGGCTCCATAGATGCAGAGCAATGGAAACACTCTTTGGAAACTTGAATCCTCTAACAGAACAAAGCAGATCTAGCTTGAGAACAACAGGAAATATATAGGTAAAGGTAAAGGTTTCCCTTGACATTAAGTCCAGTCGTGTCCGACTCTAGGGGGCAGTGCTCATCTCCGTTTTAAAGCTGAAGAGCCGACGTTTGTCCATAGACACTTCCGTGGTCATGTGGCCGGCATGACTAAACGGAACGCCATTACCTGCCCGCCGAAGCAGTACCTATTAATCTACTCACATTTGCACGTTTTCGAACTGCTAGGTTGGCAGGAGCTGGGACTAGCAACGGGAGCTCACCCCATCATGCGGATTCGAACCGCCAACCTTCCGATCGGCAAACTCAGCAGCTCAGCAGTTTGACCCGCTGCACCACCGCGGATATATACGTAGATATATTTTCAGCTCACTTTAAAGAGCAGAAGAGCCCAGGAAAGAAAATAACCTTTGCTTTGCCCCATCAGAGCACCTAATTAGGTTTGAAACTCAGGTGACTTCTGGTAATGTTAAGGTGAAATTGACCCATAGTGTGTTCCTCTGCCATCACTGTTCCAACAGCCAAGAGACCTTGTAATAAAACCTGGGGACAAACCATTAAACTGAAAAAATGACATTCATTATGTTGGCAGAGTGCTAGAAAGCATTTGGCCCAGGAGAGATCAGAAAAGTCACACACCAGGCATTTCTATAAAAATAAATTTACAGAAAGCACAAAAACATATTTACAGGCTTCTGCATTCTCACAGGCTCTCGGAGAGGAGAGAGATCTCCCTCAGCTGCATACTCTCTACATGCCTAAAGAGAAGGAAACAAACTAACAAGCAAAAAACTGCCCTCGCTTCAGGCAATTGCAACTATTAACAACTGAAAAGAGGTCAATTAAATTTAACCTCTTTACCTGGCCAAAATCATTAGTTACCATAGTAACCTTAATCTGTAGCAGAAAACAATATACTAACACATTAAAGGGTAATCAATATGTTACTGTCCATGGCTATAAGATAAGCTTGATTAGATGAATGGATATATGATTTCTTAAAAATTCCACAAATGATTGGGATGAGAGAATAAAACTTTAGTGGTCTAAAGGCAGGACCCTGGTTCCAAAATAGCAGTGAGAAATCTGTGACCTATCAAGATATTGATGAATTACCACTCCCATTGGCATGCCTATGGTGAGGTATTCTGGGAGTTATAGTTCAGCTCTTGCTGCAGAACTGGAGGCTTACCCATCTTCATGTCTAAGAGGAGAATCCTGCAAACTGAGAAATTCAAAGGCTGTCAGGAAGGAACAGAAGGAAATAGAGAAATTGTCCCCCACCATGACTGGTGCTAACCATGCTTACATCCTGCTTTTCTCCAGTGTGCTCCTTATGGCATACAGCGTGATGTAAATGTGGTTTCAGTGTTGGCCTTGGACTAGAGGAACTCAGGTTCACGTCCCCTCTTGAACAGGGACTTCATGGAATGACGTTGGGCCAGTCCAGGGTTTGTTCGAGGAATAAAAGTAGGAGAGATCCACCTCCCTCCCCAGTGAGAGGTTTTAACCTTCTTTGTCAAAGAAAAGGAAGTCCAGAGATGCAAAAATAATGCAAAAGAAATAAAGAAATAATGATGGCAATGAGACCAGCAGTCTCGTCAGTAATAAAGGTATGTGTAGCTTCGAAGGGTGCTTTGCTTCAAGGAAGCTTTGTGGAACCCTGTTCCTATACGTGCTGAGCACGCCTGCTTTACCCAACTCTAGTATTTAGAGCAGCGAGACAACACTACTGGCTCTCCAGCCCAAGTCCAGCTCTCTGTTCACTGACAGGCCCAGTGGAGGAGTTGTTTCTGGCAGCTAATTCCCATGGGAGCATTTCTCCTGCCCCAGCTGTCTATAATCTAAACCAGTGTTTCCCAACCTTGGTAATTGCAAGCTGTCCGGACTTCAACTCCCAGAATTCCCCAGCCAGCCATTCCACACAGCTTGAAATCGCCAAGGTTGAGAAACACTGATCTAAACTTTATAACTTCTTCTGGGTGGCCTATATAACATGCATGGAGTGGGATTAGGCCCGCATTTGATGATTCGACCACATGACCTTCCGTCACATGGAGAACCCAGTGAGCATGCACCAAATACTTTTTCAGACTTTTGACTGAGCTGCTCAGAAGTCAAGGCAAACATATTCTATACACCCCCCTTCCCCTTGTACATTCAGTATTTAGGTCCTTTAGAATTGCCTTACTCATCTTGCACTCTCTGAATGCGTTACAGTTCCAATATTCCGAGCCAGCGCTGCCATTTTCCCCCAATTAGAAAAAGGGAATTCTTCTACGTCAGTTCCAAGGTTGGTTGAAATTTCTGCCCAGAGTTAGGACTGTTCTGGGAACTAAGAGGGTAGTGTGGGTACAAAGCATTGACTAGCAGCTTCCAGGAACACATCCTAATCTGTTGTCTTCCTCCTCCCTCCATGTCAATGTCTGGGAGATAAGGGCGGTTGCAGCTCCCTTTCTTTCCCCCCATTTCATATTTGAGAAGAAAACATTTCACAGTCTCTGCAAATAGGAATTGTCTTTTTTCATAAGAAAAAACAGCTCAATCAGGAACGCAGGAATGGTCTTGAAATGCTGTTTGACTTTTTTAAAAGTTGGGGTGGATTGTAGTTTACGTAAGGAGAATAGTCCGATGAGGGAGGTGACAAGGCTGACTGACTGGAACAATACAGAAATCCATTCTGTAACGTTTTCTTGTAGGTTCCATTTGTGTGTATAGTAAAAATTATGGGAGAAACATACTGAGAGGGATGATGACTGGAAGAGATGTTGGTGGTTTATGCAACAAATGTCTCAAAATTATTGGAAAGCAAAAAAGAAAATGAAAATCAGATTATAGCTGATTAACCTTCCTGAATTCTAAAGCTTGCTCAGGATATAAAGAAAGAGATGTAAAATCTTATTTATTCCAAATATAAGCAGTGGGTAAAACATTGCTCCAAAACTTTTTAATATATAAAATGAACTCATCTATCTATCTATCTATCATCTATTTTCTATCCCGCCTTTATTATTTTTATAAATAAGGCGGCAAACATAGCTAATACTCCTTCCCCCTCCTCTTTTCCCCATAACAACAACCCTGTGAGGTGAGCTGGGCTGAGAGAGAGGGACTGGCCCAAGGTCACCCAGATGGCTTTCATGCCTAAGGTGGGACTAGAACTCTCAGTCTCCTGGTTTCTAGCACGTTGCCTTTACCACTAGAACTAGGCGGGACTAGAACTCTCATACCATGCCTGATTGGCTCTTGGGCTGAGAGAGAGGGACTGGCCCAAGGTCACCCAGCCGGCTTTCAGGCCTCAGGCGGGACTAGAACTCTCAGTCTCCTGGTTTCTAGCCCGTTGCCTTAACCACTCGACCAAAAAAGTATGTGACGTATATAAAAAAGGAAACGACTTAGAACCCTATTTATTTTACTGGAAGAATTAACACTAAAATAAATGTAAGACTTTTAACTGTATCATCTCATTAAAATTACATTTTTGAATGAAATGATATTTCTCACTTGCTTATTATATTTAACTCAGCACCATCTTTCCAGCCCTGATAGCCTTCTCCCACATTTCCAGCTGTACCATTTTCTACATAATTTGGACAAATGAAGGCATCATTAATATATTTTTGCCTTAAATCTCCCCACCCACCAATCCTAGCTTCCTCCCTCTTGAGTAGCTTCACTACATCAGTTCCTCACACTTTGTAGTCCTTAGGGCAGCCTTTCTCAACTTTTTGACCCTGGAGGAACCCTTGAAATATTTTTCAGGCCTTGGGGAACCCCTGCACATCCAGGCTCAAATATAGGCCAGAAATTACAAAATTATTATATTTGTTTCATGTGTAGGCCTGTATATATGCATTAACAGTGTTCTTAAACTAAAAATAAAGAATGAAACTTACTTCTTTAATGTGAACTTGCCTGAATTGGAAATTTTTAAATAAATTGTGATCTCCCAGGGAACCTGTAGTGATCTCTCATAGAACCCTAGGATTCCACAGAACACTGGTTGGGAAACCCTGCTTAGGAACACGATGGCTCAAAATGATTCCTTGCTCCTGTTTTAACTGGATGATACAGGCCTATCAAACAAAACAAATAAGCAAACTGAAGCCATATATTTTAAGATTACCAAAATCACATTACATTATACTATAGTACATGAATAGGTTCTACATTCTTGTATTGGGTGATTTAAATTAGATGTTCCACACATCCTGAAGGGCATTTATTTTGCCATTGATAAAACATAAATTCCTCCCAATCTTAACATTTCCCCTCTTTTTAAGTCTTCTTTTTAAAATTTAATTTAATCTAATCCTTTAATGTTTTTTATAATAAAAAACAAAGCACAACATACTTTTTTGACCTGGTCAGATAAAGCAGTTCTCATCTAGATTAAGAAGAAAAAACCCCAAAGGCAGGACCAAGTAAATTTCCCTGGGAAAAGAATTCCAGCCATGAATCACAGGGGTTGCAGCATTGCTTCTTTCACCCCTCCTGAAGTGAAAAAGAAAAGTGAAAATAAAGCCCTTGGCTTCTACACAGCTTTCCTTACTACACTGAGATTAGTATATAATTTACTGTGAGGTATGTGTTTTAAAATACAACTATTACTAATATCTTTTTAAAAATCCAAGTACTCCTAAAGTCTGTGAGTCTGTGTGTATATGTGTGTGTCTGTGTTGCATATAGCTTTCTCCAAATGACTACAGGTAGTCCTCGTTTAGTGACAGCCTCGTTTAGTGACTGTTTGCAGTTACAATGGTGATGAAAAAGTAACTTTGTGACCAATCCTCACATTTATGGCCTTTGCAGGTCTGTAAAGCAAAGGAAAACTGAAGTAAGATGATAAGCGTAGTCATGGTTTCATTTAGCGACTGCTTCACTTGACGATCAAGTTGCCAGTCCCAATGGTGGTCGCTCAGACTACCTGTACTGTTAGGAGAAATGGTTTTCTGGAACTTGAGAAAGGGCTGCTTTTGAACAAGCCAAAGAATACCACAATAATGGCTAGAAAGTCTTCAGAATTCTCCCTACTAATTAACATTATTCTGCATTGTAATGTTAATTGCAATGCTCCTCTAAGCAATAGGTTCAGACCATTCAGTAGATTAACATGAAAAGAATTGGCCTTGCAATGCAAATAGAGAAGGAGCCTGGGGTTTTTTGTATGTTTTTTAACTTTTTTCACATCACTGAATATTTTAAAAACTCCCTCCCATCCCACATACTTCGTTTGCTAAGTGGGAAAAAATGAAAAGCTTGCAGCAGATATGAATTATTTGTGCTCTCTCTTCTGTACCACTGCAACAATCCATTCTGATGGGAAGTGTAGTTTCTTAGCAAAGAGAATTAAAATGAAGCAGCAAAGAGCTGCTTCACTGTTCAACAGCTAGGGGCTTGCATATGCTTTCACTATTGTCAACCTGCTTTTGTGCTGCCCTTCACTTTTTAGCTTTTTTATACAGCTCAGCCTCAAGTACAGAAGAGGAATATATGAACGACAGGAATTCTAGAGAATTGCAGACCTAGGAAAAGAGAAGTCCAGGCTGTTAGTTAATATCAAAATCATACACTGTTATTATACACTGTATAATTAGATGCGAGTCTGGAAATGTCAGTGGAATTTACTTCAAAATCTGAGAGCTTGAGAACTAAGCAGTCTATGGAGCTATGCTTCAAATCATTATTTTTGTCTCTGCACAATAGTCTTGGTGGTGGTAAATCCAATTCTCTTCCTTGCATTTGGGAGGCATAATGCTATCCATGCTTTCAGGGCAGATTTCATTCTAATGCAAGATACTTTTAAGGCAATTGGAATAAAAGAAACACATCCTGTTTCAAGTTAGCTTATTGGTACAGTAACAAGGAATGCAGTAGTTTTTGTGCAGCTGAATGCAATTCTCCGTAACATGATTTTTCATTCTGACTTTCCATGTTTTCATTTTAATTAGTGTTTTACTATGCAATGCATGCAAATGGCTTTTGGGGGAACATCAGAGCATCTTTCCTGTTACTAGCGCTTTATTATTTTTACCTTTTCCCCAATCACACTGCTAGATTTCATGCCCATGAAAAGACAGTTTATTCCTTTCCAGTACAGATGCTCTTTCTTTTATGGTTTGGATGCCTGTGTGACTTGTGGCTAAATCATTGTCACAGTTACCTATTGGCTAGTAACTTGATATCACTGATGAAGGCAACAGCCCTTCCTCTCCTCCAACTTTTGCACTTTATAATATTTTTAATTTTTCACTTTGATTGGATGAGTCTAATGTTCATTCAGCCTTTTGAACTAGAAAAAAATTCCCTGACAGACACTGGTGGGATTTTTTTTGTCTTGAAGCAATATCTAGTTTTAGACTGTGTGCCTCTGCGTTGGTTTTTTTTTGAGGTCCTTTTTAAAATCATCTGTCATCATGAATGTTCCTTGTGGAAAGAGATTGACAATGGTCTCTGTTCCATGGAATCAAGATACTAAGCAATAGGCAGTACATCTGGATTAGCACAAGGCCAACATCAGATGTTAGATTGCTTGGTAACAGCTGATGTTACACATTCCAACAGGGCCCCAACTCTGAACATTCAGTCTTCTGCCCAAGTTCCATACTTTTTGTTGCTGTCACTAGTTGTTTGCCAACTCAGTGAAATTATGAAAGTAGTGATAACAATCAAGAAAAAGAAGAGCAACCTTCCTTGTAGGTCAGGCTGAACAACTGTATCTCCAGTGTCACACACAACCTCTGATTATGTGTCCCTTTTCTTTGACAATGCATGCATTTCTATCATGATTATTTTTGTGTTTTGTTCCTTTTCTTTTTCTGTTATTATTTGAAAAGCAATAAAATATTTTAAAAAAACACGCGAACCCTGATTTCCCGTTTTGCAGCTCTGAGAGTCTCCTCTGACCATGAGAGCCTAATTTCTCACCATTTTCAAGAAGGAAACATGCGAAAATTGTTGTGTAAGCCCTCACATATGCACATCACTGTTCAAAAACTAAGAAAGCCTTCAGAACTGCCCCCTTATGCAACCCCTCCCACATATATGATGTGAGCCCACTTGGTCTGCACTGCACCCCTCCCAAAAGGATGTATAGCCCTTGGCCAACAAGGTTCTCCAAACGTGCTTTAGGGCAATAGTGGGCAACAATCAGAGAGAAAAGGTAAGCAAATGGACCGTGATGAACAAACTCAAGGAAGATGACTAACTAAGCTGATCTCATTCGTGGCCTCCCTAATATCAAGGTAAACATTGGTTTACCAATAACTGAGTTGCAGATAAAAGGCCAGAATTATGAAGGTTGTCCGAAATGCCCCTAAAGGTTAACTTCATGTTGTTAAAGTGGAAGAGCAGCACACTCTAGTGGCAGAAAATATTTCACAATTTAACATTATCAATATTTTTATTGCTTCCATTATTTCTTTTTAATTCCTGAGGTTGTTTCTATAGAACACTCCTTGTTAGGCAGTTGCATTTGCTCTAGTTCCACATTTTATTTGTTTTTTATGTGAAGAACTTTGCAGTTTTCTCAGTTAGATTTCATTCTGTTATTTTTGGCCTATTTCTCTAATGTATCATTTTTTTCTTCCTAGCATTTTTCCAGCAAGTGCAGGGTCTGCACTTATTTCAAGATCCTAGGATTCAGTTCATCTGACCTGGGAGATTTAAACTCATTCAAAGTAACTAGATATTCCTTGATCATGTTTCCATGAATCTCCAACTTCAGTCCTGTACCTTCATCCTATTTTTCATCATTGCCAGGTGGAACACACACATTCTTCTTGGATAAATCCATTTAAAGCAGATGTGAGTATCTTTCAGAATTAGCAAACCTCAGTGGTTTGGTTCACACAGAATTTAGTTCAGATTACATGAATGAGGATTGGGCTATTTTGTTCACCTTTCCCTCTACTCTGGAGCAGCTGCAAGAAAGGGATTTAAAGGCCATGTGGCCTTCCAAAGTATTTTGCAGATCCAGTGGCACTCCTGGTCTCTTGGTTTCTAGCCTAGGGCCTTAACCAAACTGGCTACATGTAATGTGCTGTGAGAATAACCTTGGGAGAGAGGAGGAAGAGCTGCAGTTTAGGCAACGGTACGATAAACAAAATCTGAGTCCAGAGGAGGGATGGGGGTAGAGAAAGCATCTTAGAAGGGATCCTTTTTAGTTCTCTGGAAAGTAAAGGCAGGGTAGGGGAGAAGTGCTTTCAATCTTGCAAGATTCTGTTACTATAACCTTACAATAAAGGTAGTATTAATACTCATGGTTTTGGTTTCTTGTACGGACTACCTCGAAAGGGCTGACATCATGTGCTTAGGCTTTCAAAAAAGGAGAGGCCTGTATGAAGTTATATTATGTTAGTTGTCAGCCACAGGCTCAGTGATGGAGCAAGGACTGATCCTTGGTTTTGTACCTTGGGTACCAAGCCCAAAGCTTCAAATCACTTCATCAGATGCATAGAGTGGCCTAGGATTTAAATTGGGAGGAAGTGGGAGAGAAAGGGGGGAGGAGGGGAAGATGTCTTTTGATGTCTTTATCTGATGATGCCTTCTGAAGACATCTGAGACATTGGATTATTTCTTTTCCCTCCTCCTCCTCCTGCTGATATCAGCATCTGATGAAGTAAGCTGCATCTCACAAAAGCTGTGCCTTTTAATAAAACTTATTAGTTAGAAAGATGCTACCAGACTGCTCCCCATTTCTTACCTATCCTGTAAGACTATTCTGCTCAGGAGATACAGTTACTTAGCAGTACTACTGCCCAAATAATTCTTCTGATTTATCTGCACGAAAAAGAAAAAGAAAGAAAAGCTATCTTAACATACCTGAACAGTAAGTGGGAAGAAACAATAACTCTTCTCAGCATAATCTCTCACGTCAAGCTTTTCTGCCCCCAAATTCATGGTGTCTTGTCACTGGGTTCATCAATCTGCAGAATTTTTTCTTTTTTTATTTAAGAGTTCAAGGAAATGTCTCTATGCTCAGGTGGATCTTAAATAAAACATTTGACTGGGTCTACATTATTAAAAGAGAGCACAACTTAAAGAAAAGAGCCCTCAGATGGCAAATTAGGCATCTGCAACATTAGTCCCAAGGGGGGAAAATTTTGTTTATTGTGTGTGGGAACTGGAGGTGCTGGTTGTTACTTAAAATTCACAGTACATATGCCTTTCTGATGTGTTTTTAAAGTCATTCATGTTTCAGAAATCCAGACAGGTTAATTGTATGTGCTGTGCTGTAACATTGTTCAAAGTCCCAATTAAACACCTTCCTTTTTCAGAGATTATATTGCAAAGGGAGTTACAGTAGGTTGATTTCAGGTGATTCCAAGTTTTTAAGTTAGAAAAAACCGGGAACTCTTCCTGTTTTCAGCAACTAATCATAATCTTTTGCTTTACAGGACCCCAAAGTGACCACAACACTTGCATTAACATTCAACTATGCATATTTAACATACTCCCCAGGATCTTCTAATTATTCATTCTGGGAATATCAGGTGAAATAGAGATAATGCGGTCTTGTGGGAAATGGATGATTGGCACTGATACCATGATTTTGTTTTGTTACTAAGTGCTTTAGACTTATTTCTCTCTTTTCTCTCACCCAGACGCTGTGACATAGTTTCCATTTTGTTCTGGGGAAAAAAAAAGGAGTTAAGTTCAAAGCCCATGGGCCTATTAGAAACAAGATCTATACCAGTGGGATGATAACTATATTTTCAGAAGTGTGTTTGTGCTTCTTACAGTGACCACATTAAAGAGAGATAGCAACATCTTCCTCCATTAACTTAGGAATATTCACACCACCACTGCCTTGACTCTCCCATCCCTCAAAGGGTGTTGGAAAACAACCTGTGATGATGACAAGAAAACCAAAATTCACTGCTTCCCCTTCATGCCTGCATCCATGTCCTTATTTCACGTTACACTGATATGCTTGTCAGGAGAAAAAGAATCCAATGTTTCCTATGAGGGAGGAGCTGAACAACATTCAAGCCATCTTTATCTGCTCACTTTGTTGCAGCCCAGGAGCTGGGAAGTGAGATAAAGGCAGAGCGTCTGCAAATGGAGAAATGGTCAATCTATTATCTTAACAGGACTGCAGAATCTCAGCTTTGCAGCAGTTTCAAAATCATCATAACTGAGCCAGAAATAAATTGGCTCAATTGCTAGATGATGTTCTGGAATCACAGAGATATAAAGCCAGTTCAGAAGCTGTACATTTACCTCACATCATAATAAAAATAGCTCCCAATGAGGCACCTACTGATCTCTGCCAAAATCCTTTATGCAGGAAAATATAATGAGAAGAAGTTTTAACTGATTATTCCAGCACCCTGGGGGAAAAAAAACCCGGTCCAATTCTGAAATATTTTTACATGTAGTAGATAAAGAAGTTCAAGTTGTTACTTGAATTATTACTTAGCTATTGAGAAATTCCAAAAAGTGAAAATATTTTTTTTCAAAGAATTGTATGTCCTTTCTCTAACTGGATTCCATAGACAGATAACATGACTCCATGTTATGCCCAGACAGGTTATGCTGCACCTGGATTCCATCAGCTTTACCGGTACCGGTACCAGTACCTTCCAGCAGCTGAAGATATCTGTAGGGTAACACACATTTCCTATTCCCATTTTTCCATGGAAACTTCACTGAAAGGAATGGTTACCATCCTCTTATGCAGATCTTATCAATTATACTATGGCTCAGCTAGGGATCGGGCCAATAGAAATCTAATGATGAGCAATATTTTTGTGCTGCTTTCCATAGTTCTGCAGTTTTTTGAAAGGTGTATAATATTTGAGACAAAATAGACAGCTCTTCATTCATTTCATTTCGTATTATTCATTTCACAGACCTACAGATGTGAAAAACATTAAACATCTTTATTTTTAATAAAAATAATGTTGAAACGTAGTGACCTTATTTTGTGTTCACCCATGAGTTCAACAATGGAAGTTGGCATTTTAAGAATTAGCAACTAATAAAAGTATAATTTGAGAAAATCCAGTTTTCATTTCAAAACTCAATAGCTGTTTCAGGGCACCATTTTGGAAATCCAGAAAAGGCTCTTGATATATTGAGACCTCGCATCATTCCAAAATTCCAACTGCTCAGTCTAAAAGTCTTGAGTTGCATTCATTCCCAGGGCTTTACATTTTCCCTAGCTGAAAAGAAATGCAGTACTAATTCCCTGTCCTCACTGCACCAGTAGATGGCATCATTGAACTTGGTTGTAGCTATTAGTCTTCCTGGGGGTGGGGGAAAAAAGCCCCCATAAAATCAAAGGTTTTTATATCTGAGAAAGTGTGTCTTTGTTACTATGCTAATATCCCTCAGATATTCGTGAAATGCCTTTATACTGCCAGCCGCTCTACATCCAAGCCTGCATGGCAATTCTTCATGTAAATAAAGATGTTTTTTATACTAGGCTTGGCCTGCTGCTCAACAAGTAAGAACAGTTGAGAAATCAGAGAGGCCTTCCATATGCAGAAAAAAACTGCACATTGAATATGAGACACCCCTGGCCATCTTGCGTGGGTGAAGCTCCACTGAGAATAGACCACACCACTACTGGGGATATTTAGAAGTGGGAATGGGTGAGGACTGCATGGGAAAAAGTTGCTGGGGTACACGGGGGCTTTAGGAATGATTCAGGAACAGTCTAGAATGCAATATGGGGCCATAAGATTTCAGGATGGAGTAGACTCAGTAGGCACTGCTCTGCTGAACCATATGTAGAACTGGCATCTTTCAAGAGTTATTGTACTGGAAAAAGCATTTCTGTTCTGCAGTCTCCTTTTGAGGTATGCAGTCTCCATTTGAGTCTCCAATGTCTAGAATTGGAACCAAGTAGTAGCAGTGTCAGATCTCTGTTTGGTGATCCCAGAACTCAGAATTTAGACCCTGAGCAGATTTTCCCACCTGGGAATGGAAAAGTAGTCTGGGTAGAGCCAGGCAGACTATATGCTTTCCAGAGGGCTGTGAGTAGGTTTGAAGCTTCAGCCCAATCACCCACCAGAGCAGATTCATGAAGCCCCATGTGGCCTTCCAAAGTATTTTGCAGATCCAGTGGCACTTCTGCTGCTTCTGGGGTTAAAACAAATAATATTCAGTGCCACAACTGAGCTATACTATATTTTCTCTTCTTTCCCTTAACCTAGCCTCTGTAATGATTGCCTACCCTAACAGACTCAGACTCACAAGCAGGAGCTTAATGATATCTGATTTATTAAAGAATAGTATGCAAATACAGAGAAAGCTGAGAATGAGCAAAAGTGCGCCAAATACAAACTAAAAACCCTCGGCTCAAACGTAATCCCTCCCCTCGCCCTGCAGTTGCAAACTCCCCCCCCCCCCAGGTGCTGGTAACCATTTCTGCTGATGTCCTGGGAAAGGAACCTTGAACACACGAGATAACCCAAACACATTCCAATCCAGCTGCAAACATATAACAATCCCACGAGATGGAATCCTCCTCCCCTCCCAGACGAAACATGCATCAGCCAAATGACATGCGAAACGTTACGATGTACCGGCAACATTGGAATGGTGAACATGACATACCGCCCCCCCAAAAACATTAAGGAGCAGGTTTGAGAGGATAAGCTAGATGAAAGTGGCGAACTAAAAGCGGAGATTGTACATCACGGGCAGACACCCACTCAGGGTGGGGAAAGTGCTTCCAGCGAATAAGGTACTGCAGAGTGCCACGTAGTCAGCGAGAATCAAGGACCTCCTTCACCTCAAAATGTTGTTGTCCGTCAATCATGATCGGAGCAGGAGGTGGGGGTTGTGGATGCCAATGATCTGAGTGGTTAACAGGCTTGAGTAAGCTGCAATGAAAAACAGGATGTAAACGTTTCAGATTGTGTGGCAAATCCAGTCTAAACGTGACAGGGTTAACAACTCCCACAATGGGAAAAGGTCCAACAAACTTAGGAGCTAACTTCTTCGAGGGCTGAGGAGACTTAATGAACTTAGTGGAAAGGTAGACCTTATCACCAACTTTAAAAGCAGGTTGAAGGGCTCATCGCTTATCAGCGTGCAGTTTATAGGCAGATATCAGCATCAGCCAACGCCTGTTGAATCACTGGCCATGAATCAGCCAGTTGAGCAGCCCAATCAGAAGCGGAGCAGGGCTGTGTGGAGGGTTGAGGCAACTCAGGAATGGGAACAAAGTCCCGGCCAAAAACAGTATGGAAAGGGGTGTGCCCTGTGCTCTGATGGACGGCGTTGTTATAAGCCACCTCAGCAAAAGGTAGCAGATCAACCCAATTATCCTGCTGATAGTTGACAAATGCCCTCAAAAATTGCTCCAGGGTCGAATTAAGAGCCTCCGTAGATCCATCAGTCTCTGGATGTGACACAGTGGACAATGCCTGCTTGGTGCCCACCAGCTTCAAAAATGCCCTCCAAAATTGGGAAGTGAACTGTGTTCCGCGGTCCGTGATCAAGCGGGAGGGGCTCCCGTGAATCTGGTAGATGTGGATTAGAAAAAGGCGGGCCAATTGCTGCGCAGACAGAATAGAAGCACATGGAATGAAATGGGCTTGCTTAGAAAAGTAGTCCTTTACCACCCAAATCACAGTCTTTCTCTGACTAGGAGGCAAATCCACAATGAAATCCATGGAAACTTCCTCCCAAGGATGGGAGGGGCTGGCCACCGGCTGCAGCAGTCCTTGCGGTTTGCCCCCCTTCCGTTTTGACATGGCACAGACAGGACAAGAAGCAACATAACTTTTTACATCACGTCTCAATGTGGGCCACCAAAATTGGCGGCGTAGCAGATGCAAGGTTTTGACAAACCCAAAATGACCAGCCACTTTATCATCATGAGACCTAATCAAAATTTCCCTTCGCAAACTGTCAGGGACATAGAGGTGGTTTTGCTTCCAACCTAAGCCTCTGTCAAATGTAACATTGTCTCTATTTGCTTGCAACCAAGTGTCAGATTTCAGCTCTAGCAGGAACTGTTGTTGCAATTGTGAGGGAATTGGCATCCTTCCCCCAGCCAGTGAAACTGAAGTTGGGGGCAGCTGTGCACAAGTCTGACTGCGTGTGACAGCTTGCAACCCCAATTGGGGTGCTGTCCACACTGTACCCACAATGTCAGGTGCCTGGACCGAATCCTGGGGCAGGCGGGAAAGCGCATCAGCCAGGAAGTTTTTCTTGCCTGGAATGAATTTCAACTTAAAGTCAAAGTGACTGAAAAATTGAGCCCAGTGGATCTGCTTAGGACTGAGCTTACGGGGCGTGCTGAGTGCTTCCAAATTTTTATGGTCAGTCCAAACCTCAAAAGGACATTTAGCCCCCTCTAAGAGGTGGCGCCATGCCTCCAAAGCAGCCTTGACTGCAAAAGCTTCTTTCTCCCAAACATGCCATTGCCTTTCTGTCTCGGAAAATTTTCGGGACAGATACGCACAGGGCTTCAGGTGGTCATCAGCATCCGCTTGCAGCAAGAGCACTCCAATTGAGAAATCGGAAGCATCCACTTGAACCACAAAGGGTTTAGTGGGATCAGGGTGTTGAAGAATGGGTTCAGCAGTGAACAGGCTTTTAAGTTTGTCGAAAGCCAGCTGGCATTCAGGTGTCCAATTGAGCAATGCCCCCGGGTTCTTTACCTTGCGTGTGTCCCCCAACCCCTTCGTATGTAACAAGTCAGTGAGAGGCAATGCAATTTCTGCGAACCCCTGGATGAATTGGCGGTAATAGTTGGAAAACCCAAGAAAACTTTGGAGCTGCCTGCGGGTATGCGGGCGCTCCCACCCCAAAATAGCTTGAATCTTCGCAGGATCCATTTCAATGCCCTTGTCAGAGATCCTGTACCCCAGGTAGTCAAGCTGAGTCTGATGAAATTCACACTTAGAAAGTTTAGCATAAAGCTCAGCCTTTCTCAGTTTGCTAAGCACCTGTTTCACCAAGTGCTCATGTTCCTCCTCTGTTTCAGTATAAATCAAAACATCATCCAAATAGACCAGTACACCCTTGAACAAATGTTCATGTAACATTTCATTGATCAATTGCATGAACACCCCTGGTGCCCCCGCCAACCCAAAAGGCAAAACTTTGTACTGAAAAGAACCCAGTGGACAATTGAAAGCAGTCTTCCATTCATCCCCCTCCCGTATGCGGATACGGAAATAGGCTTCCCGCAAATCCAGCTTAGAGAAGATTTTCCCCGCCAGATGTGCTAACGTGTCTTTTATTAATGGCAGAGGATATTTGCTTAATATCGAGACCGCATTTAATCCGCGGTAATCTGTACAAAGTCTCAATGTCCCATCCTTCTTTGCTCAAAACAAGACGGGGGCGCCTACTGGCGAATTTGCTGGTTCAATAAAACCCCTGGCCAAGTTTTTGTCCACAAACTCCCTCAACGCCACCAGTTCCTTTTGCGTCATGGCATAGATTTTTGGTTTGGGCAGTTGAGCGTCAGGGACCAACTCTATCACACAGTCAGTTTTTCGATGGGGTGGAAGTTGGTCCACTTCTTTCTCACCAAACACATCTGCAAAGCTTTGGTATTGTTCCGGCAAGCCCTCCAGTGGGGTGACAGCGAAATGCGGGGTTGCTTCCGCCACCCTCCCCACTGCAGCCTCCGGAGCATCGTCCTCCCCAGGGGCTTCATAGAAACCATCCCCAAAAGTCAAAGTCCTGTGCACCCAATTTATATATGGGTTTTGTTGGACCAACCAAGGAATCCCCAGAATGACTAAGGGATGCCCCACAAGCGCCGCCACAAATGGCAGCCCCTCATGGTGGCTGCCCATTTGCAATGCCACCATGCCCGTGAAATGGGTGACTGGTTTCCCCCCCACTGTAGAACCATCCAGCTGGGTGAAAATCATGGGACATTGCAGTGGAAAGCTGGGTAACTCCAAAGCAGCCACCACGTCAGGGTGCATCAAGCAACGTGAACACCCTGAATCGATCAATGCCCAAACTTCAACGGTTCTTGTGCGGGAGCCTAACTTCACTTTAACAGTCAGTGTGGGATAGTTGGCACTCACCGAGATATGTTCGCGCCCATCCTCCACAACCTGCCCACAGGCGCTCTTTAGAGCAGGTGGCTGGCGTTTCCCGCCAGCTGGAGTAGATCGGGCTCCCCCTCGCCCCCGAAGTAAGGAACCTCCTCCACTTCAGTTTCAGCCATGGCTGCCTTCATTTTCCTGGGTAGAGAGGGAGATTTCCCCGACGGCTTCCCCGAACAATCATTGGTCTTTCCCTTTGGGCACGCCGCCGCTCGGTGACCTTCCTTCCCACATCGGAGGCATTGCCTTTCACATAGCGGCGCTCCCTCTCCTCCTCCCAGGCACGTTGACCGGACTTTCCAGTGGGCGCAGCAGGGTGGGAACCCTTGCTGAGCCCAGCATATCTCATCACCTTCCTGTGAGCGAAGGTCTCATGGGCATGCTCAGCCTTCCCTGCCAGCTGTATCCATTCATACAGGGTATCTGGGTCATCCCTGCCGAGCGACCACCTCAGGACCTCTGTATTCAGACCATCCTTAAAAAGTTCTATTAATGTGGACTGGGACCAATCCTCAGCCTTCCCAGCCAGAGCCTTAAATTCCAGAGCGTAGTCTGCCACCGATCGTGGCCCCTGGCACAGCTCCCTCAGTGCCCATTTTGCTCTTTCTTTAGTTAACAGGTCTTCAAAGTGTAGTTTCAATGCCCACAGGAATTCTTCGAACTCCTCCAGCTCAGGGGCATCCGATTGACATAACTGCACATACCAATTGGCAGCCTGCCCCTTGAGCTTAGTGGCAATGGCATTAATCTTGGCTCTTTCTGAATGAAAATACGGTTCCCATTCATTCATATAACTCCTTGCATTGGTAAGGAAAAACGATAGCTTAGTTGGATCTCCATCAAATTTAACGGTAAAGTCCTTAACCCCCACTCCGGGCGGTCCCTTCGCCACAGCTGGGCGGTTGGGCTTCCTTTTAGCTCCCAGAGATCTCTGCTCTCGAGGGGGGGACCTTGAAATTCTCACCCTCGGCGCTCTTGCTTCCTCTCTGTGCCGGGTCCTACTCCTTTCCTTCGAAGAAGGTGGGGGCAAAGAAGGAGTTGAATGCCTATTACTAGACTCCTCTCTCCTCCTCTCCTGGGGACCCCAGTCCATGGACATTTTCTGAAACATAAATTCTAGTGACTCCAATTTGGCCTCCACCAGTTTTATACAGTCAGGGGTTTGGGAATCCTCCTTTCCCTCCTGCCTCACCACGGTTGGGGACATTGGGTATCGCTGCTTCCAAGACGTTTTGGACGTCCCTGGTAGGGATCCCTGTGTTTCATCCCAGGTGATCAGCTCGCCTGGCGACTCACTGGTCGGTTCAGGGGCTCTTTTACCTCCAACCTCCTCTTCTCCTAGGCTGGAGCTTGACCCCTCTCGAACTTCTGAAAGCTCTCGAGGAGGGACTCTCTCCGTTCTTATCACTGTGGAGTCGGGTTCCCCCTCGCTTGATTCCTCGCTTTCCGTGGTTTGGGTATTTGGTTTGCTCATCACTAGCACTTCTCCCTCACAAAATAAATCTGGAAAGGGGCTAATGGAAATTTTTTTGGATTCTCAGCTTTATGTAACGATTGCCTACCCTAATAGACTCAGACTCACAAGCAGGAACTTAATGATATCTGATTTATTAAAGAATAGTATGCAAATACAGAGAAAGCTGAGAATGAGCAAAAGCGTGCCAAATACAAACTAAAAACCCTCGGCTCAAACGTAATCCCTCCCCTCGCCCTGCCGTTGCAAGCTCCCCCCCCCCCCCCAGGTGCTGGTAACCGTTTCTGCTGATGTCCTGGGAAAGGAACCTTGAACACACAAGATAACCCAAACACATTCCAATCCAGCTGCAAACATATAACAATCCCATGAGATGGAATCCTCCTCCCCTCCCAGACGAAACACGCATCAGCCAAATGACATGCGAAACATTACGATGTACCGGCAACATTGGAACGGTGAACGTGACAGCCTCTTCTTTTGCATATTATTTCTTACTACTTTTCTGTGTTTTATATAACATTGCTTACCCTAAAGAAAATAGTGTGATGGGTATGAACCACATGTATGTAACTTTATTTCCATCCATGGAGCATGATGAGGAGGGGGCCAGGGCTAGCCATGGGGGTGGAGTTTCAAAATCTGCAGGAGCAGTGTTGTCCCTTTTGTACATGCATGCAACATTAAAAGCAGGCTTTGATCACTATGCCATGTCCCCCCCCCCCCACTTGCAGATTTTGACACACAGACACACACAGAGACACACCCTACCCATGGACAGCCCTGGCAGAGGCTGAGTGGTGGTACGGCTTATGGACACTGACATGAGTTTTATCAGCTGAGAATTAATAGGTTGTCATATATACAGTATATATATGTATATGTATATATATAAAGCAGATAAAAACTAACAAAAACTAAAGCAAAAAAAAAAAAGAAAGGGAAGGAAAAAAGAGAAAGAAAGGAAAGGACAAAAGTGCAAAAAGAAATGATAAAAAGAAATAGAAAGAAGAAGCTTCTGAATTCCTCCGCAGAAAATACAAGTATGATTACAAAATTATCTCTTACTCTATAGTTACAAAAAAACCTCTCTTTTTTCTATTATCTAATATTTTCTAATCATCAAAACCACAGATCAAAAATTCTTTTTTTTCTTCTGTTTCATGCAAAAAGTCTATAAGGGGTTTCCAGTCAACAATTAATGTAGATGTTTTTTCTCTAATCAAAGAAGTCAATTTAGCCATCTCTGCAAGTTCTATCACCTTCACCAACCATTCCTCCATTGTGGATAGTGCTGAACCTTTCCACTTTTGAGCATATAATAATCTCACTGCAAGAGTGAATCGGTTTTCTTTCCAAATCACATTCTAGGGATATTAGAACTCTAAGGGGCAAGACTAGCATTTGCTTGAGCTTCATTGACTTTCTTAGTTCTCAACTTCTTTATTGTAGCCTACAGCAAGCTTTAATTTGACCGTCTCTTGTACTAATGGAATCTTCTATGCCAACTCAACTCTCAGCAGCTCACCCGTCCAATATAGTCTTTTGGGTCAAAGCTTATGTTTAAATTTTACACAACTGGGGCATATGCAAACCTCTCAACAATGTGTGAAGAATGGGTGCCAGGTGGACATAGGCACTGGTCCAAACATTTACTATTTTTAAAAAGAGGGATGACAAGGCTGCAAATGTCATTTTTTAATGTGTGAGCCACTTTTTCTGTGACCTACTTATCTTTTGCTATTGTACCTCACTGTGCCAGCCTACTTCTGCTAACATAGTGTATCGCTTGAGAAGCATAGCCTTGACACAATGATTTCTGTCCATGATGAGGAGTCCTCTCCTGCTACCCTTTTGAGGCCAGAGATGAGGGTCAAGGGGAGGGCCAAGTTTGCCAACCAGATATGCTAACCTTCTTGGCACCCCACAAAATTCAATGACCAGGGGCAGCTAGGCACACCTCTCCACTTGGGTTGGTATGGAGGCATTTTTAGGGTCATACAAAACCTGGCACTCCAGAGAAACAAGTGGAAAAGAAAGAGTATATTTTTTAAAACTGTTTTTTAAAGTCTTTAATTTTATGTTGGAGTAGAGGAATTTCTGCATTGGTTCAGCACAATTAGGTTCTCTGCCTGACAATTTTGTGGCTTAGTTTACAGACTAATGTTTTTTCAGACTGAATTTTGAAGTGGCTGAAATAGAATCTGTTTGCTGTCAAATAGCAAATTTGAACTGGATCATGCCCTTTTTGAATTCCAAATCTCCAGTCTGAATCAGTTCAGGGCTGCCTCAGATAACCCTTCTTTTCAATCAATGTTGGTAGGAGAATGCAGATTTTCTAGTAGATTGGACATGTGACAGCCAAATATCTTTTGAAGTCCAAACAAGACCTTCAAAGGGTTAAATAAAATAATATATGAAGGATAATTTCAAAGAGATAAAATGGGGAAAAGTGGATAAGTAGATACAAAAGAAATACAAGTGAGCAAGGTTAAAAGACTTGAAAATCAGCTGTTCATTCACCTCCTTGCACTGCAGTGGGGGTTTTTCACAGTCAAGCATCAGTACCAAAACAGCTGTAAGAAAATGGAGGAATATAATGAATAGTAAAAAAATGAAGCCTGTGGCACTCTAAATTAAAAAGGCAGAAGGTACTAAGATGCTCCAGGCGAGAGGTGTCTGTAGCATGAAGATTTGGTTAATCATGGCATAGTAAAATATCTGGGGAGAAAAAAGTGAAGAAAATTACATGATGCGTACTTTAATTTAGCCCTGTGGTTTGGACAGCATCCAAACTATTCAGAGCAGTGCTTCCCAAACTTTTTCCGTCATTACCCAAAACTGCTTATCAGAAAGTCCTTTTTACCCAGTGTAAGTAAAACACTTTAAGTCAATGTAAATATCCTTGTTGTGATTGGGTAATGTGTTTGTGTATCGTTTGTATGTTGTTACCCAAAGAAAAACCACTTTTACCCAATTTTGCGTAATTTACCCAGGTTTGGGAAGTGCTGAGATAAAGCATCTATACAGAACTATGTACAGTCAGGGCCAAAACTAGGGTGGGGCAAGTGGAGCATGTGCCCCAGGCTCCGCGCTGGGGAGGGCACCAAAATGAGTGCTGGGGGGGCACCAAAATGAGTGCTGGGGGCGCCAAAATGGGTGTGGAATCCATGTTTACCCTGGGTGACACAGACCCTAGTTGCGGGCCTGCGTACAGTATTAGGTGGGATATCTAATGAATCACAAGATTGATCTAGAACAGCGTTTCTCAACCTTGGCAAATTTAAGACCTGTGGACTTCAACTCCCAAAGCTTTGCTGGCTGGGGAATTCTGGGAGTTGAAGTTCATACGTCTTAAAGTTGCCAAGGTTGAGAAACATTGATCTAGAAGTTAGGGGATATTAACCTTTGGCTTCTGAGCCCTCCAATCTGTCTTCTGAGACCCTCCCATTAAGTCTAACTCAAAAAAAGTGTCCAGCTCCTGAAATTTAAGACCTTAATACTTGGCAAAGTTTTCTCAGCCTGGCATCTTCCCATCATCCTCTGTCAGCATCCAAACTGCCAGTAAGTGGAAATATACAGTATTTTACAGGTGTAACTAACGCTTACAGCTTCCTTTCTTCTTTGTTCTTGAATAAGAGCAAGAGACTCAATCCATATTGGAGCCTTCGGTACCCCCTGACTCCTGAGAGGGAATCCACCACAGTGACAGCAAGCCGACAACCTGAGGCACCGAGGCTGGATGAGTCGATCACGCCTGAGAGAATAAGAGTCATCGAATCGAAGATCGAATCTATTGAATATATGCTGAGATCCATTTCATCAGCTGTGGGGGCCCCAGTAGGAGGAGTGGGGAGTCCAGGTGCCAATCTACCCCCCAACATCCCCTCCCCCACCGCAAGCACCCAGATGGTGAGGACGGCCACGAGATTCATCCCCGGCGCAGCGTGGTCCCACACCTGCATCAGGGGGGACACCTGTTCATCCAGCGGTTGGAGCTGCACCGGCTGGGGGGGTCGCCAAAGACTTTCCCATTAAATTTGACGGTGACCCTACAAAGTTGTCCTTCTTCCTTACCAACGCTACAAGCTATATGGAGCAATTCGAACATTGCTTCACATCTGAGAAGGCGAAAATCATGGCGGTGGCCACGAAGCTGAAAGGCAGAGCTGCTGACTGGTATGTACAGTTAACTGAGGCGAAAGCCCCGTCGCTTGGTGCTTTTGACACGTTTTTGGCCGCCTTGAGACGATACTTTGAAGATCCCCTTGCTAAGGCTAGGGCTAAGGAAGCTCTTAAGGAGCTCGTTCAGGGGCAGAAGTTAGTTGCTGACTATGCCCTGGAATTCAAAGTATTGGCGGGTAAAGTACCTGAATGATCTGAAGCTACCCTGGTGGACAGATTTAAGGATGGGCTCAATCGAGAGGTGTTGAAATGGGCGCTGGGCAGAGATGATCCAGACTCACTTCATGATTGGATCTGTCTCGCCGGTAAGGCTGAACATGCCCAGCATACCTATATGCAAGCCAGAAGAGGCGACAAGCCTCCCTCAGGTGGAAAGGGCCCAAGACAGGGATCCTGTTGGCAGAATGCTGGGAAAGCCTTTAGCCCAGGAGAGATCAGAAAAGTCACACACCAAGCATTTCTATAAAAATAATTTATTTACAGAAAGCAAAACAAAAGCAAAACATATTTAAAGGACTTAGCTCTCATTGAGAGCAAGCCTGGCTTGCTACATATCGGCAGAGAGAAAAAAAAGAGGAAGTAAGAAACAAGTCCGGGCAGGTTTCCTCCCCCCAGGCAATTTGCATGAAGCACGTGCGAGGAGACAATCAAATACAACCTCTTCACTGGGCTTAAATGATTAGGTACAATAGCAGTCTTAATCGTTAGTAGGAAAACCTCAACACTCCCCTTTTTATACTACAGATTAAGATGCAAACCAATCTTCTCTGACAACTCTTTGTGTCTTGGTACAGGAAGAGGTTTGGTTAAAATATCAGCAATCATGTCTTTTGATTCACAATATTTTAACATTATTTCTCCTTTGCTTATCATATCTTTGATATATTGATATCTAATATCGATATGTTTTGTTCTATTTCTGCAGGCTTCAGATTTTGCCATAGCAATGCAAGCTTGATTATCCTCATAAACAGTTATAGGCTGGTTCACTTCCATGCCTATGTCTTTTAACAAATGTTTAAACCATGTAACCTCATTACAGGTTTGTGTTAGAGAATAAAACTCTGCTTCTGCAGTGGAAAGAGCAACAAGTGTTTGTTTTCTAGAATGCCAGCCTAAGCTAGATCCAGCAAATTGAATTAAAATCCCAGAAGTGGATTTTCTGTCACTGACATCTGCTCCCCAGTCAGAATCGGCAAAAGCCTGCAATTTCTCAGTTCCAGAGGCATTTAGCTTCAGGCAATAATTCTTTGTTCCTTGCAAATACCTCATTAACCTCTTCAATGCTGCTTTCCCAGTAGATGTAGGCTTCTCTACCTGTCTACTTAAAATGGCCACAGAATTTTAGATATCTGGGCGAGAATGATTTGCAATGTACAGTAAACTTCCAATTGCAGATCTATAGTTCTCTACCTCAGTTAATTGAGTTTCTCCTATATCTTTCTGAAAATCTATTATCATCGGAGTAGAGACTGGTTTACAGTCTTGCATATTAAAATCCTCTAGGAGCTTTTGAATTTTACTACGTTGGTTTAACAGAAAGCTACCATCCTTGTCTCTGTGTACTTCCAAACCTAGGTAATTGGTCACAACTCCAAGGCTTTTTAATATGAAATGGCTTTTCATGCAGGCTTCAAAATCAAGCCTTTGTTTTTCTGTTGATGTGAACAGCAGCAAATCATCAACATAAATGCACAGATACATACAGCCTTGTTTGTCCTTCTTCATATATACACAGGGATCTGCTTTTCCTTTTTCAAAACCAAAATTCTGCAGTTTTTCATCTACTTTTTGGTTCCAGGATCTAGCAGCTTGTTTTAACCCATAGATTGACTTCTGCAGTTCACAGACTAGATTCTCCCCTTTTTCATAGCCAGGGGGTTGCTGCATGTATAATTTGTGATCTAAATCTCCATAGAGAAATGCAGTTTGAATGTCATAGTGGTTAACTGACATTCCCTTGAGTGCAGCAACTTTTAACAGTAATCTAATTGATTCACCTTTAGTAACTGGTGCAAAAGTCTTGTCAAAGTCTAAATCTTTCCTTTGAGTGAACCCTTTTGCAACCAACCTTGCTTTATATTTTTGGATTTTGCCATCAGCATCCCTTTTTAGTTTGAAAACCCACCTACAACCCAGACAGCGTTCATTGGGAGGTAGATTTACCAGTTTCCATGTTTTATTTTCTTTCAAGGATGCTAATTCCTGTTGCATGGCAGAATGCCAATTTTGTGCAGTCTCAGGTGGTAAAGCATTCACTTGCTCTAAAGACTCAGGTTCTGTGAATATGTGAAAAGCCTTTACTGTTTCAGCCTGAAAACGTGATGGAGGAATGCCTTTATTACTCCTCTGAGATCTGCGAGGTAATACAGGGCTTAAATTTTGACTCCTATCACTTTCCTGAGAAGCATCTGTCTCATCAGACAGATCTTCAGTTTGCTTTTCTGGTTTAATGTCCTCATCAGGCAAAAGATCACTATCAGCAAGTCCTTGCTGTTCTCTTGTGGTGGTCAGATCAACTGGAGAGCTAGAATTTAATCTCCCCCAGTTTTGTTCAGCAAAAGAAGCGCTTTTGCTAATTATTAATTTCTCTCCCATTATGAACCTGTAGCTCCTTTGGCTTTGTTCATAGCCAACAAAGATGGCTTTCTTTGTTGTGGGGCCTCCTTTCCTTCTCTGTTGTTTTGGAATATGAACCCATGCAGTGCTACCAAACACTCTAAGATGGTTTACCTTTGGTTTCACACCATAAAACAAATGGAATGGAGTGTCCTGAATCACAGAGTTATACAACCTGTTCTGTACATAACAAGCAGTCGATAAAGCTTCTCCCCAGTACTTAAAACATAATCGTGAATCTTTTAACATGCATTCCATCGCATTTTGCAAGGTTCTGCCCTTTCTTTCAGCAACACCATTTTGCTGAGGGGTGTAAGGGTTAGAAAGAATTTGTTCTATCCCCTTTTCCACTAGGAACCTTCTGAATTTGTGAGAAAGGTATTCTCCTCCTCTATCACATTGGAGTGCAGATACAGGCCTAGGGAATTTTCCATTTGCCCATGTCACAAAACTTTTAAATTTCTCAAATGCCTCATCTTTATGTTTTAAGATGTAGATAAATGTGTATCTTGAGAAATCATCAATGATGGTCATTGCATACCTTGCTTGTCCAAGACTTGGAGCAAAAGGACCAATAATGTCAGAGTGTACAATTTCTAAAGGTCTAGTTGTAACTCTGTCACTGTGCTTACTCACAGGAGCTTTTAGTGTTTTGCATTCTTTGCAAACTACACAGTCTAAGTATTTATCACAGGGTTTTATCTTTAGGTTAGCACACAGCTGTGGCATTTGTGCTATATACTTGAAATTAGCATGACCAAATCTCCTGTGCATCAGGTGTACACATTGGTCATGATATGGCGTGTTGCCAACTGCAGCCTTGCAGCTTGGCTTCCTTGCATTTTGCACAATGTACAAGGAGTCTTTTAACATACCAGTAGCACACAATTTCCCATTTTTTCGTATCTTACAACCATTTTTCTTAAATGTTATGATATACCCTGTTGCAGCCAATTGTGCCATAGATAAAAGGTTTGATTGTAAATTTGGCACATACAACACACCTTTTACAGTTTCTCCTAAGCAGGATAAATACAAGTCACCTTGTCCCATAATTTTGGTTACAGACCCATCAGCCAAAGATACACTTTGTCTTTCAGTTTTAGACAGTGACACAAAAGAGCTTTTACAATTACATAAATGACAATTGGCCCCAGAATCTAACACCCATACATCAGAATTACCCTTCTCAGCAACCTGTGCAATTTGAGTTGTCTGAAGAGCCTTCTTCTGTGTTGCCCTTGTGTTCTTCTTCTCTGTCTTTCTACTCTTGGGTCTCATGGCACAGTCTTTCTGCAAATGTCCAGCTGAACCACAAGTGAAGCATTGCTGGCTGGCTAGCGCTGTGGCCTCAGGTTCCTTTCCCTTCTTTTCCCTCATTTTCTGGTATTGCAGCTTTCCTCTCTCTTCTCCCATTCAGCGAGTAAGCGCTGTGTAACATACGATGGGGTGAGGTCTGTTTCAGGCATAGCCTCCAGGGTACAAATCAGCGTGTCCCACGTTGCATTTAGTGAGGACAGGAGGTTATAGGATTTTGTGAGAGGTGTAAATTCCATTCCTCTCTCCTGCGACTCAACAAACAGCTGCTGAATATAATGCAGGTGCTCAGGAAGGCTATCTCCTTCTGCAAGGTAGGCTCTGTACAGCTTTTTCATCAGAGTAACTTTACTCCCTGCTGTTGCCTTTACATATAAGTCTCTCAAAGCGTCCCAAAGTTGCTTTGCAGACTGCATGCCTTGCACGTGGACTAGCTAATTGTCCTCAACTCCCAAGATAATGGTGGCTCTAGCCCGCTCATCCTGTCTCAGCCATTCAGCACTGGGATTTTGGGAGTTTTGCTCACCAATTGGCAGCCAAAGATTCTCTCTGCGAAGATACATCTCCATCTTCAGGGCCCAATTCAAATAGTTGGTCTCTGATAGGCGCTCCAGAGGCATCGCTGAGGGCTGGGAGGTAGCCATGGCTTCTTCCTTCTTTTGCAAGTCACCTCAGCTAGCTTCTTTGTCCTGTAGACCGGCAGTTGCTGGGAAATCTCCAGGCGGCTCCAAAGAAAATCTTCACAGGTCTTTGCTACCTGCCTTTAAATTGTGCATGAGGTGTGGAGCTGATCTCTCTTTTCTCTCTGGGTTTTACTGGGCTTACTGGGTTGCTCACTGGGCACATAACCTGTTGGCAGAATGCTGGGAAAGCCTTTAGCCCAGGAGAGATCAGAAAAGTCACACACCAAGCATTTCTATAAAAATAATTTATTTACAGAAAGCAAAACAAAAGCAAAACATATTTAAAGGACTTAGCTCTCATTGAGAGCAAGCCTGGCTTGCTACATATCGGCAGAGAGAAAAAAAAGAGGAAGTAAGAAACAAGTCCGGGCAGGTTTCCTCCCCCCAGGCAATTTGCATGAAGCACGTGCGAGGAGACAATCAAATACAACCTCTTCACCGGGCCTAAATGATTAGGTACAATAGCAGTCTTAATCGTTAGTAGGAAAACCTCAACAGATCCGCCACGGCGTGGGATGATGAGAAGCAGCGCCGTTTTGCCCATGGGCAATGCATCAAATGTGGCAAGTCCGGTCACCGGGCTGCGGAATGCCAGAAGGGCAAAACTGTTGAACGCCCATCGAAAGCACCTCAAAAGACACCTAACCCTCCCTGTCGGCTGACGGGGGCCAAGGCATCAGCGGAGGAGGAGGAAGATGTCTACCTCATGGGAGACGCTCTTACTGCCCTTGAGCAACCGGCAGGAAACAACTTCCACCTGTCTTAAACAGCGCCACTGGACAGGTGGTGGAGAATGGGCACAAAACCAACATGGTGAGTGCTGACTGCCCCATCCTAGCTGTAAAGATCAAGTTGGGCTCCCGCTCCAGAACTGTCGAAGTCTGGGCTTTGATCGACTCGGGGTGTTCCAGATGTTTAATCCACCCCAACTTAGTGGCTGCGTTGGAGCTGCCTTGTTTTCCCTTTCGCAGCCACTGGTTTTTCAACAGTTGGATGGTTCCACGGTGGGGGGGGGGCAGCCACTCAGTTCACTGGGGACGTAACATTGCAGATGGGGAGTCACATGGAAGTCCTAAAATATCGTTACACCAGTGGGTAACCCACTTGTGGTGCTGGGTATCCCCTGGCTGACTAGCTGCAACCCATACATCAACTGGAAAAAACGTACTATTACGTTTGATGATGGGTTTTACCAGGCTCCTGTGCCGGGGAAGTCCATCACTGTGGGGGTGGGGCGGGCTGAAATTGTCAATCCCCAGCCTCCCAGTCTGCCCATGGAAGGTCTGCCTGCCAGATACCAAGACTTTGCGGATGTCTTCGGGGAAGTGGAAGCAGACCAATTACCACCACCACCACCACCACCACCACCGCAAGACTGACTGTGCCATTGAACTTCTTCTGGACATTCCATTGCCCAAACCAAAAATCTATGCCATGACCCAGAAAGAACTGGCTGCCTTACAGGAGTTTATTGATAAAAACCTTGCAAGGGGTTTCATTGAACCAGCTAACTCGCCGGTTGGGGCTCCCGTTTTGTTCCGCGAAAAGAAGGATGGCACCCTTAGACTTTGCACAGACTATCGCGGGTTAAATTCAGTCTCAATTTCCAACAAGTACCCTTTGCCTCTTGTAAAAGACATGTTGGCACATTTGTGTACTGGTAAAGTCTTTTCCAAACTTGACCTGCGCGAAGCATACTACCGCATTCGCATTCAGGAGGGGGATGAGTGGAAAACAGCATTTAACTGTCCATTGGGCTTGTTTCAGTATAAAGTCCTCCCTTTTGGTTTGGTGGGGGCCCCGGGTGTTTTCATGCAACTAATCAATGAAGTGTTACATGATCATTTGTTTAAGGGGGTCTTAGTTTATTTGGATGATGTGCTCATCTATACCAAAATGAAGAAAGAACACGAGCGGCTTGTCAGACAAATCCTGACCAAGCTCAGGAAAGCTAAGCTTTATGCAAAGCTTTCTAAATGTGAATTTCATAAGTCTCAACTGGATTACTTGGGGTACAGGGTCTCTGATAAGGGTATTGAAATGGATCCTGCAAAAGTTCAGGCCGTTCTCAACTGGGAACGCCCTCGAACTCGACATCAGCTTCAGAGTTTTCTGGGGTTTGCCAACATTTACTGGTCCTTTGTTCAGGGGTTCGCAGAGATTGCACTGCCCCTCACCGATTTGTTGCGCACCAAGGGGCTTGGGGAGACGCACAAAGTAAAAAACCCAGGGGCCATGCTCAACTGGACTCCTGCCTGTCAGGCTGCTTTTGATAAGTTAAAATCTCTGTTTACGGCTGAGCCCATTTTGTCCCACCCTGACCCTGAATGTCCCTTTGTGGTCCAAGTTGATGCATCTGATTTTTCTATTGGAGCAATTTTGTTGCAAAAGGATTCCTGCAGGCTCTTAAAGCCTTGCGCCTATCTCTCCCGTAAGTTTTCTGAAACGGAGCGGTGCTGGCATGTTTGGGAGAAGGAGGCTTTTGCCGTTAAGGCTGCATTAGAAGCCTGGTGCCACATTTTGGAGGGGGCGACTTGCCCTTTCGAGGTTTGGACAGATCACCGCAACCTTGAGGCACTCTGAATGCTCAGGCATCTCAGCCCGAAGCAGATCCGCTGGGCTCAGTTCTTTAGCCACTTCAATTTCCAGCTCAAACTTATCCCAGGGAAGAAAAATTTTTTGGCTGATGCTCTTTCCCGTTTGCCGCAGGACGCAGAACCGGTCTCCGATGTCATTGGCACTGTGCTCACTGAACTTCAATTGGGTTTAGTGGTGGTCACCCGGAGCCGGGCTCGTGGGCAGCATCCTTCCCCCTCGCAAGCAGTTCAGGCAGGGAGCCCTTCGGGGCACAGGCAACCTCAAATGCCTGGTCGGTTGCGCACTGATTTTATCTCCGCTTTGAAATCTGATCCCTGGCTCCTTGCTAATCCTGACAAGGTTTCTTTTGAGCACAACCTAGCTTGGGTTGGTGACCGTTTGTACGTCCCTGAATCTCAAAGGGCTGCTGTACTGGCACGTTCCCATGACAGCAAGCAAGCTGGTCATTTTGGGTTTCTCAAGTCCCATTTAATCCGACGACAATTTTGGTGGCCCTCCTTGCAGAGGGATGTAAAGGATTATGTTGCTTCTTGCCCTGTCTGTGCTATGTCTAAAAGACAGTCGGGTAAGCCCCAGGGGCTTCTTCAACCTGTGGCTGACCCTTCTCGCCCTTGGGATGAGATTTCTATGGATTTTATTGTGGATTTCCCCCCCAGTCAGAAGAAAACTGTCATTTGGGTGGTCAAAGATTATTTCTCTAAGCAAGCACACATCATTCCCTGTGCGTCCATTCCCTCTGCGCAGCAGCTTGCCAAGCTCTTCTTGGTGCACGTCTACCACCCACATGGATGCCCCTCTCGTTTGGTGACTGACAGAGGGACACAATTTACCTCAAGGTTTTGGCGGGCTTTTTTGAAACTTATCGGGACTGAGCAGGCACTGTCAACCTCTTCGCATCCCCAGACGGACGGATCTACTGAGATCCTTAATGCCACCCTTGAGCAGTTTCTCAGATCTTATATTAATTACCACCAGGATGACTGGGTTGATTTGCTCCCTTTCGCTGAGGTTGCGTACAACAATGCTGTGCACTAAAGCACTGGTCAAACCCCCTTTTGGGTCGTTTCGGGGCGGGATTTTGTTCCCATTCCCGAATTTCCCCAGCCTCCTGCCCCAGCTGTGTCTCCCTGTGATTGGGGTTCTTGGCTCGCTGATTCATGGCCAGTCATTAAGAAGGCTCTCACTGATGCTCAAGCTTCTTATAAGCTTCACGCTGACAAGCACCGGGCCAGGCAGCCGGCTTTTCGGATTGGAGACCTAGTCTATCTTTCTACCAGATTCATCGAGTCTCCTCAACCATCCAAGAAGCTTGCTCCTAAGTTCATTGGTCCCTTTCCTGTCACTGAACTTATTAATCCTGTCACTGTTCGTTTGGATCTACCCCATAATTTGAAGCATTTGCACCCTGTTTTTCATTGCAGTTTGCTAAAGCCTGCCCATGACTCCTCTCGTTGGCATCCGCGACCTCCCCCCCCTGCGCCTGTTATGATTGATGGACAGCAGCACTTTGAGGTCAAGGAGGTTCTCGACTCTCACAAGCTTCATGGCACTCTGCAATACTTAGTTCATTGGAAGCATTTTCCCTATCCTGAGTGGGTCTCTGCTCGGGACGTGGTTGCTCCTGATTTAGTTCACCGTTTTCATGTTGCCTACCCTTCCAAGCCTGCTGCTTAATTTTTTTGGGGGAGGCGGTATGTCATGTTCATCATTTCAATGTGTTTGTACATCGTAACAGTTCGCATGCCAGAGTGTTGATGCGCGTTCCTGGCTGGGAGGGTGCTGCTGATAAACCTTGTACTGAAAGCTGTATCTCTCTGTGCCATGCAGGAATGTGTTTGGGTTATCTTTTTAATGTCAAGGTCTTTTTGCCCGTTGATCAGCAGAGCTCGTTAGGAGCACCTGGAAATGTGGGGTTGTGATGATTGAAGGGGGGGTGGGACGCTGTTTGTAACGGGGCTATTTAGTTTGACTTTAGGCACGCTTTTCTCATTCTCAGCCTTCTTTCTGTTTGCACTCTATTCTAAATAAAATCAGAACTTAAACTTCGATTTTGAGTCTGAGCATTTTATTTGGGTTCAGGCAATCATTACACTAGCACCCAATATGTGGTACAATTATAGTGCTTTGTAGATCCTAATTAAAATACAGACAGGTGAAACAGATGGAACAAATATTCTGCAGAGAGAACACTGTCACCGGAGAGAAAGTGGCTAAATTAAACCATATCTCCCTGCTGTGTTAGGTTTCTATTCACATAGATCTTCTTGGGGTAAAACAGAAAAAAATGTTTTGACCTCATTCTATTACATCACTATGCTGCACATTTTTTAAAAAATAACTTTTTATATTCTCAGTGGTAGAGAATATATAAGGCCACAGTTCTTTCTCATTTCATATGCCATCTATAAGATCATGGCATATGTAAAACTAGCTAGACATTCAGGTGTGAGACCCAGAAAATGCACCAGATTTTCCTTTCTCATATACTAATGTCCCCTTTAAACCATTAGGGACCATATGTGCTCTACACATTTTTTTCTTATAGTGTAATATGAAAGTGAATGTTTAAATAATAGTAGCATCTGCTTTTTTTTAAATGACAGGTGAGATGTATTATGGATGGTCCACAGTTCCCTGGTATCCTAGCAACATGAAACGAACATTCCTGGGGCTGAATACAGAGGAATTCTTATTGTGGAGAATAGAGTTGGGTAGGATCCAGGATAACTCAGTACGAAGTACTGTGTTACAGTTAGGAGAGCTAATCAAGCTATTATTTCTGAACATAGGTCAACTCTCAAAAATGCCCCAGCAGACAGGCAACAGACCTGGAGGAAGTATACTGGGTGAAGGAGGAGGTAATAATGATGAGTGAGCCCCACCCTCAGCCAGCGGGGCAGGTGAATGACGATGCTGGCAGTGAGTGATCACGGAGCCCTCTCCTGACCTTGTGATTGGCAGTAGCCAATAGATAGCCATAGAGAACTTATACAACAACAACAGTAACAAAACATGGTACCTAGTGCCGCTAAAGCCAAAATAGAATAGACAAAGTGGCACAATTCTCACCCCAACACAATAAAAACAGTACAATATCAGCCATGCCAAGCCCCTTGCTGAAGAAATAAAAGCAGGAGATAGCCTATAATGCACTCCAGAGTGGCAGATCTAACCAGGTAGAGCTGGCCGAGCCAGGCTTTCTTCTCTGATTTAAATGAGCCATCTGGGCATCACGGGATCGATGACTTCTCAAGAAGGAATGGCTCCTGACCCTATCAGCAACCAAAACACGTTAGATCATATCTGTGGCAAAAATTATGGCAGGAGAAGAGGGAAAGTGCTAGTTTAAAAGAAGCTGAGAATGGCTGTAAACCCCTTCAGCTGTGGGCTGGGGTGAGAAGAAGGTGGAGAGGAAGGAAAACGACATGGCAGGAAAAAGTGGTTACCAGGACATGTTTGTTCCACGCTGCCATGATAGTCTTGCAAAGGATTCTATGTGTTTGCAACAGCATTTCTCAGTGTCTATTTATTTCAGCCTGCTTATATTTTACAGTTGTTTTGGACAAAAAGAAACAGTATTCACTGCTTGGTTATTTTTGGCAGTATGGCATTTATTCCTCCAAGGCTATTTTAAGGAAGAGAAGTGGGGAAAAATACTGTAATTTTGAGATTATTACTAATGACAAACCAAGAAGTTAAGCGAGAATGGTACAAAGTCATTAAACACACACATATACTGTACATAAATACATGTGGGTACTAAGTTTACCAAAGGAAATGAGAATATCACAAAGAAGGATGTTGTTTGAGAGTGACTTGTCACTGAAATCAAAAGTAATCTCAGATCAAACCGACAGTTGAGGTGTATGGATATGGCATCTGAAACAAGCAAGATGAAACAGTATGTCCTAAAATGCTAGAAATCTGAAATCTGGTCCCTGCCAGCCAGCTTTTAATAGTGGTAACTGCAGCAGATGTGTTCAACTCTAGCACAAATAGCTCGGGAAAACCAATCAGTGCTTGATCTGATGGTCTTAATGAAGCCATTTGATCAAAACAAGACCTGTAAACAACCTAGATTGCTGCTGCTGTTGTTGATATAGCACTTTGATGATGATGACAGAGAAAATTTAGAGTTCCTTCCACTTCCCCTTGACTCAAAGACAAAACTCCTTGGACTATTTGCTACCAGAGCTACAGAAGCATCTTGAGAAAAAACAAATACAAAAACAAAAACAGAATTTTAATTCAGAAAGCTCACCCAGAGTTTTGTATCTTAAAATGATATGATGACATTTAAAGCCAGAAAAAAACTATGGATAATATCAGTATGGAGCTAAAAAAAAGTCCTTTCCAAAGGCAGAATATAGTGGGACAATGTCAGTAGTAGAGGTAGCATTTTTTTCTCTCTCCTGCCTTTTACATTTTCAGTTTCTTTACAGAGGTCAATTAGATTTGCTTTCTGGCATCTGTTTAAGATTGCAGTCTTGATTCCTAATACATCCATAATCTTATCTGTATTGGTTCTCAGTCAGTCAGTTGGTCATCATGGACCAAATAAAGAGTGACTGCCCCATTGAGGTAATTATTAGCAAGCATAATGCAAATTTTGGACATGTGATGGAAGAGGATGAGAACCTAGAAAAAATGACTATGTTTGGTATGATTAAAGGAAGCAGAAGAAAGGAAAGATCAAAAGCAAGGAAGATGGATGGTATCAAGGAGATTAATGGAATGGACTAGGAAGAGTTGCAAGTTATTGCAAGAACAGGTTGAGACTGTGAGTCCACAGAGTCACTAGGAATCAAGCACGGTTCACTGGTAGCTAACTAGGCCCCACCGAAGATAATAAAATTTTCCTTTGAATAAATATTCTAAAGATTGGGCTTCAGTTTTGAAACAATGAAATATTTTGTAAATTTTACCTAAAGCTTACCTTTAGCTATATTTAATGATAAAAACATATATCTTTCTCCAATGCAGCAATATTGTACTATACAATACTATCAAATATTGGACTTGGAAAACAGGTTCAAATCTCTATTTAGCCATGAAGATTTATTTGAAGCCATTTGCCCCATAAATAGTTAAGTCTGGAATGCCCATGATCTGCTGTAATTCTAAACTGTCTTCCCTCCCTTTCTCTTCTCATTATATTCCTTAGGTTGGTGCCCAGTGACCAATTAGTGTGACATGGAAAAAAAATTCTCCTACTTTTTTTCTACCTTTTTTTCTCTTTCACCAGTTTGGTGAAAGAGAATTTGCTTTCAGAATTTCTTTCAAAGAAGAACAGGTTTCCTGGATACAGGGTGATATTCTTGTAATTTTATCCCAGGCAGCAAAGGGCGGGGGTGTTGTTTGAATGTTCTTTTTATTATTCAGTCATTCCTCTAGGGCTCTGCATCTTCCCAAAGGAGGATACGATATAGGGATTTTTATAGGCTTTTTCAGACTGGGAAGTATGGGCAGCGAGAAATGCTTCAGAGTAATAGAAATATGTGTAACAGTACAGCACCAATAGAACTGCCCTCTGCCATCTCCAATGCAAAAGAGAGAGATTAGAAAGAAATTCTCAAGTATGTTGAAGAGGTGGTTAAAAAAAAAACCAGAAAGAAAACTTCTAAAAATTGCAAGACAGATTCTATGAATTCTTTTCTACGGAGATCAAGTAATTTTCCATCTCATTTCCCCACCAAGGTTTTACAGCCCATATTGTTTCTCATCTTTATTAATTCTAGGCATGCTAACATTATGTTTAACAGAAAGAGAACTGATTTCCAGAGCAGTATGTTAATTTAGGCTGGAACAGGCTTTAATAAATAAAGTCAGGATCTAATTAAACAATTAATTTTGAGTTCAGTAAATGCCCATTAAACACTGATTACATAAAATCAAGGCCTCCTTAAGATACCATTTAATAGTATGGAATACAGAGTCATTTGTCGAGATGAGTGGTGAAGAAATGTGATAAATAAATAAATAAATAAATAAAATAAAATATTCGTATGAAATAAAAAATGAAGAGATTATGCTAGACAAGGTAAAGAACTGGATGGTATTCAAAATCTTTTTTCCAACACCCAGAAGGAAAATGCAGTGGCTGGAGGAACAGCAGACAAAGGAGTAACAAATTAGGAGTCTAGTAGCACCTTTTCTGATTAATAAATTTTATTAAAAAGCATAACTGGTTCTCAGGAACTGGTTCTCTTGGAATTTCTTCAAAATAGACTAATTGGAAGATGAAAAGCCAATCAGGAACCAATTTTCCTGGACTCCCGTGACATGAACTAATCAGAGATCATCTTGCCAGGTACAAATACAAGAGCCCGGTCAGTCCCTAGGTAGGGTCAGACCTGGTTAGTATTTGGATGGAAGACCATCAGAGCTGTAGGTTAGAGAAGGAAGTTTAAAAAAAAGAAAACAGGAAAAAGGCAATAGCCAGTATTATTTCCAAGGGTACTATTATAGAAATCAATATGTCCATTTGTTTGTCCAGAGTCAAGCGCAACTCAATTTCTACAATTAGGAAGAAAATGTCCTTCTACCTGAGGTCCATTGGGACCTGTTGTAGGTGCAGCATGTGTTCTGCCACTGGCTCATAAGCCGCATGTGATTCTAGATGTGTTTGGATTATAAGTTCTTCCAACTTTAAACCTTGATATATTTCTGCAAGGCTACTTTGCACTGATCTTATTACATGACAGTTTTCTTCTGAAAAGACCTCAGTTACCCCTTTAGCAAAACAACTGTACAATCTTAGTTACTTTTTAATAGTGGAGGAATAAAAAGTTGTTTCTTGATTTTACTGCTCTAAGAAACAGTTTGCTTTTGAGAAAAGGAAATGAGTGGAAGATTCAATCATAACTGGATAGACTAAAAAATAATGGAAGTTCACTTATTCATGGTTAACTTTAAGGCTCATTGATTTCAGCAGATCTCCTCTAAAGTAACCCAATCCAAATCCAATTCAGCTGTAAAAGTGGCACAGATGCATAGTCGGTTGAGACAAATAAGAAATCCCCAGGACCGGCAGAGCAGTCCAAAACCATATAAACACAATTATGCCAAGACACCTATTTTTACAGAGCTTCAGCTGTTCTAACTGCACAGAAGGTATCTGGGGCTCACCTGTACCCCTTCAACTTGTACTTACTGCATTAAACACTACTTGCTGCCTTTCCTTTTTGTCAATCACAGGAAGCAAGGATTAGAAAATCTTTAAACCAAATCATATCTATTTCCCATTCCCTACTGGAGTTAATAATTTCCTGCAACAGGAAAGCCATTTAGTAGGTAAGCTTTCTCCCAACAAATGTTATTAAACATTGCTCAAAGTCTTTGGTAGCTGCTGAGCTAAGCAGACAGCTTATTTATCTGCCGTTTCTATTGTTGCTTAAAGATACAAAAGAAAAGGACCCCTACAGACCACATTCAATGTTTGGTTCATTTTATTCAAATTCATTAACACCGTTTGGCTTTAGTGTACAAACTTCCCTATTGGCAAGAAAGCAAGAGAACTGCAGAAATATGAATATTGGGGATTTCAGAGACACTTCTCTGTAGTTTCATGGCAACAATATAAAAATGCTTTGCTACTGCCTTCTCACAGGTCATTTTCAGCTTCCTACTCTAACTATAGCCCAGGGATTTCCTAGTGGTCTCCCATCCAAGTTCCAACCAGGACTTCCTCTGTTTAGCTCTTCAAGGCAGCTAAGCCCTGCCACTTTTTGTGGGCTCACTTAATTGACCATAATATTAACAACTGCACCCAATTATCTTATTAGCTTCATAAGATCAGCTCATGTTGGCCAGATGCCATCTCCTGCTGTGGGTATCTCACAAAGATTAGAAATAGTTTGGAGTTTAACAGCTGGAATTTATTCTTCCAGAACAGGGGGACTTAAAGTCATTTGCTTGTGCCTTTTCCCTAGCAAGCTTTGGGAAGGCCCCTAATTCCCCTGTCTCAGATAACACTCAATATTAACTATTACATATGTTGGGTAAGCAAACTATT
The DNA here is from genome assembly GCF_035149785.1 of Candoia aspera. NCBI lineage: Eukaryota > Metazoa > Chordata > Lepidosauria > Squamata > Candoiidae > Candoia > Candoia aspera. The sequence goes on along the minus strand of NC_086156.1, from coordinate 25,203,517 downwards.
GCCACTATAGATTTTTGCTTGTGCTGTCTGTATAGCGAATAGTGCTTTTCCATAATATGAAGTTGAAGCAGGTTTGATGTGGGGAGTTAATACGATTAGTTGCAGAAGTCTTTTACTCATCCAACCATTTGTTTATTATGATATGCTATAAAAATATTTCTGTACACAATTTCTGCAAAGAAAGCTGCAGCTAAAGAATACAGAGACAGTAATAGAAATGAGCTAGCTCCATAGTGAAATCCTGAAAAACTAAATATAAATTAATTCACTGATAATATTCTGCAGGTTACTTGCTATTGTATAAGCATGTTTGTTTGTGGGTATCAAGCTCTTGAGAAGCTGATTTTTTTCCCTCACATAAAGGTTGATCCTTCATCATAAATAACCTCCATGCAAACCTGGCTGTCAATAAATAAGAGCTACTTGAAATTTGCAATTACTGATTTATTTTTATGATGATATTCTGAGGAAAAAAAGATGTATCGGAGGGATCAAGTAGTCAAGTACATCATAGCATTACAAAAAAGGCATTTGATTGGCCACCAGCTGAATTGTAAGGGTTCTCGAGGTTGATAATTTGTTCAACTTTTCCAGAGGGGAAATAGTGCTCTTCGTCGATTGTAGCAAAAACAATAATGTTTTCTAGCACCGCAAGAACAAAGCTACTTATTATGGTACATGATTTGGTTCTTGTAAATCCAGTTCATCGTGCAACTGTTGATTACTGGAAAGGAACAGAGAATGAAATAGTAATCCCTTAGGTTTCTTCCACATGGCAGTATCAAAGCATGCTTCTCCACTATGGGAGCTGGTGTAAAAATGTGCTGAAAGCAAAACAGGGGTTCTCTCTGCATGAGAAGCAGAAACAGGGGGAGGAGAAAAATGGGGTGGGAAATATTCAGTTGGTATTGGATGCCCACAGCTATGTCAAGAGAAGAAGAGAGAGAGAAATAGCTGAGTTCCCCCTTGTCTCCTTGCCATTTTTCCTACCAACCTACCTCCTACCAACCAGGAGCAGGGAGGAGAGAACAAACGGGGAACATAGACAGCTGCAGAGGAGGGAGGTACTGTACAAGAAAGTCAAGATGGCGACCGTGACCATGTGATCAAAGCCGCCTTGCAGGCACCATGCATGTAAAAAAGGACCAGGTTTCAATTGTGCCATCATGGCCACCATCTTGACTTTCTGGGCCCCCACCTGTGACTGCCCCTGGAGCTTCTGTGGGTCAGTTCTCTAATTCTACAAGGTGATTCCTGTGGCACCAGAAGAGCCATTCTTCTCTCTCTTCTTGCCATGAGTGTCAAAAGAGAAGTGGAAGGGGGTTGCAAAAAGAAGTGAGGGAGGCACTCTTTTGGGGGCCAGTTCTCCCAGTACCAGAAATACCCTCTTCCTCTCTTCAGCTACTATACCCTGCAATGAAGAGAAAGAGGGGAAGCCACTATTTTGGGTGCCAAGACCTGCTACCCCTCCTTCTCTCCCTTTCCTGTGAGGTGGGGCTAGGAAGCAGCTCTTCGTTTGGTAACCCCCACAATAAAGAGAGAAGGAGGGAAAGATTTTTCTGATGCCCCTGCTTGGCATGGGGGTTGGGGAGAATGCCAGGTAAGCCGCCCCGTGGAAGACGAGGGGTGGCAGCAGCAGCCACTGAAATACTGCCCCAAAGGAGGAGGCAGGGCCAGGAGGAGGAAACCCAGAGGGCTTCTGGGCCAGGAGGTTTGGGACCTCCTGTCTTCCATGCTCAGCCAGTGGATGAACATCTACTGGGTGCGAATGGGTTGAAAGAATCCAAAAAGAGCCATGCTAAGTCCTCTCCTGCAGTTGGGGATCATTTGGTGAATTTCTGACCAGAAGAGTTCAGGAAACCTAATTTTGTTGTTAGAAACGTTTGAGACCAAGATCCTGTCATCCTAGCCCAAACACTCACAGTAAGCATTTTATTTTCAGGGTGCAAAGTGTAAATGGTGAAATGAAGAGTTCAAAGCCAAGGTGCCTCTTTTGTCCTACTGAATGAGAGATCAGATACGCAAGAAACATGATTGATTTAATATGATGCCTCTTTTCTCCTTCCTCTGTTCCTACAGAGGTGAATTGCAAAGGGTCACTCATTGATTTATTCTTCTAAAGGAAGCATTCCTAGATTGCCATGTTTCTGTTCTTTCTGGTGCTCTTTGCTCTCATGTGTCCTAATTTCATATTTATTTATTTATCAAATTTTTATCGCTGCCCATCTCCCCTCTGAGGGGAGAGATATGTAGGTATTTAGGACAGATGCATGGCTGAATCACTTTCAGCTCTCACAATCTGGAAACCTTTGATCGCCAGAATGTGCAAGGAGATAAAAAGTCATACAGTACTGCTTTGGGGAAATGTAAACTGTAACAAGGGAGATTTGAAAGCAGTTTTGAAATCTTATTCTTATAAATACACAATGTAATACTACCTTGAATTCAGTTTTGGGGATGGATGATAGTCTTGCTGGGGCCCCAACTGAAATTACGTATATTGAAGTCCAGGTCTTGATTTTTGTGCTTTAAAAGAATGCTGTAAGACTTCCAGGTTGGGAGCTGAATCAAGGCAGAAAGGAAAGAAAATTGCAGGGTATTTAAGCCTGCCCCCAGCAAAAAAAGCCTTTTCCCCAGAGCAAATAACAGCACAAGGACAACCTAAAGCTGGGTGAAACCCACCCTCCCCAGTTCATGGGACCACTTATTCCCTGTAAAAGTGTGGGTCTGCTATGGGCTGGGGTGAAAGTGTAATGAACTTGCAAGAGGCAAATCAGATTCTAACAATTGGGAGAAGGGGGACTGAGGTTTTAAAACATTTTTATTGTTGTTGTTGTTGTTACCAATACTCTTATTTGGAAAAGACTTAGCATCTCTTTAGACTGCAACTGAAAAGGAAGGCACCATATCCTCTGTAAGGAGAGGATTTGAGCCAGAATGAGTTGCTTTTAGCCTAGGAGACCTACCCAGGACTCTGACTGGGTTTGGTTTTGACTTGTGGATCAATAGTCTTCCTAGCCCCACCTCACAGGAAAGGGAGAGAAGGAGGGGTAGCAGGTCTTGGCACCCAAAATAGTGGCTTCCCCTCTTTCTCTTCATTGCAGGGTATAGTAGCTGAAGAGAGGAAGAGGGTATTTCTGGTACTGGGAGAACTGGCCCCCACTCTTCTATATGTTTCTCTGTGAGTAACCCTCTTTTGGAATTAGAGCTTGGACCTTATAACTATGTTTTCCTGTTCCCAGTCTGACTCAGGAGAGGACAGCAGCTTGGCTATGCGCAGTGCCTGGCCACAGTCCTGAATGTTCCTGGAAATGGCGTTTGATTCTAATGCCGCATCATCCCTAGAGGCAAATTTTGTGGGTGGGAAGTTGGCTTCCTTCCTTTTGGGTTCTCTTTAGCAGCCCATGAAAGCTTTCACCACAATATATTAATGCAATTCTTTTATTGCCCCCTTCCTCTTAAACCACTGAAATGTCTGTCCAGTTAAGCATTTCGGTTTGCTGCTCCTTCAGTATGCCTGCATCATAGATTGGTTGATGGGTGTCTGAATCGGGGATAGGCTGTTTAACTTTTGTACCTCCATCTCAGTCTCTGAGTATCAGTTTAGACTATATGCAGACAACACATATTATTTATTTATTTAGTGCATTTTAATCCTGTCTGTTCCCTGGGAGGTGAAGGGAAAACAGGGATCTTCCTCATTTCATTCCCACAAAAACAGCCATGACATATATTGGCTGAGGAAAAATGTGATTGTTCCCAAGTCATCCAGGGAGCTCTGGGGGTGAGTAGGGACTTGAACTTTGGTCTCCCTGTGCTTCAACTCAGGCAGCTTAGCTGTTATACTACGTCCGCTTAATATTCCTTAAATTATGGTAGAATAGGCCAAAAATCCTAGTCCCTTTGGAAATATCATTACATCATCTCTGGTTACTTGCACTGTTATTGCTGCAAGAATATTATTCACTCTGCGCTGCTGGTATGGACCTATGTCTGTTCCTTGGTGGGAATAACGTAACTGAACGCTTGCTGTTTGTCTATTGGTTCTGCATGACTCTGTGTAGAATAGGTGGCTCAGTGCTAATGGGGTAAATGCTATTGACCTATTGCTCAGCCACATTTCCAGTTCTTGCTTAATCAAATTTCTGCACATGTTACTCATAACTATGCAAAAATGTGCCTACAGTTATATAAAACAGTATTTAGGTGTCACCACACAGTATCATTTTCAATTCATCATCATCATAAGCATTCTCCTATCCCTTAAGATAGTTGAAAAGTTAGTATAAACTATTTTCTTAATTTTACAGCAGAGAATATAGCTCAATGTCTTCTTTTCAGATGTTTTGTTTCCAGAAATTTTCAACACCCTTTCCAACTTATATAACATTTCTTTGAAGTACAATGCTCAGCAATTAGTACAATTTTCCAGACCAAGTTTTAAGATAATGGGCGTAGTAGAACACTGCTGTTGCTTCTCCATTTTTGAAATAATGGTTGTGCTTATGTACAACATTAATTTCTGCACATTAATTTCTGCACATCAATTTCTGTTATCCATTAGTCCAACTTCTAGCACAGGTTGTTTCCTCCTGATTCTGCATATTAGGTCCCTATGGAGCATGGAATCTTTGTCTGTAGCTTGGACTCTTAAACAAAGACTCCTGTGTCATCTGGTATAGAGCATAATTATTTGAGAATAACTATTTTATAATTCAAACTCAAAGTAGTCATGACAAATACTGTATTAATCAAGGCTATAATCCTGGTTTCTGGGAAAAGTGGCCAAGAGACCATTGGATTTTTCAGATTTTCCCCTCCATTTCAGAAAAGGTTCTGGTACTGGAGGGGAAAGGTATTGACCAAAAAGTTCTCCTAGAGCTTTCAAGTCCAAGTAGTTCCAAAACTGGAGGGTACCCTCAGGCCTTTGCGGTAGGCCAGCTCAGGAAACAGACACTACAAGGATCACAAAAATGTTACTTTATTGTAGAGTCTAATAATGTAATCTTGAAAACTTGCTGGAGTTTTCCTCCGCCCCTCTTATGTCAAACAGAATCAAGGTGGGTTTATTTTGAGTTACTTTCTCATTGTTCTCCTTTCCCAGGAGTAAGTTGTTATTTCTTTTCTCTTAATGCCTCCTGCATACCTTGGTTAAGGTTATCTCCACATTCTTATACAGCAGGTTTCCCCTAATTGGTCAGTACTGACCCCCAAGGGTCAATGGGACTACCCAAGGGTTGATGTTGTTGTCATTATTATTATTAGTAGTAGTAATATAACTATTAGTTGAAGTAGTATTTATTAAATTATTTTCATTTAATAAATTTTGGGGGGTTGGTAAACAATCTGAAACTTTATAAAGGGGTCAATGAGCTGAAGAGTTTGGGGACCCCTGCTCTACAGGTACCAGTAAAAACACCCATATGGGCAGGATCTAAATTTGCTGTTTTCAATGCTCCTCCAATAATAAGCCATGCCTTGAAAATGGGAAAAATGTTTACCAGCACTTGAGGTGCTATAAAAAATAACCTTCCACCAGCAGATTGTTAGACACATATCTCAGACCTCTCCAAGAAATGAAAAGGTTGTTCTATATGCTGATAGTCCATGAAAATTAAAATGACAAACGTCACAAAGATATTCAAGCTGTATGACAACCACAACAAGACTTTTATGAGCTCAAGGGGGGAAAGACTCAAAGTTACCTACAATGGAAGAATGGATGGTAAAGTTAATAGAGTTGGCTGAGATGGCGAAATTGACAGCTTTGATTAGAGAAAAGACATTGACTAATTTTATGGTGAATTGGAAGCCCCTTTTGGACTTTTTGCCTGAAACAGAAAATAATAAAATTATGATATATGGATTTGATGATTAATAATATTTCTTGACTATAGAAAAAATGGATGTTATGCTGTAACCTCAGAGTAAGAGTTTAATGAAAGCTTTACCTGTATCTGTTGTAAAAGTCGGAAGTTACTCCTTTTTCTATTTCTGTTCTTTTCCTTTTTTCCCCTGCACCTCTGTTCTCTTTCTTTTTCTTTATTAGTTTCTGTTAGATTTTATCTCTCTTTTTGAAGTGTAATAAAGCTATTATTAAAAAAAGACATTCAAGCTGTAATAGGCTTAAATACTTCTCATATTTACATGGGAGTACTGTAAGTTCATTAATCACAGTGTGACTTATTTCTGATTAAGAAATGCACAAGGTTATGCTTTAGTATCTGTTATAGTAAGTCTTTCAAGAAAGAGTCATTTGGCCTCCGCAGTCTAACCTAACATTTATTATAACGTAATGTTGCATCAGATGCAGAATGGAATGCTTTCCCCAGTTCTGCTTAGAGGCAGAAGACTAGAATATATGAAAGATACACAAAAGATCTATTACATTTCTGTTCAGAATCCAAATGGGCAAAGGCCATTTGAAATACCAGGAATTTGGGATAATAATCTTACTAGAATTTCTGGGAGAGAACCTTGAACATGACTGGGTCCTACATAGGAAAGTTTCCTATTGTGATGGGCAAAAAGAAACTTGAACGTGATTCAGTCTTACAGTTAATTAAATTTCAATAGAAGAGAATATATGTAGCTCAGGGTTGAACTGTGGAGGCCCAGGTGTTCTCTGAGCTTGGTTGTTTGCTTGCAGAGGTTTCATTACCCAACTAGGTAACATCATCAGTGCTGGTGAGTGTGGGGTTTGCTCCCTGTTTATATGCAGTAGCTCGCCCTGCCAGTGTTGGTGCGGGTGTGGTTTTCTCTTTGTCTGGTGTTCATCCCTGCTTATCTGGGTGTAGGCTGCTGGAGGAGATTAGTTCTGGTCTTTTTGTTCCCTTCTTAGCTTTTTTATTGTCTCTTTCGAATGGTGTATAAATGTGGTCTATCTCTGTGTGTCTGTCGATGGCTGAATTAAATTTACTGATAACTTCCGGTTCAGCAATTTCATGCTTGAGCTAGTACTTACTGATACATTGAATTCTATCTGTGTTCATCTTCAGCATTCTTTTCTTGAAGCATTGTGACTTGCAGGTCATTTGCAGAGTGTTCTTGGAAATGAAACTGTTCTCCCATAGAATGCTGCCATTCTTTGTCAAATTTGTCTCAATTCATTTACTGAAGCTGGGCTATTTGTCCTCCATGAACCCAGGAAGAGGAAATGATGGAAGATGATGACTTCTATCCCACTGTAGGGACATCCAATGAATGAACCCCTGCAGGCAGGAGTGCTAAAGGATGGAACAGAAGGAATGCAAAAGAATGAAGTGGTATCTACAGCTTCAGCTGGTCTCAGATTATGCTTTTTTCTACTTTTATCTCTGTAAGTAAAAAAAGGGGGGAAGAACCCTCAGAGTGGAAGACTAGCACAACAGTGATAGCAGTGGCCTAGCACTTGTCCTATGCTAGCTTTTCATTCACAGGGAACTATGTTGGATTGCTTCTAATGTGGAGCAGTTAACAGTTAACAGAGATGCACATAGAGTGAAATGGACTTGGGAGTGGGAAAAACAAGCAGTGTATGTGTATATACAGGTTAGGTGATATAACGTGAAAGTGGCTGTCTCTACTAATAAATAATATTTCATCCATATTGCTACTCAGTGTCACTCTTGGAACCAACAATAATTGGTTGCTTGCTAATCTAAATTTAGCAAGTATGTGCCACTTACTGGACTCCTGAAACCATTTCCAAAAGGTCACTACTGCAGCTGTCACCTGCCATAAACAGTTCTGTCTCTTTCTTATCCCAGTATGATGGAATAGGTAACACTTCTTCTCACAGTTTATGATTGCTATTCTGGCACACTGTGCTGGGTCGCAGACACATTGACAGGACAGGACTTAATTATATTTATATTTGAAAAGTGTATTTCATTCAGGAGGTAAGGGAAGTGTGTGTGCATGTGTGTGCATCTGCACAAATGTCCTGTAGGAAAGCCTTGGGGAAGTGACATCTGGACTTCAAGTTGATCAATGGTGAGAATTTGGGGAATTGAAATTCATGTATCAGGAAAGTTCCACATTTGGGAAAGTTGCTAGATGGTAAGTAAAGTTGAATGGAGTGACCAGCCTGATTAACTTCAGGTCAGAGAAGTAATCTGAACCTAAACATCTCCACTCTTAGACCAAGACTCCATCCACTACATAACAAAGACTACAATGTTTAGTTCAAGGGAATAATTATTAATAGGTGTCTCCACTTTTTAGCAATATTTAAATTTGAAAGTAGAAACAGATTTCTACTGTTTCTACAGATTTCTACAGATTTTTGACTTATTAAAAAAAGTCATATTTGAACATATATGATTATCTTTTTTGCAACCTCACAATCAAGGGGAGGAATGAACCAAGAGGTAACAATTTCATCCAATTTTAATTAAACAAATTGGATTATGCTTCCTTGATTAATATTACCTTGATTGGCAAAGACTGATGATTTTAGAAGCAGCCACTACAATTGCCTTTGAGAACCGACAATTCAGCAGTTCCTTTTTGCTATTAGATTTGTCTAGGTTACTAATAAGGGAAAGATGTGCTAAAAATTCCAAAGTTAAGAGAGCATAATGTACACCGTTATTATTATGGCTGATTGTGCAGTCAGCCAGATGTTCAGACAGGAACATTTTAAGTACAACATAAAGTTAGAGTTAATGGCATTACCATTTTAATTACTATTCTTTCTTAGAAAGATTACTTAACTGGAATATACTTGTTGAATAATTGAGTTGCTGAAGGATCCATCTACCCACTCTGAAAAAATGCTGTTTTCTGTTAATATCCAGCTGCTGTCTGCTATAATGGTGGTCCCCTGTGGACAGCAAAAGAAACCCTTTTTTCTTTAGGGCCACTTTGAACATTCAAAATGTACTACAAAGATGAGCTTTCTAGAATAAAGAAAATGGTGGCTTTCCAACTCTTTTCACCCCACATAATTTTAACCCTTGTCTGCAAATGCAGACAAAATAAAACTGATTGTCCAGCTGGCAGTCCTTGTCATTTGAGGCTGTGTGTAGAAGGGTGTGGATGTGGGTGTGGGTTTGGGTGTGTGGTTAATTATTATTATTAGTCACAATTCCTTTCCAAATTGTATACCACAGGGAAAAAAGAGTGAAGTGACAAACCATGTACTGAACATGACTTTTCCCCCCAATTTTAATATGGGAAAACTGAGAACAATTGAACTGAATTATTGGAATGGACTGTTTTATGATGAAATATATTAGCTGCTAAACGTACTGTACAATGTGTGAAAAATCAAATGACATAAATTCAATTGTTGTGAATGTTGGTTTCCAGGCAACTGGGAGAAACTTTGGTCCCATAGAGTGTTAAGAAACTAAATTTTAGGTAGTCATTGTGAAATGTATTAATTCTTTATTACAAGAATTTGTACACCATCCATGTGGACCCCCAAGTCACAGACCTCAGTAGAAAAGTCTCCTCTGTGAACAAGAACTCTGGAGCTGAAAGAGTTCTTTAGTGCTTGAATAGCAACTCCATCTGGCTGGGATTCGGCTCCAGCTAGTTTCACCCCATCCTGACCCCTACCCCCAGGCTCTGGAACAAGATATCCACAGCATTTCCATTGTGGCCTGGAGGGGCAATATAAAACTAGGTATTGTTAACATATTTATCATGCTGCACACTGAATTAATGGATGTCCTCCCCCAGTAGTGTCATGTAAATGTTAAAAAGTAGGGCTGGCACCCCGTATGAGAGCAACCAGTAGGCTATCTTTCCTCCCCCAGCCATTGACTGAAAAGGCTCTGTCTTATAGAAGTTCTGTTTGTTTCTTCCACTATGAGCTGAACTTCTATAAAACAGGGCCTTTAATCTCCATCTCTTGCAGATGGTTCAGAACTGATGTTACTGAAGGCTGCCAATGTTGGAATTATCAGGGGTCAACTCAGCATTGTCTCACGAGCATAGTAAGAGGGCTTATCTGGTAGGTGTGACTCTATTGTGCTTGTGGGAAGTCACACGGGTCACCTGATTTCATCTTCCTCCTCCTTCTTGAGTCTGGAAGACACACAGTCTCCATCTTTTACCTCATGGGCTGGCATGCAGGCAGGAGGGCTGCATAATGCAGGCTTTGTCCTCTAGCATCTTGCTTGCACACAGACTTTCTATTCCACATAGAAAGTGTCTACAAAGAATCAGTGATGACGTGCCTTTCTACCATGAACCTACCTGTATCCAGATCTGCTGAATAAATGTAAGCTACTTCTACTTTTCTTCATCTAACTGCTATGTGAATACTGAATTTATTTCTGAACATAATTAAGCTTGATGTGCAAATTCTTTTTTGGCCCACGCTTCTACTCTGCAAGATTGCCGTTAGCTGCTTGGAGTTCTTTTATTAACATTTAAAAACTCCATCAGCCAAGAGGTCCAGTAGAACCAGGAACTGCTCACTTCCCCATCCAGGTCCTGATAAAGGTCATTTTCAGGGACCAATGTTGTCTCTGTCCCATGCTAAAGCCTGAATCCTGATTGAAGTGACCCAGATGATCTTCTAGGATGCTCTGTATTTGACTCACTACTACTGGCACACCAACTCTTCCCCAAAAGGGAAGATTGGGACTGGTAAGCAATTTTCCAAAATAGCTAGATCCAGCAAAAGTCTCTCAAGGAGGGGTTATACCACAGCTTTTTTTCTAGGATGTTGGAATTCCAAAGTGAGGCATTGACAGCCTCCTGGATTCAATTCACCACGCCTCCCCCAGCCCTATGCAGGCAGCAAGGGAGGCATCAATCTAGCTCACAACTGGCAGAAGTCATCCTAGAGACCCTCACTTTATCAGCATCCACAGACCAAAAGGAATCTCAGATAACATGATCAGATGTTCCAGACTCCTCTCATGTAGAATCAAGACCCTGGCAAATCTGAACGATTGGCACTTCTGTTGCCAAAGTACCAATCAAAGAGAATATTTGTAGCTCAGGGTTGAACTGTGGAGTCCTTGGTGCTCTCTCAGCCTTGTGGTTTTCTTGCAGTCATTTCATTGCCAGACTAGGCAACATCTTCAGTGTGAAGAGGGAGTGGGCCTTGCTCTCTGTTTATATACTGTGGTTTGTCCAGCTTGTGTTGGTGGAGGTGTTGTTCTCTCCTTGGGAATTCCTTGATTGGGCTGTTGTTTGTTGCCAAAGTGCTGTGCAAACAGATAATGAGTCCAAAGAAAGGGGGGGCATGTGGGATTTCAAGAGCTGATTCACTTTAATACAGTTTATCTAGCAATGGGGAAAACAGAGAAATGAAAATATAGAGGTTACGTACAGTGCAAGGCTTTTTGGCAAGGCATGTATAAGGTTGAAAAGTATGAGGCTTCTCTAAAAATGTTTCATCCTCCAGCAAGGAAGGCAAGAGACCTAAAGACATAACTTTCACACCCATACACACCCATGCTGGGGGGCACTTTGGCAGTTTGCAGTCTACATCTCAGCTTGGTAAGAAGAAATAAAGAGAAACGTTGCATGCTTGGGGGGAAATGGGGAAAGGGGAAAAGGATTTCTGAGACAGACCACAGAGAAAGACTCATGTTTCTGGCAGCGCTGGACTGTGTTACTGATGAGCGTTCAATTAAATAGTGAATCCCAAGCAAAAAAAGACAGGGGGTAAGGATGCTACGCTGAACTGCTAGGGTTGAAGGTCAACAGCAAGCGCCTCTAAGTACAGGAGTATGACCTGCTCTTTTTTATTGATTTTTTTTCTTGAGACATAAGTATTGGGAAGAAAAATGGGGGAAAGAAGAATGTAGCAAAGGCTAACATAAAAGGATCGGGAAGGGACAAAGAAAAGGAATAGGTTTTGCGGGGGGTTGTGTTACAGTGGCTTTTCTTCTGGCCTGCAAAAGAGGCTCATAACCCTGAGGTAGCTCTCTAGCTCCATTTGCCTTCAAAAGGAATTGCCCACAGAGACCTTGCTTACAATGATGTCCTTGGCCAGGATCTAGCAGTCAGGGATGCAAATGGAAGAGATTGGGGGCATGTTTGTCTACCCATCATTGCCTAACAGGATCCATGATATTTGTTTATTTGCAGGGATTCCCAGCAGTTTTAAAAAAACCTGAAGATAAAATTTATAATAATATAAAACCTACCCTCATTCTAGACCTAGCATCCAACAGGCAACTTCCTTTTTTTTTTTTTTTCGGTGCCTTTGAGTCAGTGTTGACTCCTGGCAACTGCCTGGACTAGTCCCTGCCATTTTCTTGGCAAGGTTTTTTGGAAGCGGTTTGCCCTTGCCTCCTTCCTAGGGCTGAGAAAGAATGACTGGCCCAAGGTCACCCAGCTGGCTGCATGCCTAAGGTGGGACTAGAACACGCTGTCTCCCAGTTTCTAGCCTGATGCCTTAACCACTGCACCAAAGTGGCTCTCAGCTTCCTTTTACTCCTTGTCAATTAAAGTTCTGCAGAACAGCTCTGTTTTAACTACTTTCCAAAGGCTGTTAGGGAGGCTGCCATTTAGATCTCTGGAGGTAAGCTGCTTCATAATATTGGGACATATCCCCTCCAAACATCATCCCTAATCCCCCCCTGATGTCATAGGGGAGGGGCATTCTCAGCATCCCCATCTGGGATAAAAGAATTAGATGGTCTGGTTCTATCTAAAGGAGGCAATCTTGTAGCTACTTAGGCACTAAGCCATGAAGGGGTTTATACATTAAACCCGGCACTCTGAATTGGAGGGCAGCTTTTGGGAGCCTATCAGAAATCTGTTATAGGCACTAGCTGCTCTTCCCTGCCAGTATGTGGGCTGCTACATTCTGTACCAAATGCAGGTTTTAGGCAGTCTTCAAAGGCATTTCCATGTAGAACATATTGCAACAGTAATGAGAGTGAGTAACTGTGCCTGGATAGTACTCTTTCACGTACATTTTACTGATAACTGCAACAAAAATAGAAGGATATTGGTTAAAATTGTATAGTTTCCTAGTTTATCAGAAAACTGTATCTGTTTGCAGTACAGCACTGATTTATTCCACAGTTTCCTTTTGGTTTCAATTTCACCAACATAAACAGATATGGTATTATTTTCTCAATAAGCCTTGAATTATATTCTCTAGGGCAGATTGACATATCTAAATGGATACACCATGTAAGGAATATATCCACCATAAGTCCCTTGAAATAAATAGGATTTCTACAGTCATGTTCTGAGCATTTTTACATCATAAATCAACATCTGTGAAGGCAAATTCTCTATCTCCCAAATACCATTTTATTCATGCTCATCGCAATTCGTTCTACAGAATATGCCCAGACTGTGATGGTGGATCAATCATTATTATTCTGAACCAAAATAGAGAAGATCTCTTCTTGTTTCAGCAATTTACACCAGGGAGGTCTGATCTGAACCAAACAAATATAGTGCCAAGATTTCTGTGTGAAAGTTAACTTATTTTTCTTACACATTTCCCATTGGAAAAAATGTGATAGTCTATTATTAAAAACAGAAAAAAATCACAATCTATATTCCCATGTGATAAAAGAGGTGAGATAGTCAAATGCTATGCTGCACAAGATTGGACGAGATGATTATTATAGGCAGTTACCACGACATATAAGGAGAGGCCTTCATGAAAGAATGTCTGAATACTGGTTTTACACCAAATAGAAATCTTGTATAGTTTGAGTTGCAAATACCACAGCTGTCCATGTAGTTCTATCCATCTTTTGCACATATGGATCTGATACCAGTGAGGACTTCAAATGTACAGGTAGATGAAAGATGGAGGTCCAATGTTGGAATGAAGCTACTATCATTGCTGAGGGAGAGTACCACCATTGAGAAGGACTGTAGCCTCTTCAGAACAATTGTCCAACTTTCCTGCCCACAAAATTAAAGGAGATTTTGAAAGGTTCTTTTTCCTCAGTTCTAGACCCATCTTGCTCCTTTCAGGAATCAACAATGGATGGTGCATGGCTTTGAAGGAAGGACAGCTATAATATAATTTATATCAGCTGTATAAAATAGTTTTATGATAGTTTGAAGGTTTACAGAGAGAAAAAAAAAGCCAACACTTTTTATTGTGCTAGAGGAGCAATCATAAAAATGCAATTCTTTAATAAACAAACATCACTGTCAAGGGAGCAAGTTTCAACACAAATCAGAAGAGAAGCCCGAATGTTCTGATGCTTGAGACTTACCTTATTACAAAAAATGCAGCAAGCATTCCTCTTGTTTGCCTGTTTATTTGAGTCTGGTTTTTGATGCTCTGTTAGATATTTATGGTTGAAGAGAGAGATTGTTGATTGCACTACCAAGCTTGGATACTTCTGCTACACTATTATGCATGACAGACTAAATTGGACAGACTTCTACACTAAGCCATTTGACTATTCTTTTCCCATACAGGCAGAAATTGCTCTGTATATCTTATCGATATACTTTATCGATAATAATTTGGCGCGCAGCTTGAGCCTGCCAGCTCCCCGGTGGGGGCACCGGTATTATTCAGGAAAAAAAAGGATGGCACATTGAGACTTTGCACGGACTACCGAGGGTTAAATGGGGTTTCCATCGTGAACAAATATCCTCTCCCTCTCATGAAGGACATGTTGGCTCACCTCTCCAAAGGAAAAATCTTTTCCAAATTAGATCTGCAAGAGGCATACTTTCATATTTGTATAAAGGAAGGGGATGAGTCGAAAACCGCTTTTAATTGCCCGTTGGGATCATTCCAATAGAAAGTCCTTCCTTTTGGGCTAGTGGGGGCACCCGGAGTGTTCATGCAATTAATCAATGAAGTACTACATGACCATCTGTTTAAAGGGGTGTTGGTCTACTTGGATGATGTTTTGATCTACACCGAAACAGAGGAAGAGCATGAATGCCTTCTGAGGCAGGTCCTGAGCAAGCATAGGGAGGCAACGCTCTATGCAAAACTGTCTATATATGGCATGCACATTTTCATGTGCAGGAGGCAGAACAAAAATTGTGCATCCCTCATTCTGGAACAGCATTGAAAAGCAAAGCAAATGGAACTGTTGAACTTTAGCTGAGTTGAGATATAACTGGGAAACCAGAGAATACAGCTTTCAATGACACAACCATGTACAATGACATGGCAGACAAGACCTTCCCTTTTTGAGACTGGAAACTCACAAGCAGGCAAATGTCCAAAGGGCTATTGTATTCCCATAGTGATTGTTTCTGTTTCTCCAACTTTCAGAAGTTTTCTACTTAAGGAAAGTGGTCTCTCTGAGCTGTTCATCACCACTAGAAGATGTCATTCTGACATGGCACTCATAACTTTTTTTGAAATCTACAGGAAACTATTCATAGCAAAAATCATGGGTGGGCAATTTGCAACTCAAGGGTCACATGAGGAACTCAATCACAAAAACAGGTCTATGGGACTCTTTGGAATCTTATCTCCATAATGGAGTCATAGCATCTTCTTTGCTTTCAGTCTGCAATCAGTATGTAAATCCCATTTCTCCCCTTAATCCATGCTCTGTAGTGCTTGATTCCTATATACATGGTTTTACTGTGGTACACAGTCTAGTAACTTCTGCTTTATATAATCCATTGTTGTTTTTCTATAAGTGAATTCATGAATGATTTATCACTAGTCAGAAATTCTCTTCTGCAAAATGAGGGTGGTCCATGAGCATTCTGAAGGGGCCAGACTGGCCTAATTCTTGCCTAGTTTTAGGTAGTAACAATACCAAAATAATACATTTGGTTTTTGATATATTTTAGACCTGGATCAATATGTTCCCTGGATTATTTGAAATACAGTTGCATTTTGTTCCTGTTGATTTCTATGAGACTGATTTTAAAGATTGGTATCCTTTTGAAAAAAAAAGCAATTCAAAAATATTCCAGTAAAGAGATAACTCAGATGTACTTTTTCATCCAAATGCTGGCTGGAAAAAATGAGAAAATGAATTCATGCAACTCTTTCCAAAATTAAATGCAATAGATTTTCTTTTTACATTTTCTTTTTTACATTATCTCTTTTCAGCTGAGACACACGTTTCACAATATTCCAGTGTTCTCTTCTGATCCTGAAAAGTTATTGGCAGAAAGGAACTATCAGGACAGAGACTGCTTTATTTAGCTTGACATTGGCTGAGTGTGTTTCAAGGCATTTATGTAGCGAATAAAACATAAATGTGGTTCATATGTTATGGTTCAAGCCAGGTCAGACATTTTAACTTAAAGCTTAATGTGTCTTTTGAGTGAGAAAAGCCAAATGCTGGAACTGTAATGTACCAAACAGTTAATTTTACCTTCTCATAAAATGGTAAAACTCAGCTGCATATGTACCTGGAAGTTACGATTTCTATTAACTCCTTTCAACACAATATACAGAAGAAAACCAAGTTTTAGTAAAGAAACATAAAAATGCTAGTTTGTTTTTTCTGAGTCAGTTTAATTCATTATTCAGAATTGTCTCTGCAGTTTTCGTCAACATCAGTGATCAAACCAGGGGGAGACATACTGATTTTTAAAAAATGAAAAATAGACTCCCTTTGTACACACACACCCCTTTGAATAACCCTGTCATTATTGGTTTGAAATTTGCCAGGATTTGTCTAAATAGAAGGGAAAACTCTGGAAAAGTAATCAATCTAAGTCTACAAAAATATTACAGGAAAAGGAATAGCTCTTTAGCACTAGTGCAGCTTGCTTTTGCTTTTACTGTTAGAATATTTTGAGTGACTGGATTCAGCAATCTGCATTTTGGCATAAATGAGAGATACTTGGAGTATTTTCTGCCTTCTATATCAAAATAAATTGGCTGGCATTACATATCTTGACCTGGGGGAAGGCACCATTTGTAGCTCTGCCTCAGGCAGTGACGCATCCTTGCCAGCAGCCCGGGAGAGGAAGCAGAGGGCCAGGCTGTTGGCTAATAGGCCAGAGTGCGCCAAGGATCTCAACAGTGTCCAGCTCATTGCACTGTGAGTGAGAAAAGAAAGCATTTTGGGAAGCCTTAGGCCATGCTCTCCATTTGCCCAGATCAATATACACAAGAGAGAGGGGAACCTAAATACAACACAAAAGCTTTGTGCTTGTTTCGTAAAACATTACCATAATTGCTTCATAAGTGACAGCAAAGGAATAAGACATAACACAGAGCATAAAGAACTCATACACAGATCTGTGATTGTACCTTGAAAATCCATAAAATCTCATGTATGTGGGACATCCATTCCCCTCTTCCAATGTATAACAACATGCTTTGCCCCCCTAAAATCACATTGTCCTTCCCACTTCCCCTTCCTGTCAAATGTCAGTGTGTAAACACGTTCTCTGTACTGTTTATGTTGCCTTCAGCAAATTATTTTACAGTACTTTCCTTTTCCTTTACTGACAGAACAAGATAAATACATGCTGATAGCACATACCCTGTTGGGAGAACGAGTTGAAACGGGAACCCAAATACAACACAAAAGCTAAGCATGTCTTATGAACTAACACAAAATAATTGGAGTTCATAATGTCGTAGACAGTTGGCATATTTACTTAATAGCTCCAGAATTCTCATTTAATGAAAGAACATACTGTATGAAGTCAGTTTCTAGTATAAAGGCACATGAATTTAGGCATGGTACTTATATTTCGTGAGAAACCTAGTAGATTCTTACTTGATAGGAAACCAAGGTTAAAAGGTAGCAAGGTGCCTGGATTAAAGCAGATGCTTTTTAAAGCAGTTGTTGAATATATTTTTTTTAGATTTTTTATCCTCCCTTTATTATTTTTATAAATAACTCAGGGCGGTGAACATACCTAATACTCCTTCCTCCTCTTTTCCCCACAACAGCCCTGTGAGGTGAGTTGCGCTGAGAGTGTGTGACTGGCCCAAAGTCACCCAGCCGCTTTCATGTCTCAGGCGGGACTAAACATTTTCCTGGTTTCTAGCCTGGTGCCTTAACCACTATTATTTATTAGACTGACATCTGTTGCAATCAGCAGAGACTCTAGGAAGTTTACATGTGTTGTAAGAATGCAGTAAAACACCCATGGTGTAAATGTAAAAGAAATAATAAGATAACCACAATAAGACACACAATCAAATAATTGACCACTGATGGCATCAAATCATATCTTGCAAGTCTCTTTGAAATAATTCAGTAACTTAGAAGTGAGTAGATTTTAACTGCTGCAAAAAAGTGAGTAAAACAAATACATATTTGTAAGTACTCTGATAAATATGTCCAAGCAGCAATGGTGATGTCCCAATGGAGGTTTCATGGCCATGCAGCATGCACATTTCCTTCTGCAGGAAATTCGGTAATGAAATTACTTTTTCTTTTTTACTGTTTGGTGTTTTAGCTCCATTTTAGTTGTGTCTGCATTTGTTTTCCTTGGGAAAATTTGTGGCCTGACCTTGTGACTGCCATTCACTAACTCTGAGATCCCTGCATTTTGGTCCTCATCTGTTCAATTCTCTGTGATTATTGTTTTTAGTGCAGCCCATAGAAAAACAGATGTCACCCTTGGTCCAAAAAATGTTGCCTATCCCTGACTTAAATAAAAGGAGAGAGGGAATCCAGTAACAAGTCCTAATTAGCTTCAGACAGTTTAAATCTCTGTAATCATTACTTAGTTCTAAAAACTCATGTCCATGACGACCATATTTTATTTGAATGCATCATGGGAGACAATATATATTAATTGTATAGGAAGGAGCATTATGTTTTAACCCTGCTGGCCCTTGACCAAATGCCCAATTTGGTTTCTCTTAAATTTTCCCGATTTTTGGCACCAGACACTAGGTTTCCCCTGATCTGCTCCAACAGCTGTTGTTGGCACATTAGGCTAGCTATCAGTATACCTGTCTCTTCCAAAGGAGAAAATACTATTCTGCCAATGGAGTAGCGCTAAAATGTTATATTCTTTTGGTAGCCATAAGATTACCTGTAGGACTGCAACCTTAAATAGTGATTTTTTTTCCCCTTTCAAAATAATCATATACATACAATTTGATTTGAAAGTGGCTTCCCCCAACCATGTGTTCATCGATGTATGTTGGATCTGAACCCCTTCATCACCAGGGAAGACTGGCAGTTGGCCATGTTGGCAAGGAATTATTGGTAGTTGAAATCTTCTGTATTACATGAGATTGGGGAAGGTGGTAGATGAATCACATATAAAAACACTGAAACACCACATCAAATAGCACCAGCCAGAAGTTATGCATTCATGGCATTTAAATGGGATATAATCAACCTGTCATGACATTTCTTGACTGTCAACATTTATTTGCAAGGTAATTTTTATTTATTTATCAAATTTTTATCACTGCCCATCTCCCCCAGACGGGGGACCCTGGGCGGTTCACAATAAAAACAATTAAAATTCCATAAAATCATAAATACAGCCATTAATCAATCAGAATAAAATCCAGTAAAAAAGCCATGGTGGATCTAATCCAAACCATAAGGGCATAAAACTGGTTCCCGCAGAACTAGGGAATCAGCCAGCCCCAAGAATGGCTCTTCCCCTCCCTATTCCAGGCAAGGCAGCAAAACCAGGTCTTCAGCTGTTTTCTGAAGTCCAGGAGGGAGGGGGCTAACCTCACTTCTGGGGAAAGGGTGTTCCAAAGGGCGGGAGCTGTTGCAGAGAAGGCCCGCCTCCTGGACCCCACCAGATGGAATTCTCTTACAGATGGGGTCCACAACATGCCCTCTCTGCACGATTGGTTGGGATGGGCTGATGTAATGGGGGTGAGACGGTCCCGTAGGTAACCTGGACCCATGCCATGTAGGGCTTTAAAGGTGATAACCAACACCTTGGACTCGGAAGCAAACTGGAACCCAATGCAGCTCACACAGCAGAGGTGTTATGTGTGCTGATCTCGGAGCACTCATCACTGTTCACGTGGCCGCATTTTGAACCAACTGCAGCTTCTGGATACTCTTCAAGGGTATCCCCATGTAGAGCGTGTTGCAGTAGTCTATCTGAGAGATGAACAGGGTGAGTGACCATTCTCAGGGCCTCTCGCTCCAGGAAGGGACATAACTGGCACACAACATGAAGTTGTGCAAAGGCCCTTCTGGCCATGACTGCCACCTGTTCTTCGAGCAGGAGTCGTGAGTCCAAGAGGACCCCCAAGTTATGTACCGAATCTGAATGGGGAAGTGCAACCCCATCCAGAACTAAAGACAGCAAATTCCTAGGAGCTGAGGGACCTTTAACCCACAGCCACTCCGTCTTACTAGGGTTCAGCTGAAGCCTGTTGTTCCCCATCCAGACCCCAACAGCCCCCAGGCACCTGGAAAGGGCAGCCACAGCATCACTTTCTTCCCCCGGGATGGAGATGTATAGCTGAGTATCATCAGCATACTGATGATACCTCACTCCATGGGCATGGATGATCTCACCCAGTGGTTTCATGTAGATGTTAAATAGGAGGGGAGAGAGTACTGAACTCTGCGGCACCCCACAGAGGAGGGGCCATGGGCCTGACCTCTCCTCCCCTACTAACACCGACTGGGACTGGCCCTGGAGAAAGGAGGTGAACAGCGTAAGACTACGCTGCCCAACCCCAACTCCCTGAGCCAACCTAGCAGGATACCATGGTTGATGGTATCGAAAGCCGCTGAGAGATCAAGGAGAGCTAGGATGGATGCACTGCCACCATCCCGCTCCCACCAGAGATCATCCATAAATGCGACCAATGCTGTTTCCATTCCATATCCGGGCCTGAATCCTGACTGAAAGGGGTCTAGATAATCCATTTCCTCCGAGATCCTCTGGAGCTGCAATGCCACCACCTTCTCAACCACCTTCCCCATAAAGGGGAGGTGGGAGACTGGACGAAAATTATCCAGTATAGTAGGGTCCAGCGATGGTTTCTTGAGGAGGGGGCACACCAGTGCCTCCTTAAAGGCTGCCAGAAACACCCCCTCCTGCAAGGATGTATTTACCATCCACTGGACCCAACCACACGTCACCTCCCAAGCTGCCTTCACCAGCCAGGAGGTTACATGGATCTAATTGACAGGTGGTGGAATTTACAGTCCGGAGAATCTTGTCCACTTCCTCAGGTTCAACAGGATCAAACTGTTCCCAGATAACTGGGTAAGTGCGCTCCCCAGGCATCTCTACAGACCCTGTCTCACGCTTGGAGTCCAACTTAGAGCGGATCCGAGTGATTTTATCCTGCAGATGCTCCGAAAATTCCTTTGCATGGCCCTGTAGGTGATTTTCCGGACCCCCTTTCCCCAACAAGGATCGGGTGATCCTAAACAGAGCCGCCGGGCAGCATGCTGCGGATGCAATAAGAGCGGAGAAATACTGACGTTTCGCTGCTCTTACCACCACAAGGTAGGCCTTAATAGCGGCTCTAGCCTGTATCCGGTTGGGTTCGATCTTCGTCTTCCTCCAGCAGCACTCCAGGCATCTCTTAATCCTCTTCAGAGCTCTCAGCTCCTCCATGAATATAACATGCTGCACTTCAAATAGATCTCAAACTGTTATGCTGACTACATAACAGCATAACCAAATGGCACTAAATCCTTGCAAGATTTTTGTTTGTTCTGCTACATGCAGTCTTATGTTCTTCTGAAAGTAGTATCTATCTTCTGTACAACAAGGTCTCAGTTTGGTTATTAGACATATTAAGGAATAAAATGAAGGAATAGGGTGCATACTGCTTTTGTGTAAACTCTCGGATCAGATAGCACAAAACCCATTTACTTTTTTCTCTATTCTAAAAGGTGATCCTTTGTTCTAAGAGGTCCCAATATATGCCCTCTGACTGCTAGGTAATTTTGAGTTTTAGAAACTTTGAAATTTAGAAACCTACTGTTCACTGTAATTTTTATTTTAAAGGTAGGGAAGTGAACTCAACTCAACCTCTGGATGAAAGAAAGCTTCCTTTCTTTCAGCTGTACAGAGATGGAACAATAGGAAAATCTGTACCTGCTAAATTCCATTCTCGCACAAAGTTAAGGCACCAAAGCTTTGCCCAGAAAAAGAAAAGGTGACATCCCAAATGAGGTCATTTCTTGTTGAGCTAAACACAGCACCACTTAAATTGTTAAGCTAAGCAACCACATGACTTTGCAGAAAGTTCATAGAATCATGTAGTTAGAAGAGACCATTTAGGCCTCTGAATCCAATTCTCTGAGCAGGGGATTGGAATATAATCCAAGCATCTTTGGAAACCCTATTAAAGCATCCTTGAACACATCCAGTGAAAAGTAGTTGGTTCTCCTCTTGAACTGCTCTTAAAATTAGGACATTTTTCCTAACAACAGAATCTGTCTTCCTGAAACTTAAAGCCATCATTCCAAGTCCTACACCTTATATGATAGCCTTCATCTGGGTAGTTCCACTTTAGATATCATATCCCACCCTCCTTCCCCAGCAGTAATTTTTCTCAAAGCCAAGCATCCCAGTTCCTTCAAACACTCCTATTATGACTTAGTTTCCAGTCCCTTAATCCTCCATGTGGCTGTTCTCTGAACCTGGTCTGATTTGTCTGAATCATGCTAGTTGGGGATGATGTTAGTTGCAGTCCAAAGCCTCTGCTATTCCATATGTCAAAGAGGAAAAAGTCAAGTAATCCCTTTATCTCAGTCAAAACAGAATTTCCTTGTCTGTTTCTTGTCAGACATATACTCACAAAGTAACAACCAGCAATTTATGCTCTCACCCATGCAGATGTGGGTGGAGACATACAGTAGGCAGGGCCAAGACCCATTTTCACTCATTGGAATTTCGTCATGGATTGATTCTGCTTTGAGAAGAGTTTGCTTTTGCTTATACTGATTTTTGTTCTAGAGCTCTAAAATGTCATTGGGATCCAGTGCAGGACACTGACTTTTGAAAAGCTGATTTGAACTCTTAATTACTCAAGGAGGGGGAAGTAGATGGAAGCAACCTTTTGTATCTGTATGAAGGCATAGTCTGAACGAATATAGCCCATAAGAATTATCAGTTACAAATTACATTTTCTTGGGGGAGGGGGTGTTGTCTCATTATCTGCAGCTTTCACAGCATTTGCTGCTGATTTTCAAGGTAAGAAGGGGGCAGATAAATCCAAGCAGCTGTTTGTGAATGTGTAACAGCTGTCTTGTTAGATTGTGCCCTTTTTAATTTTGGAACATGTCTCGTTCATTTTATTACTTGCTTGCTTTCACCTTCCCCACTGACCAAAATCAAGCTGTACAGAATGAAAGACAATTGTAGGCATTACAGAGATGCTACTGTGCACTCATCTGGCAAATTGCTTAGAGTGCTCCCGAAGGACCTGCTCTTGAATCCTTCTCATGGCCTTCATGCTGTGTGAAAGCTGGGAAGGTAACGTCAAGCTATTACGATAACCATTGCTCCCACAGTAGGAGAGCTTAGATATACTATCCTTTCTTCAGATCCCAACATTGATTCACAAACTAGATCCTGGTTAAACATTTAATGTTTTGTAATAGTCACCCAGGATGTTAAATAATCGTACCAGTGGCATCTGCTGTGGGGGATGGGAAGGGAGGGTCAGCTTGACACAAGCAGCATCATAGTGCAAGCACCTCTTGTTTTTGTGAAACCCATGGCCAGATCTGTCTCTTAATGATCATACTGTAATAGTTGAAATAATAATGGTGATGATGATGATCAATTGCTTTGTGAGGCAATAACGAACTGGTTTATGAGATATACATGTGGCTCTTTGGATAGGACTGTTTTTTTTCACAGTGACTCGCTCTGAGTTTAAGAAATTGTACCAGGCTGTCTGAGTAAGTGTGATTCCTTGCAACTAGAACAAGGTTGGGATGTAAAGGGAAACCAAGGGAAATAAGGTAATTAAATCATGCTATAGCTGTTGGTATAGGCTTGCATCATCCCAGAAAAACATCTCTGGTCTCTTTTGTCTTTTTAAGTTGACTCTAGAGTAATCTTCCATCTCACTTCAAATCCTATAGATATCTTCAGGATCCCTGTTAATTCAACCACTTCTTTTTCTTTTTCTTAGCCACTTCTTCCAGGATTGGTCTCTGGGTCAAGTCTGTCCACATCAGTGGTTTTCAAACTTAGCAACTTTAAGATGTGTGAACTTCAACTCCCAGAGTTCCCCAGCCAGGAAACTTCAATTCCTCACACATCTTAAAGTTGCCAAGTTTGAAAAACACTGGTCTACCTCAAATGGAGCCCCTAGATTTGTTTTTGCTCTTAGGTCTGTCTTCTGCTCCCACAATGTCACAACTTTAATGTTTCCAAACTCCAAGTGTTACTTCTTCCTTTCAACTCTTCAAGATTACTGTTACTGAAATTGCATTTATTTACTGTCAATGACCAGCAAAAGGACCACCCCTTCAGATGGTCCTTACTTCCATTTCCTTGCAGGCTCAACTCTATTAGAATCCCTTCTATCTCATCCCATGATTTAATTACCTTGTTTCTCTCAGTTTCCCTTTACATCCAAACCTTGTTCCAAGGCAGTGGTGCTCAGAAGAGACTTGTGTTGTTGTTGTTATTCATTCAGTCACTTCTGACTCTTCGTGACTTCATGGACCAGCCCACACCAGAGCTTCCTGTCGGTCGTCAACACCCCCAGCTCCCCCAAGGTTGAGTCCGTCACCTTTAGAATATAATCCATCCATCTTGCCCTTGGTCGGCCCCTTTTCCTTTTGCCTTCCACTTTCCCTAGCATCAGCATCTTCTCCAGGGTGTCCTGTCTTCTCATTATGTGGCCAAAGTATTTCAGTTTTGCCTTTAATATCATTCCCTCAAGCAAGCAGTCTGGCTTTATTTCCTGGTGTATGGACTGGTTGGATCTTCTTGCAGTCCAAGGCACTCTCAGAATTTTCCTCCAACACCACAGTTCCAAAGCATCGATCTTCCTTCTCTCAGCCTTCCTTATGGTCCAGCTCTCACAGCCATATGTTACTACGGGGAACACCACGGCTTTAACTATGCAGACCTTTGTTGTCAGTGTGATGTCTCTGCTCTTAAATATTTTATCCAGATTTGTCATTGCTCTCCTCCCAAGGATTAAACGTCTTCTGATTTCCTGGCTGCAGTCAGCGTCTGCAGTAATCTTTGCGCCTAGAAATACAAAGTCTGTCACTGCCTCTATGTTTTCTCCCTCTATTTGCCAGTTATCAATCAAGCTGGTTGCCATAATCTTGGTTTTTTTGAGGTTTAACTGCAACCCAGCTTTGCACTTTCTTCTTTCACCTTCATCATAAGGCTCCTCAGTTATTCTTCGCTTTCAGCCATCAAAATGGTATCATCTGCATATCTGAGATTGTTAATGTTTCTTCCAGCAATTTTAACCCCAGCCTTGGATTCCTCAAGCCCAGCATGTCGCATGATGTGTTCTGCGTACAAGTTGAATAGGTAGGGTGAGAGTATACAACCCTGCCATACTCCTTTCCCAATTTTAAATCAGTCTGTTGTTCCGTGGTCTGTTCTTACCGTTGGTCCTTGGTCGTTATACAGATTCCTCAGGAGGCAGACAAGATGACTTGGTATCCCCATATCACCAAGAACTTGCCACAATTTGTTATGGTCCACACAGTCAAAGGCTTTAGAATAGTCAATACAACAAATATATGTTTTTCTGAAACTCCCTGGCTTTTTCCATTATCCAGCAGATATTGGCAAGTTGGTTATTTTCATATACAACCAGGAAGAGACTCATAGGCCATAAAAATGGTTTGCCCTTAGCTTTCCTATCTCCGCTGTAACACAGAGAAAACTTGTTACTTGCCCAAGAGCTGCATTCTTTTGTTATTCCAATTTCCTTTTTCATACTAGTTCAATAGATGTTATTTCTAGAGTTGGAGAAGCAGCAGAAATTTCCAATCAACTACAAGAAAGCAATTATACTCATTAAGCCGTGTCATGGACACAAAAAGAATGTACGGCTGCAGTCTCAAACCTACCTACATGGGAATATGTCTCTTTGAAATCAGGGAGATGTAGTGGTCATGGCACTAAGCAACTTTTCTGGGTTGAATTTTTGAACACTCCGCTGTGACTGTCATGGGCTTTGCTAGGAGTGTCTTTGAAATAAGCATTTGTTAATGAAGTTAATTCCCCCAATAGCTTCTTATGTAAACAAGTTCAGAAACCACTTCAGGTGTACATATAGCACAAGGAGATAGGAACAGAGAGCTTTGTCTAAGTAGCCATGACAGAATATTATTCTTTAAGCATTTAGCTGACTTTTCAATCTGTAGATTTAAAATTAGCATTTTTAAAAATCAATCACACGCATAAGTAATCTCACATATCTATATAAGCGGCTATGAGACCATTCACTCTCTGATTTGACAAATCACTCTCCTTGGGGCTGGTCTTGAAGAATCTAATAAGTCAATGAGTTCATGGAAGCTTTAAAGTTGCCTTAACTACTTTAGACATGGTTTGCATGTCAGTTTTAGGTGTTGTGTGCTTGCTATCATTGTCAATTGCCATAAAGTTGAAAAGGATGTAACAGTTGCATTCAGACAATCCTCTAAACCAGTGATTTCCAAGGTGTGAGCAAGAAGATCCATTGGGATGCAGGAAGAAAATATTAGATGATTATTTCATCTTTATCTCATTCTTCTTTCAGTTTTTCTGGAGTTTGTTTTATAAGGTGCACAACATATTAATACAATAGAACATGTATATAATTTATAAATAAACATACATATATTGGAGGTGCATGCTAAAAAAAATTACTGATAAGTGTATGTAATCAAAAATTAAATTACTGATAAGTGTTTGCAATCAGTGTTTGGAGAGCACTACCCTAAACCACTGCTTGGACTAGAGACTTTTAAAGCCAGAATCTCTTGTTGCTTTTACACCCACAGCTAGGTACATCACTTCTTGGCCTATAAACTATAGTTTTCTAAATCTGGGCAATACTGTAGTAGTTTGAGCAAAGTAGCAAACAGTAGCTTGATTAGACCAGGAAACAGCGACAGGGCTTAATTATTGCTTTCTTACAGATCCTAGAAACAATGCACATAGAATGGCAATCTGTTAATACATTGTTTCAGTATATTTTGTTGTTTATTCGTTTAGTCGCTTCCGACTCTTCGTGACTTCATGGACCAGCCCATGCCAGAACTTCCTGTCAGTCAACACCCCCAGCTCCCCCAGGGACGAGTCCGTCACCTCTAGAATATCATCCATCCATCTTGCCCTTGGTCAGCCCCTCTTCCTTTTGCCTTCCACTCTCCCTAGCATCAGCATCTTCTCCAGGGTGTCCTGTCTTCTCATTATGTGGCCAAAGTATTTCAGTTTTGCCTTTAATATCATTCCCTCAAGTGAGCAGTCCGGCTTTATTTCCTGGAGGATGGACTGGTTTGATCTTCTTGCAGTCCAAGGCACTCTCAGAATTTTCCTCCAACACCACAGTTCCAAAGCATCGATCTTCCTTCTCTCAGCCTTCCTTATGGTCCAGCTCTCGCAGCCATATGTTACTATGGGGAACACCATTGCTTTAACTATGCAGACCTTTGTTGTCAGTGTGATGTCTCTGCTCTTAATTATTTTATCGAGATTGGTCATTGCTCTTCTCCCAAGGATTCAGCGTCTTCTGATTTCCTGACTGCAGTCAGCATCTGCAGTAATCTTCGCACCTAGAAATACAAAGTCTTTCACTGCTTCTACATTTTCTCCCTCTATTTGCCAGTTATCAATCAAGCTGGTTGCCATAATCTTGGTTTTTTTGAGGTTTAGCTGCAAGCCAGCTTTTGCACTTTCTTATTTCACCTTCATCATAAGGCTCCTCAGTTCCTCTTCTCTTTCAGCCATCAAAATGGTATCATCTGCATATCTGAGATTGTTCATGTTTCTTCCAGCAATTTTAACTCCAGCCTTGGATTCCTGAAGCCCAGCATGTCGCATGATGTGTTCTGCGTACAAGTTGAATAGGTAGGGTGAGAGTATACAGCCCTGCTGTACCCCTTTCCCAATCTTAAACCAGTCCGTTGTTCCGTGGTCTGTTCTTACTGTTGCTACTTGGTCGTTATACAGATTCTTCAGGAGGCAGACAAGATGGCTTGGTATCCCCATACCACTAAGAACTTGCCACAATTTGTTATGGTCCACACAGTCAAAGGCTTTAGAATAGTCAATAAAACAGAAATAGATGTTTTTCTGAAACTCCCTGCTTTTTCCATTATCCAGCGGGTATTGGCAATTTGGTTCCTAGTTCCTCTGCCTTTTCTAAACCCAGCTTGTGCATCTGGCAATTCTCGCTCCATGAATTGCTGAAGTCTACCTTGCAGGATCTTGAGCATTACCTTACTGGCATGTGAAATGAGTGCCACTGTTCAATAGTTTGAACATTCTTTAGTATTCCCCTTTTTTGGTATGGGGATATAAGTTGATTTTTTCCAATCTGATGGCCATTCTTGTGTTTTCCAAATTTGCTGGCATATAGCATGCATTATCTTGACAGCATCATCTTGCAAGATTTTGAACAATTCAGCTGGGATACCGTCGTCTCCTGCTGCCTTGTTGTTAGCAATGCTTCTTAAGGCCCGTTCAACCTCACTCTTTGGGATGTCTGGCTCTAGCTCACTGACCACACCGCCAAAACTATCCCCGATATTGTTATCCTTCCTATATAGGTCTTCCGTATATTCTTGCCACCTTTTCTTGATCTCTTCTTCTTCTGTTAGGTCCTTGCCATCTTTGTTTTTGATCATACCCATTTTTGCCTGCAATTTACCCCCAATGTTTCTAATTTTCTGGAAGAGGTCTCTTGTCCTTCCTATTTTATTGTCGTCTTCCACTTCTGTGCATTGCTTGTTTAAAAATAATTCCTTGTCCCTTCTGGCTAACCTCTGGAATTTTGCATTTAATTGGTCATATCTCCCCCTATCGCTGTTGCCTTTTGCTTTCCTTCTTTCTTGGGCTACTTCTAGTGTCTCAGCAGACAACCATTTTGCCTTCTTGGTTTTCTCTTCCTTTGGGATGTATTTTGTTGCTGCCTCCTGAACAATGTTGCGAACTTCTGTCCATAGTTCTTCCAGGACCCTATCTACTAAGTCCAGTCCCTTAAATCTATTCTTCACCTCCACTGAGTGTTCCTTAGGAATATTAGTGAGCTCATATCTAGCTGATCTGTGGGTCTTCCCTAATCTCTTTAGTCTGATCCTAAATAGTTCAATAAGAAGTTCGTGATCTGAACTACAGTCAGCTCCAGGTCTTATTTTTACCGACTGTATAGATGTCCACCACCTTTGGCTGCAAAGGATGTAGTCAATCTGATTTTGGTGTTGTCCATCTGGTGAAGTCCATGTATAAAGCTGTCTCTTAAGGTTGTTGGAAGAGAATGTTTGTTATGCAGAGTGAGTTGTCTTGGCAAAATTCTATCAGCCTATGTCCTGCTTCGTTTTGTTCTCCCAGGCCATGCTTATCTGTAATTCTAGGTGTCATCTGACTGCCCACTTCAGCATTCCAGTCTCCTGTGATGAAAACAACGTCTCTTTTAGGCGTATTGTCCAGTAGGTGCTGCAGATCCTCATAGAACTGCTCTACTTCAGCTTCTTCAGCATTTGTGGTTGGGGCGTATATTTGGATCACTGTGATGTTAGATGGCTTGCCCTGAATTCGAATTGAGATCATTCTGTCGTTTTCTGGATTGTATCCAAGCACTGCTTTAGCCACTTTACTATTAATTATGAATAATTATGAATTATGGATTATGAATTTACTATTATTTCTTCTGTGGTCCTCTTGTCCAAAGTAGTAGATCTGGTGGTGATATGATGTGAAGTGGCCCATTCCAGTCCATTTCAGTTCACTGACACCCAAAATGTCTATCTTTAATCTTGACATCTCACCAATAACCACATCCAATTTGCCCTAGCTCATAGATCTTACATTGCAGGTTCCAATGGTGTGTTGATCCTTAGAACATCGGATTCGCCGTTCACCACCAGCACCGTCGGCCGCTAGCCATCCTTTTGGCTTTGAGCTAGCTGCGTCATCACATCTGGGGCTAGTTGAACTCATCCTCTGTTCCTCCCCAGTAGCATTTTGACCATCTTCCGACCTGGGGGTCTCATCTTCCGATGGTATAGCGACATATCTCTGGTTGTACTGATCCATTTAGTTGTCACGGCAAGAATACTGGGGTGGGTTGCCATTACCTTCCCCAGGGATCGCATTTAGTCTGACCTCTCTGTCATGACCTTCCCGTCTTGGGTGGCCCTTCACGGTTTAGCTCATGGCATCACTGAGGTGCTCAAGTTCCAGCACCACGACAAGGTAACGATCCTTTGCTGCAGTATATTTACTATATTAAATATAATAATCAGTTCATCTTATGACACATGTAATATGCCATTTATGCATGTCTTACAAGGGGTTCCTTATCAAGTACCAATTTGGGTGTCAAGTCTCCCCGTTGCCCAGCCACGTTGTCAGCCCCACTAGATAGATCAGACCAGGAAGTAGCTCCACAGGAAGACTAGAACTACCTTTATTGAGATTGGCTAAAATAATAGAACCTTGTAAATCTGACTGTGCTGCCTCACCCTCCTTCTTATACCCCACAGAATCAGGGAGGTGTCCGTCTGGGTTGCTTCCAAACTTTATCTTGTTTCTCAGGGCTTAAAAAATGTTTCAGCCCTTTTGCTTAGGTAATGGTTCTTGCATACTGCATATTACCATCAAGGTCATCTTTCTTCTCTACATGCATACAGTACTCTGTTTCTTCACTTTCCTCATCCCTCCCCCCAATCAGGCAGTGATAGTTATCTTCCCCACTCCACCCTTTCCTTTTGATGAGTTTGGGTCCTCTGAAGAGCAAAGCTGCAGCTATACCTGCCGTTTTTATGTCTCCAGAAGGCCTCCACTGTGGGATCCTGGACCTGTTCTTCATGGTCCAACTCAGCAGCATCCTTGCCAGGAAATAATATATTAAATTATATATACAAAGGAAAGAAAGAATAAACAAGAAGTTTGGAATGCTTGAGCCCCACTACTCATGATCCACAGCATTATTGGGAGGAGAGTCATAAAAGGAATATGTCTCAAATTTCTTTTAGCCCAAAACACTGTAACCCACTGAAGTGAACTCTCTGCAGCACAAATGGCAATTATGGAGGCAGCTGCCACCCATCGTTTCTTGCTAGAAATGTCCATAAAAATCAGTGAATATGTGGAAAAGCTGCATTAAAAAAGAGTTATGGCCAATTTTATTTTAAGGAAAGCAGGTGTAAGGAAAATTTCACGTAAGAGAAGAAATGTATTAGGTTAGCTGTGTAACTTAGATTTCCAAATCTAATCTGCAAAAATGTGGATAGTCTGATAGTTTTTAAAGTGAAAATTGGAATAGCATTATAGAGCACTATATCAGATTTCTACTCATCTGTACAGTCTCTTTGGAGGATTGTCTAGATGTAGCATTTCTTGATTTGCCAAACTAGCATATTCTTATTAATTGTTGCTCTCTTATGATTATTGTATACTGCTATATAAATTTGACTAATAAATAAAATAAAAATGAAAGATGAATTAGACAGATAAAATAAAACACAAAGAAGCAGGGCAATTCTTATGCCACAGCCCCCATTGAGGAAAATGGAATAGTCATCTCGTAGTGCATTTTCACCACCACATAGCATCAGTGGCCTTGAGTTCAAATGTGGGAGCAGGTAAATGGCTTAATTGATTATATCTATATCGAGACCTAGACCTATATATAGTACAGGGGAAGAATAAGTAGAGTTATCATTACTATACTAGCATTGTCATTAAACATAGTTTTAATTTAAAGTACTAAGTACAATAAAATAATTGTATACATACATTTAAGATACTTTGTAGATTTATACATTTCAGGAAGGCTAGCTTTCAGTGTACATTTAACATGACATAAACTTTCCTAGATCATAATCTAATCAGAACTGTCAAATTCAATATAACTTTACTTTATAAATTGCTGCAAGATTCTTTAATATTTATGGTAGATTATAATTTAGGTTTGCCCCAGTGTAATTAATTGGGGTTTAGGAGGTTTATTTGGCAAGCATAGTGCTGGGTCAAGCACTATGCAGAAATGTCTTAAAAGGATCTGTCATGAACAAGAGCATATTCAATGTTATATCACCTTGATTGATTGATTGACTGACTATGTGCCATCCAGCTGGTGTTGACTCTTAGCAACCAAACAGAGCCTGCAGATCATTTGCATTTTCAGCTACCAGGATAGTGTCCTCAGCATAGCACAAGTTATTGATATTTCTTCCTCCAATTTTAAAATTCTTCCAATCCAGCTTTCCTCAATATATAGTCAGCATAGGCCAAGTTTCCTAGGCCATACAGTCCAATTACATTTTCCTCCTGAATATTTTCACGTTTGATGTTCCAACTAAAAGCAACACATCTTGCTTGCATGGTCTGTCGATTTCAGTTTGAATTTGAACATAAACCTCATCTACTTTCTCTTCTTGTGCATCAATAGATGGAACATAGACATGGTTAACCATCATGTTAAAGGGTTGTCACTGAAGTCTAATTAATATCATTTAATCATTGACTGTATTATACCCAAGTACTGTCTTTGCTGTATCATTCCTGACTAGGAAGGCAATGCCATTCCTTCTTTGTTTTTCATGGGTAGTACCTGAGTAGTAAACAGTATGATCTTCTAACCAAAAAGTGTCAAATTCCAGTCCATTTCAATTTCCTGATGCCTAAGATGTCACTGTGCAGATGATTTATTTCATCTTTCTCTATGTTGACCTTTCCCATGTTCATGCATCTTACGTTCCATGTTCCTACCGTCATTCTCTTCTTTGCAGCTTCAGATTTTTTTTTCCTCAATGGCAACATTTACTAGACATCCTGAAGGCTTTAATCTAGGCATGTCATAAACACCCTTAGTACTCTGAAACAACCTCAGTCTTCCTCAGTAACATGTTGAGTGCCATCTGACCAGAAGGTTCCATCATTCAGCAAATCATCATCAATCATTTTCTCTTGTCTACCCATGTAGTTTTCTTGATAAAATATGGGAGTGGTTTATCACTGACTTCTCCTATACAGAATGACATGATGCCTTTGGTGTTGTCACTAAAGCGTTCAGCTTCTTCCAGCATCTTCCTATATTGCTGCTGCCCAACGCAGGTGCACGCTTGCCTTAGTTGGGCAGCTGGGATGACATTTACAGTCTGGAAGACCATGCTGGGAGTATATATTCCTGGCATATGCTCCCAGTATTTTTCACTCATCCCTCCTAGGAACATTCCTCTGCCACAATGAGGCAGCACAGCAGCACTTGAAGGGGTATATTAGCTTATAGCTTAAAAAACAAGAAGTGCTATTCTAGCAAAGAACAATCGCTGTGAATAATGAAATATTGTTTCTAGTATTCAAGTACTCTGGAAAAATATCTGTTGCTTTCAAAATGCTCTTATTGTTCACACTATGTTAGCTTACAACTATTGACCTGTTAATAGGTTTGGGAATTCACATGGCCAATAATCTGTACCTGCTCTATCTTCCTGGAGGCTTGGATTCAACTATCCTTCCATGAATGGAACAGGGTTAAAATTCACAGTGTGTGTGTGTGTGTGTGTGTGTGTGTGTGCATGTATGTATGTATGTGTGTTTGTGAAATTTCTTCCTATAGCTCCCATGCCTTCTGGTGTTTTCTGGTGGAGAAAAGGCATTTTTTAATATTCTGGGTTATAGTGCAAGGTTTTCATATGGGGAGGGGAGCTGGCAGATATCACCCCCTCCTTGAATAAATGGAGGAGCAAGTTAAAGTCAATTATTATTTCAGGATTGTTGTTCTTGCTCTATAGATGAGTGAATCAAGGGTTAGCTTTTATTGCACCACCACCAACAGCTGATGTTATAAAATTTGGGCTGATACAAATTCTTTATCAGGTGAGAATGTTATATGCAACCTGGGCAGACACTGACTAATCAGAATTACTCCAATAAAACAGATATTTAGAAAAAGGATTTGCTCCACTTACAGTCTGTCTCTGCTTTATTCCTATTTCCCTTAACACTACTTTGAAAATTCCATCACTCTTCCAAGCCAAAGTTCCATAGTACTTCTGCCAAAGAATTCTTTTTGTGCCATAATTGGCTTTGGGGTGGGGGTTGTTTGAAATTACCATTCCACATGGTCGATTTATCTGACTTTAAAAGCTTCTTGTCTTTGCTGTGCAGTACTGTTTACTGTTCCAACAAGATATCAAATTTTAATCCACTTTTCTCTTTCATCTTTACCCAGAGCACACAGGACAGCTTTTACTCATAACTACAATATGATTCTAAGGAAGGTAGCCATGTTTTGCTCCCAGCTTTTATCCAAATGCCAGACCTCATTATTTCGAATGATAGTTTGCCACTTAATTTAACTGCAAAGCTTTGAAGAAACAGTGGCCATCACACCAGAACAACAAAGACTCATGTATTAGAATCCCTGAAGCCAAATTCAGGAAACAATGGTTTGCTTAAGATATTCTTAAGAAGAACACAGTATCATGCTGTGGTTTCAGATCTCTCCTTTGCAAACCATAGATTAAGCAGCCCTCTCTAATCTGGCAGTCTCTAGATATTCAGATCACGCTGGCTGGAAATTCTGGATGTTGAAATCCACACACAACCAAAGGATGCCCGATTGAGGAAGGCTCTCTTAAACAAATTGCAGTGTAGATGTTTCAGAGTACTGGGTTATTTCTAAAGGGGAAGCAGATACTTTCAATCTCCTCCTCCTTGAAGCCAATTTAGTGGCCTGCTAGAACCACTGAAATGGAGCAGAGCTTATAACACAGCTTAGAAGCTGGCACAGAAAAAGAAAAGTATCTTAGATAGCTTCAGTGAGCATGCCAGAGAAACACAGGTTATTAATCTTAGGCATTCAGTCCTCCCAAGCATAAAGAATCATACGCTTAGACATGTTAGGTTAAGAAGTAAAAAGCTTACTGACTTTATTCTTTGTTGCTTCTGCCACATCCATCTTGGTGGAAAAGATGAAGTTCCTTTGTTCTTCTTTCCTTTCTAAATACTTAGTTTTGCCCTAAACTCTCAGCCCTACAGCTGCCAAGAGGTGTGTGAAAGAAAGGGGCAGAATCCCTCATCAAAGCCCAAGCACATGGCCCTGATGAAGAGAGCAGCATCCATGCTGCCTCTCCCTGGGTGGAGAAGGGGTAAAGAGGAAGCAGGTGTGGCAACAAACAGCTTCCTCAGAGTTGCATTGTGGGCAACTTAATTTACATGTTAATGAGGCATGCTGGATTTGCCAAAACTTCCAACAGTCCTTTGGGTCCCATGACCCATGGGAGTAGGGGAAGAAATAGGACTCTGAGGCTCATTATAACTTCTCTTGCCTCGAAACATCTCCAAGTATGAAGAAAGCAGGAAAAGGAATGCATTGGGGAAGTTCCATTTTTTCATTATCTACATGCAATATGAGAGCCAGTTTGGTACAGTGGTTAAGGCACTGGGCTATAAACCGGGAGACTGTGAGTTCTAGTCCCACTTTAGGCACAAAGCCAGCTGGGTGACCTTGGGCCAGTCCCTCTCTCTCAGCCCTAGGAAGAAGGTAATGGCAACCTACTTTTCCAAAACCTTGCCAAGGAAACTGCAGGGACTTGTCCAGGCAGTTGCCAGGAGTCAACAGTAATTCGAAGGCACTATATACATACACACACACATGCAATATATGTGTATGATGTTGGAGGGAAAGATGTAAAGAGAATCAAGAATTTGGCTTTAGACTGGAGAACTGATTTGGGAGACTGAAACTTTCATTGACTGCGATTCAACTGAAAATTGGGCACAATGGTAGCAAAGGATTGAAACACAAGCTGTATGTTGTTTTCTAGCTCCAGCTTGTGTTTCAGGCCATGGTTTAGAAGCAGAACAAAAGATGCGGTAGAACCTTTTTCTTTTTGTCTTTTGAATGGCAATTTTGCAAGAGTGAACATCTTCACTGTTGTATATAGATGCCACGTGACCACCTTTGCGGCTGAAGAGCAATAGCAGCTATGGAGAGGCTTTAAGGACTGCAGCAAAGCACTGCTCAAGTAAATGGTTTGGAGGCTGCAGGTTATCCACCCTCCTAAAAGGAGGAATCATCATTTCCCATTATATCTAATGCAGTTGTTCATTCCACTTCAGAATTATGAAGCTAAGATCAACATTTCTATTTCACCATGCAAAATCAAGCAATTAATATACTATAGCTCCAAAAATTCACAATCTGGGTAATCAGAATTCAAGGAAGTTTGAAACTAGTTAATGCTAATTTCTGTTATGCCTTTGAAGGTTAGTAGATAACAAGGAATTGGCAATTCCCCAAGTGTAAGATATTTCATTTGCCTATTATGCAAATATTTATATAGAGGTTGTATATCCACGGTACAAATGCATACAGATTGCAAACTACCATTTTCTTGTGTTTACATTTCTTTAAAAAGACTAAATTGTTAATACTTTTGAATAAATTATGGATGTGTTCATTGTAAAGCATCTGCCTCAGAGATGTTCTTCTTAAAGCCTATGAAGCAGCAGTTTATAGCATATATAATGTGATATTATATGGTATTGTTTGAACTTGGCTCATGTAATTAATTCAGTTTCAATTATAAATATCTCAGTTTCTTTCTAAGTTTTCTTTTGTCTATCATGGAACCAGAGTATTTTGCCTGCAGATAGGTTCTGAAATACAATTTATTTATTTGTCTCTCTCTCTCTCTCCTGCCTTTATTATTTTTATAAATAACATAAGGCGGTGAACATACCTAATACTCCTTCTTCCTCCTGTTTTCCCCACTACAACTCACCTGTGAGGTGAGTTGGGCTGAGAGAGGGGGACTGGCCCAAGGCCACCCAGCCGGCTTTCATGCCTAAGGCAGGACTAGAACTCCCAGTCACCTGGTTTCTAGCCCAGCACCTTAACCACTAGACCAAATGTGGAGTTAACTATTCTCTTCCTCTTCCATCTTAGCAGCCTTGTAAAAATGCCTATATACAAAGGCAACCCATTTCAACTTCAGACACAGCCTAGTCGAATGTCTACAGCCTACTGCCACATTCCAGATTAAAACTTATGAAAATGGAAGCTGCATGATGTGATCCTCAACCACTTGCTGCTAAATTTTCCACTTTGCCTGGTGAAGGGTTCTGGAAACACTTTCACATTATTTTGCGATGTTAGCCTTCTCAGGCATTAGTCTGAATTCAAGCTGGCTTTAAACTAAGTGGGGAGCACACACTGGCTCTGGCTGCTATGCATTCAGCTGGGAAATCTGAAGGGAAATTGTAATTATTTTATCTGGACAATTAGGAACTTAGCTTTACTAGAGCCCTACACTGCATGAAGAACTGTACTTGCATTCAAGCAAAGGTGAATAGATTTCCCTTTGACGCCTCCTAGCTGACCATGTGGAGGCTAGAGAGAATCAGGTACGGTCTGTGTTCCTTTACACCTTCCAGCAAATCCCTGAAGAAAGCTCTTGAGTTGGCCCTAATAAAGGTATTGCTGGCCAAACGTGGATTTGCAGCATTTCTTATGGTCAATACGCTTGTCTGCCTACCTTAAAGGTGTTGTTCCTTTGCTGGTTGATCAAAAGGTCAAAGAAACAAAGAATTACATGAAATACCTATACAAAAACATACGTAACTTAACCACATCCCACTGTTAGTGCAATTTCTACTTCACTGTCTCCTCTCTCTCTCTCTGCTTCTCAATAATTATGCAGCACTATAACAAGTAAAAAATTAATTGTAACAATTAATTGTGGCATATTTAGGCATGTAAATTTGATTAAACTGAACAGCAGGAAGTGTAAAAGACAATGAAATGTTATTAGGCACCAGTTACCAACATTATCTCCAGTCTGTTTCACACTAACATGCATATATGAATAAGTTTTCCCCCCTATTATGTATAGCTCATTAGTAAGGAAACTGAGTCCACTGCTGCATGTGGCAGATGGCACATGACCATTCCTCCCTCTTAAACAGGGATGGGCAATATTGAGTGGCTGGGAGCTGCATTTTGGGGACAGATGGAAGGCTCCAGTGAGTGGGGGGATAATGCAAAGCAGACAGGAACACATAATGAACGGGTTTTGGAGTTTCCTTCTTTTTAGAAGTAGAGGTGAAGTTTTTTTTTGTGTTTGTGCGTGTTGCAGGGAGGGATTAGTGTGAAGACTTACAGGGCTGTTTTCATGTATTTTTTGACTCAGAATGGTGGGAAACTGGGGATGCAGAAAATTATGGGAACTGCAGATCTGACTTCGGACTGGAGGCTCTCTGGAGACCACTGAAAGGAGGAGGAGGAGGACCAGCCCAGTCCAGCTCAACTCAAGGATACTAGGGCTTGGCTATTCACCCAGCAATGGCTAGAAAGCATCTGTTTGGCTCACAGCAAGATGGTGGATACATCCTGCTATCCCTGGAGTGTTCCCAGACAGCTGGCTGGTAATAGATTATCCAGACCCGATGCAGCTCCAAATCTCCTGTCACTTATAACCAATAAAATACTGGCCAATATGCTTTTTCCACTTTCTAAAAGAAATTGTGCAGCAGATTGTTAGAATCCTTTTGGCCCTTCCTTGTTCCCCATATACCATAATTGGTTCTTCTTGTCTAAAACTCTGGAAAATCTCTGCCAGTCAGTGTTGACAGTACTGGATAATACTGGCAGATGATCTGACATGATATTAGGCATTTTATGCTGGCTCAACAGACAGCCCCAGTGCCATTTGGCTTTTCCCTTCTCTCTAGCTGGACATTGTCAGAACAATTATGAAACTTTAAGTATTGGTTCCTTGGTTTTGTACTTTTTTCTTCTATCCCAAATCCTTGTTTTCTTCTCACATCTAGTCAATCATAAATATGCAGTCAGAAGATGACTTACTTTCAACCATAAAAGTCACATGAACATACCCTTTTACTAGACATAGGCCACCCTAACCCTTTTTAGCTTTTTCTAGCATGTTGTGCTAGAGTAGCATTTGAACCTAGGTTGCCTTTCAATCCTAAAATCAGGATAGTCTCCTGGTGCTTGACTTCATAAAGAGAGACTCATCTGCTTGCTTGAATCTGCTTTATTAATGATCACGGGGAGGCAGGTTAAGCTTAACTCGAAATGAAATTTTAATTCTGTGTTATACACTGAGGTTTTCAAGAGTGTTTGTTCCATGAGTGTCAAGAGTGCATCTTTCCAATGGTTAATATGGAAAAGTCTATTTGGCATAATACTAGATTCCAAGGCAAGCCTGAATGGAAAAAAAATGGATTTGATAGTAGGACCTGGTGACTATTTTGCTGAATTTAGGAAGCATGTGCTTCTTCAAGTGAAAATGTACTTGGCTTATATATTGAAGGGAAAACTGAGGTTAAAGAGAAATTCTATTTGGCTCCAAAAATAAACTACAGTGTTCATGAATGCTTGTATAGATGCCTACCCAATGATTTCAGATGGGCTTTGTTCCCCTTTTCCAAACAACTGTAAGATCAAACGATCTTCAAATTAAGGGAAAAGAAAAACTAAATTAAAAAAGTAGGGCTTTTTATGCCTTACATAGTTCAATGCTGGCTGACCTGCTTGTGGGTGCTTAAGAAATAATTTTCACTCCTTTTATTCATTTCTAATAGTGGAAAAAGACATAAAAGTAGGCCCAAACATCTGAAAATCTTAACAAAGATCTCCAAGTCTTAACACCAATATTAATAGCAGACTCTGTTCTTGATACTTAAAGAGGACTTACCCCAAATCTTTCTCAGACGAGTCAGTTGGGGGGAGGATCCTAAGTGTTATTTTTATTTACTTTCCAGTTCTGTAGAGTGATTTAAATCCTTTTTATTTCTTCTAGAAATGCGAGAGAAAAACATCTATATGGTTGCATTTTCAGATGGAACAGTGCTACCTGAGGTTGGATCAGGTTTACTGATCGAAAGCAGTTATCAGCCCAACTCTCTCCTTAATAACATCACTGGGAATAATTACTTCCAAGGATACAGCAAAAGTGCTCCAGGTTCAGGTTTTAGTTCCCAAACTGTACATGTTTTTCTCATCAATTATTGCTAGAAGAAATCGCTTGGAATGTCCA
This sequence comes from Candoia aspera, assembly GCF_035149785.1. Taxonomy (NCBI): domain Eukaryota; kingdom Metazoa; phylum Chordata; class Lepidosauria; order Squamata; family Candoiidae; genus Candoia; species Candoia aspera. Next base: position 25,163,519 of record NC_086156.1, on the reverse strand, counting down.
AATATGCAGGAAGTGGCAGGAATAGAGATAAAGACAGCTCTGTTTTCTTGTATTCAGAGAAGTTTCCTTCTCAGATGATACTCATGTACATGACAGTATCTCTCTTGCTCTCCCTCTGTCTGTATACATGTCCTACCTATGGATAACACAATAAACACAATATTATTTTTAAAAGACAGGTTAAGAAAACAGTATAATTCATCCATTTCCATGGATGAAGAATCAGAGGAACAACCCAACTCCATGAAAAGAACTAGCATAGTTACATATAATGTGGTGGTGGTGATGAATGTACATCTCTCAGGGCAAATCTGCCCCACAGCCAGGATACAAGTCAGAGCTAGTTTGGCTGAGTCTGACCAACACAAAAAACAATAGTTCTGTCTACCGTTAACCCAGGTTATGTGTCTGTGAGCATAGGAAAAATTGCTTGTCTTTTGGAGTAGTGCACTTCCAGCTCAGTGCTAGAATGTTGATTCCTTTCACTGCATTGAACTGCTGCACTGTTTTTCTTCCCAGGAAGACTTGCCATATTCAAGGAAAGTGACCTTTTTGTTGCTTACTTTAGAGCCTAGGAGGGACCAATTTGGGATCTGATGGCTAGGAGGCAGATAGTTATAAATATCTGGATCCAACCCTATGGAATTCTGGCTAAGCTATTCCAATAGAAGAGAGTATCTGTAGCTCAGGGTTGAACTGTGGAGTCCTTGGTGTTCTCTGAGCTTGGTTGTTTGCTTGCAGACGTTTCATTACTTAAGTAACATCATCAATGCTAGCGATCTTTTGAGTGGTGTGTAATTGGTGTGTATACACCACTGATGTGTGTACACACCTTTGGTGTATAATTGGTGTGTATACATGCAGTAGAGACAATAAAAAGCTAAGAAGGAAACAAAAAGAACAGAACACCCCCTCTCCAGCAGCCTACACCCAGATAAGCAGGGATTAACACCAGACAAACAATCAGGCAGAAAACAATACTCTAATCAAGGAACTACCAAGGAGAAAGCCACACCCCCACCAACACTGGCAGGGCAAGCTACTGCATATAAACAGGGAGCAAACCCCACGCTCACCAGCACTGATGATGTGACCTAGTCAGGTAATGAAACCTCTGCAAGCAACAACCAAGCTCAGAAAGCACCTAGGATTCCATAGCTAAGCTATTGTTATGATTACACATTGCCTAGTTACAGTGGTGATGGGTGCACCGTTGGAAGATCTGAAAGACCAGGCACAGATCATCATGGAGAAAGTCGATCTATGTGGTCGCTAAGAGTTGAGAACAATTTGATGGCCCATAATCGATCACTCAATCAATCAATCAATGCATTGCCTACATTTCTTTAGCTGAGTTTTGCAAGTAAGGAAAGTTCCTATTTCCACTTGAGCCCCAGTAGATGGCGCTCAATAAAAGCATCAGCATCCAGGATGCCTGCCTCCTCTCCTTCATGGTAGAAGGGCACTGCATCTTGATTAGACCAGAGGTTACTCCATTTTCTAAACATTCAAGAGGTTCATGTTTTATAACAATTTGTGTCCTCTGGATGTTATGCTAAATGTATTGATCCCAATAGCGTACTGTCACTTTGTAGCTATTTGGAATCTGACAGCCTAAGAGAGGCTGCAAGATCAAATAATCATGGTGCTAGAATTTATATCAAAAGTAAGCAAAGGAGCATCCCAGAGGCCGGGGAACAAAATGCATAATTTTGGATTATGGATCAAACAAAGGGGAAGTGAATTATTCAACTCATGACCCTTTGTGGCCCTGAAATCTACTGCAGTGTTTCTCAACCTTGGCATCCTTAAGATACATGGACTTCAACTCCCAGAATTCCCCAGCCAGCATGTTTTGGCCATGTGTTTTCCCCCACATACTTTGGTGCAGCTTGTTCCTTCTGCATTTGCCAGTGAAAAGGGTAGTGTATTTTTATTGCCAGGTTTGAATAGAAAGTTGCTTGGAAACTCTTTTGCTTTGATCATTGGGGTTAAAAGAAGCTGACAAAGTGGAAGCTTCCAGAGCTATAAAAATTTAAGACACATTTATGGATGAAGCCTAGATTAAACTTCAGTAATATTATGATATTTATTTGTTTATTTATTTGATTTGTATAGCTGCCCATCTCATTTTTTTTTTTACTCTGTATATAATTAAACAACCAAGCAAAAAATCCCAATAAACAAAACACAAATGCCAATAAAAACAATACTGTATACACTCACGGGTAAGCCAAGAATCTTAGGTTCCAAAATACACTCCCCAAAATTGGGTCTGGCTTATCTGCAGATGGGCTTCTCCATGACTATATACGGAAATACTTTTTTAACATACCTGTATTTCCTGTATATATTTGTGTATAAGCTCATCCACAGATAAGCCAATCCTCAAATTTTTAACCAAAATACCATGAAAGATCTGGGCCAGCTAATCTGCAGGTGGTGCATTTTTCATGGCATTTTGGTTAAAAAATCTGAGGGTCGGCTTATCTGCAGATGGGCTTATATGTCAGTATATATGGTAACCCCTTTAATAATCCCTTCATGCCTTTCTTCTCCACCTTTGGCAAATACCTGTTGGACCACTGTCAGTGACATATTATTAATCTCATGTATTCATTTTATTAAACATCCCTTTACAATCTAGATGCCTCCATCCACTTTGCAATATTGGCCTCCCCCCAGATTATAAAGGGCCTTTTGCAGGGCAGTTTCTTCTTTACCTGTCCGGAGCTGCCCCTGCCTCTGCTTCTCTGAGAAGGAAAGTTTGCAAAAGGTTTGAGGAAACTAAAGATCCTATTTCTCAACAAGTGCACTGTTCTGTGTCGATTAGCCATCAAGTCTTTGTTTGAAAGAGACAAAGAAAGTTTTGCCCACTTAACCTTGATTACTCAAAGAGGGTTTGCACAGAGGAGAGGTGGGATATAAATTAACAGATAAACAAGTATCCATTATCAGATATTTAGAATGGAACACAAGATTATGTACTATTATATGCAGGGTTCTATTAAAAAACATAAGCAGCAAATCTAACTGCAAATATATCGCAATACATGAAAATGTTGGTGCAGATTCTGCTTTCAAATTTCAAGTTGTCAATACTTCAGAACAACAACTTTTAATTATCGTGTTTATATAATCTATTAAAATCTATTAACAAAGGAAGGGGTGGTCGTAATATTAAATCTGTAAATGAGTAACACAAAAAATATAAATAAAAGTGAAAGAGAAGAAAATATAAATAAAAGCCCAAGAGAAGCAAGCATATAATGGATTATTCTTTCAGGGTTAATGTCAATTAAAGATCAATTAAAGTATGAAATGCTTGGCCACAGTTTCATTTCTTTACATTAATTAACACATGTTGATGGAGGAGTTTCTGCAAACAAATAAGCAGCAGCTGGAAAATAACCTATCATGCTCCAATGCTCCAGATGGCTTCAACAAGTTCTTCATAGAGAATTGACTAATTCAAATTTAAAAAGTCATTTTCAAGCATTCTAGAGAGGAGTAAGTCACACAATAAAGCAAACATTCTAAGAGTTTCATGGGGTTCAGACCCTTTGCTGGGAACTGAGCTCACAGGTCTTTGTACTTTAGATGACCTGCTATACAGGAAGGCCAGTTTGGTGTAGTGGTTAAAGACACCAGGGTGGGAACCAGGAGACTGAGAGTTCTAGTCCCACCCTAGGCACAAAGCCAGCTGGGTGACCTTGGGCCAGTCACTCCTCTCAGCCCTAGGAAGCAGGCAGTGGCAAGCCACTTCTGAAAAACCTGGCCCAGAAAACTGCAGGGACTCAACCAGGCAGTTGCCAGGAGTCAACACTGACTTGAAGGCACACACACACAATGGTAAACAGAGACTGCCTTCCCTTAAGCTCTCAGAGCGGAGAGATACAGATATTATATCATGCCCCCTTGTATGGGGTTTTACCACCCCCTCCCACCACCTGTGGGGTAGAAATTTTTCTAGTCTATCTCTCTGCTCTGAGAGCTGGCTGTGTAGGTGAGAATGAATACGCTGGAATTTAAAAACACCCAAATAAGAAAAAAGAGAAATGCCATATATTGAAGAAGGATTGGTTACACATTTGTTTACTGCCTTCCCTTTTATTTGCAGATGGAATCCACTCCTCAGGTGGCAGCAGCAGCTCCAAATGACAAATAACACCATGAAATCCTTGGCTGAATTTCTGATTGGCATTTGCAAATACAAGAAGCAAATATTTTGAACCTGGGTAAAATGCTTTAAATAAATCAACTGCCTGCCTTGAATCCAGATGCTGGCTAAAATTATTCTGAAGATCCTTAACTTCTAATAGCAAATCAGGTACACTGAAATTGTGAGAGGGATCTCTGATGGCCATGCTCAGTTTTGAGTTGGTGTCTTTTATTTCTAGAGGGATAACACTTCAACCAGGACACTTTATCACTGACCTCAAGTGGACCTCATCCAGTTGACACTGGTAATTGGTTTCTGGTATTTCAGACATAGCCCATCCCTGAACCACCTCAGATCTCCAGAGCACTCTGTCACTGGTATCAAGATGGCTATTTTTGAGCAAAGGAATCTATAACTCACCATGGTGAATATAACCTGAGCCTGGTGTTAGATCCTGTAGTGGATCCAAGCAGAAAGCAAACAATTGATGGTCTTTATTCCAAAGGTTTATATACTCCTGCTCCAACTGGACAAATTACATTTTATTCATTTGGTTGTTTATTACATAGTTTTTATTCTGCCTTTGCCCACAAGACTCTGGGCGGTCCACATGATATATGAAATTTAATCTGAAAGCCATCCATTCAAACCACCCCTAATCTAAGTTAGTAAGTGAGCTAAATATAGAGATAAAATTAATAGAAAAACTGAAAACCACTTAAAAAGTACACTGTGTGTCTTATACCAGTACCAGTTTGAATAGTAGCTGTTCATCTGAGCTGATGTTTTGAGATCAGTATGTTTCCTGGAATTATAAACTTTGCCACAGTACATGCTTTGCTTTATATCTGACTTCTCTTAGAAGAGTCGCAACTGATTGTCTCAGAATACTTGGTCAACTTATTAGGTCCACAAATGATTGCAGCTAGTGTATTGACCTTTACAGATCCTCTCTTGAGCCTGATGATAATATTCTTTCATCATTTTCTCTTCCTGCCCATGTCTGTGTGTTTTCTTTTTGCAGTGTGGGTGTTTTAATGGCCTGATCTTAATTGCTGACATTCCTAAGCTACATCAGTGTTTCAAATGAAAAGCAAGTATCACCTAATTTCCAATGTAGAGTCACCTCTAATGGATCTCTGTTTCTTACAAATATTTCACAAATGAACCGGCTCTGACTTGAGACATTGTGCAAGAACAAATTGTTGGCAGATTGCTGGGAAAGCCTTTGGCCCAGGAGAGATTAGAAAAGTCACACACCCCAGGCATTTCTATAAAAATAATTTATTTACAGAAAGCAAAATGAAAGCAAAACATATTTAAAAGTCTTGGGCTCTCAGTGAGAGCAGCTTGACTCTCTCCATGTCTGCACAGAAGAGAAAACAGAAACTAAAACAAGTCCAGGCACATTCCTCCCCCCAGGTGCTGCAACCATTAACACGTGAAAAGGAGACAATTGAATTCAACCTCTTCATCCGGCCAAAATGATTAGTTACCATAGCAACCTTAATCTGTAGTAGAAAACATTAACACAAATAACAAACTAATTGCAAATGTTCTACTCTGAGTTTGGGTTAATCTTTAGAAAATTCATTCATCTCTCAAGTAGGGATAAAGAATTCGTTCATAATTTACAGCATGTCCATCACATTAAGCTATGGTATCCTTGGATTTCACAGTTAATCTCTGAATCTCCCCTTCAGCATGTGATGGCTTTTATGTCTTTTGGTAAACTATCCTTAGGATTTATATATTCTTGTACATTTTGCCTTGTCTCTTGAAAAGTCAACAAATTTGAATGAAATTATATGAAATTATCAACATTTTTCACTGGCGAGGTTTGTTCGCTTTCTTTGTCTTTACAGAAACACAAACTCTAACCCGAGAAGAGAGAAAGTCTGAAGTCTAAATTTATGTTGTTTCATTTTGTCCTCCATCTGCTGTTTGAATGTGTTAATTTTTTATTATTACACAGTTGAACTGCATGCTGTTAATTGTGAAATTCCCCTCAATGCTCAGGAGTTCACATAGAGCAAAATGTAAGACAGAATTTTATCATGCCAGATGGTGAAGTACTTTGCTTTACACTCAAACGACAGGTGGTCCCTTGATAAGTCCTGTGAGAATTGAACCATTTAAAAAAGCTTGAGAAAATGAAGATGGTCAATTAAGGAATTCTGTGATAATCTGTAATCAAAGTGTGTGTCTCTCCCTCTCCTCCAGGTTTCTGTGTGAGCTTTAAAAAAGATGTGGCTGCTTTAAAAACCACATTGACTTTAATGAGTCACCTACTTGAACAAATGTATCTTTTTTTCAGGCATTGCTTGAATTATTAGCAGAGAGGTGATACATTCCTGCTGAACTCTTCCAAGTAATTTTTGAAGGCTGCACAGTTTACTGTAGGCAGAAAATCACTGATATTTTTACATGTATGACAATGGTACAGGAATGAAGATGTGACCTTGTACCTAAAGGGGAAAAAAAGATTTCTAAAGCCTATTTTCTGCATGAAAATGCTTCTTCTCAGATACTTAATAGACTTTTAAAGAAAAGCAGCAAATTATAGGTGGTTAAAGAAAGAACTTTCTAAGGCTCCTTACCTCTCCCTCATTTACAAGGCCGTGTATTCATGTCTCGTTCTCATTCAGTATGATAGATATACTGAAGATCCTACACAGCATTCATTACAAATAGATATATGAAGCAGCATTTTCTTTTTGAAGCAATGACACCACCATAGTATCTCCTTCGTGACGAAGATTCTAATGCTGAGTTTGCACTGGAGTAAGAACCTTCTAGCCTAATGGCAGCATCTGCAGGTACTGTATATAACCTTCTAGGGGCTGTATGACAGTCAGGAGCATAATGGGGAAAGGGAATGAAATGAAAATCAGCATATCTTGTCCAACCATGGAAAGATGTTGCTGTGCTTTCCTGCTCTTTCCAGAAAGTGGGGGAAAGCTGTGCTCTAGTGAGGGTAGAGAAGAAGAAAGAAAGAAAAAGTTAATCACCTCTTTATAATTTTTATTAGAAATTTTAACATAGGTAAAAGATAAACATGAAAATATATAAAGAAAAATTAAGAAATAGAAAAAAGATAAAAGAAGACATGCAGGAAACAGTACAGATAGAAAAAAAGAGAAAGATTATACATTAATAATCTTTCTCTTACATTAAAAGCAGCTTCTTATACATTAAGAAGTAACTTCCTATCTTCTTTACAGCAGTTACAAGCAAACCTATTATTCCTCCTCCCTCTTTAAGATTAGATTACATGGTTCCCTTCTCCCCATAGTTAACCCTTTTTAATCAGCAAGTCCATAATTTTCCAATTCATTTTTTCCCATTTTCAGCAAAAACTCCATGAGTTGTTTCCAGTCTTTTATAAAAGTATTTATAAAAGTACTTATTGTACTTTTTATCTCCCATTGGTCCCTCTGTGTCATGAGTGCCGTTGAGCTGAAGTCATCAGCGCAATGGCACACATGACAATAGCAAGGAAATAGGTGAAGGGGCTCAAGATAAGTAGCCATCAACCCACAACGACTAACGGCCAACAAACAATAACTAAACGGATCACGGAGCACACCCAAGCCATCAGCGCCAATACAACGGAGATCGCCCAGCTGACAGCAATCACCGGATGAATAGAAAACCCGATGATGGGCGATCCCGGAACGCCAGCGGGGCCTCACAACCCCTCACCCACCGGCAGGGCAACGTATTGGACAAAGGGGGGTGACGTGACCGCGAGTGAGGGGGCGCTGACCGGCGCGGGGTATTTAAACCCCGCACCGGCGCGCTCCTGTCACTCTCAGCTTTTTTCTTCCGACGCTGTAACTGCGCTGTGAATAAACCAGAGCCTGATCCACGAACCAGTGTCTGAGTATTATTCAGAGGCAGGCAGCGCATGACATAAAGCTGAGAGTCATAAACTCAGCCTCGCCGAGCCCCACCGGACGACAACGAGCCGCGGGAGGAGTAGACGGCGAGAAGACCAGCAAGATGAGGCCGGAGCGGCGCGGGCAAGGAGGGCGAGCCGCGCGGCAAGAGACAGAGGAGGACCGACCAAGGCCAGAGGCACCGCGGACTCCCGGAGCCATGGACGCCCACCCCACCCGACCCGAGCCTCAGCTCCAACCCCAAGGGGAGATGGCGACGGAGGCAACCCGACCGCGGGAGGGAGCAGCACGACTTCCGAAACCAGCGGAGGACCCCGCGCCCCACATCGCACCCCAGCAACGGGCGTGGAGCGACAGCCCAACGGCGGTCAACACGGAGGAGGACGATGGAGACACCCAGCAGACGGCGGAGGAAGCGGACCCGCGGCAGAGGGAGGATGAACCCCACCGGCAACCCACCCCCGCTGACGCGCCAACGGAACCGGCCCCAGCGGCGGCGCGGGCTGTGGACGAGGAGGCACGAGCTGAACTCGCGGCCATGCGGGCTCAACTGATGGAACTCCGGACCATGCTCCAGTCGCTTATGCCCCCCGCGCCACCCAACGACGTCCCCGCACAGGCCCACACCCCGAGCGAAGCACCGAACCCCCACAGGCCAGCGGAGGGTCAGCAGACGGCACAGGCGGACGACACCACAGACCGGGAAGCGAGAGGCAGGGCCGCGCAAAACACCCGGGCCCCAAAGGACTTCCCCATCTTCTTCGATGGGAACCCCACGAAACTCTCGTTCTTCGTCACGAACGCTAGGGAGTTCATGGGGAGGCACGGACACTCCTACGACTCCGAGGCCGACAAGATCGCCGCCGTGGCGATCAAACTCCAAGACAGGGCGGCGGACTGGTACGTCCAACTGTACGAGTCCAGCTCCCCCGCCCTCGCCACCTTCCCTGCTTTCATCAATGAGATGAAAAACTACTTCGAAGACCCCCTAGCCAAAGTAAGGGCGAAAAGCGCACTCCAAAGACTTAAACAGGGCACACGCACGGTCCCTGACTACGCCCTGGAGTTCAAAGCCCTCGCGGGGAAGGTCAGCGACTGGTCCGAGACCACCCTGCTGGAAATGTTCAAAAGGGGGCTCAATCGCGACGTTCTCCAATGGGCCCTCTACCGCGACGACCCAGAAACGCTACACGGGTGGATCCACCTCGCGGGGAAAGCCGAACACGCGCACCGCACCTTCCTCATGACAACCACGGAAGACACAAACTATGCCGGAAAAAAGGTACCCGCACCACACGTGGGGATGGCCGGCCCCATATACCCAAAAAAGAAATTCAATCGGGAGCCCTGCGGGAGGTGTGGCAAATTAGGGCACAAGACGGTGGATTGCTTCGCCAACCGACCGCCGACCAGTGCGCCCAAACCCACCCCGAAAATTAGCCCCAAACCACCCAACCTGGGGCCGCCCCCTCACCGCCGAATGACCGTGGCCACAGCGACACCAGAGGAAGGCTGGGACGCTTACTGGGGGGAAGAGGATAACGCAGACCCCGACCAGCCGGCGGGAAAAGCTCCCCGCCTGCCCTGAAATGTGTGGCGAGGCAGGCGGTGGGACAGCAGCGCGGACCACCTCGACGGAACGACGAAAGCCCCGTAATAATGGCGGCAATCAAACTCTCTGCCGGCAACGGAGCCACCACGGCCGCGGCACTAGTGGACTCGGGGTGCTCAAAAAACCTCATCCACCCCGACCTAGTCGCCAAACTCGACCTCCGCTGCTTCCCCCTCCCCACGCCGCTGGCATTCCACCAGCTGGACGGCTCCACAGCGGGAGGGAAACCAGCCACGCTGCAAACCGAGCCGGTCACCCTGCAAATGGGCACTCACACTGAGCGCACATCGTTCGTCGTCACTCACATCGGACGGCCCATTGCAGTCCTGGGGATGCCATGGCTCGCGACAAACAACCCGCGCATCAACTGGGAGACCCGCACCTTCACATTCGGCGATGGCGAGTATCGAGCACCAGTTCCAGCGGGCAGAACCAACCCCACTGTAGGACGAGCGGAGGCGACTGCACAAGACAACGCCACTACCACAGCAGACCTACCGGAACAATACGCCGACTTCTCCGAGGTCTTCGGAGAGGCAGAAGCTGACCAACTACCCCCCCACCGCAAGACGGATTGCCGGATCGACCTACTGCCCGACGTCCCCTTACCTAGACCAAAGATCTACTCGATGACCCCGAAGGAGATGGCAACCCTCCGGGAGTTCATCGATAAAAACCTAGACAGGGGATTCATAGAGCCAGCATGCTCACCGGTCGGAGCCCCCGTCTTATTCCAGGAGAAGAAAGACGGCACCCTACGGCTCTGCACCGACTACCGGGGCCTAAACGCGGCTTCCCTGTCCAACAAATACCCCTTACCCCTGGTGAAGGACATGCTCGCCCACCTGTCCACGGGCAAAGTCTTTTCCAAACTGGACCTTCGCGAGGCGTACTATCGCATCCGAATCAGGGAGGGGGACGAATGGAAGACGGCGTTCAACTGCCCCCTAGGCGCCTTCCAGTACAAAGTACTGCCCTTCGGACTCGCGGGGGCCCCTGGGGTGTTCATGCAGCTCATCAATGAGGTACTGCATGAACATCTGTTCAAAGGGGTCCTGGTCTACATCGACGACGTCCTTATTTACACAAAAACGCACGAGGAACATGTGACCCTAGTCAGGCAAGTCCTTGACAAGCTCAGAAGGGCGCAGCTCTATGCCAAGCCTACAAAGTGCGAGTTTCACAAAGAGCGCCTAGACTACCTGGGGTACCGAATCTCCGGGGACGGCATCGAAATGGACCCCGCAAAAGTCGAAGCGGTGCTAAACTGGGAGCGCCCCCGCAACAGACGCCAACTACAGAGCTTCCTCGGATTCGCGAATTTTTACAGGTCATTCGCCCGGGGGTTCGCAGAGATAGCCCTCCCCCTAACGGACCTCCTCAAAACCAAAGGGGTGGGGGACACCCGACGCGCCAAGAACCCGGGCACAGTGCTGAATTGGACTCCCGCGTGCCAGACCGCATTCAACAAGCTGAAAGCGCTGTTCACTACGGAGCCAATCCTCGCGCACCCGGACCCAGAACGGCCGTTCGTGGTCCAAGCCGACGCCTCAGACTTCTCCCTGGGAGCCATCCTGCTACAGAAAGACCCCACGGGACTCCTGAAACCATGCGCCTACCTGTCAAGGAAGTTCTCCGAGACAGAAAGGCGATGGCACGTCTGGGAGAAAGAAGCCTTCGCGGTGAAATCAGCGCTAGAGACATGGCGACACCTACTCGAGGGAGCCACCCAACCATTCGAGGTCTGGACCGACCACCGGAACCTCGAGGCCCTACGAACGCCCAGACGCCTTAGCCCAAAACAGGTCCGATGGGCCCAATTCTTCAGCCGCTTTAATTTCCAGCTGAAGTTCATGCCGGGCAAAAAGAACTTCCTGGCCGACGCCCTCTCCCGACTGCCCCAAGACGAAGAGCCCGCCCCAGACACCATTGGGACGGTCCTATCCGCCTCGCAACTGGGGATGGCCGTGACCACCCGAAGCGGCGCGCGGAGGCAGCTCGACTCTACGGCGCAGCCGACGGCGGGACAACCGGCGACCGGAAGAAGCCAACCGCAACTACCAGGGGGAATGCGCACGGACCTCGCCGCCGCCCTCAAAACCGACCCCTGGTTCCTGGCAAACCCCGACAAGGTAACGATGGCACAGGACCTAGCATGGGGGGAAGGCAGAATCTACGTCCCGGACTCGCAACGCCAGGCGATCTTGCATAGGTCACACGACGCCAAACAAGCGGGACACTTTGGGTTCCTCAAGACCCTACACCTAACACGGCGTCAATTCTGGTGGCCCGCGCTCAGGCGAGACGTAAAAGCCTACGTAGCGTCCTGCCCAATGTGCGCTAGGGCCAAACGGGCACCAGGCAAACCCGCGGGGCTATTACAACGGGTGGCAGAACCCTCCCGCCCATGGGAGGAAATCTCTATGGATTTTATAGTGGACCTCCCACCCAGCCAGAAGAAAACGGCCATTTGGGTGGTGAAGGACTACTTCTCAAAGCAGGCCCACTTCATCCCCTGCACGTCGGTCCCATCCGCACAACAGCTAGCCAAACTCTTCCTCATCCACGTGTACAGGCTACACGGATGTCCCGCACGTGTGGTGACCGACAGGGGCACACAGTTCACCTCCAAATTCTGGCGGGCCATCCTAAAGCTGACGGGGACCCAACAGGCCCTATCTACGGCCTGGCACCCCCAGACGGACGGAGCCACAGAGGTTCTTAATGCCACCTTAGAGCAATTCATACGATCATATACTAACTACCACCAAGACGACTGGGCTGAACTGCTCCCGTTCGCCGAAGTCGCATACAACAACGCCGTCCACACGAGCACGGGGAAAACTCCGTTTGAAGTAGTCTCGGGGCGCGACTTCGTCCCCATACCGGAGCTACCTCAACCCCCGGAACCCCAGGTGGACGCTAGCGACTGGGGACGGAAGATCGCGGAAGCATGGCCAGTAATCACGGCGGCGCTGAAGGATGCACAGGCAGCCTACAAAGAGCAGGCCGACAAGCACCGGCGCCAACAACCGACGTTCCAAGCGGGGGATATGGCCTACCTATCCACCAAGTTCCTAAAGTCAACCCAACCCTCGAAAAAACTGGGGCCTAAGTACATCGGGCCGTTCCGAGTCATCCAAATAGTGAACCTGGTAGCAATACGCTTGGACCTGCCACACAACCTACGGAGACTCCACCCGGTGTTCCACACCAGCCTCCTGAAACCGGCAACCACCTCCCGATGGCACCCAAGCACGCCACAGCCCTCACCGGTGATGATCGACGGGCAACACCACTTCGAGATAAGGGACATTCTCGACTCCCGCAAGCAACGAGGAACTCTACACTATCTGGTCAGGTGGAAACACTTCCCCCACCCGGAATGGGTGGCGGCGCACAACTTTAACGCGCCTGACCTAACCAGAGCATTTCACCGGGCATACCCCGACAAGCCACAACCAAGGTCAGCAAGCCAAACCCCCCCCCCGCAGGCCCCCCCCCGCCTCCCATGCCCCAAGGGAAAGGCCCCCCCCCAAGCCCGCGACTTGGGTGGACCTCCCCCCCCCGGGACTCACTCCCCCCGCCCCGGGCCCACGAGGTGGTGACAAGCGTTCGCCAGCACCCTCCCCCCGCCCCCCGGCCGCGGGGGAGTGGCAAGCAAGTCAACAGGGCAACCTGGGGGCAACGCCCAGGAGATACAACAAAGGCGACGCACTTTAAATGGAAAAAAAAGAAGGGCCCTACCTGGAGCTGATAAGCACCCGACCAGCCACGCCTCTCTCCTCGCCGAACTGAGCCAAACAAACAGGGTGTGGCTGGAGCATGTGCACGCCAGGACGGGACCCGGGCATGCGCACCATGGACACACCCTGGGAAGGCACGTGGTAGAGGGAGGAGCAAAGGGAGGGGCGACAACTACTCCGGCGGGAATTTCGGAAAAAAAAAAAAAAAAAGTGCCGTTTGACAGCTCCACCGAAAAAAAAAAAAAAAAAAAAAACCCGAAAACCGGGGGGGAGCACTATTCGGACAGGGGGCAGTATGTCATGAGTGCCGTTGAGCTGAAGTCATCAGCGCAATGGCACACATGACAATAGCAAGGAAATAGGTGAAGGGGCTCAAGATAAGTAGCCATCAACCCACAACGACTAACGGCCAACAAACAATAACTAAACGGATCACGGAGCACACCCAAGCCATCAGCGCCAATACAACGGAGATCGCCCAGCTGACAGCAATCACCGGATGAATAGAAAACCCGATGATGGGCGATCCCGGAACGCCAGCGGGGCCTCACAACCCCTCACCCACCGGCAGGGCAACGTATTGGACAAAGGGGGGTGACGTGACCGCGAGTGAGGGGGCGCTGACTGGCGCGGGGTATTTAAACCCCACACCGGCGCGCTCCTGTCACTCTCAGCTTTTTTCTTCCGACGCTGTAACTGCGCTGTGAATAAACCAGAGCCTGATCCACGAACCAGTGTCTGAGTATTATTCAGAGGCAGGCAGCGCATGACACTCTGTATATTATAACCAACATTCTTAGCCCATTTTATTGTGCACTCTTTAACTTGTTCTTCTTCCATTTCAAATCTTAACAGAAGTTTTTATAATTAAGCAATTACATATTCATCATTTGTACATAATTTAATTTCAAATTCCATCTTATGTTGTTCAATTCCACTTACTCTATCTATCTCTTAATTGTGCATATGAAAACCATTGAAAACTATATCCATCTGCAGTCAATTGTTCTCTTGACTTCATCTTAAATTCTCCATGTTCCTGTATTAACAAATCTTGATAGGTTAACCGTTTCTCTTTGCCCACTGTTTCTCTTCTATAAAATGCTTCTTGTGCTAAAACCAATAAAGGTATTTTTGGGCACAGTCTGGGTTTATATCTATTCCATATTCTTGACTGTTTTATTGTTTTTCCTGACAACAAATTGTTGGATTAAACTATTTTCTTTTATTGTAGAGGCTGGTCAAAGACTGTAATCAAGATATTCATTCATTCATTCCATATTTTTAATATGGCACTTCTAACATAATGGTTTTTGAAATCTACATTAACTTCAAAAGCCATGCCATCCAAACCTCAGGTTGTGTCTTCTAATTCTAACATTCTCTTATTTCTCAACAGTAGCTATTCTTTCATCCAGACCAAACAGCAAGATGCAAAATACAATTTGAAATCAGGCAGTCCAGTCCTCTTTCCTTTGCATCTTGAAGAATGTTTAGTTTCCATGGTAATCCTTGGTTTGTTCCCATGCCATATCAATCTAGATATATCTTTTTGCCATTGCTTGAAAGGTACATCATTTGTCAAAGCAGGTATTGTTTGAAATAAAAACATCATTCTAGGTAATACATTCAGTTTTACCCCAGAAATCCTCCAAAACAGTGATAATTGTAACTTCTCCCATTAACATATCTTTCTTAATTTCATTCCATACCTTAACGTAATTATTTTGAAATAACATACAATTCATATTAGTCAGAGTAATACCCAGGTGTTTTATTTTTTTCTTAATCTGTAAACCAGTTTTTGCAATCAATTTTTTTATCTTCTATCCTCATACATTTTATTAACATCTTCGTTTTCTCATTGTTGATTTTAAATCCAGCCAATGCACCAAATGCTTTTAATTTTTCCATCAATATTTCTATTCCTTCCATGGGATTTTCCAAAATTAAAACCAAATTGTCAGCAAATACCCTTAGTTTGTACACTTCTTTTTTAACCTTCACCCCTGCTATTCGCTCATCATGTCTCATGTCTCTATTCAAAACTTCAAGGGCCAGAATGAACAACAGTGGTGAAAGCAGGCATCCTTACATTGTTCCTTTCTGTATTCAGCAGGGTTTGGTCAATTCCCCATTAACTATAAGTTGTGCCATTTGTGAAGTAGGTGGTTTAGTTGCTCTGCTGCTTGGAAGATCTCTGTAACTTTTAAAATTTTTATAATCCAAATGTGGCATTTAATTATTCTGAATATAATGCACCTAAACTATTCATTTTAAAAGATGCATTATTTACAAAAGAACCTGTTCAACACTTTAAACAGCTTTTAATTTATGGACTTAATTTCAGTTCATAGTCGAGTAAGCATCTGCTGAGGTTTACACACAGTAAGTCAAGAGAGTGACTTAGGTGAGACCATTCAAGAAGAATGGATTATTCTGTCAGATTTTCAACCGATAAAAACATGTATAACATTTCCAGGGAGGCACATGCTGTCCTAGTGTCTGTTGCTAGGATCTAAGGATCCCTTCTTAGCTGGTGTTTTGTGACCCAGCATCAGCACTATATCACTATGTTCCAATTAGGGGCAGCCATGGCAGGGGAATTGAAAAAGTCAAGATAGCAGCTGTGATAGAAATCCTGCCCCCTTTTAACCATGCAACACATATAAAAAAGGTGGGCTTCCATTGCACCGTTGCACCCACCATCTTGACTTTTCTTACCTTCCCTGGAAACACTTCTGGGGTTCCTGGGATGTTTTCCTAGGGCAGCTAAGTCAGTCCAGAACATCAGAATTCCATATGGCTGGGGCAGGCCACTTTCCTACCCATGGAAAAATTGGCCTCACCATATTACTTACTGTACACTTGGAGCTTTCTAATATATTTCTCTGGCAATGTTATCAACAAACTCATTTTTTTAAAATAAGAATTTTATTAAAGTTTCAGAAAAGATTAAAATACAAAATACAGAAAAGTTAGAATACAAAATTAAAGAAAAAAGACAACACGAAACAAAAAAAAGTGCAAGAGTAGCAAGAAAATTACAAAGAAGGTGACTTCCAACCTTCTTCAATGCTGATATAAGTACCATTAAACTATCTTAATCTCTTACTCTTAATTAAACCTTAATTTACATTATTTCTATAAAACAAACCAGTTAATCATCAAAACCCAAAATCAGTTACATTTTTCCAGTTACAAGCAAATAGTCGCAGGTAGAAACAAATCCAGACACAGTATAACAAACTCAATCTTAACCCTTCTTCTTAGTTTTGAGTCATTTTTACTACCTCTGTAAAAAAAAAAATGACCAGGGTGCTAACATTATGACAGGCTCAGAACATTTGCTTCACTCTCTTCCTAGCCTTTGAATTCAGCCAAGCCATTATTCTCTTCCCCATATGACATAAAAGCTCTACACTCCTCCCTACAACCATGGTTATAAGATGTTGGCTTGCCTGGCTGCAAAACTACAGCATTTGTCATAATCTCAGTTTTCAGTGTGAATCAAGGGCATCAGCCACACAACTGAACTCCCATCCAGATCTACACATATAAAAAACTGTAGGGCTTCAATTGTATGGTCATGGCTGCCATCTTGACCTTTTGGAACCCCTCCTTTCTGGATGCCCCTGTTAGGAAAAAAAATGAAATCTTGATGGCCAGGCAGGCATCTCTTCACACTAATCTTGCAGTTTTTATAAACAGCGCAAAGCATGAACTGAATAGCGTGTGTGTGTGTGATTCTTTCCTCTTTTTGTGTGGAGTGGAGGCAAGGGGTTTTTGTTCCTTCAGCTACCATAACTCAGGGAGAGGGAATCTCTGTGGTCTTTGAGATGCTGCTGGACAAAAAGTCCCATCATCTCTAATCACGACCCACACTGACTGGAGAAGATGGAATTTGGAATGCAACAACACCTGGAAGCCTATAGTTTATTTCCTTTAATTAAGAAAAATGTTATGGCATTTATTAATTAAAGTTAATCTCATTTTCATATGTGTCCAGCAGAAATAAATTAAATTTGCAGTTCTCCCTTGAGTTCAATGATATCACCTAATTACTTTCCCAAATTCATTTCTAATTAATGAATAAGTGTGCATATGGGTATATATTTTTCATGGATTCAAGTCATGCATGCCCCAAATAATTGCCTACCAAAGAAGTGTGCCAAGTGTTTTTGGTACATCCAGCTATTTTCTCATACTTAAATTTATGGCTTTAGCATTCATGAGGCATGAACTGTCACTTTGCTGTGAGAGCATTTGTACTCATTATAGAGCTGAAAAAAGAGAACCGTGTCTACAGATAGGGAACACTGTTTTGACATGTCCAGTTAAAATTGGAATTGCATAATTTATCATACTCACAATGCAAAGAGAGAGAGGGAGAGAAAATACCTTCATGGTGTCAGTAGCAATGACACACTGCATTTGAGAAAGCTTGCTGTTGACAGTATCTGTAAGGACCCATGGTGAGGAACTGAAACTTCATATAATTTTCAGTCATTATTTAGTTATTTCTCTTCCCTAATCTATCAGTTTTACAGTCAAAACACAAATGGATATCAAGAGGTGAGATGGAGAAAACGTCCACTAAACTTTATGTCAGTAAGGAGCCTTGTATTTAAATATTTGCAGAACCACAAAGCAGCACATAATCCATAGCACTGGGCTTCTGTATTAAACAATTTGTGGTCACATCCCACTTTTTATAAACAGACAGTGGCAATATTAAATACCTTTATTCAGAAATGAGTTCAGTTTGACTTCCTTCCTAGTATGCAGATAGGTAAGTGCAATCTAGGGCAGTCACTTACAGGTCACAAAACAAAACAAAGGAATGTGTGTATCTACATACAATCCAAAAACCCTAAATACAGTGAGTAGCTACAAATATAGAATGATTAACTCTGCTTGAAATGGAATATTATATATCTCATCATACTATGGAGGATTGTGACCAAGTGACCAGCTCAGCGAATCCTAAGTCTTTGCTCAGAAGCTCCCTCTCCTTTAGCTTGTCCTGAAGGACACTCACCCTTGAAATCTCAACACTACTGTAAGCTTATTCAAGAGGAGAAGCCTTCATAACAAGGCAGGTACTGGAGGAGACATGGGACTAGTAGGAGGCAATACTAAGGAAGAATTTACCTTTCCTTATTCTCCCACTTGTAAATGTGGTCTTTTGCTCAGGCTGAATGCCAGTGGGGAGATGGAGAAAGCATGTAAACTGACTGGATTAGAAATTTAATTAGTGCTAATCACTCTGAATGTAAGAGAAAAGGGGTGTCCAAAGGACATCTTTAAGACAGTTGGATCTGAGAAGCCTTTGGGTAGTTAAGCAGCCCTCTGGAAAAAAATCATATTTTGTGATTCTTTCTCCATCTCTAACTGGAACCACGCAGGTGAAACCTCAACAGCTGGGCTGGGAGGGAGCTGTGAAATTTCCCCTCCTAGCAAGATTTTGCATATTCCAGGTGTTGGAGGTATCAGCAAATCAGCATGCCTCATTAGCATGTGGATGAGTATGCAAATTCTCCATGTGCTTCTGGAGGAAGCTGTTTGTTGCCCCTCCCACAGTCCTCACTTCCTCTTCTTTTTTCTTCACCATCTAGGAAGGGAGCATGTAGCATGCAAGCTGCTCTCCCCCCATCTTGGGCCATGTGGTTGGCCTAGAATTCAGGAGATTTTTCCCTTTTATTCCATGCAGCCTTCAACAGCAATTAGGGCTGAGGGTAAATTAAGTTTAGGGAATACAAAAGAAGAACAAGAAGTCATCTTTCCTGAATGAAAATGTAACTGGATTGAATATAATGAGTAAGATATTTTTACTTACCTTTAAACTCACTTTGTCTAAGTGTGTGATTCTTTATGCTTAGGAGGGCTAAGTGTAAGCTCAGTAACCTATATTTCTCTAATGTGCTCATTAAAGCTATTTTAGATAATCTTTTTCTGTGCACAGCTTCTCTGCTGTGTTAAGCTCTGCTCTGTTCAGTGGTCCTAGCTGTCCTCTAATGACTTCACCAGGAACAACTTGAGCCACCTGAGGCCAGGTCTCCTTAATAGTCTTGACTTAAGCCCAGCCAACAGAACTCTGAAGTAGGCAGAGGCCTGTTAGGATCTTCTACTAAGCTGGACTTGTAGTTACTGCCACTAGGAGGTCACTGGGCCTTTGGGGAGTGAAAGTGTCCTCAGCCTGTTGTTTCCATTGACCTCAGCAAAACCTGGAAGAGCCATTTGGCTTTGCCTGATCAACTGGGTTCAGATCAGCCAAGGAAGCAGAACTGGTCTGAGTCCCATCTCTAGGAGGACTGTTGGTTCAGGAGGCCAGGGATTGTGCTGAGCTGATCCATCCACAAGCACTAGTAGGAGCTATTACTGGATGTTCCCTCTCTTTCCCCCCAGTCCTTCTGAGAACTTTTGGTTGTTTGGTCCACCATCACAGCTCCTTCTAATCTAGCTACAGGCTGGCTTCTCAGAACCCTTTTCTTTTTTCTCCCACTTTTCCTATTTATCACTTATAGTCAGGGTTTCCCTTTTTCTCCCCTTAAAATTCCTGACACCCCCCTGCTAAGACACGCACACTTGTCTTTTTGCTGCTTCTTTAAAACTGACTCTCTCCCCCTTTCCATGGCAAAAAAAAAGGCATTACAGAACATATATTGGACTTGCACCTCTTCCTAAAAAGTGCATTATGTATTCAGTTTCATCATGGCCCCAGGGACTGCTTGTTGCTGTTCCCTCAAAACTGCTGAATGCTGTTTCCCCACTGAATACTATTTTCCTAACAAATGCTGCTTTCTCTTTCCTTGCCATTTCCCATTGATGTATTTTCACTGAATTGTTTCTTGGTTAAATCCAATCCCTTTCTCTGATGCATGAGTGGCCACCATTGAGGTCCACATTTGCTCTGGGATACATAGTTTCTAAGTATTCTTTGGTTAAAGGCTCTCATTTGCATATTGGTCTCTTCCCTGATGGTCCCTATATTACACAACTTCCTTTTTCTGATTCTTTACTATTGAATTAGGCTTGGACTGAACCAGTCAGTCAAGCAAAACATATGACCAACCTATTTCAGGCTCCTAGATATTAATGTTGCATAAGGAATCCTCCCTAGGTGTAATTTTTCCCTTTTTGTGAAATGATTTATTTATTTTTATTATCAAATTTCATCCCTGCCCATCTTCCCCAGAGGGCCTCTGTGTGTATATGGGCTCATTTGCTAGACTTTGTCCAGAACGATGTGCTGGTAGGACACCATCGTGCATTTCTCCCAATTTGCTTTCATTTGTGGCATTAAGTTTAAAATTTGTAAGATAATCTACAAGGTAAGGTTAAGATACTTGAGTTCTGATGAGACAGGGACTGATAGCTTCTCCTCTGAAGCTTTCATGGAGGGTTATTTGTGTTCAACACTCCCTTCGTGGGGGTTCCAATTTTATTTGCGCAACAGACCCATGAGAGAAAATGGCATGTGCAGGAGAAGAGCTGCACCTTCCAAGAACAAAGTGAGATAGCTTCATTATAGATCTTTGATCATTGTTAGAGTCCTTATTGGTTGTGCTATATCCTGTGGATGTTTTTTTTTTAACATCAACCCAAAAAAGTCCTTTTCTCTTGCAGCACCCACTCTTCAGGAAACCCTTCCTCTTGAGAGGAAGCACGTGCCAAATTTAGTTCAAATTAGGCTCATGCATGCTGTCAAGACAGCTATGCCTTTGGTGTTTTAACATTTTGTGATGGTACTGCTTTATTCATGGCTCTGGGCTTATTTGTTTTTAAGCTATGTGCACAATAGTTTCACCTGTCTTTTAAAAAATGGTATGAAGTGCACTTTTAATGTTTATATCATCTGGAAGGGCAGAGCATGACAGGTAGTATAGAGATGTTTCAAATAAATACAGAAAGGAAAACCTGTCTTAGGCAGCAGATACTGAGACCTGTGTGTGATGAGGGTAGAGCCCTATGAACCTCATGACGTGCCCTAAGCCCCCTCAACTACCTTACTGCCATCAGGTGCAGTGTAAAGTACTCCAGTATCCCTTTAAGTTAAGCTTAATTCCCAGGGCAGCCAACTGCACTACATGGAATGAGAATGGAAACTGTTGCCATAGGCAACATGGGATCTGCTGTTCATTAAACTCAATGTAACTGTCAGGTCAAATACCAGGGGAATTCTAACTATACTGTAGAATCAGTTTGATATAATTGTTGTCTTAGCAAACAATTCTTGGCATATCACTCTTTCCTGCAACATAGCAATGAAATAAGGAATAATTAAGGAGCAAAGCAGCTTTTTGCTGGTAACAAAGAGGTCAAATTAGCCAAAATGCCCAGCAACAATCATTTAGAAATGTTCTTGACAACTGCACAAATATTCATGTACTGGGGGGAAAAAAGAGTAATGGAAAACATCAAACAAAGAAAACTTCTGTGTGTGTCCAAAGGTCACCCAGCTGGCTTTGTGCTTAAGGTGGAACTAGAACTCAGTCTCCCGGTTTCTAGCCTTAACCACTACACCAGACTGGCTCTCTCCATCCATCCATGCATGCATGTTGGTGTTGTTACTGGAGAAAATAGGGAAAATCAAAATAGTCTTTAAAAAGTTAGGGTTTAACAAATACTTGGGGCATTTTCTTCCTGAATAACAAATCATTCCCAAATGCATGCTACTGAGTTTTCACTTATTGATTAGTTGCCAAATTATTTACCAAATTAAATAGTTTTACGTAATGTGGAAAAACTGCACATTTGTATATATTTTTTGTTTCTAAATGTTAATATACTGTATCTGATAAATTGGGGGGGGGGATCTCTTTTCTGTCATGACCAAACCAATTTGCAGCTAAACTGCTATTTTCAGTCAGTAATCTCCAATATTAGGCATTAATCATGTTTTCCTGAAGGACAATTTCACATTTACTGTATATATCAAAATATTTATACTCCGTATTTTTGCTCCAACCAGGTAGCTAAAATACTTAGCTAAGGCCAACTAATTAAAGAAACTGAAGTAAAAAAACAAAGATCCAAAGCAGAAAAACGGCCCTCCAAATGCTAATAAATCATGTATTTGATTTACTAGGGTTTATAGTCTGCTTAAATCTAAAAAAACTGGCTCAGTTATAGTAGATAAGCTAAAATACAATATGACAAAAACAAAAAATGCAAAACACAACAATGTTACAATTCATACTTCACAATCAATGGGAGCAGCATCATCAGCTATCCCAATCACTCCCTCCATCTCTCTGGAAGAACCTCCTGAATGACAACAGTGAGGCACTGCCCTTGTTGCTGGGGGTTAGCTGTTCCAGAGGAGAGAGGTCATTATAAAGAACACTTGCCCTCAAAATTCCCAAACCTATGAAATGATACTACATAGTGTTGGGATCTGTAGCGTGCTTTCTCTACTGGATCTCACTATCAGGCAGATTCTGTATGGAGAAAGTGGCCTTGCAGACACTCAAATCCTAAAATCCTAAAGGGCTTCAAGATGTTGTGATCAACATCTTGAATTGCATTTGGAAGACTACTGGAAACTCCCACAGCTCCCGAAGTATTGGGATAATATGGGGATAATATGGGCACTGCATTCCAGATCAGCAGCAGCTTCCAAATTGTCTTAAAGGACAGACCCATGTGGAATAAATGGAAATAGTCCAAACATGAGGTGACAAAGGCATATGGGACTATCAACAAAGATCCAAGAATGGTAGCAAGAATGGCATAAAAGGAGGAGCTGAGGAAAGACCCCCCTGGCCACAGTCTTCACCTGCTCTTCCAACAGGAACTGTGAATCCAAGGAACTGTGAATCAATTGCAGACTTGCTTTGTACAAAAGCAACTCCATCCAGGCTGAAGGAAGGAATTTTTCCAGAATCAGTTGGCTTCTATACCCACAGTTCAGACTGAGCCTAAGACTGCTTTTCCCCATTCAGACTCTAACAGCTTTCAGGCAGCAAGACAGAACTTCTGCCAGCATGGGATGAAGTATATCTATATGCTGTTGATACTTCACCCCATGCTGGGAGACAACCTCTCTCAGTGCTTGGTTGTCTACTGTCGTAGCCTTAATGTGATGTTAGAATTCTAGCAGTTCTTACTTGTTTATATCTGTCATATGAAAACAAGGATTTAGTGAAGGCAGGTAACACATCTGCAATATTGGTCAGCAGGTGAGAACCATCTGCTATCCTGAAACAAGAGGCTCCTTACAAGCATAAAAGCCAAGTTGTTAGAAGGCAGCATGGCCTATCATAAAGATGTCCCCACCCAATGATGGACTATTGAAAAGTCTCTGACATATTTCAAGTTGTGACTATACCTGAAAGAAAGATCTCAAGTACATCTTTGGTATGGCTAAAAACAGTATTTGACTGAGAAATAAGCAGCTACAGTATTATAGGTTTCTGACTAATTGATGTATAAGTTTTCATTGCCCCCTACTGCCCTCTGAAAACTCAACCACTGTGTTTATGTATTGAAGAGTGTTGGGAACACATTTTGCTTTTAAACCAATGTCTTATGAAGTGACTATGCTATTTTCTGTTGAAAACATTCTGTCAACAAGACTTATGGACAACACTGCTCCAAGCACCATCTAATGGTTGTGCTGCCAGCATCTTTAATCACTACTGTAAATCCTCACACTGAATTCAAATTGTGTAAACAAGATATAGCATAATATCCCATATTAATTCTGCTGACATAAATGTATTCCTGCTATTATTTTAAACTGAGTGCAAAAGGCTATATAATTCTAAAAGTTAAAAAATATGGACCTAAGGTTATGAATCCTGTTATGTAGGAAAATGTATTGTTAATAATAGCCCTGTAATGAAGTAGAACCAACAAGTTTGCTAAGGCAATAGCAATAATTAACAGCTTATCTAACATAGTAATGAAGGACTGAGAAAGCCCTTGAGAGTAAAATATGGTGGACCAATTCAAACATAACAGGCCATCTTTTTTCATCATGAGAATAGGCCTAGACAACTTCTATGGTTGGGTATTGTTCCATTCTCTCCCCTCCCTTCTTACACTGAGGGGGCTGAAGGCACATAATGGCTGGGTTCACACAGTTTTGTTGAACTCCATTGACCATACTGGGAGATGTTGATGGGAAACGTGTTCAAAATGTCCAGATGACACCAAGTTGCATCCTACAAGTCACAGCCATATTAAACATGCTGTGGTTGGTTTGATTTTGGCTTATGTTGTAACTCAGCCATTACATTTTGTAAACCATGGGTGGTGGCTACATGTGAACTCTGCCTCTGCAGCTTAATTAACAAATCATTAATCAAACAAGCCATAGTTTAATGTAATGGAACATATCATGATGTTTGGGGCTGCCTCAACTTTTAAAACCTTTAATGTGACAGAAGGAAATGGACATTAAATAAATGAGGATTAATATCTCAATTTATTGGATTGTTCTACTGGACAAGTAGAAGAAAGGAGGGGAGAGGGAACCTAAAGTTGTATGGATCATGGTCAAGCTGCTACATTTTATTCATGTTTCATAGGGAGATTAAACCTTGACAATACTGATGACTAGACTTTGAATGGGTTCAAGTATATTCTCTGCCCTGGAAAATCTGGTCAATTGACTAAAATCTTGCCTCATTTTAAGGCCTCATTTTTAGGGGATCATGGAATCAAAGAAATGGGACATTTAAATCAGAGTATTCATCCTCTGCTGCACACAAGATCCATATTAAAGCATCCATGACAGATGGTTGTCCAAGCTCTGCTTGAATACATTCCAGGGTGGGGAATCCTCTACCGTCTACAGAAGTTGTCATGAAATTTTCAATAACTTTAAATCAGAATCTGTCGTCTTGTAATTTAAATCCATAATTCTGCATCCTTCCCTTTGCGATTATAGAGCTAAGAGCTTAGCATCCTTCTGTGTGACATTCTTGCAGATACTTGAAGACTACTATTAAAACTTTTCTTAAGGTGACAGCCCTGCAAGTAGACCAAACTAGGAAACCAAAATTATGAATGCTAATACTACTTTTATTATAAGGTTGCAGTAACAGAATCTTGCAAGTCTGAATGTGCCTCCACCCCCCATCCCTTTAGCTTCAAGAGAGTTAGGGAGGGTCAAGTCTCAAATGCTTTCTCAAATTACATTTCTGTCTCAGACTCAAATTCCTTTTATCTAATCATTGTCTTGATTGCAGCTCTTCCTCCTGTTCCTCAAGTTACCCTTAGAGCGCATTACATCAGGCTAAAGATTTCCAGTTCCTTCCGTTTCTCTTCATCTTTTTATCCTTTTGCTCTCCTTTGAACTATTCTAGTTTGTCTGAATACTAGACACAATTCTGAAAATGGAATCTGACCAACACAGAATGAGGTAGAATTGTTGCTTATTGTAATTTATGAACTATACTTCTGTCCTAACAGCCAGGAACCATGCTGAGACAAGGAATAGGTCTCTAGTGTTTTATTACTGCTACATAACAGAAAATCCTAACAAACTGAAGAAGTGTGGGAAAACCCAGACATATAAACCCCAAAGGCTAAGGCGGGCCCGATCTGTGTCTCTTTGAATGGCTACCTAATTCCTCAGTACTATGCATGCGCTTTACAGCCTGGATGGGAGCCCCCTGCTCGCCATCCTTACTCATGACATCATCTGTTGATACAGCCTAAAAATGCATTTGCATATTTTTGCAGCCACATCACACTGATTAATCATATTCAGTTTGTAATAAACTATTATTCCAATATCTTTTTCCCAGCTAGCATTACCCTGCCAGATAGCCCCATTTCTAGACTGGTGCATTTGATATCTGTGTCTGAAAAGGTGAATCTGATTTTTGAGTACCATAGGTACTCTTTCCACAATGTTTCTTGTGTGTATTTATTAAACTTTGTTATGTTATTTCCAGCCCTTTCAGTACTGTCTACTATCAAGCTCATTTTGAACGTTCTTTTTGTCTATGAGGCTCTTAGCTTTCTCAATTTTGTGTCATTCGCAGACTTGATAAGCATTCCATTCACCTTCTCAACCAACTAAATTCTCCTCAAATAGAGAGCCCATTCAATGCTTTATTCCATTCTAAAGAGGAACTATTGATGAATACTCTTTGAGTGCAATTTTTGAGCAGGCTATATATCTACTTAGCCAATGTGGTGTAGTAGTTAAGGTGCTGGGAGTGGGGAGGATCTAGTTTTAGTCCTTCCTTAGGTATGGTCCCTCTGGATGATTTTGGTCCAATCACTTCATCTTCAACTGGGAAGAGGAAAAACATCTAACTACCAACTCACATTGGACCAACATCATTGGTCTATCACCTTCAGTGAAGAGGCCTTCATCCTGCAGTGGATTGAGTTAGACTGATGATAATGGCAATGGCAATAATAATCATAATAGTAATAATAATAATGATGATGATGTATTCATTTAATTGCCATGCCATCCAGCTCACATTTAACAAGCTTGCAAATAAGACCATGAGGGATATGTTGTCAAATCTTTTCACGGCAACTTTTAACTTTTCACTGTATCTCTCAATTGTGTCACTTCATATTGCAATCAAAGAATGAACTTCAGTTTAAAAAAATATTCCGAAACATGATTACGGTTTTTCACAGATCTGGTAGTTTTATATGAGTAGCAAATATTTATATAATCTAGAAAAACAGTAAGAGTTTATTATTTTTATAACTCTCTATGGGCACCCCCAAAATACCTAACTGTCCACTGTGTAAAAATGAGTACCAATCTTGTTTTCATACTTCTTCATAAAATAATTGAATTTATACTGGGATTTCACAATAGTCTTGCATCTTGAAAATGATTAGACATTAGCAACCTGAGTATTTATTTTTCAAATTTGTGCCCACTCCCCCCAGCAAAACCAGCCTGGAAGCATTCATAAAATTATCTGCCCAGCCAAAATCAATGTGAAATGCATCTCTGTCAGCCCTATAACTTACTGCAGAGATAGGCTGTAACAGCTGGGTATTGTTTCTGATTAGATCTTCAAAAGGTGCTTTGACATGTGTGAAAGCGTGAAAGAGGTACCTATTTGCAACCATCTGCAACAGATTGCTCCAGCACATCTTTTCAATATGAAAGCTGCATGTTGCATGGCACTACAGACTTCCTGCTCCATCTGATAACTCAAGCAAACTGACAACTTGCCCTTCTCTCATGCATTCTGGATTACAGAATGGCTAAGAATCGAAATCTTGATTTTTAAGAAATATAAATAATGTACTATACCAGCTTTCTAAGACAATTGCATTACTTTTTCTGGTTATATCAATCAGTACTTAACAATGGAGATATTCCAATTTGTCTTTTTATACTTTAAAATTGTATCTTTGCAACATCACTTGTCAAAAATAAATACACCCCATTTTGGCAAAGCAGACCCATTACCTATGTATGATAATGTGCTCTACATTTATTAAAATTTGTACAATGATTTGAGAGCAGAAAAATTGACATAAGTACACATCAACAGAAATTCCCTAAACGTTTCAGGATGTGCTGTTTTGGAATGAAAATCCTTCCAGTTTTTGCTTTCAAAAACTGGTTTTCAGACAGTCTGGTCCTAGTCAGATCATATTCTCTAGCTTCAGTTTCCAGGGTGAATAGATGTGTGGACATTGTAGTAAAAACTATTACATAGCTGTCAGCTTCAGATATTGAAGGCGATGTGTGCTGATCAACATTGTGCATGTAGAAGACATTCAATACCTTTTTACAGATATAACATCTGTGTAGAATGGATGTACTTTACAAGATTCTTAAAAAGTGTTTCTTTTGATAAAAAAAACCTTGTATTTTCTGTCAAATCAAAAATCCATCAAGTGCTCAAGTCTGTATAACAATGGAAATACAGTAAAGCAGTAAACTGACAAGCTGTTATTCCTTGCCAATTCTATTTGAAAGGTATTGGGATCAAAAAACACGAAGGGAGAATTGTTAGTTTTGTGTAAGCATGTTTGCTTGGATTCAGAGATACTTATCTTCTACAGAAAAGATAAGGAGAATTCCATGGGGAGGACACAAATTTGATCCTCTGAAGTGCTGAATGCAAAACTCATACAGTAGTTAGTAGCATCTGGCCAACATTGTCTAGATTAAAAAGCTAAACAGAGTTGGACCTGGTTAATCATTGGATGGGAAGCTTTGAAGAAATACCAGAGCTGTAGACCAGACAAGGAAGAAAGAATCTCCAGAAGAAGGCAACAGCAAACAGCTTCTATAATGTTGCCAAGGAAACAATACAATTACATTCATGAAGTTACTTGGAATTAAAATAAAATTGAAAGAATCTTTACTCATTTTTTTTACTCATTTTTACTCATTGAAAGAATCTTTACTCATCCTCATTCTTATCCTCATCACATTTTCCCCTAGTGCTCTAAGTATTCTGTTTCTAACATTAAATTAATAAAACAGCGAAAGTAAGAAATAATGACTGAAAAAAGAAAGAGACAAAAAGGGAACCTTAATGGAAGGCAGCACAAGGAACAGAATATAAGACTCATACATCAACCAATTATCTTCAAAAGCTTCTCAGTATAATGAAAGCTTTCACTGATAACATTTGTGCAATGAGGCTGGCAAAACAGAGCAGCATCAAGCAGAAAACAATACCCTAATCAAGGAGAAAACCACACCCCCACCAACACTGGCAGGGCATATATACGGGAAGCAAACCCACACTCACCAGCACTGACGATGCTACCTAGTTGGGTAATGAGACGTCTGCAAGCAAACAACCAAGCTCAGAGGGTACTGAGGACTCCAGAGTAGCATTTGTAAGCTACCCCTCTCAACTTCCTTTGTTGTTGTGTTAATGATGAAATGAGCAGCAACTTGTCATGCTGAGCCATTCTGGGTAAATTCCAATCCCATAATTCCAATGCATTTAAATTGTCAATTTTAAGCTCATCTTATGGCAGGCCCATTCAGAGAATCAGAATAAATTCCCCACTGATGTGGAGCTATGTAAATAACCACACTTAGTGAAAATAAAAAATATTTAGCAGCATAAAAATGCATATTTTTATATCTCCATGCCTGGGGGCTGTAGGGGTCTAGATGGGGAACAACAGGCTTCAGCTGAATCCTGGTAAGATGGCTGTGGGTTAATGGCTCTTCTGTATCTGGGACTTTGTCATCTTGAAGAGCAGGTGGCAGCCATGGCAGCCATGGTGAGCAGGTGGCAACTTTGTGTTGTGTACCAGCTCCATCCCTTCCTGGATTGGGAAGCCCTTCGAACAGTCACTCATGCCCTTGTTATCTCCCACATAGACTATTGCAATGTGCTCTACATGGGGCTACCCTTGAAGAGTATCCGGAAGCTACAGCTGGTCCAGAATGCAGCCACATGGGCTCTTTGGTGCCCCTAGAAGGGCACATGTAACACCTTTGCTGCAGGAGCTGTATTGGGTACCAGTTTGCTTCTGGGTCCAATTCAAGGTGTTGGTTATCACCTTTAAAGCCCTACATGGCATGGGGCCAGGCTACCTGAGGGACCGCCTCTTCCCTGTTATGTCAACCCGTCCCACCCAATCATGCAAAGAGGGCATATTGCGGACCCCGTCAGTAAGAGAATTCTGTCTGGCGGGGTCCAGGAGGCAGGCCTTCTCTGCAGTAACTCCCACCCTCTGGAACATCCTGGCCCCAGGCTTTCCAGAGGAATCTGAAGACCTGGCTCTGCCACCTGGCTTGGGGCAGGGAAGGAAGTCATGTTTGGGGATGGCCAGTACACTAGAGCGCTCGTTACAAGGACTGAGTTGTTATCTGCCATTTGGATTTTATTTTTATCTACATTGTTTACTTGTAACTGCTTTTTAGATATTGTATTTTTATATACAGTAATTTTATGGTATACTTGTTGTTTTCTTGATTATTGTTGTAAACCACCCAGAATTCCCCAGCACTGTGGACATGCTGAGATTGAAGTCCACGCATCTTAAAGTTGTCAAGGTTCAGAAATACTGCACTACAGGCACAGGCAGAGAAACAGCATGTTGGGAAACACTGTTCTAGAGGAATCTTCTGCAAGCGTTTTTGTGCCCAGCTCTACTTATCAGCCATTACAGCAGCCTGATTTCCCTGAGTTCAACAATAATGGGCTTTTGAATTTGAGCTCTAAAGTGATAACAGAATAGGTAATTCTTGACCAGATAAAACTTATTTGGATTCAGCAGAACATTTAGGAAACTTACTGATTTAAAAAGTAAAATATTTCTATGGTTACGGTTGAACTGTCCATTAAAAGATAGAGAGGTAGGTAGGTAGGCAAACCTTTATTATGGTCTTTGACCAACACATATCCATTAAAAAAGATCCTTTGCTAATCCTATTAGGAAATATATTAATATACCACTTAAAATTTTATCCAATAAATGCCAAGAGTAATACTGTTCTTTTTTTAAAAACGAAAAAAAGTGATGAATTTTTACTGCTGCAGTGGAGAATTGCTTCGGCTTTTCAGCTACAGGATATGACAAAGTCCACCTGTTCAGTTCAATTAAAAGGAACCTTTGTAGATCCCTTTGGAAGAAACTACATTCAAGAACAGGGTAGGAAGGCTTTCCTGAACAGTCCCAAAATTGAATTTATGTATCTTTTTTTCCCATGACTATGTATGTGTTCAGCATGTTATGACCACCTCCTCTTCCTCCTCCTCCCCCCGCCCCCTCTCTGTTCTCGTTTGTCTTCAGAACTCAATGATTTGGGGTCTGCTGCTCAACTCATGTCTATAATCCTGACTAAGAATGTCAGAAGTAAAACAAACTGAAAGCCAATTCTTGCATTCCAGTTCAGTAAATAGCCTGTTCTTGTCAGGTAGCGAAAGGTCATGGGAAAGAAATTACAAGGGTCATCTGCAAGATTCCCAAACCATTCAGAGCTGGGAGAGGAAGCCTTCCTTCTGCAATGAAACCAACAGCAAATTCTCAGTAGTATGATAGGATGGCAGCAGATTCCTGCTGGAGGCTCACTATGGCCCTATAAGTGATAGTTATGAAAAGGGAAAAGTGCCAACAGAGACTATGGGCATGCACATGTCTTTCCAAATGACCAATTCATGTCATTATCTAAAACAAGGATCTCAGCAAAGCTAGGCTAATTCATGGGAGGAAAAGGAAACCCCCCCAAAAGTCTTAGGCTAGAACAGTGGGCAGAAATACAGTAAATAGAAGGAAATTTAACAGGGAGAAATGTCAAGTCATGCATCTAGGTAAGAAAGTCAAAAGAAACATGTACAGAATGGGGGAAATCTGGCTTAAGAGCAGCACGTGATAAGGACTTGGATGTCCTAGTGGAACCCAAGCTCAATATGTCCCAATAGTGTAATGCAGCTGCAAAAAAAGCCAATGACATTTTAAGGAGCATCAAGTGGAGTGTAGAGTCTAGATTGCAGGAAGTAATTATTCTGCTCTACTCTGCCTTGCTCAGGCCTCACTTGGAGTACTGTATTCAGTTCTGCACACCCCAGTTTTAAAAAGATATTGATAAACTGGAGCAAATTCTGAGAAGGGCTATCAAGATGGTGAAAGGACTGGAAACCAAGTTGTATATGGAATGCTTAAAAGACCTAGGCAGATTTAGCTTGCAGAAGAGACGGTTGAGAGGGAACATAAGTCTGAAAGGCAGTCACATTATAGAGAATTCAGACTTATTCTCACTTGCTCCAGAGGGTAAGACTACAACTAATAGGATGGAAGGATGTAAAGACAGATTGGACACTAGGAAGAACTTACTGTAAGAGCTGTTGGAGTTCACAGGTTACTATGCGGAATGGTTTCTTCCCTTCACAGGAGGTTTTCAAACAGGCTGGATAGTCATCTATCAGGGATGGTGTAGTGAATCTAGCAGGAGGTTAGACTTGATGACCTCTTTCAACTCTGATTCTGTGAATTTGTAAATACTGTGACCCACTAAAATGATAACAGGATTTTGTGCAACTCTTTCTACCCTATCGCATTCCCTTCTTATTGTTAGTCCCCTTTTCTTACTACCTTTTTGCTCTTTAAAATTAAGGGAAAACCCATTAACTCTGGGAGACTTTCACAGGGTCTCCTTGCCTTGCTACCACCACCAACCTCCTTTCTGCCCATTTTCTCTCCCTTCCTGGTGCCTTGCAAATCCCTTTTCCATTCTCTCCAGGTCCTCCTTACTGCAGCTCCTCCTGTCTTCCTCCTGTATCATAATTCCCTCTGTAGAGTAAGTGTCATGCCAGTTGTCAAAGCTTTGCATAGGAGTCTCATGTCCTCCAGGCACGATTTCTCCTCCTTTGAAAGGCAAATGCGATATATTGAAAAAACAACAAAAAAGAGCAGCTAGACTTCATACAGGTTCTGGAGCCATTGTGATGTTTGGCATTCAGCTTACTTTCCATACATCTTTATTGACAGTAAAAGAACAAGCACAACCATAAGATAATAAAGTATGATTAAATTCTAACAGGAGTTCATCCCATCCTAGGCACCATGGTTGAATAATCTGTTATATTTTCACAGTAACAACACAAGTTGGCTACCCTGAGAATTATGTAATGATTCACATCCAAAAGGAGCAGAGCAGTATAAAACTCATCTACCCAGATATTTCAGCAGTAGAAAGCTAATATATTTTGCCCATAACCTCTTATAAAAGGGACACTATAATAAAACGTAATTGATTGTTTCAATCCCCTTGGATTCACATGGGTAAGCTGCCTGATCCATTTGACTTTTGGAGTATTTATTTTTTAAAAATCCAGATAGAAGAACATTGTATCTGGTCCAGAAGCATTCTCTTTGCAGCCTTGCACCTTACTTTTGCATTAAACTGGCCAGTCCCCTTGGAAAGACTTGCAAGGAAAACCTCCTGGCGATCTTTCATCCATCGTTTCAGGACCCCCTTTCAGAAATGCTGATCAAAGACTTGCAAAAGTAGCTTAAAGGTTGATTTACAGATTGCTGCATCTTTGCTGCTTTCTTGTCAAATAAATTGGTGTATTCTATATATTTCTAAGAAAGGGCAATGTTGTTATATTTGCCCACCACTGATGGTTATTTTTATTCTTTGAGCTTATCAATCAATCATTGTTAGTGCCACCCATCCACATCTCAGCATATCCAGGTCCTAGATTTGAAAAACTTCTCCATACACATACCGTATGTTCACACACACATAGAAAGAGAACTGGCAGAAGGTTTGCTTCTCTTCCCCTTCATCCATCTATTTGTCTCCTGGCAATGGCCCAAACTCCATGAAAGTTACCTCTTAAATGAGCAGGTGAAAATATGATCAAAGTATAAAATGAGAGAGTAAATACCTGGGACATGACATCATACTGTAAAAGGCCTCCCATCAGGAAGGAAGGAACATTATCAACAAGGTGAATATTTGAACGTGGTTGGTTTCTAAAGGGGAAAAAAAAAAATATAACCTGATTTTGATCATCATGGGAAGATACAGGGAAAGGACACAGAAATACAGGGCTGCATACTGGGCAGTATTGGCATCATTTGGTGGTAGATTTGTGGTGGCAGAGTAAAATGGTCATCCAAAAATCCTCATATGTATTTGAGTAAACATGAAGTCCCAGGTATTGACATGAAGATTTGGGGAACTGTAGCCTTAACACATTTGGAAGGATCCTGATTGAGGAAGACTGCTTTAATCCAAGCAGATTCTTTCACAGTAGAAGATTCATCCCATTTCTTTTAATTGCTATTATTTTCATCCCTTGTGGTAGTCATTAGAAGTTCTTGGCACTTCAGCCTTTTATTAGACTAGTCTTGTTGAACGTTCATTCTATTTAGCATTTGGCACAATCAGCCCTTGACACAATGCATACTTGACCTAAATTTTCCCCTCTCATTTGTACATACAGTTTCAGGAAGTATATTAAGATACTTATCCTTCTTAGTTCAGTAATGACCCATTTTTTTCACTGCAACAGAAATCCATGTTACTCTCTGAAGGTATGAAAGGAAACAAGATTGAAAACTTGATCTGATTTTAGAAATTGTAGCATAACCATGTTTATGATTTAGTGTGACTGCTCAAAATCACAATTGAATGTCAGTTTGCAGGTTGTGGTTTGCCACTTTTCAGTAGTAAAGTTAAATAGCTGAACGTTTATCTATCTTGTGTAAATATTAAAGTATTGTTTCTAAAAACGTGACTGGATAAAACCATGGTTTCAGAGTCTGGTTGGGTTACCTATCTTTCCAATCTCTTCCTCCAGTGCAGAAACGACAAGGAAAGGCTATTAAAGAGACCAGGACTCTGAGGGCTCCAGCACAAACAGCATCTGTACCACCCAGGATCCAAGCCACACTCCTGTGTTCCCATGGCATCCTCCGTCTTTAGGAGCATTTCTGCAGCTGAGCTGCTAAACTGGTTCAGCTCCAGCATTAATGGAATTTGGCAGCCATTAACACTGAGCTGTGGGAGGCAGGATCTTTCATGGAGATGAGAGGTGTCTCTTTTTTTAGCATCATGGAAACGTAGTGTGGTAAAGATGATGGGATGCCGCACTGAGTGGATTCCAATTTCTATGCTTCCCCATTAGTCACCTGAAGGGAAAGCTGATTATTTTATAAGAAGTCCTGAGTGCTGGGATTGTGGCAACAAGAACGTGTCTCTGGATATGGAGAGTGAAGCCAGGAACTGCATGGGATACCAATACCTTGTTGTAGTTTACTTGTACAGTGTGTAATCCTGGTTACCCATTATTTCTATTACCTTAATATTTTCAAATACCTGAAACATTCCCATATCATAAATGAGACATTAACATTAATATTTAAATCATAATTTATACTGATATAATACCTTTTCTTTTTTTTCTATCTTTAATGGTCTAAGTTATCTAAACATTAGCGTGTTAATAAGCTCTTGTCAATACTATACAAATACCACTGTATCAAAGTAATACAATGTATTATGTATGTTTTACAACAATATAATTTTAAAAAAATAGACATGGGGTCAGGGAAACAGTTATTTGCCTAAATTGACACAATATACTCATGTTGATTTTTCCTTATTTTTAAAATCATATTTAAATAAAGCAATTAGGTATATTGACACATTTTATACCTATTTTGCCTCTTTTCCTGTGCTATTTTTATTTAAATGTAAGTTTGAAAATCTTTAATTGCAGTCTGAAAATATTCAGTTGTGTGTACCCTTCTTAATGTAATGATTGGGTGTTGACTCACTGTTTAATATGTTGCTCACTTGGTTTCCTCTCTTCAGGTAGAAAATGGGAGGAGGAAGGGGGAGAGAGGGTTTTTAAAAAAGTAATTGTTGGTAGAAATATTTTCATAATGATGGAGAATACAGGCTTTCGGAGGCTGCATAGGAGGAGGAAATTGGATGCAATTACTCTGAATGATGTTCCGTGTCGTCATGCTGGCCACATGACCCGGAAAGTGTCTACGGACAACGCCGGCTCTAAGGCTTAGAAACGGAGATGAACACTGCCCCCTAGAGTCGGACACGACTGGACTTTACATCAAGGGAAACCTTTACCTTTACCTTTACTCTGAATGAAAAATTAGTTCTTTCAAAAATTAGTTCTGAATAGCAAAAGTTGCTGTTGCCAATCTAGGCACATCACTACTGTTTTTAATTAAGATCTATACATAAGCTATAGGAAAAGAATATTCCTCCCATTTATACAGCTTTGTACAATCAATCTACCCTATATTCTGGGTTCAATGACAAATTTTTGGATTCTCATGGGCACTTTATACATTTCTACTATTGGCAGGATGAAATCTATTGGAACTGATTTTAACCCTAACCCTCTAGATAAAGACCATTCTGATAGATATTTTTTTTTCTCTAGCATAACCTACCTTTTTATGTACTGCTCAATGGCAGCTTAAGCAAAAGAGAAATAGAAGAAAATATATGGCTTTTTATATCTGCCCTGTTAAGAAATCGATTTATTTGCAGCTTACTCATAAGAAGTCACCAGCAAAACTCACCTTGGAAGGCAATAGCGCATGAACACATTCATTATTAACATTGCTATCTTGCATCAAAATAAGTCCCTTACATTATAAAAAGATTAGCAAATTTCATTTACATAAATATAGAGAAAATAATATGTTCAATAATCATTGTCAAATCAGATTCTAATTCACCCTGGGGGGGGGGGGGGAAGATCCATTTTCTGTATATATTCTGCAAGTCCATTTTAGAGTCAGCTACAATTTGTTTTCTTCCCAATTGTCAAGACAAATATTTATTACTCAGTGCTAACAATAATATTCAACAGTTAAAAGATAAACTCATCCTCTCCTCTCCATCTCATCGGCAAAAAGAAACGCTTACAGTTTGCAAATTTCTTACATTGTTTAATAGTATCTCTTCACTGAGATACTATTAATAAGGTATTATAATATCTTGTCAATGTTCTCAAGCACATTAACAGTCCAGGAAACTTCTGTCATGCAGGGATATCCCTAGATTTGGTAAAAAAAAAGTCAACGTGGTGGCTATGGTGGTGCAGGTTGTACATAAAAACAGGCAGAACCTCAATTGCACCATCATAGCTGACATCTTGACTTTTTTGACCACCCCTGTTGGGAGGAATAATGTTAAGAATGATTAATAATTAACAATTCTCATATTGGAAAAGTGATTATTTGACTTTAAGGCTCTTTATGCGTGCTAAAGTTATAATTTACACACACACACACACACACAATCTATTTTAGCCAGGAAAAACATGAGAAACTAAACACAGGTTATCCTTTTCAGTTAATTAATTAAAGTTAATTTAAATAGCAGTATCAACTTCTCAAAACCAACACAGGCCTGAAATGGATATGAACAGGGAAATTCTATCTAGAGTAGGCTCCATAAATGAAATGATGCAACAGGCTTCTTTCACCATTAAATCATTTTATTTGCTTACTTTTCATCAAAGTGAATGGCATTCTCAAACAAAAGTTTAATACAATATTTTATGTCAGAATTGTTTTTCTTCATGGGCTGTGACTCAGTGTTAAGCATCCAGGCTAAGAGGCAAACACATGACAAAAAAACTGAAGCTTTCAGGGATTTAATTATAATATGTCAACCTTTTCTATGCTTTCCATAAGGTTGCTTAATCTGAAAGGGAATAAAGTGATGGATCTGTCTGTCTGCATGTATGGTCTTTTGAGTAAAACAAAATAAAATAAGCTGACATGCAATTTTCTAAATATTTCTTTTGTGGAGGTTTGGATAATTTAACACAAGGAAAAAAAATACTGTGACCCTAATCAAAATAAAAGGATAAATGCAAAGATGAAATATACAGATAATTGAGAGGACAATATCAAGATTCATGAGGATCTTGGCAGGTTGGAACAAGGGATAGAAGTCAATAAGACAAGTCAAAAAGACATGAGTATAAGATAGAAGGAACCATAATAAACAGCAGTATGTATGGGAAAATCTGGATACCTTGGAGAATTATACTGAACATAAGCCAACAGTGTACTTTGGTTGCCAAATAAATAGCATTTCTAGGTTGCATCAACAGTAATATAATTTCAGGACTGAGAGAAGAGATTGTTCCTCTCCTTTTTGCACTGGACAGATCACACTTAGAATATTGTTTCCAGTTTTGGAACCACAATTTAGAAAGGAAGTTGACAAACTAGATCATACTCAGAGGAAAACAAGATGATAAAGGTCCTGGATGGAAAAACCTATGAGATGGTAAGAGGCACTGCATATGTTAAATTTAGAGAAGACTGTAGAGACGTATGATAGCTGTCTTTAAATATATGAAAAGTTGTTAAGCAGAAGATGAGAATAATTGTTCAGAGTTATTCCAGAAGATCAGTGGGTTTAAATTACAAGGAAGTAAACTTCAGCTGTACAGCAAGGAAAATTTCCTAATGGTACAAGCTGTTCAACAGTGGAACAGGTGGCCTTGGGAGGTGATGGACTTTCACAGAGGTATTTAAATAGAATCTGGACAACCATCTCTTAGGGATGTTGTGGTAATGGCTTTCTGCACTGGGTAGGGGATTAGACGATCTCCTAACTGCCTCCCAGTCCTCACATTCTATGATTCTGTGACCCTAAGGCTAGATTCACTCCTTCATTCTCCTTTCCATGTTTAAAAGAGGTCATGATCAGACAGATCATGTCAAAGGTTTTTGCTGGTTGGAGGGAATCATGACACAGAGCATTGTATTTGTTGATATGAGGATGATAGCTAGACAGATACTTACATATTTAAGGTAGGAGCTTTTGCTCATTGTTCACCACCTTGATGAACATTTTGGTTGCCAAATGGTTCAATAATCGTAATAGCCCAAACTGATGAATTGAATGTATTTGTCGGAGATGGAGGAGAATTCACCTTGGAACAGCTATCTCCACATGGAGAAAATGCTAATATAAAACAATCAGCTCTCAGATTATATAGTCAAAACAGCACCATCCAAGCATATCATATTAGCTATGGAAACATTTACCTCTGGAAAATCAGAAGGTTTGTGTAACTTCAAAGTTTAGAGAAGTACAACACTTCTAATTATCTTAGGGGGGATAAAAACACCTATTTAAGGGGAGGGGAGAAAGTACCCATAGGGACTAAGCATGCTCAATAGATACAGAAGGGATGTTTTCTATTGCTTCTTGTAGTTTAGCCTGTGGTTAGACCAGTGTTTCTCAACCTTGGCAACTTTTGGATGTGTGGACTTCAACTCCCAGAATTCCCCAGCCAGCCAGCACTTTTAGTGCTTTTATCTTTGACCTGGTGGGCAAATAAGATCCATTGTTTTTCTTGCTTTTACTGATCTTATTGCTCTTATGGTCCTGGTTGTACTGGTTTAAGACCATAATAAAATCACTACTACTACTGGATGTAGAATGTTTATTAGTTGTTGGTAGTGGGAGGATTGAAAACTGTGATGGGACAAATAATTTAATACAGAATTCTGAAAGTGAACATGGGTGGCTAAAATTCTTAGTGGAGTCCACAGTGCAACATTTGTTGGCAGGTTCCATTTGTCTAGCTTAAGCCCCAATTACTTTCTCTCATTAGCTGAAGGAAATATGGTAAATATATTTATAGAGGCTAACAACATGTAGCTTTACAGGTGTTGCTGTGTGCTAACTAATGACTGCTAGGTTCTAGCTGGTTCTTATTTTGCAGATTAAAAAATCTGAGGATTGTATTTATATTTATGGGCATTTCAAACTGTTATGTTGGGAATTACAAGGAAAGCAGTCAATTAAAGCAGTCAGTTAAATCTATAAAGAACAGGGGAAAGCAACACCTGCTTTTGTTTTTGTTTGTTTGTTTGTTTTTACATGAACTAGAACTTAAAATTACTGCAGGGATTCACAGTATCCTTTATTGCAAAATTAATCATGCTTGGCTCAGAGACTGTAAATAATGTCAAGGCATTTCCTCAAGCTTAAACACATTGTTAGATGTAAAAAAAAAGTCATCCTGCATTTGGATGGAGCTGATTAGATTTCTGAAAAACGTATTTGCCATTTTGTAAAAGAAGGCTTTATGTTAGCCATTGTTTCAGGGTTAGGTTAAAAATAAGAGTGAGAAGCCAATACTTTGATTACTAAGGGGAGACAAAACAATTGTTAACACAGTTGAAGATTAATTGAAGGTCCATTACAGCAGCATTGTAAATAAACCCACAGAAGTTGGGACCCTGTACAAGTAACTTATCAGTCTGTTGGGAGCTGAGAAAATTGGTGCATAGATCAATCCCTGTAGTAGCCCACTGCATTTTGTTGCCAGTTACCAAGAAGAAACTGCTGGGTGAAGTCATTCATCACCACAGGGTGAAATATCATCAGTATGCTGATGATACACAGTTATATATCTCTACCCAAGGCCAGACAAGTGATGCTGCTGAGGTGCTTACTCAGTGCCTGTAGGTTGGGAGGGTTTGGATGGGGAGGAATCAGTTGTGACTCAACCCTGGCAAGGTGGAAGGGCTTTGCAGCTTTGGATCCCCTGGATCTGGAGATTTTCCATCTTTAACTCTCGATGAGGCAGCGCTCCCCCAGATGGAATTGTTGTGCAATTTGAGGCTTTTCCTGGACTTGCAGCTCCTGATCAAAGAGCAGGTGGTAGCTATGGCTAGGAGAGTTTTTGCACAAATCCATTTTGTGTGCCATCTGTGTCCATTCCTGGACCAAGAGGCTCTGCTCACAGATGACTTAGTCACTTCCTGACTAGACTACTGCGATGGGGTCCACATGGGGTTGCCCTAAAGGAACACTCAGAAGCTTCAGCCAGTGTAAAATGCAGTGGGGTATGCTGTTTTGGGCACACCACAGTTCTTCTGGGTTACATGGTTGTGGTGTAGGCCTCGCTGGCTCTCAGGATGCTTCCAGGTGCAATTCAAGATTCTGGTTATCACCTTTAAAGCTCTGAACAGCACAGGGACAGATTACTTGTGGGACTGCCTCTCCCAAGGGTTTCTGCCCATCATACCACATCCGAAAGGGCGGGCACATTCCAGATCTCCTCTATCAACCGTGGCATCTGGTGAGATGGAAGAAATATTCCTTCTCTGTCATGGTGTCTGCCTGTGGAGCAGCCTTCCCCCAAGAACTGGAAGGCCCCACTCTCTTGTCCTTCCAGAAGGCTATGAAGATCTGGCAGTTCCCCCAGGTGCTGGGCTGGGATGTCTACAGAGCCCAAGAGAGGTGTACTTGTATTGGTAGTCTGTTATGATGCCTCAAACTTCATGATTTTCATACGGTACCGGGCGCAACTACCTTGCAGAGGCTAAACCAGCCAAGACCTAATTAGGGGAGGGAATGGAAAACCTATTTGTGCTGTCATGAGTTTCAAAATGGAAGGTAAAAATGGTAAGATAATTTTTTTTAAAAAAAAAATAGGTCTTCCCATCTTCCATCATCATGTATATTATATTGCTGATATAAATTAGGTTTCTA
This sequence comes from Candoia aspera, assembly GCF_035149785.1. Lineage (NCBI taxonomy): Eukaryota > Metazoa > Chordata > Lepidosauria > Squamata > Candoiidae > Candoia > Candoia aspera. The sequence continues at coordinate 25,122,157 of NC_086156.1, read as the reverse complement.
TAAACCAGACACAAAGACAGAAATTTATTATGGAGTCCTGCATAGATTTACCGAAACTAGATCTTGTTGTCTACTGAACATGATAAAACAAGTTTTGAATGATCAGAGATAATGGGGGCAGGAGGAGGTAAAATTACAACATGAAAGAAAATTTGATGAAGAAATTCTGAAGATCCAGAAATGGATGAGGTGTTAATTTAAAAAAAAGACATCTATTTTTTTACTATGCTTTTTTTAACAATCCGTGCAGAACATGCTGAAAAAGAAAAAAAGAGAAGCAAATGAGTTTTCTACAGAAACATTAGTCTAGTGCTGCATATTTTTTTGTGATATTTAAGGACTGATGATTCTGTTAATAAAGAATAATAGTCTCAAAGCAGAGCCTTTCTCAGAAACATGATGTAACTAGCTGCATTTCAGGGAAAAGAAAGAAAATTCCCTAATGGGAAGACAATACTATTAATTATTATTTGAAGTGTATTCTTTTTGTATGCCTGAAAGTCATTATCAGTTTTATGTGCATCCTGGTTCCATTTTTAAAAAAGCAGTTTTTAATGGGAAAAATCTCTTTGACAATTCTATCAAAGTAGGGGAAGAGACAGCCCAGTGTGGAGAGTGAGTTGGCTTAAAATAAACATACTGAGTCGAGAAGACAAATGATATGGTTGCCTTGCTATTCTCCACCATCCATTAATCCAGACGGCTGTAGATTCCCACCAGGACAAGAATTATTAAATACTAATCGCTGAAGGCTGCTTTCTTTTTGGGTCTCTAATATCTTGGGCTTGCTGCTCTGACCCTCTAAATCCTCTTCCCTCGCTCCGATTTGATGAGAATGACCACCTTTTGAATGTGACTGAGCCAACTCTGCATCCATTTACTTGTCACGCCATCCAGCTCACACTTAACTAGCTCAGTAATCAGCATGGCTGTGTGGACATATTATTATTATTATTATTACTACTACTACTACTACTACTACTACTAGGGGACGCGGTGGCGCTGCGGGTTAAACCGCTGAGCTGCTGAGTTTGCCGATCGGAAGGTCGGCGGTTCGAATCCACGTGACGGGGTGAGCTCTCGTTGCTAGTCCCAGCTCCTGCCAACCTAGCAGTTCGAAAACATGCAAATGTGAGTAGATCAATAGGTACCGCTTCGGCGGGCAGGTAACGGCATTCCGTTTAGTCATGCTGGCCACATGACCACGGAAGTGTCTACGGACAAACGCCGGCTCTTCGGCTTTGAAACGGAGATGAGCACCGCCCCCTAGAGTCAGACACGACTGGACTTAATGTCAAGGGAAACCTTTACCTTCTACTACTACTACTACATAGAGTTCCCCAGCCAACATGTTTATAGTTGCATGTCCAATCACTCCATCCAAAGAGATGAAGGACAACTTCAAGATATCCTCCTATCCTTCCTTTTTAGGGTTCTTCACATTTCTACCAGACATGGGCTGACTGTGAAAGAACATCCTAGGCAGAGAACTGCCTTTGGTAAAATAGGACCCATTCCTGCTCTCTAGAAGTATTCCTGTGCATTCAAATTTGGAGGCAAGTGGTAAACTAACCCAGACAGGCTTCCTGAAACATGGTACATTTGTTTTTGGTTTAGCACATTTTATGAACCTAACATTTGTGGTTTGTAAACCATGACAGATGGCTTACTAAGTTGTAAGGACCAAGCCAAATGTGATTTACCACCAAACCACAACAAAGTAAATATAGCTAAGCATACTGTATATACACAGCTTCAGACTTCTTTACTAATCCAACAAACACTTTGGCCCTTGGCTAACAAGTGATAGGTGGCTTATAGGATAAGTAGGATAGGGGAGATACTTGCAGGAACTTAAGAAGGTGCAGCTATAACCAAAGTTGGTGCAGCTGTTCAGCCTTCAGCAGAGTTCTGGGACTGCCCAATCATCAGGATCAGTGTGTCCAGGACTTTAGTTACTTTGTACAGCAATTCCAGGATTCTTTGACTTCTGTTTGGTAATAGGGATCTATTACCAAAGATCTAATAGGGATCTTCCACTCCAACAAGCTGAGTATACCAGAGTCACTGGTTTGAGCTGAGCAGCCATATAAATTGAAATAAATAAATAAATACACAAGCAAACAAACCCTGGCAACTCGCCAGCCTCCATAGGCCTCTTCCTATGTCTCTCTTACAGTCCAGTTTTCATTAAAAAATACATCAACCAGCAGGGTTCAGATGAGGCCCAAGTCATTTCTGCTGACTAAAAGCCAGCAGACTCCAAAATCTGCTGATAGAGAAGCCCACCAGCACAATGCTGAAATCTTCCAGCAGGAGAATCAATAAAGGAATGGTGAGGGCCAAGACAGGGAAATGCTGATGCAGGCAATCAGGCTAGCTGAAGATAGTCCTTGGCTGATTCCAACTACGGAATACAATGGGAGATCCAAGTGTCCAATCCTGAGCTGGGAGGAGTTTGGATTTAGAACAGATTCAGCTAAATCAGCTTGACCAGGCCTTGGTTATTTTGGCTTTATAGGGCAGTGATGTCTATCTCCCTTCCCAAGTAAAATAAGTCTAAGCAAGCTTTTAAGTAGACTGAATAATCCTGCAAAAGAAATGCAGCAGCAGTACCGCAACATGCTTTTTAAGAAACATGGCTTTCCAAGAAGAAAAATGTGATCAGGTTGAAAATGTTGCATACACCATTTATTGCAGGATGTTCTAAGGGGGTGAGGAATTAATAAAGATGATGCATTTCATTTTTCTAACTTTGCAGAAAATTCTACAGGTAATATTCCATGTCTGGTTATTTCTGCATGTTGCTCTGAAAATTCTGTGTGTGTGCTGTTTTTACTTTATCTTATTTTATTTATTTTTAATTTAATTTAATTTAATTTAATTATTATTATTTTATTTTCTTCATGCACAAAATAGATTTCAGCAGATGCATCCAAGTGCCATAGTATTTCCTCCAGCATTTAGTGTGCTTCACAGCTAACATGCCGTGGTTCAGTGTCATTTACATAAAGCAATTCCATTTTCAGGACCTTTTCTATCAAAACTGATGTGACTGACAAGAACTCCCCATTGCAACGAAAGATTCCTAGCATGTCTGCCAGTTTACTGAGATTAAAAAAGAGCAATTGATGTCAAAGTTATTTTGCCTCATTGTACTATCTTAAGAAAACCCCCCCACAAGTAATGTCATTGGATAATGGGTAGTGCATTTGTTAAAGCACACTATGGTTTACTGTATCTTGGAGGTTATGATAATACAGAACTTCCTATCAAGACTTAGTAATTGCAATTAGATAGAAGGTGGAGTGGAAACATGATAAATTTCTTGATTTCTGAACTCTATTTGCTAGCAGGTAGTTTAAGGTCCATGACAGCATGAAACATCCTATGCATATTTTCTAAGCCCCACTGGGCTTGTAAAGACACACAGGATTGCAGCCTAAACGTAGAGGTGAGTACTATGGCAGAAAAAAGAATTTGGAAAAACTAAAGTTGTATAGCAAATAAAAGTGATTTTATTTCTGTGTTTGTTGCTTAAAAACATAGGAAATTAATAAAGAAATCATCTATACTCTTCCTTTTGAAGTGACTCTGTGATTAAGGCAAAGAACAATACCCAAAATATATTAGAGAGTTATTGGAGACGGTGTCAGCAGAATTAGATGGATCTGTCAAATTAGTGTATCTCCCAAGGATTCAGAAAAGAAAACAAGATCAGATTGCTATTAGCAACTGGTAATGTGGAAGAGTGGGCAAGGAGGTACAGGGGGGTGCCAGATGTTTCACCTCATATGAACAAGCTAAAAGTGGTTTCCTGCTTTTCCCACATCTACTTGTTCTTGGACTTCTCCCAATGCAGAAAAGTGACACCAAGCTATGGAGATGAATCTTCTGCCTGGCTGCTCCCTAATATGAAGGTGAAAAGTGAAAGGTCCCCAGTGCAAGCACTGAGTCATGTCTGACTCTTTGGGGGGATGCCGCTTTCACGACGTTTTCTTGGCAGACTATTGCGGGGTGGTTTGCCATTGCCTTCCCCAGTCGTCACCTTCCCCAGCAAGCTGGGTACTCATTTTACCGACCTTGGAAGGATGGAAGGCTGAGTCAACCTGAGCCGGCTACCCAAGAGAGAATCCAGCTTCCGCTGGGATTGAACTTGGGTCGTGGGGAGAGTTTCGGTTGCAATACTGCCGCCTGCCACCCTACGCCACATGAGGCTTACTCCCTAATATGCACACCTGCAAAGACCCAGACATACTCAGATAAGGGTGTCCTTGGCACTTGGCCCAGGGACAAGCTTATGGTCACAACAAAGTGGAGTTAAGATATAAAAGGCAGTGAGAGACACTTGCACTTCTGGAGGTTTCGGCATAGACCATCCGGAAGGTGCTATGCTCCACTGGACTGGCTGGATCCTCTGGCAGCGGAACAGGCATGCGTTTGGGTAACATTCCTGTTATGCTTCTCTCTGTACTTTAAACCTACAAATAAACTTCTATTGCATTGCCTGCACTCCTTAGGTGTGATTATTGCCTTTGGATCCTAAAAGAATCTCTTAGCTTGGCTGGCCACAGATGCCAAGACAATGAATAGAGCTGTTTCAAGAATAGTCATGTTGTCTGAAATAAAGGACTTGTTCACCTGCCCAGAGATACAACTGTCCTGAATTGTTCTTAGTTAGTCAATTTCTAGCCCAGGAGATAAGACTTTGAACTGCAATCTTAAACAACTTACAAATAAGGGAGATTTATTTTTGAGTACATATAGACAACATTGCACAGTCATTCATTCATTCATTCATTCATTCATTCATTCATTCATTCATTCATTCATTCATTCATTCATTCCAGTTGGGAGACTTGAAAGAACAGGTTAGTCCAGGATTTCTCAACCAGGGTTCTGCAAGAGCTTACTAGGGGTTCCCTGGGAGATCACAATTTATTTAAAAAATTATTTCAAATCTGGGCGATTTCACATTAAAGAGGTCTTTATTTTTAGTTTAAGAACACTGTTAATGCATATATTTATTTCTTTATTTAGTTTTCAAATTTATATCACTGCCCATCTCCCCCGAAGGGGGACTCTGAGCGGTTTACAATAAAATAAACAGTTAAAACCATAAAAATATAATTTACAATAAAAACCGTCATTATGAATAAATAGATATAAAATCCATATGGTAATAAACTCTCATTCAATAGGGAGAGCACTACGGTGCCAGCCACACCCAGGAAGAACTATTGCCCTTCCCATCTCAGGCAAGGCAGCAGGCCCAGGTTTTCAAATCCTTCTGGAAGGCTGGGAACATGCTGGGGCAGAATGTTCCAAAGGACAGGCACCACTGCAGAGAAGGCTCGCCTCCTGGACCCCGCCAGATGGAATTCCCTTGCCGACGGGGTCCATAGCATGCCCTCTCTGCATGACTGGGTGGGACAGGATGATGTTATGGGGATGAGATGGTCCCTCACGTAACCTGGCCCCATGCCATGTAGAGCTGTATATATATAGGCCTACACATGAAACGAATATAATAATTTTGTAACTTCTGGTCTATATTTAAGGCTGAATGTGCAGGGGTTCCCCAAGGCCAGAAAACTATTTCAAGGGTTCTCCCAGGGTCAAAAGGTTGAAAAAGGCTGGGTTAGGGATAGATTGTCATGGAGAAAATCTATATATGGGATTGCCAGGAGGTGAAAACGACTTGATGGCACAGTCAATCAATCAATATCTCATATATATATATGACTCTGGACAGTTTACAAACAGTTAAAACACATATAAAACAGCAAAAACAATAGTTAGTTACTGATTTCTTTTTTTGTGGCCAGAACAATTGTTCACTACACTGCCACTCTCAGTTTACATGAGTTTAACGTCACAGTTGCCTTGGTGTGATTCTTTGCTCATGTAACTTTCCTCCATCATTATATTTCGTAGGGGTCAACAGGGGGAATGGGGGGTGGGCAATTGATGAAACATGTTGTGAGGTTGCAACACAAATTCTAGCCCTCACATGCCAGTGTGAGCATTGGGATGCAAGTATGAAAGAGCAAAGCTTTCACAGCGATGTCCATGTTCCATCATTCTGGCATCATCATAACTAGAAACAGATGTTAGGTTGTAGATTTGGAACATGTCCCACTGAATACTGTGAGGGCTTTCGAAGAACCTAAATAAGAATAGGCTGCAGATCAGTTCAAGACTAATTAATGTGTCTTGGTTCAAACAGATCCATCATTCAGGAAGAAATACCACTGCTTCCTATGAATGCAATGGTTGAAATTTGTTTTAAAATGACCTAGCTATGCTTATTCATGATTTAGTCACATCTCAATTATGACGCACACACTACATGGAAGGAAATGCTTTTGAGGAGTTCTCGGCAGTTGCAGCTGGGACAAAACTGAGCCATCTGGTTGTGACAAGAGGGCAATACATCTGGAATTTATGTATTATAAAACTGTTCTTATTCATATGTGATGGGCAACTACTCATTATTCCTGCAAAAGACAATATTGGAGAGTTATTATGAGAAGAGGGCAGCCACTTCAGTTGGAATCAGGCATTGTGCTAAGCCATAATTTCCTTTAACCAGGGTTTGTTGTATGGACCAACAACTGGCTGGGTTTGGGCATCCATCGGGGAGTCAAAAAAGTCAAGATGGTGGCTGCAACCACATGATCAAACCTCCCTCCTGGCTGGGTTCATATACGTTAAACCATAGTCTCTAATTTATAAACCACAAACCACAGAGTTTGTGTTCACACACCAAAAAAAACATTATGGCATAGTGAAATGTGTGAATTCACCATTCTAGTACAAATATGTTTTGGTGTTGAGGTGGAATTGGAATTAGGGTCAAGGAAACAACAGAGAACTAAAGCCCTTTCATCAGGCAATTGTTTATTGCAAGTAAGCTATCTGTTGCAAGTGTGGAATGTGGGGAAGAGCCGGCCGGGCAGATAAGAAACAGGAATGTATGTGTATTCTGTAGCAGCTAATTGAGCAAAGATAAGGTACGGGAGGGAAGCTCTCCAGCTCCCTCCAGGCTTTTCTCACCCAGCTTGCTTTTAAAGTTGTATCATATATCTCGAAGTTGACACTTAGTCTATGCTGTATAATCACCCAATGGGGGGGGGGGTATAAAAGAAGTAGGACCCCGTACCTTCGGGGTTCAGAATTTGAAGCTTGAGCTTGTCTGAACCTATGCGCATATTAAACTCTTTTCCTGAATGAAGACCCGAGCGTCCTAGTCTTCATTTCTACAACAGTGTGGACAATGGACCTAACCTATTATCATTGCAATGTTTTTTTCTTTTGTCCATTGTGTTGTCTACTTTACTTTGATTAGCTTATAACCTGTGTTGAATTTTTGAAAACAGGCTGGTATAGAAATGATTGGGTACATAAATAAACAAACAAATGAACCCTATAAATCTCTCCTTCCACAAATGTAATGAGCTTAAACTGTAAAAAAGATTTCAGTTAAAATGTAAACAGTTTCATCAATAAAACAGTTTGATAGTTGAACCAATTACCTAGAGCAACCTTTTTCAACCTTTTGACCCTGGAGGAACACTTGAAATATTTTTCAGGCCTTGGAGAACCCCTGCACATTCAGGCTCAAATAGAGGCCAGAAGTTACAAAATCATTATATTCGTTTCATGGGTAGGCCTGTATATATGCATTAATAGTGTTCTTAAACTAAAAATAAAGAATGAAACGTACCTCTTTAATGTGAAGTTGCCCAAATTTGAAATATTTTTTAAAATAAATTGTGATTTCCCAGGGAACCCCTCGTGACCTCTTGTGGAACCCTAGGGTTCCATGGAACCCTGGTTCAGAAATCCTGACCTAGAGAGATGGTGAATTCTCCTTCGCTGAATGCATTGGCCAATTGCCTGGCTTGTCTTAAAAACAAGTGAGAACTTAAAGGTATTGTTTATATTTTAGGAACAGAAGTATGCAAAAATGCTGTTAGGCATGGAATAGTTATATCTATCTCTCTTCCTATCTATCTCACAGCACACATATCCATATGGACATGTTGATTTGATTTATACATATATTGCTTAACTACGGTTTGTTAAATAAAAAGAATTGACTGGATTTGGCCAACACACTTAGCCAAAAACCATGCTTCATGAACTGTCTCAATTCATACAACTTGCATATGGTCTATAGTCAAAACATGGTGAATAAATGTTGAAAGGAAGGTGTCAGCCTCTTTAAGTGAACCTACAATGTGTAGCTCTTGAGATTTTAAGACAAGAAAACTTAATGGAAAAACTACAGAGGCCCAATATTCCCTCCAGTAGCTCAGATATAATAGTCCCAGAATGCTGAGTGTCTGTAGGGAAAGAGTAGAGACAGAGATTTGGGAAGGATGGACTAGAGGATCATGGGAACACTCCACAGTGCCACATTCTGTCACTTCTATTTGTATTTAGTCACAAAAGTCAATTCAGTCCTATTACAATTACAATCTCCACTTCATTTTTGAGATGGGAAAAGTAGAAGCTGTCTGTCTTAAATCAGGTCGTTGCTGGATTGCCAATTCTATTTACTGGTTCAGTTGTTATATTTTTAACCATAACTGGATTTTCAAGCATTAAACTAATAAAGGTTTTCTTAGTATGGCTGGAAAAACCATAGCTGAGCAATTTTCTTTCATGCATCTCTTAACTCTCAAGAACACAGGCAATAAAAAGCTGACCTCATTTTCAATTTTAATTCCTAATATTTTAATTGATATTCTCTGCTGAAGAACTTATGCCTGTAAACGAACATGATACTGCAGATTGCTATCACCTGTTCTCTACCCAAACCAATTTAAATTGGGATCTTTTGTGAATTTAGTCTGTTCTTCTTTCAGGAAACATTGGACTTAAACTACACAATGCAGATTGATTTGATATTAGTGCCATGATATGAGAAGTATAAAACCAACTAGGAGGTCATTTCTGAAAGCAATTCCAAAGTAGGTCATGAACCCATATACAATGTTCTGCAGCAATGAAAGCAATGTTCTCATTTGAAATCACCCATGGATTGATATTGGTAAAGATTTGGAGCTAGAAAAATATACCCAGAGCACAGAACTGCCTCTTAAAATGCTGTAATCAGCAGACAGTTGATTGCTAACCCTTTGCCTAATAGCCACAGAGCCTCTAACATCCATATGCTGAAAAAATCCAGCTTTCTCCCTTTCAGCATCTCCATGCCAGGACCTGAGCCCACAGGATCCAGCATATTTGTCATATAGGGTACTGGTTATTTTAAAAGTATAGTATTAGAACCTATTTCATGGCCTGAGTGATACAGTTGATGCCCCTCCAAGACTGGGCTGAAAACCTGGTGACAACTACCATTATTCCAGTGTTTCTCAACCTTGGCAACTTTAAGACGCGTGGACTTGAACTCCCAGAATTCCCCAGCCAGCTTGGCTGGGGAATTCTGGGAGTTCAAGTCCACACATCTTAAAATTGCCAAGGTTGAGAAACACTGATTATCCATTAAGAACAATACAGTTCTATGGAGTCATTCCAAAGGAGAGAAATAGGTAGAGAATGGGAGGAGTGTGGAATATTTTTGCCTATTAAAGGCTGTGTTGATTTGGTACAAATCCAGGGATAGCCAATATATCTTGTCCATTTGATTTTAATTTTATCAAGTTATCTTGGTTTGAAAAAAATCAAAATTAAATGGGAAGGTGGCTAATTGCAAAGGAAAGTGCTACCTTCCATCATTTTTAATTACAATGAGGATACCACTTAGGTTCCATAGGCATTCTTGGAGAATAAGATGTTATCTTGCCACAACTTACTGATTTTTTTGGAAGTGTTCTCACTTGCCCAGAAAAAGAGGCAATGGTAAGCTGTGGATGAGACCATCCTGGGCACTAGGGAGGATGGAGGAGAGCACCCATAATAATTTGCTAATAAACAGGTGCGTTATAATTTGCCTTCCTCACCATGCATCCATTTTTGCACTAATGGTCACAAGATGCTCTCAAAATTCCAAATGGGCCCATTATGAGCTCCATAATCAAGCAAGGATAAACGCCAATTCATGAGGATGTCACCACTTAAATGCCACAGTTTATGGACTTGTGTCAGATGCTGTGATGCAAGTATGCAATCAGGGCAATTGCACAATAGCATCCTTGCATGTGTTATCATTTTGCCATTGTCATGGTTTGTTATTGATCTTGTTGGTACCCACAACACCAAAAGGTTACCTACCCAGGGCTGGTCAGCCTATGTTCTCATTCTAAAAATGACTAAAGCCAAACCTATCTAGTTTGGACAGAATAGACTCAAAATTGAGTAGGACCATTCTCTTTCTCTGTTATTCAGTTCCCTTCTCCCCTGCATAGCATGCTGTTGGAGGATGAACAAATCATTCCTGCCCAAAGTCTGAACTTACTGGAGCAACTGGGCAGAACAAATTAGGTGGGTGGTTGATGGGTTGATGTAGAATGGCAAGAGGAACCATAAGAAATTGTTAACTCACCAGCTTTTCAAACTGATATGGAGGACCCTAGTGACTCTATATGAATTGAAAAGATGGTAAGTTAGCTAGGGCCACTAGGGTCCTCCCATTTTGGCTTCTATATTCTCCTAGGCTGAACTGGTTTCTCAGCAGACAAATCAATGATGTAGGACAGGTATGTGTCACACAAGATGCTTACATTATCTACATCAGCTCAGCCTTTCTATGTCTTCACAGCATATTCCAAATAACATATCATTTGTGTTAAACCCATGCATACTTCAGAACACCCAATGTCAGAAAAACTGTACCAAAAGAAAAGTTTATAGAATATGGCTCAGCACCCTCAAGTTTAAGTTTGACCCCTTTCTTTTTTCAGCAAGTTTACGAAGTCCTTCATTTGCCATGGTGGCACTAAAATAGAAATGTTTAGTTGGAATTCTAGCAGGTCTATTTCAAAACATCTGGAGGATATTCCTTTAAAATATGAATAAGCAAGTATGCCACTTGATACTTCTTATTTACATGGGCTCAACTCACACATTGCACTAAACCACAATTGTTTAGCCTTGGATTGCTGAGCAAGCTATAGCCAGTTGGACTCATTCTTAATGCTAAGCCATAAGTCATGGTTTGCAAACCACAGTGGCTTGGTTCACACAATATTACTGAAACAAGAATAAACAAACCATATTATGACTTGTAATGTGAGAACTGAACCATAATGTGGTTTTTCCCTAGACCTTAGTGAGATGTGCAGATTAGGGCAAAGTTTTTAACTCATTCCAAGCAGGAAACAGGCTTGGTCCCCAATTCAAAATTCTCTGTGAAACTCTGCCTCAAATATGCTGCTTTCTGAGTTGAAAATAGTTGTGCTTATGACAACAGTACCTGGGGAAAACCAGTTAAATGCTTTGGTGGAAAGGGCAAGGAGGGAAGATGGAGAAGGAATACTGGAGTAATAAAATCAGAGTGTCCTAAAATCAGAGTGATATATGCATTCAGACAGCTAATTGTGGATCTTTGGAAGAGAGGGATGTTTATCATGGGGATGGAGAGACAAAAAGCTCTGTCTTTTGCTTTTGCACAAAATTTGGCTTGATTGTAAACCAACTCTTGTCCTGAGTGGTTCTCTGTGGCAGCATTTCCCCTTCTGAATTCCTAATGTGACAGACTGATTTCTTTTTTCATCATTCTCATTCCTGTTCTTGCATGCCCCTTATTCAGTTGCTTTCACTCAAGCTTTCCATTCTGTTCCTCTCTTTCCCTATCCCTTTCCTTCCTTCTTTCTACCTGGGGGAAGTAACTAAGTTAAAATTCCTCCAAGGAAATGTTTTGGAGCCAGATAATATGTAGAATACTGGAAAATACTGTCCACTCTGAGAGATTCACTTCTGGAAGGACAAGCCATCCCTGCCCTAGAATGCCCTAGTGAGTGCAATGGGGGTGGGGGTGGAATGGAACATTCCTTGGAAAACATGAATGTTCTGGGAACAAGCCACATATCCTTATTTTTAATACTACAAGAGAAATCATCACAAAGATAATGGGTTTAATACACTCCTGTATTAAACAGAAGACAGTGCCCTCAGCACTAGACAGGTTGGCTGATTCTGGAGCTCAGGATACGATTATGAAAAAAATCAACATAATTTCAGTATTTAAAATAATAGTGTGGTTAACATTTGCGTGGTCTATAATGAGAATGATCTAATGTTTTTATAAGCAAAAGAGGTACAGTCATAAAAAGAAAGCCAATACAAAGAGTTGTTAAAATCATGCTTTAATTACCAATTTTAGAAAAAGTAAGAATTGTGTATTCCTTACATTAATTTTAAGAATTTTCTGCTGAATTTGATGCATTCACTCTGTTGATTATTAATTAGTCAAAACTGACAACCCAAAAGCCGCCTTAATGGTTCAGAAATAAAACATGACTAGGATTACTGTATGCATGGATTAGCTTGCAATCAGTACCCAGATTCTTATATTCAACCCTGAAGACAATTAAAGCAAAAAAAAAGATTCCTGTGCTATTTTTGCTGCTGTAAAATCAATGGAAAACTAACATTTAAGTAAGCAAATGTGGTCGAATATTGTCTAAAAATATGGTTGTTAAAATTCCACCAATGCAAGTGAGTTATGAATGGAAATTGTTTCTACACTTACAGGAAAACAACAGTAAAGCTCTACAGAAGAAAACAGATAATTCACTTCAGACACCAAATTGGGAACTTTTCATATCTTTTGGAGTCAATAGTAACTTTAATTGTGTATTGTGCAGTTCAAGAGCTTATGGATCTGATATATATCCATACACTTCCACATATCTGACTGAAAGAGTCATTCTATCTTAGTTGGAGAGAGAAATAAGTGTAAGCTTCTACATCAGCCTTCTTCTCTGCAACTGCAACTGCAATTTGTAATTTCAATTTGTGTTCACATCATTGTTTCATTCCAATAATTAAAAAAAAGTGGGGGACACACTTCATCCTCCTAAGACACTCTACCACAAATCTTAAAATGACCATTCTTGAACAAGAAAATTCAAGGGTAGGGGAGGAGGCAGGGACAAAAGGCAGAGCAAAATAGACTTTGTTACTGGAGATTATGGGTCAAAAAAATCCAATTTTCATGGCTCTTTCAGTGTGTCTGTGTGTGTAGGCAGAGGCATGAAGAGAGGGACAGAAGTAGTACTAGTGTATACTAACAGATAATAGGGGCTTATCTATTTCTTTAATTAGTGATGTCATCAAAGTAAACAAACAAAACTCATGTGATGCTGACATCACCAGGTCGTCACACCTACCAGATACAGCATGTTTAATCTAATCCAGTGTTTTCCAAACTTGGCAACTTTAAGATGTGCAAACTGCAGTCACATCTTGAAGAAGAGGCTGGGTGGAAGGGCCCATGTTAATAAAGTTGGAGGACTTAGTCTTGTGTGCTACTTGACCTGTAGTCCCTCTGCAGAAAAGGATACTGCCTTGTTGTTAGTGATGAAGTAAGATTCAATAATTGGATTAATGTGCTTCTGAAGATAGATTAAGAGAACTGAAAGTTGCCCAGAAACTCTATCATAAGGATATGCCAAGCTGAAAAATAGTGCCTGATGAGAACAAAATGAGGTTCTGGGCAAAAGAGGAATTCTGGGAACGCTACAGAGCATTCTGAAAAAGAATACAGGAGTAGATTGCCAAGATCTGCAAAGGATGCCTAGAATGTAATCAGTTGAAAAATAAAGGTAGAATGTGCTTCCTATCCTTTGACTGGCATTTTTCTTGTTTGAAATAGAGGACAATTACTACTCCTAAAAAAGGGTGACAGAGCTATTATGCATAAAGAAAGGAAACCCCATAGAAAGTAGTAGAAAAGTTCAGTATCACTAACATTAGGACTGCTTTCAACCTCAGAATAAAGGCTTCTGAAAGATCTGCTGCCACAAGATCAATTTCACCTGGGTGAAGAGCAACCCAGCAGGCATTCAAATATCGAGGTTACTCAGATTGCATCGGTCAACTAATTTACACATTTGCAATTACTAGATTCTATTCATATAGCTGTCAGGTGTTTAATGAATAGCAAGAGACCAAACTTGCCTTATTTCCTCCTGGAAACACTAAGTGCTTCTTTTGCAGGGATGGACACTTTCTTTTATGTGGCTGATGTAGCAGATTGTGCTTATGAAATCTCTGTAAGACATTAACTCATTAAAGTGATGGATCACCCTTAAGAGGAAAACCATCTTTAAGGGAAGAGGGGAAGCAATTTCTGATTCAAAAAGCAAGCCAACTGCAAATTTAGATTCAAAGACATAAAAGGCCACAATAACAGCTTGGTAATCATGCCAAGCAACATCTATACAGGAGAGAAGACACAGAAAAAAATTATTATTCAGGCTGTGGTGCTCAAGGATCTGGGAAGAAAGGAACAGTCCATGCATACAGCTATTGCTGTTTTCCTCTAGGGAGGACCAGAACCGTAAATGTTCAACAGAAGCCACAATAACATCACATGCATGATAGCAGCTCAGTAGTCCATGGCTCCCATGCTGAAAGTCCCCCATCTAACCTAGAGAATTGCTTTCATTAATTGGAGAAAAGAATGATGCCAATATTTTTTCCTTTAAAAATGTAAATAGCCATTCAAAGAGACAGTGTTTATTAGACAGAGAGACTGCTGTCCTGATGTAGTTTGTTTGTTTTTGGCTTGGCATATTATGTAAACCCAGCTAATTATGGTTCATAAATGATGGTTTATATAGCTTTGCATTGTTTCTGAATTTCACCAATGTCACTTTTCAGTAAACCATAGTTTAAATAAGCTGTGGCTTAACATGATGCATGATTCAGATAGTCCTTGCTTAACAATTGCAATTGGGACTAGAATTTTAGTTGCTAAGCAATGCAGTCATTAAGCGAGGCATCACATGACCAGATCCGATTTTACAACCATTTTTACTGAGGCTGTTAAGCAAATCACATGGTCATTAAGCAAATCAAGGGTTCCCTATTGATTTAGCTTGTCGGTGTAAGGATTGAGTCTGATTCTGAGGTTGAGGAAGGGGAAATCAAAACTTATGCTAGACAATTCAGGGAAATCGAAACTCAGAGTGACTCAGCAGAGCAGGAAAGTCCTGAGCAGCTGATTGGACAGAACCAAGAGCTGGATTCAAAATCGCCAATCAGTGCAAGAGAAAGGAGAGCCAAATAGCACATTAAGCAAAGGGAAGCTCAATTGGTTCCAGAGGAAAAACGTGAAGGAAACAAAATAAAAAGGAGTCAGTGCAAGGACCGTGTTGCCAGAGACAAATGTTCCACTGAGCTAACAGCTTCTTTGGAAAATGAAAAGCCAGAACTGATCTTGCAACCCTGCCTTGTAGCCACCATGGAATCAGAGCCTTCCCAGTCCTCCGTACCTTGCCTTGCTGCCTTGCTGAGCCATCCAGCCGAGTCTTGCCTTGCCACCTCGCCGCACAATCCAGCCAAGCCTTGCCTTGCCATTCTGCCTCAAAGCTCAGTTGAGTCTTGCCTTGCCTCCCAGCCAAGAAGCCCAGTCAAGCCAAGTCCTGCCACCTTGCCTTAAGCTCAGTCGAGTCTTGCCTTGACTCTCAGTCAGAAAACCCAGTCAGGTCGAGTCCTGCTGCCTGTAATAGCTTTGGCAAAGAAGAAAGAGAAAGAAATGTAGTTGTATACTTGAAGGATTCACAGCTTCCAAGTAGTTTATTTTTCTGTTCAAGTTATTCTGGGGGAAAATAAATCTATAATCCTGTGGTTGATGGCATGAGTCATATCTATAATATAAGAAGATAAAAGCTCAGTTCTGTTGAAACATTTGAGTGGAGGTAGAAAAGCTGAAGGAGATGGATTAGCTGGCAGATTAATTTTAAATAATGTTGTAGAACATGAGATGCAGCAAAATTACCTAGCAAAGATCCAACAATAAAAATAATATTTAGTTTAAATATTGATAAATTTATATGGTGCTGGGCAGTGCAAACTTTTGTCCATTTACCCAGATAACTTTGGTTATCGATGAATTACAGATATAATAAAAACAAATAAAATTCCATTTACTTCATTGGGCCTCACTTCTGAATAGACATAGATAGTACTACACTGTTAAATGTCCAGAGACTAGAAGATAGAAAAATGGATGGCTTTTACCGTTTCTCCCTTTTTAAAAACAAACGAACAATGACATAGTTTGGATAGGCCAGGCAAGTGGATTTTAATTCTCTCCTGCCTTTCATTAGAGATGCTTAGGCCTAACTACTGTGTACCATCCAATTTAATTTTAAAAAGGTGTTTCACATTTGCACTTTTATTGAAGAAAAACTGGCAGAGGGATTCAAACAGTAAACAGATTTTTTTTTTCTGATGGACAACACTGTACCCCCCAAAAAGAGGAGGAGTATGGAACCTGTCCACAGGGAGGGAGATACCTGGAATCTCTCCCCCCACCTCAGCACCCACCCTGTGTCACCTCACTTGGATTTCTGTTGCTTCTAAAGAAGGGAAGAAATGGTGAAAGAAAGCACAGAAATGTAGGAGTTGTCTTGTAGCACCTTTTCCAACTAACACATTTTATTAAAAGGCATAAGCTTTCTTGAGCACTAATATCTGTTAGTCGGAAAAGAGGCTACCAGTCTCTCTGTGATTTTTTGCCACCAGACTAACTAAGTTTTCTGATGTCATCAGAAAAACTTATTTCTCTTTCTCACCTTTTGCTGGGAACTGTGACAGAGAAGAGCTTTCCAACTTTTCTTGAGGCCAAGGACCACGCTGAGGTAACCTTTGAATCTCATTCATAGTCTACACATCTCAGTTTAAAGGGGTACTAAAATTTAAGTGGAAAATTAATGAAAAAAATGCAATTGGTACGATTATTCCCCGTGTTTTTAATGATGGTCCCTTCTGTCAGAATAAAAATGACGAAGGGTGGGGTAACTTTTGGAGGTGCTCTAGAGGTCAGTTCACCATAAATCCTGGTTTGACTAGGTATGACTTGATTTTGCGCTATCAGAAGATAAACCTGGCCTCTTATTTTGCCTTTGTAATGAATGCCTATTCTAAAACACTATCATGAGCAGGAATTCAAAGTTATCTGATTTATTAAAGAATAGTATGCAGGATCACAGAGAAAGCTGAGAATGATTAAAGCGCACCAAATTCAAACTGAAAAAGCCTTGGTGCAAATGAAACCCCTCCCCCGTAGAATCTTCCCAAGTTCACAATCCCAGGTGCTCCTAACGGCTTCTGATGGTCCGCGGGAAAAGTCCTTGAACAGAGAACATAACCCAAACACATTCCATTGTAAGGAACACAGATACAGAGCTTGGTACAAGGTTTCACAGCAGCTCCCTCCCAAACAGAAAAGCGCGTCAGCACCATGGCATGTGAAACGTTACGATGTATAGTGTACATTGAAACAGTGAACATGACAGCCTTGAGAACATAGATGTAGCCATTTAAACACTCCACTTTTGGCTTTAGAGGGGAGTGTGGGTTAGCCATGTCAAAACTTGTGCAAAGTGAGTTTTGAAAAAGTATTAAAACTTGTGCTCCTTGACTTTGCCTATACAAACCTGCTGAGCATGACTTTGAATATATGGTAAGCCTCTCTAGATAATGTACCCGATGCTTTGGTTGATGTACAGTCCTAAAAATTTCAGATTGTGTACCTCTGAAGTGGACGGTTTGTTCTACAATGTTCTTCCAATTCTAAACCCAAGTATTATCCAATTAGAGAAGATGAGTCAGCAAGTACAGTTAAATGAGGGACGCAAGGCTTTCTGGGTGCTGCTGAACTACAACTCCCAGCATTCTTCTTCATTGGCCATATTATAGGGTACTGCTAGAAGCTGTAATTTTACATTGCCTGGAGATTCATAGGTTCCACACTTGAGTGTGTTGCAGTTGAAGAAACCAGGTGAGGAACTGCAAATGGCAGCACCCATTGCATGTCCAAGTGTTGCTAAAGACTTACCATGTCATAACATCTCACTAAATCACAAGCTAGCCAATCACATTTAAGCTTAGCATGTTTTGTAAACCTAGCTTGTCTGGTTAGTTGAAGGTTATGTGTACCATACAAATCAAGAAAATTGGGTTGGGCAAATTACTTTTAAGCCTATTGTACAAACACAGTGTGATGATTATACGAAAGAGCAGCTGTGGCTTCTTGTTATCCTTTGATTTTTCTTGCTGCCAGAGGAAGAATGTAAGTGACCTAGTGAGAAGGCGAAGTGGTTGCTTCTTTTCAGAAAGGGCCATAGTTGTCGTTCTCCACTCATATTTATGACCCATCCTCTATGATGAAAGACCTAGAGCTGGGGTCAGCAGCAAGATACAAGCCAGGACATCTGCAGGGGGAGGGGAAGGTAGTAAGTGACAAGCGTGATGACAGAATCAGGCATTCTGATGCAACTATCTAATGAGTAATTACATCATGCATGTGTTGTTTGGTGTCACTGTGGTTGCTGCAGATGCCCAACAATGGCACCAAAGGGCTGCCCAGACATCTGGTACCCACAAAGCACCTTGTTCCATCTGGCTTTCTAAAAAAAGATTATTTTAACCATAATAAAGAAGTACGAAGTTAGCATGCTGCAAAGCTTCACACAGCATTATATTTATTTGCATTTGACCTCCATGTCCCACTGGAAACGATAAAGCCATGGGGCAGGAACTTGCTCGCCTCCTGGGAAGCGGGTGGTTTATGATTGGCCCTGTTCCTCGTGGCAGCCCTTTTATAAATAAGCTAGTTTTCTCTAGCTATTTATGAGCGCCCAGAGCACGAGTTCAAAATCCACAATAGGTTCCCATCTCCTTGCAGGTCCGAGGATAAACGATGGCAGCCGCCGCTTTGGGCTTTGTCGACCCTTCTCTCGTCCGGGGCAAAGACGCTGCTGCCTCCATGGGGGCTTTCAGCCTTCGCTCTTCCAGCCTGCTATTGTCTAGCTTGCAAAACCACAGAAGAAATGAGAAGTAATGATGGTTGTTTCCGGCTGCCTCCCTTAATCCGATCGTCCGTTTTCTCTTCCACATATAAAAGTGACAAGGATAATCAACGTAGAAAAAGAGTCACCGATATTTATTACTCTCGATCCCATCAGCAAACTCGATAACAAACGCGTTTTACGTGCCGAAGTAACCAAGCAGGCTTATAAAACTACATTATCCAGAAATCCCCGGGAGTTCCTTTTCCTTTAGAAACTACGTTACCCAGAAGGCCTCGCGAGGGCAACAGGCGAGACTACATTCCCCGGAAGGCTTTGCAGGGACTTAGCGCTGTCGTGGCGTTTGAGGGGTACGGTGGGAATTCCTGAAACTGCTCCCCCGTTTTCTCCTTCCCGTTGAGTGTGTGAACGGCGGTCTTCAGTGGTTCCCGTGTGTCGCAGGAGAAGGGCTTATCTCGCCTCTCCTGTGGAGAGTCAGGATGCGGAGGGCTGGGCTGGGTAAGTGGGGATCAGCAACCAGGAGTTAGTTGCGGGGAGCTGGGCTCTGCGGAGGAGAGGTCAGGGCCGCGCGTCTTCGGGAAAAGGCCTGAGCCCACCGGGGGTCAAGGCTAGCCTTCCTCTCATTCATTAAGGCGAGGGGCTGAATAGCAGAGGCCTGGTGATTCCCTCCTTCCTACCTACCTCCTTCCTACCTACCGATGTCTTTAGTCCTTTCTCTCATCAGTGGGATTTACGCTTAACGTGCCTGAGAGTTCAAAACACTCCATTGCAGGTGTGGATGCAACTTAACTGCGGGGTTGTTAAGCCATATAGTTGAATTCCAGAGCAGAGGGCAGCGATGCAAATAGCCGGTGGGGTGTAAGGAGGAGGGTGTTGGGCTGGAACCAGGGAAATCCGGGTTATACACTAGGCTTAGTCCAAAGCCCACGGGGTGACTTTGGTTCAGTTGCATTCAGTTCAGCCTACCCCGCTGGGCTGTAGTTGGGAAAAATAGGAGGAACACCTTGTACACTGCCTTGTGCTCCTGTACCAAAACGCAAGATATAAATCTAACAAATAAATACAGGTAGGGTATCAGGTATTCTGGTTCAGTCATCCTAGTCAGATGAACTTGGATCTCAGATCTTTAAAGGACCACCTGGGCACTGTGATCCAGGGTAGTGCTTGCAGGGCCTTTTATCAAGTATCTGCAGAAATCACTGCATTACTGAATGTTGAAACCAACTGTAGTCTATGATGAGATTGATAAAATGCTACCTCTAGCTTTTTTGTTCTGTATACCTTCCCACATATGCTACAAAGAAGTCCTCCAGTCTCTTTCCCAGGGTATGTGGGAGGGGATTATAGAGGGAAAGAGGAATATTTTCCTCCAGTGGTTTCTGTGCGGATGGACTGGCAGACTAGATACAACCGGAGAGTTGTATCAGGAGATTTAAGGCTGCATGTGTAATGAAAAGATGGAGCAGCAGTGGATATTATGGCATTAATAATGTCACCTGTGTGGATGCTTAGTATGCAGCCCAGTCTTCTCTGCGTTAATGAGAGTGAACTTTCTGAAACTGCATTAACTTTTAAAAGAGGTATACATAATTCCCATACTCTAACCTATAACATCTAGGAATAATTTAATTTTTCAGAAATCTTTTATTGAATGCTAATTGGGGAGCTAAGTCAAGAAATAGCATTTACTGTGACAAAGTTAACACTACACATTATGCAGATAGCTTGCCTATTTTAATCAGCCTTCAAGAAATTCCTAGAAACCTGGTATATTCTGAAAATACTTGGACCCTGCAAAGTAATGAGAAATTTAATATAGAAATTAATTATCTGCAAAGTAATTCAATGATATTCTGCTATAGTGTGTTCTGCATAATAAAGTATTTTTGTAGCTCAGTTTCTCCTATTTACATATTCTCTTTTTGGGTCTTGTCAAAAATGTTTCCCATTTTGTATGGATAAACTGTGTCTCATCTAACTCTGCAGAGGTCTGTGCATTTTGACTCATTAATAACCTTGCCACACTCCTGTATTTCACATAGAAAACTTGGAGAAAAATAGAGGTAGGGTATGCCACTTTTCTGTTTAAAACTCAAATGGTTGACACCCACCCACCCCAATCCAAATTCTGAGTAATTTATACATATCTCGTGGCATAGAAAGAATAAAATCCAGCAGACCCAATAATTATTCATTATAACCTACGTCAAAATGAGAATATAGATTTCCAGCATTCATGTGAGGCTGGAAAGACATTAAATAAGGTGTCAGGGTGATATTCCATGAGCAGGCTTGCTCCAGGGGCACACTATCCTAGTTTTGAAGGTAGGATTTCTTGGATGATTGTAACATAGGGGGTCTCACACAGAAAAGAGTTAATCCGGATTGTATCTATCCCTAAGTTATTACCAAATTTAAAAGTGACCATCAGCAATTTGAAGTGGCAGAATCTTAATTCTTCAGCTGGACCAAGTAGCAGTTTAGTGGCTGCCACTATGTGAAATTTTGAGAAAATGTAAAGGCAAATCCACCACGTGCCGGTAATCTAACCAAGTTAGATTCAAGGAATCTCGGTTTGGAAAGGCTTGAACCTGCTCCACAAGCCTCACCTATCTGTTGCATCTTCAGTTGTTGCTTGCGCCTTCAATGACAAGATGTATCAGCACCATAAGCTTTACCCTTGACCTTTAGGATAAGCTTGTTGAGGTATATAGCTTCCCAAGTCTTGTGTGGAGCCCCCTGTCCCGTCCCCAAGTTGCTGCTGCATCATTAATTTGTTAATTCTGCAGGTGGTTATTAGAAAAGGCACCTGGATAGCATTCATTATCTGCATTCAATTAAATCAAAATTAGTTTTTTGTCCTGCCTGGATGTATCTGTGAGAGTGCTTCTCAGGGATTACTAATGAAATGTTGCATACCTTTGTTTAGGAAAACGAAACCTCACTGGTGATGGTTTGAGCACTGTCTCCTGGTCAGAGAAACTACCAACAGGAGCTTGGATTTATTCCGTTTAAACTTCAATTGCCTTCATTCCCTCTATTAGTGCTCTCTCATTCCAAAAGTAGTTTCACTGCTTTGTCTGACTGATGACAAGGTGGAATAGCACAGGGTTTCATTAGCATACCAATAACACCTTGCCCCAAACCTCCTTGAGGAGAAGAGGAGTGGTTTTTCTCCATGGTAGTGTCATCAGTGGATTTCTGAAGAATCTTGAGATCATTGAGTAAAACGATGTATGAGATTCTGGGAAGAAACTAGCTGTGTCTCTGTGTTGCATCAGTTACAAAATAGACATCTGGAATTGTGAGAAACGCTTCTAGTGTATGAGGTATAACTTTTGAATTCTGTCCATGTAAAATGGTCACTGTACAGTGCTTAGTTGTCCAAGAAATGAGTAGACCTAGTACCATCATTATTCTAGTTTCATCATTATTCTGTCATTCTAACTACCTGGAAGTAAAGCTCCTGGTCCCATATGAACATTATAAACCCATTTTCCTACTTGTGGTATTGAGGGTCCGTATCTTACAAGCCATATCTTTTCAGTAAAATAATCTGCAAGTCATTGATTTCTAAGTCATCAACATACCTGACGTTTACCTGACCTTTGCTCTTCCTTCTCTTCTCCAGCCGCTACTTTTTCAGCTGTCAAGTTTATCATGCATTTGGTATATCTGTGGGCTGTTATGTAAGAGGGCAAGAACTGTGTGTGGTTGAAAGGGCTATAGGCATGTATATATTTGAACATACCCACTTCAACTTGCCCCACCCTTGTGCAACACATGGTCCACAGGAACTGAAAATGGCCCCTTATCTTAAAAAAAAAGTTGCATATCTCCCAAATAATTTGTAATTCATTTTGCCATTCTGTAGATATATAGGGCTTTTTTCTGTTTTTTTAAGCAGTCAAATCCTTGTGTTCATTTCATTGAAGGAAACGGGAAATAATCATGACCTATTGATGTTGGTAGGACTCTGGCTACAAACTTTCCCTACCTACCTTAAACTTAAGAGGAACTTATTTCTGAATAGATACTGTATATATAGACTTCTAATTTATAAATTGTACAGTAACTGAATTCAGCAAATGTTGTCATGGTCTGTTTGCTTACTATTGCTCAGTTGTTACAATTTACGTTACTGCTAATGATTGAGCAGCTTAGTTTTGTTTGTAAAATTAGTATGCTTCTAAAACCATTATGATTATTTGAAAATCATAATGCTTGTAAAACCATTATGATTTTCAAATAAGAAATGGGATGTAGTAATGAGGAACATTTGAAATGAGGCTGTTGGTTACAACAAAATGCAATCTTCTCTTATTTCTAACTTGTGAAACATGTAAGATTGTATCTTTCAATCTAAAAGTTGACCTAATATTTTTGTTTCCAAAGGAGCCATGATAGTCTGCTGTGGGGAAAACGGGCTAAGAAAAAGTTTTGTGGCACTTTAGGAACTTAACAGATTTATTTACACACAAGCTTTTATGGCTCATGTCCAGTTAATGGGGGGGAAGGGGTTTGCTGGTATTTTGTAGCACCTTAAAAAACTGTATAAGAAAATTAATAAAAATTTTGTGAATTAGTGCAATTTTCTAAGATTAAATTTAGTGACCAAATCACTTTAAAAGTAAAAATCATAGTGAAATAGTTACAATAGAATAAATTATCGTGTGTGTGTGGAAATAAATTATTAAATAGCATATTTATTAGGCTACCACTAAATGGCAGCAACGTATTAGGTTTCTTTACCCCATGGCGGTCATCTAGTGGCCATCCAGATCTTTGCAGTTCAGTATGATAGGCCTAGTATGTATGTACGGTAATTTTTTTTTGAATTTACAACATACTATAATTGATTTTTTTTAAAAAAAATTACAAATATATAGCAGTTAGACACAAGTTTAGATGTTCACAGTAAAAATATTAAGAGATAAACTATATGTAAAAGAAAAAAACCTACACAAGGCTAATTTTAAAAAGCAAAGAAAAGAAATAAGAAAAAGCAGTATGTTAGAAAGAGCCAAAAAAGAAAAAAAAAGTAACTGGGAGGGAAAACGGTAAAAATACTAAAAATGCAAATTAATTCAAATTTCAAAATTTATTCTACAATTTCAAATATCAATTTTGTACTTATGCAAATAATTACAAATTCATTTTTTAAACAGTAAATTAAACCTGTACAGAATTGCATTGTCCAATCCTGCCTGACTGTTGAAACAAAGCCAGTTTGAAGGCTGAAAGCTGACACATTTCATTAAGCCAACTACTAGAATCTGATTCATAAATGTTCATCCAGGAATACAAAGTCACTTTCTTTGCAACAGTCCAAGCCAAATATAATGAAAGTTATAAATTGACAAGTTCCAGATTTTTGGAATATAATTTAACAACATTCTTTTAACCCAGGTTTAAGGTAAAAGTAAAGGTTTCCCTTGACGTAAAGTCCAGTCGTGTCTGACTCTAGGGGGCGGTGCTCATCTCCATTTCAAAGCCGAAGAGCCGGCGTTTGTCCGTAGACACTTCCGTGGTCATGTGGCCAGCATGACGACACGGAACGCCGTTACCTTCCCGCCGAAGTGGTACCTATTGATCTACTCACATTTGCATGTTTTCGAACTGCTAGGTGAGCAGGAGCTGGGACTAGCAACGGGAGCTCACCCCGCTGCACGGTTTCGAACCACCGACCTTCCGATCGGCAGCTCAGCGGTTTAACCCGCAGCGCCACCGCGTCCCAGGTAAACCCAGGTTTACCTTCCAAGAATATGGTTCACTTTACTATTTATAGTATGATAGTTGCATCCAAAAGTGCCTTTAATACTGGATTTTAAATTGATGTTTAATTAAAACTATCATAAAATCAAAGACCTCAGCTAGCAACTTCTCTAAATTATACTTAATGTACATTTTGTTTGGCTTCTGTATTCAAGATATGGAGAATTACCAATAGGCAATCCTCATTTAGTGACTGCCTCAGACAGTGACCATTCAGTTACGGTGGTAATAAAGTAATTTTGTGACCAATGCCTGCATTTACAACCTTTGCAGCATCTGTCACATGTTCATCATTAGTCAATTAGTATGCATTGTCTCATGCCTGACCTGTTTTTTTTCTTCCCCCCTACGCCTTGCAGAGTGGAGAGATTGCCTGAATAAGCTCTCTTCCTGAGATGCTTTTCTCCACAGTGCAACACTTCCCTAAAAAGTGTTAGCTGCAAGTTAACAAGCTCAGCTCTGTGAGCTTAATTAGTTGATTGGAACCCACCTGAGGGCTGCAGCTGATGCCTGAAATTGACAAGACCCTAACAGTTTGGCTAAAGGCCTTTCTTTGCCTCCTACCTGGCTTGCTAGGCAAACAGCCGGGGCTAGCGCATTCCTTTTGATTTTTATTCCCATTGTGTGTCTGCTTACTCTCTTGTAATCCCTTCCTCTCCAATGAATGTAAATACAACATTAATTCCCTTCTCACTAATTATCCCAGCGCCAGGGTGAGCATTGCAAAGCATATAAGATTTGCCCTTTTACCCAGCTTCCTCATGAATCAAATTCCAGAAACCTTCCCCGCCATTTGGGCTCACCTGGCTGTTTGAATCCATATCTTTCTGATGCTGTAAAGCAAAGGAAAGCTTAAATAAAATTGTAAGCACCATCACGGTTAGGTGATTTTTCACTTAGTGACTGCTTTGCTTAATGACCAAGTTGCTGGTCCCAGTTGCGGGTGCTAAACAAGGACTACCTGTAGTGGTGTTGAAAATGGGCTCCTGAAGTTTTCTATTGTACATCAAGATTATTTTTAACTAGGTAGTGGCTTACATATGTTTTAAATAAAAAAAATGGATTGCAAATGCAATTGAGTGTGTATGTGTGAATATTTATCTATAGTTATAGGCAGCTTCAATTGTAACTGACTTTAAGTAACTTACATTCCCAATTTACAATAAAAAGAGGGAAACAATACAACATAGTATTGCCTCATTACACTAAGGAACAATCTAAAAGTTCTGTAACATTAACTTATTAAAAGAGGTATTCAATCATTTCACCCCCAAAGGCCTTCTCAAATAGCCAGCTCTTAATGGCTTCCCTAAGCACCAGAAGAGTTGATGCTAACCTGCAGTGACATATGTCCTTTATTATAAAGAACAGTCCCTTGTTTCAGAAAGGTGTCCTTTAGATTTATTTAATTATTTATTTTCTTGGTTTTGCTGTTGAATTTTTCTTTGTAAAGCAAAGTTATAAACATAAACAATTTTGTTATCCTTATGAACCTTTTTCAGGTTTGTCCTTTATTTTTTTTCCAAGAAAATATGGTCACTGCATGCTAACCTAAAAGGGGTAGTAGCACAGAAAAGACCCATCCACATAGTCCCTGATGCTAAATAGGAGTCTGAATGTATTGAACAGGCAGATACCACTGGGAGCACATGATCACAAACTACCTAAGTAGAAAGTTTTTTAACTGCTGGTCTTAAAGAGTAACACTGCCTATTCTTGCTGAAGAAAAAGGCAAGGGACAATTTCTAAAACAGATTTTAAAGAGCAGTACTTAACAGTTTGGGAAGATAATGTCTTTGATTTTGTGTTGGCATGATGTGCAAGGAGAAAGAAAATAGCACATCCAATTTAATAGATGATCCAGATACGTACACCAGTCAGAAAATCAAGGAAGGGGAAGAGAATGGACTTTAATATGTAGTCTTGTGAAAAGTGTTAAGAGTGTATGGAGGCTTTGGACTGTCCAGTTCAGCCATTTTTAAAACGATGGACCTGGATCCTAAATTCTCTTTATCAGTGAAAAGGAACTTTTCAATTTCAACCCATTGGATTGGACTATGGACAGGAAAGCCCTGAGGGTAACATGAATTAGTTACCTTTGTATGTCTTCCCTTCTTCTTCTTATTTGCTTTATCCCTGTTCAACTTTAGATTATGAAGAGTTGAGGTTGTTCATATTGTACAATGACGTTACTTGCCTTTTCTCTTAAGACAGGTGATGATTTAATAAAACTAAACTGCTCTTTCCCTCCAGAAACCCTATTTTTCCAGCTGAATTTCTGGTGCTTTAATCTGATTGTCTTTTCAGGTGAAGGAGCTGCTGGCAGCAATTATGGCTATACCAATAGTGGCTATAGTGTATATGAAGAAGAAAATGAAAAGTTAACAGAAAGTTTGCGTTCAAAAGTCACTGCCATAAAATCTGTAAGTATATCATTATACCAGCAGCATCCAAACTGATTGAAGTACATAATGGATTACCAGTATAATAGCAGTATAGCAACAGTTTAATTGAATTCAGGCAGTGTTGCCCATCAAAAGGCATGGGACACTTGTTCATAGAACAGATTCTACCTGTAATTGGGTTTTAGCTTCAGCAGCCCTTTTGGCTAATCAAAGTATTAGTTACAAGCTGGAACAGCAGAAGATCGGCTTGTTTGGCAGTGTGACTAAGAATTGTGTTCCTGAGGGGGTGGTAAATCAACAAGGACTAGTAAGTCAGTCTACCTGTAAATGGCAACCTTTTTTCAGCTGAGGGCCACATTTCCTTGGGAGCCGCATATCAGTTGTAAGTGGTCTTAGACAAATAATCCAATCAGTCAAAAGTGTGTGAAGACATGCTCTTCTGAACATCGTTTTCTCTGTGTGTGTCCCTATTCTCCCCATGCAACAAGCTAGAACAGATTGCTTTTTCCAGATGTCTGAGCTGACTGCCAGCAGAGAGCTTTTGAAAATAGCTGATTATCTCTACTTTCTAGTAGTAGAGAATATATGTAGTTCAGGGTTGAACTGTGGAGTCCTTGGTGCTCTTTGAGTTTGGTTGTTTGCTTGCAGACATTTCATTACCCAACTAGGAAACATCATCAGTGCTAGTGTGTGTGCGGTTTACTCCCTGTTTATATACAGTAGCTTGCCCTGCCAGTGTTGGATGCGCTCTGATAGTCTTCTGCCTATCAGTCAGCCATTATGTAGGACAGACAGACAGAAGAATAGCAGAGCGCATCCATAAACACCGACTAGCAGTCTGAAGACAGGATGAAAACTCATTAATTTCACAACACACGAACGGACTCAACCACTGTTTCAGGTGGGAAACTCTGAGCATCCTAGGCCAAACTAAATCCAAGATCACTAGGGAATTCCTGGAAGCTTGGCATTCAGACAAATCAGCCATCAATAGACATATAGAGATAAACCATATTTACACACCATTCCAAAGAGACAATAAAAAAGCTAAGAAGGAAATGAAAAGACCAGAACACATCCTCTCCAGTAGCCAACACTCAGATAAACAAACAAACAACAGCCTAATCAAGGAACTACCAAGGAGAAAACCACACCCCCACCACACTGGCAGGGCAAGATACTGTATAAAAACAGGGATCAAACTCACTAGCACTGATGTTATCAAGTTGGGTAATGAAACATCTGCAAGCAAACAACCAAGCTTAGAGAACACCAAGGACTCCACATCTATTTTTATTGGCTGTGGTCTACTTCATGGTTTATGGTTGCATTAACCTTGTGACATAACAAGAGGGCTGGAAAATGCATCCTTTGAGGACAAAACTTAAGTCCAAAAAACAGGGAAGAGGAGAATCTTCTCTATGAGAAAGTTTATGAAAGTGAGCAACGTATGTAAGAGCTGCCCTAGATTTGGCTAATGATCCGTCTAGTTCAGCATTCTGTGTTCCAGAGAGCATTCAGAAGTTCACAAATGCAGACAGAAGAGTAGTATCTCTCCTCTACTGATGTTCCTTAGCAACTGATACCCGAGTCAAGCTACCTTTGATTCCAGAGGTAGCAAAGGAAGGTCAGGAAGATTATTTGCTATTGAGTTAATCTTTTAAAAAAATCTTCTAAATTTCACCATATCTGATGGCAATAAATTCCTATTTAAATGTAAAGCAGCACTTCCTTTTATTAAAACAATCTCCTATTTTAATGAGTGACTCTAAGTTCCAGCATTATGAAAGAGAAAACTTCCTTTCTGTCCACATTTTCAATACCATCCATGAAGGTTTTAAGCCTTTGTCTTCCTTAACTTATTTTCATTCCAAGCTAAAAAGCTCTTGATGCTTCCCTCATAGGGAAGCTGCTTTAGCAGCTTAATCATTTTACAGTAGCTGCTTTTTTTTGGTACCTTCTTCAGCTGTACAAGGTAAAGCTGTAAAGGTTTTGTGATCAGAACCCTACACAGTACTAAATGCAGACACACCTTAGATTTATGTTAAGGGCATTTTAATATTGGCTGTTCTATTTATATTATTTATATTTATATTTATTTATTTATTGTCCTGCCTTTGTTATTTTTATAAATAACTTAAGGCAGCGAACATACCTAATGCTGCTCCTTCCTCCTATTTTCTCCACAACAGCAACCCTGTGAGGTGGGTTGGGCTGAGAGAGAGGGACTAATTAATCCCCTTCCTGATAATTCCAAGCATAGAATTAGCCTTTTTTTTGAACAGCAGCCAAATTAAACTGATGTTTCCATTCAGCTGCCTACCCTTACTCTGACGTCATTTTTCAGATAATTCACTGCCAGTTCATTTCCTATGAATGAATGCATTGTCTGGTTTGATGACTTTATTACTGATTAGCGTCAGAAAGAGAGGAGACAGTGCAGATTGTCACAAGATTGGGAGATGCACAACTGGAAAAGTTCAGGAAGCAACGGCAGGCCTAGGAAAACTCCTTTATTTGTTAAGCATGAAATGGCACAGTTGGTTATAACACCTTATAAAGAGAATGTTGCTGGTTTTAAACTGCCATGAGTCCTTACTGATTCCGTTCCTGTTTATTTCTTTACACCTGGATAGGGGCTGATTTACCTATTTATCAATTGTTTAAGAGGCATACTGGTGGTGATGTGGTGAAGGCAGCAGAGCCAGAATGTTTGGCCTGTTTTTTGAGAAGAGAGGAGGTGATTCAATGCGAAAAAGCAAATTAAGTGTGGCTTATTAAAACAGGAAAGATTGTATAGCTAACAAGCAATGTTCGCTGCTGAATTTGGTCTATGTAATCGAAGAGCTACAAAAATAGGGGTGGGATATCAAATCTGCAGGCTCTCAGTCAACTCTGTACTTTTAAAGTATTGTCAACTTTCTCCCCTGCTCTTAACTGAATTCTTTTTGTTCTAAAGTAGTATGGGGAATATATGCTTAAGTTGTGCACTGCGTGCACAATTATTAGGCAAGTTGCATTTTTGAGGATGAATTTCATTATTGAACAACTACAGTGCTCTTGGTCAATCCAAAATGTTAATAAACCTCAAACCTGAATATTTAAGGAAGTAAAAGTGAGGTTTTGGCTTTCTTAGGAGCATATCTATGTGTGCACGATTATTGGGCAACTATTAGTGTGCAGAATTATTATGCAACTAAATGAAAAATGAAAATTCCCCCATCTCGTTTATTTTCATCTGTTAAAGTGAGAATCATAAACAAACAACTCAAAATTTACAAATAAACATTTCTGACATTTCAAACAAATCAGTGACCAATATAGCCACCCTTCTTTGCAATAACAGTCATAAGCCTTCCAGTCATGGAGTCTGTCAGTTTCTTGATCTGTTGACTATCAACTTTTTGTGCAGCAGCAACCACAGCCTCCCACAGTTCAGAGAGGTGTACTGTTTTCCTTCACCATAAATCTCCTGTTTGAAAAGGGCCCACAAGTTCTCAATAGGGTTTAGGTCAGGTGAGGAAGGGGGCCATGTCATTATTCTTTCATCTTTGAGGCCTTTACTGGCTAGCCACGCAGTGGAGTACTTTGATGCATGCGATGGAGCATTGTCCTGCATAAACATCATGGTCTTCTTGAAAGATGCAGTTTTCCTGTACCACTGCTTGAAGAAAGTGTCTTCTAAAAACTGGCAGTAGGTTTGGGAGTTGATTTTGAGTCCATCTTCAACCCGAAAAGGTCCAACTAGCTCATTTTTAATAATACCAGCCCATACCAGTACCCCACCTCCACCTTGCTGGCGTCTGAGTCGAAGTGGAGCTCTGTGCCCGTTACTGATCCAGCCACAGGCCCATCCATCTGGTCTGTCAAGAGTCACTCTCATTTCATCAGTCCATAAACCCATTGAAAAATCTGTCTTCAGATATTTCTTGGCCCAGTCATGCCGTTTCAACTTATGTATCTTGTTCAGTGGTGGTTGAGTTTTATCCTTCCTTACCTTGGCCATGTCTCTGAGCGCTGAACACCTTGTACTTCTGGGCACTCCAGGTAGGTTGCAGTTCTGGAATATGACAGCGCTGGAGGATAATGGGTTCCTGGTAGCTTCACGTTTGATTCTTCTCAAATCTTTGGCAGTTAATTTGCGTCATCTTTTCCTCAACACATTTCTTGCGACCCTGTTGACTGTTTGCAACAAAACGTTTGATGGTTCTGTGGTCACGCCCCAATATCTTAGCAATTTCAAGAGTGCTGCATCCCTCTGAAAGACTTTTTACAATTTTTGACTTTTCAGAGTCAGTTAAATCTCTTTTTTGGCCCATTTTGCCTGAGGAAAAGCTGCTGCCTAATCATTATGCACACCTTGATATAGGGTGTTGACCTCCTTAGGCCACACCCTCCCTCATTACACAAATACACATCACCTGATATGCTTATATCCAATAAGCATTCAGGTTTTTACAGCTTGGAGGTGGAAAATATGCATAAAAATGATGGTATGGTCAAAATACTCACTTGCCTAATAATTGTGCACACAGTGTATATCCATATCAAAGTCTGTGCAGGTAAAAAACACTTGGACTAAGAAAATGGCTTGTCTTGAGCAGTGGTCCTTGACTAAGGACCAAACCTTGTGGAATTATTATTATCCAAAGGAATCTATAGAAAATAAATGAGATGTATAATAATCTACTACCCAACCTGGCTAGTATATTATTAGTCCTCTTCTGTAAGTTTCATCTGCCATGTGCACCACTTATTTTTTGCTCAACACATGACTGGTGTGTAGTTCTTAAGTAATACAGAGGCTTTAAAATACTGAAGCAGATTAAAAGCTGAAAAAGAGAAACAAATTATCTAAGCACATTATAAGTAGAAAAGAAATGTGAATCAAAACAAAGATTTAAAAGTATACAATGTGGCTTTAGTTGCTCTTGTTAAAGGCTTCAGAGAACAGAGCAAACCAGAAAACTGTAGCAATACCACAAGGTTTTTCCTGCTACACAAGAAAAGAAATTACTAGGAGGGAGAAATTTTATATTTGAAAATGAATGAAACAGTTTAGAAACGAATGCTATCTTACCAAATACTATTTTCTACCTTGGATCTTTAAGGTGCATCTGGAAAATACCTTAAATATGCTTGTTATGTCCTAACTAATCCAGTTACTATTATGCATCGTAATATACCAAGTATGTCTTTTTTCTCATAGCTTTCCATTGAAATTGGAACAGAAGTTAAACAACAAAATAAATTATTAACTGAAATGGTATGTATTTACCTAAACGGTTTAGGTGAGCATGGAAACTGTTTAATTCTAAGCTTTCAGATATATCAATTTAGTTTTACATCATTCAGGTGAATTCTGACTAACATACTAACCCCTTTATGCTTAGAGTACATCCTCTGAATTTAGTAAGATAAGTGAATAATTATTTAAGTTTGTTATTTCAGTGGGTTTACTTTATATATGAAGAATATGGATTTAGCCCCATATATAACATGTTAAAAGTGTCACATTTTAAAATGTTACATGTTCAAAATATTGAAATTCTCATTATAAAATTCTGTTGTTTTTTTTCCTACATAAGAAATTTCTATAGAAAATAGATAGTTACAAGTTTCTTTCTTCCTTTTTTCCAAAATCCAGTTTTTGCATATGGATATTAAAACATATTAGCAAACAAATGAAGATGGAGTGTGGGACATTTTCTAAAAAGGCAAAAAATCCACCGGTCACCTTTTTGGGAAGGGGAACTGGACACCGAACTACAGTCCTTTCCCCACAAGTGGGAGCAATTTAATTTTTATAAGATTTTGCATGAGTAACTTTCACTGTCTCCAAATCTAGTTTTTTAAAATGAAGTAAAGGAAATATTTGATTGATATCTCATTTTCCCTCTAAGGATCAAGCACTATCTTCACAACTCTATAAAATACATTAGACCAAAAAGTCAGTAACAGGCCTGAGGTAATTCAGTGAGGTTTATGGCTGAGTGAAGATTTAAACTCAACATTTTTGGTTAAAACTCTGACCTGGCTTTCCATAATCTGAGTACTGTTCAGATACATGAACATCAGCTCCTCAATAATAGCCAAGATGACTGGGTAATCCTGAGAGTTGAAATCCACGCATCTGAAGGGGGTCCACGTTGAGGAAAATTGTTCTAATCATTATACCTTGCTGATCCTTGAGCAGAGAAAATACAATTTGTTGCAAGCTCTATCTTTATGTATTGAAAGTTAGTAGGTGATAATGCAAAATAGTAAAATAATTCTGTATGTTTTTAACAACAGGACAATGATTTTGATTCCACGAGTGGATTCCTTGGTGCAACAATGGGCAGACTGAAAATCCTCTCCAGAGGAAGCCAGACAAAACTGTTATGCTACATGATGTTGTTCTCATTGTTTGTCTTTTTTGTGATTTATTGGGTTATTAAACTGAGGTGATGCAGACCTCCATTATGAGATTATTAACACCATGATGGACTCTGAGAAAGTTCTTTGAGAAAATTGGTAAATAATTTTTGTAAACTGCATTTAGGATTAATGCATTTGGATCTGTACTGTATATTCTTAAATGCTCATCAGGCCAGAAGCATTGCCATTTTTTAAAAAGCCCTTATTTTGTAGGGTTCCTGAAGTGAATTCTGTTCAAGTCTCAGCTCTTTACAAACCAAAAAACCAGTTTACTAAGGATGAATCCCATTGTTAAAACAGGCATTTTCATATTCAGAAGTTACACTTTGTAACAACAGTTGCTTTTTTCCTACTAATAAAAAGTAACCTTGGTGGTTTTGTATGGATTTATCAAATGTTTTAAAAACCAAGATATCTTTTTTTCAAAGATGAGTTGAATTGTTATTGCTTTAATAAGAAAATTTAATTGTGTTCTGAACTTGCCTTGCAGTTAAAATACACTTTAAACTGCACAATAGTTTTGAGGTAGAGTCGTTGTGTGAGGGAGAGGATAAAAGTCAGTTTGTGCAACTTTCTAGGTTAGGTGAAATAGTTGCACAACCAAATACTGCTGCTATATTATATGTGCTCTTGATTGGATTACAGTACACTGACCATGATAATTACACATTTGAGGTTTCAGCTAATGTAATAATGAAACAGATTTTTGGAAATAAGGAATTTAGCGGATTAGAGTTCCCTTCTTTAATTAAAAGATGAAGGGGATCCACAAATACTAAATCCCCATTAAATAAATGGCCTGTTTTATTAGGTATTGGTATATCCCTGGCAGCAACACTAGGTAGCTGCATCAATAGTGTCACTGTTTTAATTTGGTAGTATAATATAATCTTCCAGTAATGAAACCTGGTAATATATGACACCTACTTTATATTTAATCTTTGTGAAGTTCATAGAGGATCATTTTTAACACACATCTGCCAATTTAAGAAAAATGGGAGACACAATAGTGAATGATTAATTTTTTTCCAGTGTTCAACTTCCTATTAACTTGCTAGATGGTTACCAATCTAGATCATGTTAACAAA
The DNA here is from genome assembly GCF_035149785.1 of Candoia aspera. Classification (NCBI taxonomy): domain Eukaryota; kingdom Metazoa; phylum Chordata; class Lepidosauria; order Squamata; family Candoiidae; genus Candoia; species Candoia aspera. The sequence goes on along the minus strand of NC_086156.1, from coordinate 25,087,513 downwards.
ATGACCTTGAGCATTGTATTGTGCTGCTTAGAAGTCTTTTGCATGCAGTGAAAGATAAGTTAGAAGCAGGCCTAATCTCCAATGAGAAGCTTCAGAGTTTATGTTGAAAAGTTTGATAATGCAAACCCAGTTGCAGTGTAGTTGGGATCCCATTAAGAGTGCTAAAGTGGGGATTCTACTCATCACAATTGGCCATTTAAACAGCTGTGATGTTTTCCTTCCATTTTCCAATTCCAACATGGAGAACCACACTGATACAAGTAAGGATATCTTGCTTCTTTTGTATGTATTTTACAGTGACAAACTTTCCAATTTAAACAATTAAAAAAAATAGAACTATTCATGTTTTGTAGTTTATTCTAATCATGTATAAATGCTTCAGTTATAAAAATGATACCCTATAGTATTTAATTTGAAAATATTGAGAAACACCTTTGATTTTACTAATAGTAAGGCTTATGCCTAAGAACTATACATACATATGATTAAAAAATATAGGGAAGTGCAATAAGGCGTGTTTCCTTTTTCCAAAGTCACCCCATCTCCTCTCAGCATTAAAGTTGTTAATGCTAAAGCTTTAAACCATTTGAAGAATATGATGAAGCTGACTTTCAAGATCTGCTTACAAGACTCACTTATGGCTAATGATTATACTTTGCGAACAGAATGCTATCTTTGGTTATGGTGAAGAAAGGTTGCATCTGTCAACAAGGCTGCAGGGTGATTATGGTGAAAAAAATCAGGGCTTAGGAAAACAAAATATGAAGTTAGATTTTGGGCTAATATTTTAAATGAAAATATTAGCCCAAAATGTTTGTAGTGTGACAAACATTTAAAATGTATTAACTGATACTGTATTGTATCCTCTTCCCAAAACTTGATATTACTTTACAGTTACTTCCATGAAAAATGAAAAAAAAAATCTGGAGAGGGGGCAGTGCAATTTATTTTGTGATGTTTTTAGCAAAAACATTCTCTCAGAATTACTTGGGAACTTTAGTATGGGACCAGGCACAATTTCTGGATAGTACTCAGTTAATTCTTATAATGACCAGATACAGACTTGTTTTTTGGACTGTGGACTAGACAGAGATAGGAAATGCATGGGCAGGTAACACAACATGTTGAAGAAACAATTCCTCCCCTACAATGGAGATACCGAGACCAGACTAATATAAAATGATATGAAAGAAAGTAGTTTCAAAAACTGTGGAGTTGAGTTTCTAACTACAATTTTGCCATATAGTTCTGTAAATTCCAGGGCTCATCCTTTTTGGTTCCTATAATAAGAGAATACAAATTAATGCCTCAAATTAAAGTAGCCTTTTCGTACCTAAATACAAAGCCATTGTTTACTGATTATGTGTAAAAAACATATTAAGATGCCTGCTGGATATAGGCATCTGATCCAGCATTTTGAATTTGGAAATCTTGCAAGATTCAACTGGAGGAAAATGGTTCCCTTTCACTATTACTTCCCAGTAACCAATATTTGAGCATGCAGCCTAAGATTCAGGGGGTAGTAAAAGCCTTCAGTGTTAGCATCCATTGAAAGCTTGATTCTGAATGAACTTGTCCAGCTCCCTTTGAAAGCCATCCAAATTGCTTGCCATTATCATAACTGCTGGCAGTGAATTCCCCAAATTAGCTGTGTATGATGTGAAAAATTCATTCTTTCTTACAGGTTTTAGCCTCCCTGCATTTAGTTTGGATTTGAATGGATAACTTGAAATTCTAACACTGTGAAAGAGGGATAAAAACTTCTCTCTATCCAGGTTACCTACGCTATGCATGATTTTATATACACCTCACACCATTCTTTTTCAGGCACGATAATCAATAATACTAATGTAGTCAACTACAGTACTGTAGGTGGATTTTTGCCCCATCTTTTGAAAAGGTGACAGTGGCTTTTATAAAATACATTTTATATTAATTGGGTTGCACAAACAATACATTTGAACAATTATTTAAATCAACCTAAACATATGGCAAACATTAAGATATGTAATATTAATGCACATGTTAATGTGTATGGAATGCATGGAATTATCACATGAACTGGTAGGTGTGACAATTCATGCAGACATTCCAGAGCTCAGATTAATATTTGAAGACCTTGATTACAAAATAGGGGAGATAAGAATTCTAAGTTGGTCCTACCATTATATTGTTTAGAAGCGAACAGTGGATGAATTCACTTTTAAGTAATTAAAAGAAAAATGTTCTAGGTATGGATGTACAGGTATTCACATTCAAAGCAGGAAAGGGGCTTCAGATCTGGCCTGGGCATGCTTACTACTGTGTGAGATGAGGAAAGAATACAGCTTCTTTAAACTGCCAGGGAAAGGTAGTGTGAATATACCCCCATCAGATCAAAATCACCTTTTCTGTTTCTTATCCAAATACTATACACCAGTGGTTCTGGGAAAACATATAAGCTTGCACATTTTACTGATGTGCATCAGCACACTTTCAGTAGCCCTGTGGATGCTATCTTCTAAGTTTGGGTATAATTGACATGCAAGAAAAAAAATCCGTACAATATGAACATTAAGAAAATTCAAAACTTGGTCATTCCTTCGAATAATTTTATCTTTACCCTACATAAAAAAAATTCTATCTGATACAGATTATTAAAACAGTAGCAAAGATCTATAGTATTCACCACACTTACTTTTTGGGCAAGATGTCCATGTGCTTGCATATAATGGACAGCATAATTTCATCAGCACCACCTCCTATTGATAGCACTCTTAAATCTCTGCCGTGACAGAAAAGGCAAAATAGAATATCAATAAATTTATCTGTTCTCCTGCTCCTTACACGTGTGCTAAACTTAATAGTGTTTAACAGTACTTGTTTAACTAAGCCCAAGTGAGTTACAAATATACTTGCTTCAGTATACTACTACTAGTAGTTATTATTTATAATAATTTATTAGATGTGTGAGTACGACATTTTAGTTTAGGTCAGCAATCTAATGATCCTTAGCAAATCCTCCGAAACTGAATATGGCTGCATATATAGCATCCAAAGCCTACTAGGGAAATCTTGCCAACAATTCTGTGTTGCCAAGCTGAAGAGCCATCAGCTGGGTAACAAGATACAGATTGTACTCTGGTGCGGCTCTTTGGAAAATGGAAACCATGATCATGAACATTGCTTCTGGATCACAGTAGGGTTTGATCCTGTGCCACACATACAATAATCCCCATGACCTTGGTTGTTCTGGAAATCAGAGCTTTTGATCAGGATTGACCTGATGCACATTTTCTCTATAACAGTGAAAAGTGTAGCCCATAAAAATTCCCTAGAACGCCATTCAGTCCTCTACCTCAGAAAAGTTTGCCAGTTCCTTTTAGTTTTTTTTTAAAAAAAGGTCATTGCAATTCCATCTTGGTATGCCTCCTTGAATTAGAAATGAATGCTCTCTATTTACAAATACAGGTAGTCCTCGGTTTACAATGGCAGTTGGGACCAGAATTGCTGTTGCTAAGTGCCACAGTCATAAAGTGTGATGTCACGTGACCACACCACTTAGAGACAGCAATTCCGGCAGTCCCAGTTGCTGTCGTTAAGTGAATCATTGTGGATCATTAACTGAGGACATCACATCATCATTTGTGACTTCCTGCTGGCTTCCTCATTGACTCTGCTTGTTGGAAGTTGGCAAAGAAGATTGCAAATGGCGGCCACTTGACTGCAGGATGCTGTAACAGCCAGAACTCCGAGGACCAGTCATAAGTACCACTCATTCAGCACCATCGCAAGTTTGAATGGTCACTGACAAGTGGTCCTTAACCAAGGACCACCTGTAGAACTGTAAATTAGGGCACTTTCTTATTACTGAATAAAATGTTACGTTCTGAAAAAAGCTGCCTTCAGTATGGTCATGCAGAATGAAGTAGGGCTATGCAAATCTTCAAAGGCCCCTTAGCTTCAATGAAGTTTCAAGCAAAACAACCCTTTCAAGCTACTTTATGAAGCAACAACATGGTTAGCATAGTCTGTCACTTGTACAAAGCACTTGTGCAGCAGTTGCGCAGAAGGCCTTCATGCTTTTGCAAATGACAGTGGTAAACGCTGCACCTCAGGCAATGCAAAGCGCTTTGCTGAGGCAGATTTCATTTCCTCTTCATTTCCTCAAAGTGATGAAGAGATCACTTTGCCTCGCAGCACAAACTCTTCACTGAGAGTCATCTAATGCAGGCCTAGAAGGTAGTAATAAGAAGAACCAAGAGATGGAAAGATCTCAGAACATATTCAAAGTCCTGACCATCCTTTTGAAAGGCTGAACATAGTTTGCACTGTTACTTGGAAGAAATGTATTTAATTAAAAACCTTAAAATTATTCAATATATAAGTGGATATATCTTTACACAGCACAAGAAAGAGGAAGAAACTCAAAGTGTAGCAAGCTCAGAAGCCAAATATTTTCACTTCCACTGTCTCTAGCTGCTGTGAAATAGAGATATAATTAGAGACAGGACATACTGACCCCACTAAGGGAATTTGAGGGCTATAATCTTGTTCTGGAAATTCTTTCCTACCCTTTATTTGAAAAAGTTTACATTGTGAGGGTAATCTTGGAAGAATCATCCAAGAATAAAACCACGAGAGATTTTTTGGAAGTGTGTGCCCTGACTATCATCTTCCTTTACAAAGCAGCTTACATCCTGAATGCCTCAAACAAATGCTATGAAATATAATAACGAGGGTTTACAAAAACGAACCTATGTCTCAGGTGCTTACTAAAGATTATGTAGCAAAATCTTAATGACTGTAAGGGGCAGAACACATTGTGATAATATCTGAAACTTCTTCCCATAAGTACATCATTGCTACCTCAACAACAGAAAACAGTCAACACAAGAAATAGAAACAATTCTTGAGAAGACTTTCTGCTCTCCAGAAAAATAAAGCAAAGATTTTGCACATATGGTTCTTTCTCCGACTACTCTCATGGAATTTGAAAGGGAGACAATTTAAGCTAGCCACATGTATCCCTTGAGCACGCCAAAAATAATTGTTTTCATGCTGGACAGCAGTTGGAATCTATCCAGTGTTTATTAAAAATACACTAAAACTTCAATGTTATGGACCAATGAGTGGGAGAAGGATGCCCATTAAAACTGAATTGACAAAATATATGTAATTTTTATGTAATTTATTTAACATTTTTGTAATCTTTTGTCATGTATATCCCAATAATACATAACATACACTTAAATTAGTAAACATTACTTAAATACATTCTGTGAACTGTATGAATTCAGGTTTTGTCCACTGTATCCAAAGTCCACCAAAGGAGGGCAAAAATGGAGATTTCACGGTATATTCCCTTTACAGCAAGATTCTTGCACTTTACTTTGGTGATCCTAGCAGAAATAGAAATAAGGGCTCTCTGGCATTTTACAGGCCTGAATTTAAGATCTCACATCTGTATATATTTGTTGTTTTTGAGACAGTAGTTCCTGTTGCCAAAGAGACTGGATTTCCTCTTCAGTTTTCTTGCTGTACATAGGTTAAACTATTGGCATAATGGGGTGGCTTTAATTTTACCACTGAATGTAAATGTTGTTGGTCAATGACAGAAATAAAGGATTATTATTACTACTACTATTCCTTGGGCTGAGTTCTCCTTGCATATTTGTATGTTTGGGGGGGGGGAATTAGTGTATTTGAGCTTAAACATGAGGAGTGGGCAATCTAGGAAGAAATATGTAATGTAATTATACTACCAGATACATAGTGCTAATATATAAAGTTCCTTGAATTATAAGCAACATCTTTTCTTAAAAGTTATCATTCACTATGCATCAAATACTATGCATCAAATAATGAGTACCTGATTAATGATTTGAAAGTTAATCATTCAAACATACTTTGAAGGTACACAGGCACACCCACAGACACTAAAGGGGTTGATCCCAATTATTTACTCACCTGTACATTCTACTCATTAGCACTTCATTAGTGAACCCCTTTCCTCCCCAGAACTGGAGACAGCTATCTGGAACCTCTCAACCCAGACGACCTAACTTTAGTTTGGCCACGGCTGCAAATTTTGTCACATCATTACCACGTATGTAGAGACCTAAAATAAAAGTACAAATTTGCCTATCAATAACATGCATTTTATTAGGTAAGTATTGGAAATAACATTTTATTGCACTTACCTACTGCCCTATATAGCAACGAACGAAGGAGTTCCATTTCAGTCGCTAGTTCAGCCAGATGAAAATGCACCGTTTGATTGTGAAGTACTGGCTGGCCAAATGCCTTCCGTTGAGAAGTATAATCAATAGTTCGTTTTATCAGGTTTTCTAGAGTCACTAGCACTAAAGGTTTGAGGCAATCAAATATGAAAGCAAGTTTGCTTAATTCCTTTTCCCTGAAGGTTAAGGTGTCTTTCTTTCCACCCACCCCTGAAATGTGTGGAAATATGGGATGGAGTATATAAGCTACAACTCAGATTTTTCTGAATTTTTGTCATGGAACATTATCAAGAGCTTCCTGTGGGTCCTGTTAAAGGGATTTAAAGTGAACAATAGCAACACCCATTAGTGGCTGTTTCATGGACAACAGACAATGTGCCAGTGTGAAAAAGTAATCAATACCCTCAGATTCAGTAACTGGTTGTACCATCTTTAACTGCAACCAAATGCTTGCTAATTGGTACGTAGGAATTTTGGCCCAGCACATTGCTTTGGCTCAGTAAAATTTGAGGTTTTTCTAGCATGAGCTGCTTGCTACAAAATTTCAGCATTTAGGTCTAGAGTATCTAAATACTGACTTAGTTCTTCATCCATTCTCTCACAGACCTGCTTGTATATTTGGGAACACTGTCTTGGTCCATGACCCAATTGTGATTCAGTTTCTAAGGCAGATGGCTTGATATTCTGCAGAATTATATGACACAAAGCAGAATTCATGTTTCCTATCATGACAGCAAGTAGTCCAGATCCTGAGACAGAAAAACATCTGCAAACTGTGACCTTACCACCTCTCTGTTTGACAATTGATATGAGATTTGGAATTAATTCATTTGGTTAATTAAAACCAAACTGGAATTCTTTGGTTTCCACCAACTATAATAGCACCTATGGAGCCTGAAAAGCTCCACATGTCTGGAAGGTCATCCAGGTGCTTTTTAGCCAACTTGAGACAAGCTTCTATGTTCTTGAGAGTGAGGACTTTTATTTTGCTGCTGTCATGAGCACCATTTTTACCTAGTGCTTTTCTAAAGTAGTGAAGTCACAAAAACTGACTCTAGTCAGGGCAGGAAAGGCCTGGAGAGCCAAGCATGTTCTGGGGTTCCTGAAAATTTTATCCTGTGCTTTTGGTAGTATCTTGACAAACAGCCACTGTTACAAAATTTCTCTGTTGTTCCAAACTTTCTCCACTGCAGGATTATGTCTCTAACTCTAAAGTGGTGGAGCCCCAGGGTCTGTAATCTTTTCCAGATTGATTGACATCAATGACTTTATTATGGAGGTTTAATGCATTCTCTGGGAAGCACTTCACTGTGATAAGGAGAGCCAAAGTTTGTGAAATTGATATAGGGAAGAGCTGCCCCAAATCAATCCTACTTGTTTAATGAAGTATTCAAACAACTGGTTCTAGTTATCTTTTTAGTTGTATTAACCAACCTGATTACTTTTTCAAATAGCCACAACCCAAACTGGAAAACTTTGTTTATAAAACAACAAACGTTACGTTTGTTGTTTTTCATCAGAGCCCTGTTATAGAACAGAAAGACCCATATGAAGTTCTGGTAACGTTCAGTGGCAAAAATATCGAAAATTCAGAAAACTCTGAATGGGAACAAATGCTTTTTCACAGATTTGTGTAAGGCAGAAATCAGCAGCTCTGGAAATGCATACAAAAGCAGCCTGTATTCAGCAAGAAATTGGATTCCATAATATTCATTGAGAGTCGCTGTACTCTACTGCCAAAATCAACTTTCCATATTGTTATGTAAGAAACAGCCTTCTTAGTAGCTAGACAGTGTGGCTAATTACTTACATGAGGCTACTCCCCACATCCTCTCTTCTTGGAATTGTAACATCTGGTAAATAAATCCCATTCCTTCTTCCCCAATGAGGTATTTGCTGAGAATTCGGACATTCTCAAAGAAGATTTCTGCTGTGTCAGATGATCTCATACCCAGCTTGTCGATTTTCTTAGCAATGTGAACACCTAAAAATGAATGTTCGTAGATCAAGCTCAAGGGAAATAATTAATGCAAATGAATAACATGAATTGCAGCTGTAAGACATTCAATGGCAAGTAGATTATGACATCTTTTTTCAACCAATTAAAATTCATCTTTAAAAAAATGTGCAAGTGTCATAAATTAATGCCTCCATCTGACAGAGGAAAAAAAAAGAAACGATCGTTGTTAATAAGCAAATTGAAATGCTAAAGTTTGTAAACAGACGTCCTAATCAGAACCCTGAAAAATTACACTTCCTAGTTTGAATAGGACAAAAATAAACATACAAATGTCACTGTTTTTACTACGGTAGATATCTATTCTTTTCTTGAACAATGAAGGAAAGTAATAATCCCTCAAAATAGTTAGTTTATTGATTGACCTGTCAAGAATATCATTCAACAGAACTAAGTACCCTTTATTTATACCAGGAATAGGGTTCTGACTGCCAATCACTCAAAACAAAACCACAGTGCTTCTGTATGTATTCAGAGATTTTCATATTGTCACTTGAACAAGACTCTAAATCAGAATGGAAAGCCTGAAAAGATCAGGGACTTTTGACTGGCTATTCTGAGTTCCATCTGGATCAATGAATTCACAAAGTTACAGATCTGAAGAAAAAAGAAAGAAGAGGAAATACGGCAGAGATTAATGCTATGATTTGAAGGGTCATATAACCTAAATAGTTGAGAAGAAAATAACACTCTAAATCATCCTGGCTTTTCTTTTTATAAACAAGAGGTTGCTGTACCAGGGATAAGCAACTCAAGGAAAGGGTATATTTTATCTGGGAGAATCATGACGACTTCTTCCAGTGTATTTTTATTGTTTTCCAAGCAGCTCAAGACTAGCTTGTACTATGAGATGGCTATCAAGCTCTTTCCACACTAATTATCCAGATGAGTATTACTCAGATATGACATTAGCTATGGATAAGGAAGTATGCAGTCAGTTTCCCCACTTTGTCTGGGGCACCAATCTGCATTAAAGGAACTGGTGAAGGATGAAAGGTTAGCAACTTCCCTTACAATGCTCTAGTCCAGTGTTTCTCAACCTTAGTAACTTCAAGACGTGTGGACTTCAACGCCAACTGTACTGGCCAGGGAGTTCTGGGAGTTGAAGTCCACATGTCTTAAAGTTGCTAAGGTTGAGAAACACTGCTCTAATCCCATCCTAAACTGGAAAGTGTTATAGCTGCTTGAAAGTCAAGAAACACATTTTGGGAGATCTCATAACAAGAGCCTAGCCCTCTGAATCTTGAATGTGTTATTAAGTAAAATATCAGGGTGGTTGTTTCTGATAAGTAGGAGTTCAAGTAACATAAAAAGAACAAAAGCACAACTGAGAACGTTCTCCATCTAAAAAAGGACTAACACTAGCTACCATTCAATCTTAATTGCACAGCAAAGCTTGAATTTGTTAGTAGTTAAAAATGTAAATGAAATTTTTGGATTAGAGAAATTACATAAAAACTGTCAAAGGATTATATTATCAGAAATGTTTTAAGGCTTACTGATGAGTAATTCTAAAGAAAGAAATAAGACTGGAGGGTTATTTAAATAAATTGCATTAATTAAGCTGTGAGTGATTTTCCCATGGGAGGCATAATATAAGGACATCATTCTTACTGACAATTAAAAAAAATGGGCTGTAATACTGGGTCATGCTACAGTCCAGCTTGGTCTTAGTAAAGCCAGTAATTCTGATACACAAACATTAGTCTATGTCTTCCAGTGCAGAGGAATGGGACAACTGCTACTGAAGATTTAAGATAAGTTTGTTGGCTTGTTTTATTAGTGATTAAGAAGACTTGATGAAACCAACTGCCTGTATTAATTTTTAAAAAGTAGGTAGAGGAGACACTGCTCATGTTGCTGATATGGAACAACATCTTTTATATATAGTAGTGTTTATAATCTAGGAAATACCACTGAAACCTATTACATGCATATAAAATAGGCAGCAACTATATAGCCTTAAGAAATTGCTGAACGTATTCTTGTATTTAGTATCTATCCATGAAGTTTGTCTAAGGATACTTTAGAAGCATTTTTCAGGGGATTCCCATCTGGATTTAAGCTAAAAAAGCAAAAATCTTCACAAGCTGCAGATGGTTTACTCAGATTTATCCCCAAACTGAACTATCTTATGTTCCTGCTAAGTGATGATCATAAGCCAATGTGATCAAATCTTACACCACAATACTCTGGTTCTCAGCAATGACCTTTTTCAGCTTAACCTTCTTTTGGAAAGAAAAAAAATAATCACTTAAGTTGTGACTCATAGGAATGAAATTGTGCTCATAGGGCTTCAGGCTGCCTACAAGCAGAGGAATGGAAATTGGCCAGCATATCTCCAATTTTTAAGAATGACTCATGGGGAGATCCAGGAAATTATAGGCCTGTCAGTTTAACATCTGTTCTGGTGAAGATAGTGGAAACTGCTATTAAAGACAAAATTACCAAACATTTGGAGACACAGGCCTTTTTCAAGGATATCCAACATGGCTCACAAAGGGAAGGTCCTGTCTAATTAATCCATTAGAGTTTTTTAGGGTGTTAATAAACATGAGGATAAGGGTGAGCCAGTAGACATTATCTTAGATTTTCAAAAAAGCTTTTGATGTCCCGATGTCTCAATAAGCTTAATAGCCATGGAATAAAAGAGCAGGTCCTCTTGTGTATAAGCAACTGGCTAAATAATAGAAAAAATGAGTAGGAGTAAATGAATATTTCTCACAATGGAGGGATGTGGGGTCCCGCAGGTTTCTGTCCTAGGACCAATGCCTTTTAAAATATTTAAAAATGATCTAGAATTGGGTATAACTTGTGGAATAGTTAAGTTTGCTCATGACACTAAATTGTTCAGAGTGATAAAAACAATAATGAACTGCAAAGAGCCCAGTAGGGATCTCTGCACACTAGGAGAATGAGTGTCCAAATAGTAGATGTCATTCTACATGAGCAAGTATAAAGTTACGCACATTGGTGTGAAAGATCCTAAGTATTCATACAAACTAATGGGATCAGAGCTAGCAGTAACTGATGAGTAAAGAGACCTTAGAGTAATAGAAAACAGTTTAAAGCAAGTGTTGACACAGTGTCAACTACTATAAAAAAGGGCAACATGTTAGGCCTAGTAAGAAATGATAGTGAAAACAGATTCCAATAACATAATGCCCTTATATAAATCAATGGTGCGACCACATCTGGAATATTGCATGTGGTTCTGGTTGCCCAACCTGAAAAAGGGTATAGTAGAGCGAAAGAAGGTTCAAAGGAGGGCAACTAAGATGATCAAGGGGCTGGAGCAGCTTCCCTATGGAAACAGTTGTAACACTTGGGTTTTTTAGTCTAGAAAGGAGGTATGTATGGATGCAGTGGACAATGAGAAGTTATTTTCCATTTTGAAAAATGATTGAACCAGAGGTCACTCGATGAAATTGAGCACCAGAATTGGGACCAAAAAAAAAATATTTTTCTTACACAACCCTCCTAATTAAACTATGGAATTTGCTACCAAGAGATGTAGTGCTGGCTACCAGCTTGGCTGGCTTCAAAGAAGCCTAGACTGATTCATGGAAGTCATCGGGATCAATGACTATTAGACTTGATGGCAGTGTGACTGCTTCTGAAGGCCATCTGCTGGGAGACTAGGCTTCCTCGTGCAGTTGGTTGGCCACTGTGAGAACAGAATGCTGGACTAGATGGGTCAGGGATCTGATCCAACAGTCCACTGCTTACTTTCATATGTTCAGATGAATATATATGAGATGGATGATGGAACTGTATTCCAATGCAGTCAGAGGGCAACATGTTAGTGAAAGCTGCAATAAACACTGTGCATTTCAACAGGAGAAACAAAAATAAGCCTGGCTATAATTTGGGTGGCTGTTCTGTAAGATTAAGACACAGACTGATAGCTTTAATCAGTTTTTGTCTAGCTGTTTCCACAGATGTTTTTACAAGTATTATTTTTTAATCAGTAGCAACCTCTAATTTCTTCAGCAAAGGATCGTTACCTTGTCGTGGTGCTGGAGCTTGAGCACCTCAATGATGCCATGAGCTAAACCGTGAAGGGCCACCCAAGACGGGAAGGTCATGACAGAGAGGTCAGACTAAAGGCGATCTCTGGGGAAGGTAATGGCAACCCACCCCAGTATTCTTGCCGTGAAAACTAAATGGATCAGTACAACCAGAGATATGTTGGTATACCATCGGAAGATGAGACCCCCAGGTCGGAAGATGGTCAAAATGCTACTGGGGAGGAACAGAGGATGAGCTCAACTAGCCCCAGACGTGATGGCGCAGCTAGCTCAAAGCCGAAAGGACAGCTAGCGGCCGACGGTGCTGGTGGTGAACGGCAAATCTGATGTTCTAAGGATCAACACACCATTGGAACCTGGAATGTAAGATCTATGAGCCAGGGCAAATTGGATGTGGTTATTGGTGAGATGTCAAGATTAAAGATAGACATTCTGGGCGTCAGTGAACTGAAATGGACTGGAATGGGCCACTTCACATCAAATGATCACCAGATCTACTACTGTGGACAAGAGGATCACAGAAGAAATGGAGTAGCCTTCATAATTAATCGTAAAGTGGCTAAAGCAGTGCTTGGATACAACCCAAAAAACGACAGAATGATCTCAATTCGAATTCAGGGCAAGCCATCTAACATCACAGTGATCCAAATATACGCCCCAACCACAAATGCTGAAGAAGCTGAAGTAGAGCAGTTCTATGAGGATCTGCAGCACCTACTGGACAACACGCCTAAAAGAGATGTTATTTTCATCACAGGAGACTGGAATGCTAAGGTGGGCAGTCAAATGACACCTCGAATTACAGGTAAGTATGGCCTGGGAGAACAAAATGAAGCAGGACATAGGCTGATAGAATTTTGCCAAGACAATTCACTCTGCATAACAAACACTCTCTTCCAACAACCTAAGAGACGGCTTTATACATGGACTTCACCAGATGGACAACACCGAAATCAGATTGACTACATCCTTTGCAGCCAAAGGTGGCGGACATCTGTACAGTCGGTAAAAACAAGGCCTGGAGCTGACTGTAGTTCCGATCATGAACTTCTTCTTGCACAATTTAGGATCAGACTAAAGAGATTAGGGAAGACCCACAGATCAGCTAGATATGAGCTCACGAATATTCCTAAGGAATATGCAGTGGAGGTGAAGAATAGATTTAAGGGACTGGACTTAGTAGATAGGGTCCCGGAAGAACTCTGGACAGAAGTTCGCAGCATTGTTCAGGAGGCGGCAACAAAATACATCCCAAAGAAAGAGAAAACCAAGAAGGCAAAATGGCTGTCGGCTGAGACACTAGAAGTAGCCCAAGAAAGAAGGAAAGCAAAAGGCAACAGTGATAGGGGGAGATATGCCCAATTAAATGCAAAATTCCAGAGGTTAGCCAGAAGAGATAAGGAATTATTTTTAAACAAGCAATGCGCGGAAGTGGAAGAAGACAATAGAATAGGAAGGACAAGAGACCTCTTCCAGAAAATTAGAAACATCGGAGGTAAATTCCAGGCCAAAATGGGTATGATCAAAAACAAAGATGGCAAGGACCTAACAGAAGAAGAAGAGATCAAGAAAAGGTGGCAAGAATATACAGAAGACCTGTACAGGAAGGATAACAATATCGGGGATAGCTTTGATGGTGTGGTCAGTGAGCTAGAGCCAGACATCCTGAAGAGTGAGGTTGAGTGGGCCTTAAGAAGCATTGCTAATAACAAGGCAGCAGGAGATGACGGCATCCCAGCTGAACTGTTCAAAATCTTGCAAGATGATGCTGTCAAGGTAATGCATGCTATATGCCAGCAAATTTGGAAAACACAAGAATGGCCATCAGATTGGAAAAAATCAACTTATATCCCCATACCAAAAAAGGGGAACACTAAAGAATGTTCAAACTATCGAACAGTGGCACTCATTTCACATGCCAGTAAGGTAATGCTCAAGATCCTGCAAGGTAGACTTCAGCAGTTCATGGAGCGAGAATTGCCAGATGTACAAGCTGGCTTTAGAAAAGGCAGAGGAACTAGAGACCAAATTGCCAATATCCGCTGGATAATGGAAAAAGCCAGGGAGTTTCAGAAAAACATCTATTTCTGTTTTATTGACTATTCTAAAGCCTTTGACTGTGTGGACCATAACAAATTGTGTCAAGTTCTTAGTGGTATCGGGATACCAAGTCATCTTGTCTGCCTCCTGAAGAATCTGTATAACGACCAAGTAGCAACAGTAAGAACAGACCACGGAACAACGGACTGGTTTAAGATTGGGAAAGGAGTACGGCAGGGCTGTATACTCTCACCCTACCTATTCAACTTGTATGCAGAACACATCATGCGACAAGCTGGGCTTGAGGAATCCAAGGCTGGAGTTAAAATCTCTGGAAGAAACATTAACAATCTCAGATATGCAGATGATACCACTTTGATGGCTGAAAGTGAAGAGGAACTGAGGAGCCTTATGATGAAGGTGAAAGAAGAAAGTGCAAAAGCTGGTTTGCAGCTAAACCTCAAAAAAACCAAGATTATGGCAACCAGCTTGATTGATAACTGGCAAATAGAGGGAGAAAATGTAGAAGCAGTGAAAGACTTTGTATTCCTAGGTGCAAAGATTACTGCAGATGCTGACTGCAGTCAGGAAATCAGAAGACGCTTAATCCTTGGGAGAAGAGCAATGACCAATCTCGATAAAATAGTTAAGAGCAGAGACATCACACTGACAACAAAGGCCCGCATAGTTAAAGCAACGGTGTTCCCTGTAGTAACATATGGCTGCGAGAGCTGGACCATAAGGAAGGCTGAGCGAAGGAAGATCGATGCTTTTGAACTGTGGTGTTGGAGGAAAATTCTGAGAGTGCCTTGGACTGCAAGAAGATCCAACCAGTCCATCCTCCAGGAAATAAAGCCAGACTGCTCACTTGAGGGAATGATATTAAAGGCAAAACTAAAATACTTTGGCCACATAATGAGAAGACAGGACACCCTGGAGAAGATGCTGATGCTAGGGAGAGTGGAAGGCAAAAGGAAGAGGGGCCGACCAAGGGCAAGATGGATGGATGATATTCTAGAGGTGACAGACTCGTCCCTGGGGGAGCTGGGGGTGTTGACGACCGACAGGCAGCTCTGGTGTGGGCTGGTTCATGAAGTCACGAAGAGTCGGAAGCGACTAAATGAATAAACAACAAAACCTCTAATTTATCTTCCTACTGCAGGCTACAAATGAATGAGAGATACTGTACAAAATGCACAAGTAGTAGTCCATTAAACATTTTTGTTTCTCCTAATTTCTTCTTCTTTCCTGTCCCTGCTCTTAATTACTGATATCTCAATTAGTAAAGGAATAGTCATGCAGTAATTTTATAGCACACAAAAAAACTAATTATTATGCCATAAGTTTGAGTGGGTAACTATCAATTTCATCAGATTGTTGAGGCTTTCTCAATTTTAAGTGCGTATTTGCTTGGTTGATTTAAACTTCTAAGATAGCAAAAAAACAAAGAAGTGTGAAACCTGAATGAAGAATTCTGGTAAATTGGAAAGGCTGACACCTATTTGAAGATTTTGTGTTAGCCTAAGAAAGGTTAGGTCTTGATACGCATTTTTGAAATTTTTTATGGCAACACTATTTTGCTTTTAAAAGATTATCATTCGGAAGAGATATTTTCCATGAAGATTTATGAGGTTCAAATATGAATTTCCACTCCTCTGATTTTTAAGTATTCCTTTTTGGTATTCTGATGTTTTTCTGAGAAGGATTTATCTTAATTTTGTTACCAGGCAGCTTCATTGGAAGACATAGAAGAGATTTATTTTTGTGGGGTGGTCCATCATTTGTGTTTGCCAAGAGGCATATCCAGTCTGCCTGAAATCCAGAAGTGATCCACATTTTGCCACCATTTATAACATAGTCATCGCCTTTTCTTACAGCTTTTGTCTTGATACCTATGCACAAATAAAAAAAAATAGTACAGAGTGTGAAGAGTCCAGCCATATGATTATATTCTTCAGTATTACAACAGAGATAGAGAATCACAATCTACATATGCAGGTAGTCCTCGCTTACTGACCACTCATTCAGTGACCATTCAAAGTCGCAATGGCACTGAACAAGTGGTACTTATGACCGGTCCTCAAAGTTCCACATGTGATCATGATTCAGGAGCTTGGCAACTACCTTGCACTTACAACAGTTGCAGCTTTCCATGATCGCCATTTGAGACCTTCCCAGCTGGCTTCCCACAAGCAAAGTCAATGGGGAAGCCAGCAGGGAAGGTTGCAAGTTGCTCTGGTAAGTCTCCCCACTAAAAAAATGCTAAGGGCAGCCCCTCAATGGCACATGCAAAAATGCCCCTTTTCACCATGCTCCTGGGCGGGGTTGGACCTGGCTTTGGCTCCAGAAACAGAAAAAAAGCCAGCTCCAGTTCCTTTTTGCACTTGCCGTTGAGGGGCTGCCTTTAGTGTTTTTTTTTTCTCCCATTTCTGGAGCTGAAGCTGAAGTCCAGCCTGGCCTGGCCCAGCAGCCAGGCAGGGTACATCTTGTCAGCAGCGGGAGCAAGAAGATAGCAAGGTCAGCTGGGGTGGCGGAGCGGAGGGCAGCAGGAGGCCAAAAGGACATAGATGGGAGAGAGAGGCAGGGGGGGGGAGTTGCAGCGCTCCTGCAGCCATAAGTGCAGGCGGGCTGTCAACCGCCCAAATTTTGATCACGTGACTGCGGGGGCGCTACAATGGCTGTAACTTCAATCACCGGTTGTAAGTTACTTTTTTCAGCACGTTTGTAACTTCGAGCAGTCTCTGAATGAATGGTTATAAGTTGAGGACTACCTGAATAGATTACTAAAAGGGATTATCTAAGAAGAGAGAGTAAACTTGGCCTTATGAAAATATTTTAATAGCATATTGTAATTTTCCAATTTTTTAAAGCTAGCGGTGGGGAGGAAGGCAGGGATTCATTGCCACCAGCTCACATACTCAGCCAAATTGTAATACTAACTATGATTCTTCCTTCTCCATTTGTTTTAACAGGGCTTGCACAAAGCATCTTTTCCTAGTTATTGATGACCAGTTGAGATGTAAGAACATTTTCTAGGAGACTCTGAATCCGCTGCTTTCTCTCACTTCAAGCTACTTCACAGTATTATTGCTCCCCAAAAAAGGATGGGGGGAAGGAGTAGAGCCACCATGTATGCAATCTTCAGTTATTTAGGAGTATAGCAAGGTGTACATGGGACCAGGATGTTAATGGTGCTGGGCATGGTTGGGTGTGGTTTATGGGTATGAGAGTTTTAAATTGAGGCCTCAATGTTTTTTCTTTCTTTCTTTAAGCTAATTTAATTTTATAACTGTATTATACTTTAATTCTTGTTTGCCACCCAGAGTTCCTCTGGTTTAATGGGTAGCCATATAAATGTGTATGGTACTTGGGTAGCCATATAAATTTGTATAATAAATAAATAAAAGCAATAATCAGTTATACGGGTTACAAACTTTCTTTGTATGATTTTTTTACTTACTTGCAACATCTGAGCCTGCCCCTGTTTCACTCACTCCTATGCAAGCCACAATATCTCCAGCTATAGTTGGGGCAAGAAATTCTTTCTTCGGTTCATCTGAACCAAATCTGCGAGGATAACAAACACTTTATCTATGGCCATTTTGACGACTTCTGAAAGCAAGATCTACTATGAAACTATTTCACACCTTTTTTTTTTTAAGAGGAAAGGTTTTATATTTTTATCTATAACTTCTAAAATAAAGAACGGACAGCAGAGCATGACATAAAAATAACCAATACATCTACCTTTCCAATAGAAGTAGAGCAAAATAATTCATGGAAAAAATACTTTGTACCATTTGGCTGCAAAAGCTAGCAAGGCAAGGGATCAAATGTCAACAGCTCCTAAGAAAGGAGAAACATCTCTCGATCATCGGGTGCTTAGAGTGCGACAAATTCTGTTACCGTTGTTCTTGCAGGCAAACAAGATACCACAAATAAAAAGAGCCACGTCTTTGGTCCAATACCTTTGGAAGACATCAGGTTGGGGAAAGTTGACTTAATTTGTACCCGTACAGAATGTTCAGAATTGAACTCCAGTTTTCCTCATCCTACGCACAGTGGATAGAAAACAGACCTTACCTGCGTGGAACTGGGGTGATAGTTTTCTTGCTCCTCTTTTTGCATCTTACAAGGCATTTTGTATCCTGGATATAACACATTTCCCTCAGGAAAAAGAAGACTGAGCATGGGAGGCTTTGCTGGAAACTAAGCATTTACCCGTTCTTCAACATGGCCCACCCAAATATCCTAGCACTGCAGCTCCCAGGAATAATATCATTTATGCAACTTTTACATTGAAAGCTGATTGCTCCTTTTGGTTTCTCTCTCTCTCTGCATCTGGAGTCTGGGTTGGCTCTGTTAATGTTTCCTACTGCAGATTAAGGTTGCTATTGTCTCTAACCATTTTGGCCGGGTGCAGAGGTTGAATTCAACTGCCCCCTTTTCGAATGTTAATTATTGCACCTGGGGGGAGGAACCTACCTGGACTTGTTTCAGTTCCTCTTTCTCTTCTGTGCAGACATGTAGAATCAGGCTGCTCTCATTGAGAGCCAAGTCCTTTAAATATGTTTTGCTTTCGTTTTGCTTTCTGTAAATAAATTATTTTTATAGAAATGCCTGGTGTGTGACTTTTCTGATCTCTCCTGGGCCAAAGGCTTTCCCAGCAATCTGCCAACAGGCTCTTCTGTTTTCATACGCTCCACTTTCTTTGGCCTCCCCACTTCATTTAGCCTTAGAAAACCAATTCTTAACTTTATTCTTTTTTTTCAAAAAAAGCAAAACTATTCAAGATAGGATAGAAAACCAGCATTGCTCTGAGAAATGAACAGGTACCTCCACTGATACAGGGCCTGAGCAACCAGTGTGACGAAAACCCCACTTACCCCTGAAAAATGAGAAGTGATTTCAGCTCAGCTTGACTTGGGGGGCAAATTTCTGTATTTGCTTTTACAGCAGTCTCATAGCTAAAATGATGTACATATTTTTGTATGCAACTTTAAGTTACAAAATGGGTGTATGTTTAATTACACAACATAATTGCTCCAACTACAAAACTTTACATGAAACAGCTGTTGGAATCTAACAGAAGTGTAAGTCTAGGAAAGCATATTCAACTGCCACAATTATTGTGAAATGATTGAGTAAGGAAAGCGGAACAGGTTTTCTATGAAAATGTGACTGCATAGTGCTATTGCGGAAGATGAATGTGACAGTGAGGAGGCTTAAGTGGTGCCCCCGCCTTTTTCTCCCTGCTTTCCTGTACAAAATGGCTTCTCCTCTGATGCTTGCACATCATATAGCTCACTAAAGCTTTAGGTCTCCCAATAGTACACAGGCTTCCATAACTCACTTCTCACCTGGAGACGCTGTATGCCAAGAACACTATCTTAGCTGAAATATCCTTGGCAGTTATTCAGATGTTTGGGTTTCATCCAAGCTCCTGATAAGATGTACCAACTAACCGTTTCCAGCTGTTGTTGTTTATACCCCATATATTCTGCAAAACTATAGAAGATGACAAACGCCCTAAGTCAACATCTAAGATACCTTAGAATATATTCCCTAATCTAACATTAGAAAATGAAGTTAGATCAGCACTCCAGTCATTATCAGGTTGGAAAGCTACAGGAATTGATGAAATATTTACAGAAATATGGCAAACAATAGAAGAAGAATCTGTAAAGGTTCTAATTGAATTATGCCAGCAAATCCGGAAAATGACAGTGGCTAACAGACTAGAAATGATCGGTCTATACAGGTAGTCCTCGCTTAATGACAGTAATTGGGACCAGAATTTCCATCACTGAGAAACGCGGCCGTAAAGTGTGATGTCACATGACGCTTAGTGATGGCAATCCCAGCAGTCCCTGTTGCCATCATCGAGCGAGAACCGTGGATTGTTAAGCGAGGACCTCACATGACTGCAACTTGCAACTTCCTGTCAGCTTTCAACAAGTAAAATCAATGGGGAAGCTGGCAGGAAGTTGCAAGTCCTGTTCATGACAAGCTTTTCCTTAGGTGGCTTGCAAGCAGGCCGGCAGGTGGGTGAGTGCTATGGAGTCTGGTGGGCACAGGGTGGGTGCTGCAACCCGGCATGAGTGCAGCTGGTGGGGGGCTGCAGCACAGGCAGAGTGCAGGTGGGCGGGGTGTGCATGGCATGGCACAAGCACAGCCAGGTGAGCGTGCACTACAGAGTGAGGGTGGGGGAGGATGCTGCAGTGTGCGCGCTACAGAATACAGAATCCCTAATATCTCATACTCTGTAACGGGGCTCCTCAGGAGAAAAAGCATCAGGACCAGGAGCAACTTGCAACCTTACCTCCTGGCTTCCCCACTGACTTTGCTTGTGGGAAGCTGGCAAGGAAAGTCGCAAATGGGGATCACATGACCATGGGACACTGCAACCGTCATAAGTGTGAGCCAGTCGCTGGATAACTGAGAAAGCCAAAGAGTACCAAAAAGAAGTCAGTATGTGTTGCATGATGTAAAGAAATGGAGAGTTGACCTTTTCCATAGGGAAGGAAATGAACAAGCCATTACGGGGAAATGCCAAAAAGATTACAGGGTCCTGAGAAAAGGGAAGCTTGAGAAAGAAACTCAAAATAATCCTGCCTTGATTTAATTTGGTATAAGATAGGACAGAGAGAAACATGTACAAGCTTTCAAGATTCTGTTATTCTATCTGGCAAACAGACTGGCCACAGGTCAGCAAAGGTTGTATGTTCTTTTTTATTCAACCTACTGTATATGTAGAACATATATTGAGTGAGGCTGAATTGAAAATAGATGAGTGTGGTTTTAAAATGGGATGAAAAATCATTGATAACTGTGGTATGTTGATGACACTACTCTGATAGTTGAAAATGCAAATGATCTGCAAGCTCTAGTAATGAAAGTCAAGGAACACAGTGGAAAAATGGACTAGGATAAAAAAAAAAGTCCAAACTAATGACACATGCACAGTAACCAGCCTTAGAATGGACAATGAAGACACTGAAAACAGTGGATAGTTTCTGCCTTTTTAGATTAACTATCAATAATAAAGGAATCGGCAATTAAGAAATATGCTGCAGACTAGCACATGTTAGGATTAGAAATGAGGCCCTTGGAAAAAAAAAGATGCCATGATGTGTTTATATATACAAAGATCAGAATCATGGAGGCAATGCTTTTTCCTGTGACGCTCTTTGGAAGGAAAAGTTGGACTTTGAAGAAACAGGTTAGAAAGAGCATTGACGCAAATCAATCCAGAGTTCTCATTCTAGGCACAAACCAGGTACCAACTTGATGGCACATAATAAATCAATAAAATCTCTGTAGCTTGCAGACTGACGTGGTTAGAATATTAAAGGCTACTATGGTCACATCGTTAAAAAAAAATCTAATTGTGAACACACACACTGGCAACTTCACACATTATTTATTTATATATTTAGAACTTATTTATATATTTAGCTATATTTATATAACTACCCAACTCAATATGTGTCTGGTCAGTGTACAAAATCATTAAACAAAAATACAGAAGAAAAATTGTTACGATTGTTGAGTAGAAAACAGTGGCCTGTTCAGTTAGGGGGTTTTACTGCAGGGGTTGGCAACTTTTAGCATTGTTATCATATTCTACTTCTTCCAGGATGTAGAGCAAATCTCTTCCTTTCTTTTCTTTCTTTCCTGCCTTCTCCCTCCCCTGCCTTCTTTCCTTGCACAATGTTATCCCAGTTTAGTGTTAGTGTAAACTATGTTATCAGGGGAATAAAACCTTACAGCACTTTGTTTTTTATCGATTGGTGATAAATTGCAGAGAAAAATTAGAAGTAATAAAAGATTGTTCCTTGGATCACTTTTTACATCATATTATATAAAACTGTGATTTTAATCTGCAAAATGCAATAAATGGCCTATAATTCTGTCAGAAGCAATTAAATAGAGAACCCCATTACATAAGTTTAAAGACATGGGGAAAATTTTGTTTCAAAGATTTATTCAAAAAAAGCCTTCATACTGAACAAAAACACAGAAGAATGTCCTCACTCTTCCAGCTATACTCAAGCATGGTAATATTCATTCAAATCAGAATGGAAGTGGAAGGAGGCAAAATGACTTTCTTAACATAGCTATCAGTTGATTGCATTATAGGAAACACACACACATACACACACACACAAAATTTAAAAGGTTTATATGGCTCTCTTAAACCAAACTCTGGGTGGCTCAAAACCCAAGGATAAAAACGATATACTGTATACAGTAGAATCTCAGTTAACTGGCACCCATGGGGTTTGGTAGATGCCGGATAAATGTAGTTTCTGGTTGCTTGAGGGTTGCTATTAAAAATAGGCGCACCAAGTTTAAGCTTACCTTTCTGCTAGAAAGGGATTGGGGCAGCTAGGCACAATGCACCAAGTTAAAACTTACCTTCTTCAGCAAAGGATCGTTACCTTGTTGTGGTGCTGGAGCTTGAGCACCTCAATGATGCCATGAGCTAAACCGTGAAGGGCCACCCAAGACGGGAAGGTCATGACAGAGAGGTCAGACTAAATGCGATCCCTGGGGAAGGTAATGGCAACCCACCTCAGTATTCTTGCCGTGAAAACTAAATGGATCAGTACAACCAGAGATATGTCGCTATACCATCGGAAGATGAGACCCCCAGGTCGGAAGATGGTCAAAATGCTACTGGGGAGGAACAGAGGATGAGCTCAACTAGCCCCAGACGTGATGACGCAGCTAGCTCAAAGCCGAAAGGACGGCTAGCGGCCGACGGTGCTGGTGGTGAACGGCAAATCTGATGTTCTAAGGATCAACACACCATTGGAACCTGGAATGTAAGATCTATGAGCCAGGGCAAATTGGATGTGGTTATTGGTGAGATGTCAAGATTAAAGATAGACATTTTGGGCGTCAGTGAACTGAAATGGACTGGAATGGGCCACTTCACATCATATCACCACCAGATCTACTACTGTGGAAAAGAGGACCACAGAAGAAATGGAGTAGCCTTCATAATTAATAGTAAAGTGGCTAAAGCAGTGCTTGGATACAACCCAAAAAATGACAGAATGATCTCAATTCGAATTCAGGGCAAGCCATCTAACATCACAGTGATCCAAATATACGCCCCAACCACAAATGCTGAAGAAGCTGAAGTAGAGCAGTTCTATGAGGATCTGCAGCACCTACTGGACAACACACCTAAAAGAGATGTTATTTTCATCACAGGAGACTGGAATGCTAAGGTGGGCAGTCAAATGACACCTGGAATTACAGGTAAGTATGGCCTGGGAGAACAAAACGAAGCAGGACATAGGCTGATAGAATTTTGCCAAGACAATTCACTCTGCATAACAAACACTCTCTTCCAACAACCTAAGAGACAGCTTTATACATGGACTTCCCCAGATGGACAACACCGAAATCAGATTGACTACATCCTTTGCAGCCAAAGGTGGTGGACATCTGTACAGTCGGTAAAAACAAGGCCTGGAGCTGACTGTAGTTCAGATCACGAACTTCTTCTTGCACAATTTAGGATCAGACTAAAGAGATTAGGGAAGACCCACAGATCAGCTAGATATGAGCTCACTAATATTCCTAAGGAATATGCAGTGGAGGTGAAGAATAGATTTAAGGGACTGGACTTAGTAGATAGGGTCCCGGAAGAACTATGGACAGAAGTTCGCAGCATTGTTCAAGAGGCGGCAACAAAATACATCCCAAAGAAAGAGAAAACCAAGAAGGCAAAATGGCTGTCTGCTGAGACACTAGAAGTAGCCCAAGAAAGAAGGAAAGCAAAAGGCAACAGTGATAGGGGGAGATATGCCCAATTAAATGCAAAATTCCAGAGGTTAGCCAGAAGAGATCAGGAATTATTTTTAAACAAGCAATGCACGGAAGTGGAAGAAGACAATAGAATAGGAAGGACAAGAGACCTCTTCCAGAAAATTAGAACCATCGGAGGTAAATTCCAGGCAAAAATGGGTATGATCAAAAACAAAGATGGCAAGGACCTAACAGAAGAAGAAGAGATCAAGAAAAGGTGGCAAGAATATACAGAAGACCTGTATAGGAAGGATAACAATATCGGGGATAGCTTGACATTGTGGTCAGTGAGCTAGAGCCAGACATCCTGAAGAGTGAGGTTGAATGGGCCTTAAGAAGCATTGCTAATAACAAGGCAGCAGGAGATGATGGCATCCCAGCTGAACTGTTCAAAATCTTACAAGATGATGCTGTCAAGGTAATGCATGCTATATGCCAGCAAATTTGGAAAACACAAGAATGGCCATCAGATTGGAAAAAATCAACTTATATCCCCATACCAAAAAAGGGGAACACTAAAGAATGTTCAAACTATCGAACAGTGGCACTCATTTCACATGCCAGTAAGGTAATGCTCAAGATCCTTCAAGGTAGACTTCAGCAGTTCATGGAGCGAGAATTGCCAGATGTACAAGCTGGCTTTAGAAAAGGCAGAGGAACTAGAGACCAAATTGCCAATATCCTCTGGATAATGGAAAAAGCCAGGGAGTTTCAGAAAAATATCTATTTCTGTTTTATTGACTATTCTAAAGCCTTTGACTGTGTGGACCATAACAAATTGTGGCAAGTTCTTAGTGGTATGGGGATACCAAGTCATCTTGTCTGCCTCCTGAAGAATCTGTATAACGACCAAGTAGCAACAGTAAGAACAGACCATGGAACAACGGACTGGTTTAAGATTGGGAAAGGAGTACGGCAGGGCTGTATACGCTCACCCTACCTATTCAACTTGTATGCAGAACACATCATGCGACATGCTGGGCTTGAGGAATCCAAGGCTGGAGTTAAAATCTCTGGAAGAAACATTAACAATCTCAGATATGCAGATGATACCACTTTGATGGCTGAAAGCGAAGAGGAACTGAGGAGCCTTATGATGAAGGTGAAAGAAGAAAGTGCAAAAGCTGGCTTGCAGCTAAACCTCAAAAAAACCAAGATTATGGCAACCAGCTTGATTGATAACTGGCAAATAGAGGGAGAAAATGTAGAAGCAGTGAAAGACTTTGTATTTCTAGGTGCAAAGATTACTGGAGATGCTGACTGCAGTCAGGAAATCAGAAGACGCTTAATCCTTGGGAGAAGAGCAATGACCAATCTCGATAAAATAGTTAAGAGCAGAGACATCACACTGACAACAAAGGTCTGCATAGTTAAAGCAATGGTATTCCCATTAGTATCATATGGCTGCGAGAGCTGGACCATAAGGAAGGCTGAGCGAAGGAAGATCGATGCTTTTGAGCTGTGGTGGAGGAAAATTCTGAGAGTGCCTTGGACTGCAAGAAGATCCAACCAGTCCATCCTCCAGGAAATAAAGCCAGACCGCTCACTTGAGGGAACGATATTAAAGGCAAAACTGAAATACTTTGGCCACATAATGAGAAGACAGGACACCCTGGAGAAGATGCTGATGCTAGGGAGAGTGGAAGGCAAAAGGAAGAGGGGCCGACCAAGGGCAAGATGGATGGATGATACTCTAGAGGTGACAGACTCGTCCCTGGGGGAGCTGGGGGTGTTGACGACCGACAGGCAGCTCTGGCGTGGGCTGGTCCATGAAGTCACGAAGAGTCGGAAGCGACTAAACGAATAAACAACAACAAAACTTACCTTGGTGCGCTGCGTCGATCTTTTTCTAGCAGAAAGGTAAGTTTACATTTACCTTTCTGCTAGAAAGGGATCAGATCGGGGTGGCGCAGCGCAGAGCGCCAAGTTTAAACCTACCTTTCCACTAAAAATTGATTTTATTTAAATTTTTATTTAACGTATTATTTCATTTTTTTGCCGGCTGGTTGAGAGTGCCAGTTGCTTGAGTTCCAGTTAACCAAGATTCTACTGTACAAACAATAAAACCAAAGCAGTAAAACCAAAAACAGAAAGACCTTGCGCCACAACTAAACTTTCCGATGCAGCCCACAACACGCTTCTCCCACGCCAATCTCATCCTCTCCCAGCACTTGGTGGAAAGCCAGGTCTCAAGTGCTTTTTGGGAGGTCAAAAGGGTGGGGACCTGCCAGAGAGATATATTTATCACCTGTGCAATACTGGATGGGATCATGGAAAAACATTACAGAGCTGAGCAGTTAAATTTGGAGCAGCCCAGCAACCTATTGGATCAACAGTACAGCTTTTGAACAGGTCTGTTCACTAAAGCAGCAGTTTCCATTCACCAAGCAACACAAACATAACAGAAAAAGGTTCAAATTTGTTGGAAGCTCATTAACCTCTTCAGTGAAGCGGTGTCAGTTTCCAGGCATGAATGTATGAGTGTCCTACCTGGAAATGCTAGAGGCTGAACCTGAGACCTTTTGCATGCAAAGCATCTGCTCCTTCACTGAGCTGTACCTTCCCTCCAAGGTCGAAGGGTATGCAGGGTTCTCAGGTGGTCTTCCATAGCAATACATTATTAGTAAACGGCCACTGAACTCATGGCTTGTTCGTGGCTTCTCATAAGCATCTTGTGTAGCTCCAAAGGCCTTTGGTCAAATGAAGTATAGCTCTTCTTATATCCTTACTTCTTCCCCACAAAAGCTTTTATATAAACACATTTCTGAGATGAAGAGCTCATTTTCTTTTTAATTGTCTTTTCCATTTTAGTGCCAGGATGGTAAACATTTTCTTCCCCCATATGGTTTTCTCAGCTTGAATTACTTCCACCAATCTCTCTAATATCAACCATCAAATCGTGTTGCTGCTTCTATCAAGTCAGTGAGTAATATTATGCATTGACAGATTTCACTGTGAGGCTCATTCTCATCCACGTATTATTAGTCTTGCACTTAAGAAGTACTATTTATTATCTGAAAAGGAAGATAAAACCAAACATGATCTCTAATAGCTTGGATAAACCAGAGTGAAGTACTGCATTAGGAGTTTCCCATGAGATTTACACCAAGAAAATTTTGAACACAGAAGGGCACAAGGAAGAGGTGGTAACCTCTCTTGAACATGTGTCAAGCAAATTAAAATTACATGCCTGGGTTGTATAGACAGAACCACAATGTCAAAATCAAAATAAATAATTGCTGCTTTCTATTCTGTATGGGTCAGACTACACCCACAGTTCTAGGCCCTGTGTTTTAGGAAGGATGATGTCATGAGTACTGATGGCGAGCAGGAGGGGGCCTCTATCCAGGGGGGAAAACGCATGCGTAGTACTGAGGAATTAAGCAGCCATTCAAAGAGACACAGAGCAGACCTGCCTTGACTTTGGGGTTTATCTGTCTGGGTTTTTCCCACGCTTCTTCAGTTTGTTAGGATTTTCTGTCTAATGTAGCATTAATAAACACTAGAGACCTACTCCTCGTCTCAGCCTGATTCCTGACTGTTAGGACAGATACTGACAAACTAAAGCATGCCACAGGAAAGGAACCACCAACATCAAACATCACTGTTTAGCATGATCATGCAAGCCCAGTTACCAAGGAGCTGATTTATTTAGCTAATAATAGGATTAGCTGATCCTAAACAGATCCTAAAATGGCCACCAGAATACAGATTCATCGGATGATGTCATGCTGCAAAGAAGAAAAGTGCTTGCCCCTCCCAAACTACCCACTGCATCTAGGATCAGCAAAGAGATGACTGTAGGCACCATGTTATGAATAACACCTGTCGATGGCACCCAGGGAACCCAAATATATATGGCTGGAACTCACAAGGGGGCAGGAATGCCGAAATCTTTACCAGACTGTGGTAAATCATGCCGAATCCTTGTGAAGTTTCAAGACAAAACTCCAGAAATCTTGTGAGATTTGGCAATCTTGAATGAATTTAGCCACTTTGTTTGAAAACATTTTTATCTGGCACTTGCACCAAATAAAATGTGGGGTGGTGTCCGACACCTACAAGGTTGCCATCCCCTGCACCCCTTGCTAGATTACTAATATAGTCTAGCAAGAGAATAAAACAAAAATAGGTTTTGTTCAGCGTATATAGTATTTGCAAGCGACAGGAAGCTCTGGCATGGGCTGGTCCATGATGTCAGGAAGAGTCGGAAGCGACTGAACGAATAAACAACAAAAAGGTACTTTCCATGTCCTCTGACCTTTGAAGACAGGTTGGCAGCATTATTTCTCTATGCCAAAGTAACAACAGCTTGCCTGAAGTCAGAGCAAATGGCTAAACTGGGGACATCCCAGGTCATTCCTGATCTCCTTTGCTGCATTGCTGCAAATACTTAATAAATAAATAAATACACCAGGTAAGCATCTTGTCAAATGCCATCCATATTATTTACTAATTAAAAAAGCTTCCTATGCTACCTGTCATGGCGAGCTCAGACTCAGATGAGGAGACCGACAATGTGCAGCCAGTTCCAGACTTGCTGGACGAACTGCTGCCTGGGGAGTTGCAGGCAGAGGAGGCACAGCTGCCACCAGTCTCAGAAGATGAGGAGTCTGAGCTGCCAGCCTGCTCCCCCAGTGGAAGGGCCTTGCTATGCAGGGAGAAGAGCAGAGCAAAGGTGCTCTGCAAGGCTCCTCGCAAGAAAGGAGCCTCACCCTTCCAAATGAGCAACACCTGGGCTGCTTCTATTCAAGAAGAGCAGGGAACTCAGGCCTCTCCATTGGCAACAACTGTCTGTTTACACAGGCTCTGTGTGCCTCGACTCCCCACTTGAAACCTTGTGACGTTGACTCTGGACCTGGACCTGGACCGGCTGACAACCTTCAATGATGTTTAGTCATTGGACTTTGCTTGACCTCTCTTGTGCCTGCTGTTTTGGATTGGAATTATTTTAAGGCAAGCTTGCTGGATTCTGGGGTACCTGTTTCTCTACTACGCGTACATGTGTGTTTGCATTCACATTTCCTTTGCCACTTGTTTATTTACTTCACAAAACTTATCAGTACAGTTTGCAACCACCTCCCTGTGTGTGCTTGGCCTGGGATAGGACCACCTTTCCTCCATGGATACTACAGCAGTTTATTGTAACAAAAAACCATAGAAGCATGCTTCCAAAATTAGAACTGTTTCACACTTCCATCCTGAGGTGAAATGTGGGATAATGAAATTAATTTGTAGACCCATTTTTCTTTATCTGTACTGCACAGAGCTGGATTTAAAGCTGTTTCTCTTTTGTTGTCTTTTCCAAAGACTCTGGAAATTCCACTATTACCTGAAGACCTAACACACTGAGGAGGAAATCAGACTTGATGCCCTAAATGGTCCCTTCTATGGTTCAGTGAGGAAAAAAATAGAGCCAAGAAGTTTTCTTCACAAATTTACCTCGTAAGAGCTGGTGTAGCCATACTGGCTTGCACTCCAATAGCCATGGGAACACCTCCACAGCGAACCCTTTCCAGTTCTTCTGCCACTGCAGTGCTGTAGGAGAAATCCAAACCTAGGCCACCGTATTCTGAATATAAGAGAACACATTATCTTGTGAGCTAGAAAACTAATTTAAACTTAGGTATTCTAGAGTCTTTATACAGCTCCTTTACATACAGTAACATACCAAGTCCATTTTAATGGATTATTTTGTAAATTTATGAACACTCAGAGCATGTTATTCCAATATATTAAATATATAAATGTCTTTTTATTTCAGCTTCCTCAGTTATTTAAATCTGTGCCCTAGACTAATGAATAAACAAATACTTTTTCACATACTCCAGGAGAGTAATTCTAGATCCAAAGAGTCCCCATTGATATGGTGGAGGGCAAGTATGGACAATTGGCTCAAATTGATGCTTGAAGACTGGAAACAGGACACCGATGTCTAGCACTAAATGTGGAGAATCAATAACTACTGGCAGTCAAATGATTTGTTATACTTGCTTAATAAATGAAGGAATGAATTGTCGGAGGGAATCATTTATCATTGGCATTATAGCTTTTAGGAGACAACAGACTTATTATCTCTTCATGCTCTTTCTGCAAACTAAACTTAATTCCCTCTCCTATGCGTCCCCAACAGCTTAAAAGTGCCCACTGGAAACTAGGAAAAAGAAATGTTGCACACTAAGTCTAAGACCTAGTTTGCCCCACATTCTAACCAAAAAGCAAGAAACTCAACTTCACGGAATGTGTGAGGCAGGCATAAAAGAAGATCTGTTTTTAGATGTTCAGGGAAAACTAGCATAAAAAATGAAGCATTGCTCCTTCAGAAAGTAGACAACTTAAAAAGAAACAGGAAAAGCTAAAACGGTACAAGAATATTCTATTGGTCTTATATTCTGCATTATGTGCCTTAATTATATCTTGAACAATTAATTAAAAAAATAAAGGTTAGTAAAGAAAAACAAAGAAAGTAGAAAACTTAAAGATGAGAATGTATGGGATCAGATATATACCTGATAATATTAATATTGTATGAAGTGAACCAGTTTGTGTTTAAACTTAACCTCTTTTTCTTTCTCTAGATAATAATAATGCCAATGGATAAAAAGTATTTCTGCCACTGCAGTTCCAATGTAGCATTCCAAACATGGTTGCAAATGGTCTTGAGATACATGCAATGTACAGTACTGGGGTGCCACCTTTCCAGAGACCAGAATAGGGTAGAAAGATTATTACCACCATTAGCTTAAGGTTGTTGAGAGGGGGTTGGTTCTGTTCTCAACCAAACAGGAATCATGACCTCTAAATTGTATTAATGCTTATTGTATTAATGCTTATGAGAAGATAAGCAAGCATGCTTATCTCTTTTAAATTATACCCCTAGGGTTTCACTTTAGAAAGATTCATTGTCTTATAAATCAACTCTTGACTAACAATCTGTTCTAAGTAATTTATTTGCACTGTCCATTTAATATTTTACTTAAAAATATTTATCAGTGCTAGCAAAGGCACAATGAAATCTCTATTATAATCTATAATTTTTCCACAGGCTGAAAAATGATGTCAGGTATAGCTTATCCTGTCTCTCTTTATACCGTATTGTGTATTCCTCACAGAGTTGTTTTCAAAAGGAAGAGATGTAGCTTTGTATCCTGTTCATACCATCATCCTGCAGAAAATTTGTACCATCTAAAGTACAAATGGCTTTGCAAATGTTTGCTTATAGTTACATTTAATAGGAACTATCACTCTGTCCCTACCTGGGAACCTCTGTAAGCACAGGTCAACTTATCCTATATCGCATTGGGATCATGGGCCAGAAAATCCATGGACTATTTGCTATTGGTCTAATAGCCATAGTAGATCTGCATTTCATTAGAAGGTTGCAGTGGCAGATTTTCCCCTACTCAGTATTCCGAAGCAGACCGTGAGACAATGTGCTTGAAAGCATTTAGGGTTGGTGGTTCAGGCAAAAAAAAAAAAAAAGTCACCGGAATAGGAATCTCTACCACAAAAATAATTGGAGGGCAAAAATAAGAAAACTCGAACGCTAACTTCCCAGTCACAAAAATCAATAAATCTCAGAGCAGTATCTAAACACAGTAAAAGGGTTGATGATTCCTCAAAGGTGACCACAACGCAAGAAGAGTGGGAGGGAGGGGTGTTGGTTGCTCATTTAGAGTTATATCAAAGAATGATAGTATCCAAACAAAACTTCCTTTTGTGACATAGGTGGTCCTTGCTTAACAACTACTCATTCAGTGATCTTTCACACTTATGACGGTGCTGAACAAATTGTACTTATGACCAGTCCTCATATTTATGACAGTCACCGTGTCCCATGATTGCCATTTGTGACCTTTGCCAGCTTCCTACAAGCAAAGTCAATGGGGAAGCTGGCAGGAGGTTGCAAAGGGCAACCACATGACATTGCACTTACCAACAGCAACTGGAAGTGCTGGAATTTCCATTGATAAGTGGTGTGGTCACATGATACTGCACTTCACAATCACATCACTTAGCAACAGAAATTCCAGTCCCAATTGCCCTCAGTCAGTGAGAACTCCCTGTATTTTCTACCCCATGCCTATCTTTCATTTTTCAGCCCTAGAACTGTAATAGTTGCCACTTGGTGAGCTGGAAACTACAACTGTACAAACAAAACAACAGCATCCGTAGGTAGCCAGGAAGTGCTCCTGCATGGGGGATGGATTTTTCCCAGCATACCAGTAGCCTGTCAATCAGCTGTTTCCAATACTGCTAGAGAAAAAGACTGTAACATTTTACCACACAGCAGCTGAGGGCAACATCAGCACTAGCAAGGTAGAAAACAATACTCATTTTCCAGATGAAGGATTTAATTTTCTAAATAGTTCCACTGTTTCTTGTTTATTTAATTTATTTATTTATATTTCAAATTTCTGTCACCACCCATCTCCCCCAAAGGGGGACTCTGGGCAGTTAATTTAAATTAAATTGTTAATTTAAATTAAAATGTTAATTTTACATAAATAAAGGTTAAAATATTAAGAGCTTAACAAAATGGAAAGTTTAATTATCAGGACCTCAAGATAACATCAGCCAGATGGAGAGAGGGCCAAAAAAATAATAAAAAATGTAGTCATGAAATCGTCATTTGATTTCCATTCCCAGAATTAGGATTACAATCTGGATAAATTAATTGCAACTGGGGCCAGGGGTATCAGACTACATCTAGGATCCTCCTGGGCCCCATCTATTAAACAATGACATCTTGTGGGACCCAGGAGGTGCACTTACTCAGTTGCAGCCCTTAACCTCTGGAATGATATCTCCCTGTGGCGTCTTCCCTTATAACTTTCTGAAAATTATCAGAACCTGGTTGTTCTCCCAGGTCATGGGTTAAGGTGGTTTCGCAGCACATTTAGTTAGTTTAGTTTTGTCCTAGGTTGGGTGCTTGTTCTTCTGGTCAGCTGTTCTTCTTCTTTTTATATGTACTGTTTCCTCTTTTATTTGTAAGCTGCCCAGAGTGTTGAGGAGTCAGGCAGCCTCGAAATATAAATAAATAAAGAAAATGAAGAAAACGAAGAAAATACAAATTACAAACTAGAATTCTGGACACTTCATTAGTTTATAAGCAAACACATGAGTGCCTACTGCCTGATAGCTTTTGCTTGTTTTTTTTATAGATACACACACACACAGAATATATGCACAAAATATAATAAAATTATGCATATAATTATTATATGTATATATGCACAAAACAAACATCACTGCCTACTGATAGACAGAGAGCATGTACAAAACAAACCAGAAAGTGTGTGTGTATAGGGGTGGCATATAATAAAAATGGACAAAATAAATATCTTACAAAATAAAATAAAAATAAAAAAATCTTACAAAATTAGTATCTTTAATTTAGTAATTGGGCTCCAAAAGGAATGGAATTCAAT
Source organism: Candoia aspera (assembly GCF_035149785.1). Taxonomy (NCBI): domain Eukaryota; kingdom Metazoa; phylum Chordata; class Lepidosauria; order Squamata; family Candoiidae; genus Candoia; species Candoia aspera. The sequence goes on along the minus strand of NC_086156.1, from coordinate 25,053,948 downwards.
TCACAAAACTAATAGGAGGAAATAACACTGGGTTCACTCTTTAATTTGTGGAAGGAAGGGCTGCCTGATACTTTTGCCCCCACTCCCAACTTAATGTGTTTATTCTAAACTCCACCACAATTTTGCCATGGTTTTCTTGATCATAAAAAAATATTATTTTTAAGAGTGTTTGATAAACCCCTTTCTTCACATCATACTCCCAGAAAAACAAACATATACTTTGAAAGAATAGATCTGAAGGAAACTACAGAGTTCATCTCTCTCTCTCTCGGTTTGCCCATATTATGAAAAATTCCTGGCAGCAGAAAAAAAAATGCTGTTTTTTTAAAAAGGAACAACATGTATAAGGTAGCTTAGTTTTGTTTGGATCAGTGTATGCTGAGTCAAACAAATCTTCCTGATTTTTTTATTAAAAAGGTTAGAGACAAATGTAAAATGTAAGGAAAGAGAAAAGACAAGCCAGAATATGAGAAGTTCATTAGAAATATATTTATTGCAAAAGAATCTATAATCCACTTTTTAGTTATATGTTACATTTCCAAAAGTGGCGTACAATAAAACTGGTAAAATATCAAATAAATGTCAAAGCAAAATGAAGTTTATGGGCAATAAAAATCAGTAAAATACCAAAACAGCTAGTGCTGTCAGATAAATTTTATTTTCTCTTCCCTATATATAGATACTATATGCATAAGTGCCAATTTTTTAATTATCTAAGCTTATAAATAAGGTAGGTAGGTAGGTAGGTAGGTAGATAGATAGAGTGAGCCCAGGTAATACAATCAGTATTTTTGCTCAGAAGCACACATACCTAATTATTGGCTGAATGTCTAAAAAGCTTTTAAATACCTGTGCAGTTTTTAATTGAGAGGAACTTCCAACGAGGATTTAAAATTTTGACAGTTCCATAAAAGGGAAGTTGGGAAATCATAAAGATTTTTTTAAAAAATTATAATTGTTTTTAAAAAAAGTTGTCTTAATTGACAAGTTAATAATAATGTTCCATTTGGAAACAGCCATTTCTAATGCATTCTGATTCTAATTCTAATGCATCACTGCTTTCCATGCACAAGTGCTTCCTTGAAAACTGTCGATCCTGTATCAAAGTCCACATGCAGAGAGAGAATTGCACTCTCGTGAATAAACAAAAAGATTAAAAACTTGATGTACAACATTTTACCCCAAACAAATAAATACTTGACGTTGCAGGACATAGCAGAGTAGGAATAAAAACAGCAGAAATTCAGAAGCAGAAAAACAAGCCAGAAGAAAAAATTAGTCAAACAAATGATATACCAGAATGTGATTTTATTTCAGGTCCAAGAGAGTGGAAGCAAATAAGGCTACAGGACCAAAGCAGAGTGCACACCTGAATTCAGGAGTTGGCAGATCTGGACTTCTCTAGCAGAGTAACTGGACAATTCCTAGGGGCACATTATGTTCTGCAGATACAGTGTATGCCTGTCCTCTACCCTCAGTGTTGCTTGCAATCGAAACTCTGTGTCTTGTGAAGACTGCCTGGATATTCAAAACTGTGAACCAGGACCCTAGAATTAATTTATGACCTCTTATTGACTGCTGCCACTGAAACCAGAGAAAGACCTGGTTGTGAACAACAGACAATGATATCAGTAAGAGGCTATTAGTCTTGGACTCTGCTTCCCTTGGCTTTCCCTCAGTGAAGGCTTGCTCTGCCAATTTAGACAGAATTATAGAACTGCAGCCATAAAACAAAACAACATCCAAAACACATTGCTGAATCCAGGAAATGAACCAGAGGTTGCATTTCAGTACTGGGATAGTTTGGGTCAAGTCTTTATGTAAAAACCACACCCCGCCCCACCTCACCTCACCCCACCAAACCCAACTCAACCTAACCCTTTATGTATCATTTCTGACGAATTCAGGATAAAACATTCAAAAAGTGAGCATTCCAAATCATTTGCGCCATACTGCATCAGCATTCTAAAGCTTATTTTAATCATTACCAGTAAAACATATTCTAAGTACAATGACAAAAATTAAAGGAAAATGATTTTGAGCTGAAAACGAAACTCCTGGGCACCTGGGAATTTTCAAATTTCTTTGGAATTGAAATCTTTTCCACTTCTTTTTCCTAACAAGAAATAATAGAGCAAGCTTTGCAGAAGAAGTGAGAATGTAACAGAAGGTTAATCGATTTTTAAGTATGCTGCTAAATCCGGAAGGAGCTTATGTTGAAATCTTGCATGTTTTCCTGCTGAGAATTTAGATTAAGAAAGAAGAAATCAGCCTATGGTCTATGAATAAAAGCACAAAAAGGAAAGGGGGGAAAAAGGGGATAATCCACACAGCAATTCACTGAAGAGCTACATGAATCAACATGCAGGTAGCCTATAACTGTTTTGGATTTTTAATTTTCACAAGCTCCAGCCAGCATGGCCAATGTTAAGGGACAGTGGGAATTGTAGTTCAAACATCTGAAGGGAACGAGGTTGTTACTCTTGCCCTACATACAGTGAGGGGTTAAGATGGTTTCCCAAAACATGCCATCTTCACTCCAATGTATTCATACCATAACTTCTATGCGTGGGAACTTTCATGCTCATTTACCAATACATGTTATGGCTCATCTGTAAAATCTTTATGTTAGAATATAATCATGTATAGGCATGGAAGAACCATGTATTGGCATATTAAGATCAGTATACTTTCACTAGCATATAATGCTAATTGTTATATAATGCCATGGTATATTGGCATATAGTTTTATGCTATGTATTCGTTTAAGAACTGAGTGTATGAGACCAATCAAAGCACTCCATAGAGGCAGAAAATTTTATTCAGCAAAGATTTCAGCTTATGTAGCATGTAAAAAAGTACCGGAATTAAGAATTGAAAGCTACATTCTCACAGTAAAAGGTAGTTCCCAAAGCAATAGGTCATTCCCATGTGAAGTGGATAAGTCAGTGGACAACTATCAGATTGTCTGAGAAAAATACAATTGACCAAGCTGTGATGGACGAGTCAAGTCTGATTGGAAGGCATAAAATGTGTGGGAACTGCAGTCCTTCAGAATCATCACAGAGAACTATTACCATGCGGTGTGGTCACCCAAACCTGACTCTTCTGGAATTCAATCCTAACTGGGCTAGCTAGAAACTGAACTGGGTATGCAAACATGAGAATCTGAATGAGTGAAGCTCGTTCAAGTTCAGGAAATCAACAGTAAAAGCTGTAACCTACATTTGTTATAGAGTCTCTATCTCCGGATAATAAAAGAAAAACAGGTAAATAATGAGCAGTTGAGGAAGACTGGTCCCACCTGAACAATGCATCGCGCTCATATGCTGCAGAAAAGCATTTTACAAACTCTGCCCATATACACACATGGTGGGTCATGGAAGCTCATCTGTCCTCTTCTATCACGTGTCTTAATAAAAGGACATATTTGTTCCAAAACCACTGGGAGGATTTACATTGTTTCCCCAAAAAGGGAACTGGTGGTACTGAAAGAATGTACACATCAGATCATCTTACACATTCCACATTTGGAGAGAAAAACACGAATCCCAAGATTAGTTCTCTATCCTTACCTTACTAAATAAGCACAAGGGTATGTCATATATCATGTGAACTGATCATTACTGAATGGGGCTACAGCATACAACCAAAGTCCAAAAACTAAAGCGACTCCACATTTTGAAAGAGCACAGAAAAAAATGTCAGATGTTTTGTTTCTATAGCTCTTATTTTTTAAAAGGTAGCCTATCTACCTATTTAGAAGACATCTACTGATGTTTTAAATTTCTACTGTTTAACCCAATAGTATTTCTTACTAATACTGCTTATTTGTTTCTAATTATCAGACTAGAATAAAAAAGAAAATGACCTATCATTCTATTCAAAATCAAATTTTGTTTTTTATTTGTACAGTAGTACTGGAGGTAGCATCAGACATTCTCACTGCATTTACATTTCTGGAAAAGAATTCTTCAAAGGATTCACTTTCTACATTTGGTTCATTTTATTAGGGTGATATGGATGTGGCCCCAAATGCAGAATGATAAGAAATTCCAAGTATGTGTAGTTTGAATATGCAAGACATTTAAAGCTGTGATTTAAGTTACATAAAACTTAAGCACTTTCCCCCAAAAATGGCAGGAAAAAAAGAGAGAAAAATTACATTGTTACTAAGCTTTTGTTCCATTTTGCCCTATAATTTAATAAAACACATTCATAAAAATGAATGCTCATTTTTGACTGCTCAGAACTAGACCTGTGTCATGGTCCCAAATCAAACGTTCCCAGAACATCTGATCCGACTTGCATGCATGGATAGAATCAACACGGGTTGAGACTTGCGAGTCAGTAGAAGTGGGAGGGGGACAAGCCAGGAGTGTGAAAGCATCTTGTTTGGACTCTCTCTGGCATCCAAGGTCAACCGGCAGAGCCGTTGCAAACATCTGCACAGAACTGAATGGACTGGCACAAAAAGGGCGGGGGGGGGTGCATACCGAAGAAGTGGGAGGGGCTGAATTCATTGGACTGTTAACTTGGGGACAGCATGGGAACTTCTATTCGCAACTTTTTCTCTGTACTGCACACTACACTCCATTAAAGAGATTTCTATTTTATCACATATGAGTCGAATTTAATGATAAGCTGAGTAGGCAGTCATCACAACCTGAAATATGCAATTAACTCCTATCTGCTTTTCAAGGATGCTGCATCAATACAGTATTAGATACAAGAAAAAAGAGTATTTATGAAAAAGCCTAAATTAAGGCTTTATTCTTACTGCAAAGGGACGCGGTGGCGCTGGGGGTTAAAACCACTGAGCTGCTGAGCTGGCCGATCAGAAGGTCGGCGGTTCGAATCCGTGTGACGGGGTGAGCTCCTGTTGCTAGTCCCAGCTCCTGCCAACCTAGCAGTTCGAAAACATGCCAATGTGAGTAGATTAATAGGTACCACCAGTGGGCAGGTAACGGCATTCCGTTTAGTCATGCCGGCCACATGACCACGGAAGTGTCTACAGACAAACGCCGGCTCTTTGGCTTTGAAACGGAGATGAGCACCGCCCCCTAGAGTTGGACACGACTGGACTTAATGTCAAGGGAAACCTTTACCTTTACCTCTTACTGCAAACAGCATGTGAGAAGAGACTTTAAAAGAGAATGTGGGGGGGGGGAAGAGATTCAAACCTGCAAAAAGCTGGACCTGTTCCTCCATCCAACCCATCCCTCATCCAACTTCCTTAATACTGACTATAAAACAAAAAAGAAAGAAAGAAAGAAAGAAAGAAAGAAAAAGAAAGAAAGAAAGAAAGAAAGAAAGAAAGAAAGAAAGAAAGAAAGAAAATCTAGATGGCTGCCTCATGTCTTGTTTGCTCACAATTCTCCCTGAATTCCGTAACTTCTAAGTGACCAACTTCAGGATTAGGTTAACTGGCTCTCTGTTGGCAGCTATGGTGTTCAAAATCTCACATTAAACGGAAAGATTATCTCTAGTTACCCCTTTTCTGTTTTAGCTGTGATTCATACTTAAAGCAGCAGCAATCCATAGCAGAGTATTTGACAAACAGACAAAAATGAGTTTCTAATATAATTGAACTTAATTCTTATCACAGCATTAGGCCACATGTTCAAATGCAAGCTGGTCATCTGTTTTCATAGCTAGCTGACTTTAAGCAGAAAAACCAATTTCAGGATAATCTCGCACCCATACTGCTTCAAGGCCTGCCCAACAATAAAACCATTCTTAACAGGCTGAACTTATCCTGTGCGTTAATAATTAACCACACCATTTCTTCTGCAGTGCAGCCAGCTCTATCCATCTCTAAGTGGAAGACACCACTAGGCTTAGAACTCTTTAAGATTTGCAGAAATTACTTGGAGGGGGGAGGGAGTCTCCTCAGAACAGCCTAACAATGATTAAGCATGCCCATTGGCTGAAGAATACTATTATGCAAATGAGATAGTAAACCCTGGAGATGGACTTGAGTGGCTTGCACCAGCATTCTACTAGTCAACTTAAGGCTTTGCCAGTACAATTTTCAGTGAGACTCCCTGTAAGGCTTACCAGTTTGCATTTCTTAAGACACTGAATAGTGAAGAGAAAAACCACACAACACATATTGAAGTTTAAAAAAATGCATTTTTAAATCAGTTAATTAAAACAGCAAGTAAAATTATTTATTAAAGAGGTTTAAGAAGATTTATATAGAGTTTGACAGCTCAAGGAAAAAAAGTTCCAGTAACATATTCAAAGCATGTCCTAGATAAAAACCTGCTATAGATTTTATTAAAATTGTATTTCTGTTTGCCTCTTGCATGACTTTATATTCCAACCCATCCAAATTAAAATGCTATAACTAGGATACATTTAGAAAGACCAACCTCTAAATCCTTGAGCCAAATATTAAACATGCTTTCTAAATTACAGACAAATATTAAAGTACGTTCCTTTCTCACCAGTTGGCTTGTCCGTTCCAAGAAATCCAGCTTTCCCAAGAATTTTTAAAACTTGGTGTGCTGTAAACTGTCCCTCTTCTTCCCATTTGTCCACAAATGGATTGATGTGCTTGTCAATAATCTGCATTTGGAAAGTGAGGGAGGGATAAAAGTTGAAAAAGGTTACAGAGTGAAATTACATCTATATGGCAAATTTGATACAGACATTGGGTTAATTTATACCAGACTTTCCTAAACAAGAGCCTTTCTGCTCTACTGAACTACAGTTCCCATCATCTCCAGCCAGTATTAGGTAGTCAGGACCTAAAAGAGTAGGATGGAATGCTGGCTTAATGCAGTAGCGGGTTTAATAATTCCAATTAGGTTTGATGGACTTAAATGGGCTCAAAACTAGACCCTGCAGTTCACTGGACAGAAGATTTGGTACCAATCTTATTAGTGTACCATAGTACCTAAGAACAGCTGAACTTCCATGTCTTTGTTTTCTAATATATGAAAGCTCTTTTTCACTCAGCTTTGAATTTAAACAAATACTGTCTGGTATAACTCATCAATAGCAAGCATACACATACATGAACACACATATTATCAGCAACTCACAGCAAGAATGTCTTTGTCAAGCTTAGTGATGTGAAGCTTGAAATATTGCTTAATATTTTGTTTTTAAATGATACATAAAAATGTGCAAGATGCAAAAAAGGGAAGTGGTTTATATCAGAAGATGCTCACACCAAATCAAGAAATAATTTTTACCAGCTGCTGGTGAAACATCTATTATCCATGATTTAATCCTGGGTGAAAGTGCTAATATATTGTGGAGACAAGGCGAGGGGACAGGGTAATCCCTCCAAGTTCTGTCTACTGTATTACTTTATGATGCAGTAGACTGGGTCTTGTAGGTGAGCAAGGATGGTTCCCATATATAGTCTATAGGAATTTCATCTCACTAACCAGAACCCCAATCTAACCATCTATCAATTTGAAGCACATTATTTGCAGCTGCATCTGGGTAGCTGGGACAATGTAGGGAAAACAGTGTTCCTGCTGCATAACAATCTCTCTGAATTAGCTGGCTGGCACAAGGTTACCTCAGACTTCTTGTTCTGAGGGATTTCAATGTTCATGTTGAGGTTGCTCAATCAGGAGTAGCCCAGTTTTTCTGCATGCCATGAAGGATACTATCACCTGATTGCTCAACTCCTGCTCTTCCTAGCTGATTAAGTCAGCCAAACTTGAACTGGCCGGATACTTGAGAGGTGATTAATGGCAAATGCAGGATGTGTTCCTGCCTGCTTAAAGGAGGAAGTTGTAAGATCCCTATTGAAAACAAGGTCTTTCCCTTGATCCAGAAGATCTTTTTAATTATAAGTCACAAATATTCCATTCCTGGGTAAGAAGTTCAAGAATACAGTGGCTTCACAGCTCCAGATGCATCTGGATGACCTGATTTTCTGGACCTATTTCACTCAGGGTTTTATCCAAGTTATGGTACCAAAGCAGTTCTGGTACTATATCCTAGATAAAACCCTGATTGCCTAGATGACCTAGTTAGATGACCTAGTTGCCTAGTTAGATGACTTATGCCAGAATAGGGGAGTGGAGAGTGAGACACTGCTAATTTCTCTAAACCTCTTGGTAGCTTTCAATACTATCAACCGTGTTATTCTTCTGCGCCATCTGCCAGGGTTCAGCTTGCGGGCTGTTTTGTAGTGCTTCTGGTCCTCTCTATAAACAAATTTAGAGCTGACCTCGGGGAAGGTATGGAAGAACCATGTGGGAGGGAGGGAGGAAGGAGCTGTTAAAAGAGAGATTTCGAGAAGAGATTACACAGTCCAGAGACTTAAGCAAGCATGAGAAAGAAATACACAATAACCCTGCCTTGATTTTGTTTAGTAAAAAATAGGACAAAGAGAAATTTGTACAGGCTTACCAGATTCTGTTATTGTATCCTACAACCAACCAGAAACAAAGGGAGATAGGCATTCCCTCCATGTAAGGCTTTATTGGTGATAACTGGCACCATAAATCACACCCAGAAACATACTTGCAACCAGTGCACTCATGAAGCAGAGGTGTCACATGGGCATACCAAGGCATGCCCATCTCTGCCTATGCTGCTGTATTCTGAACCAGGTGAAGCTTCCGATTCACATAAAACAGTGGTATATTGGCAAGAAGAAAGCAGGACTCAGAGACTAAGTGAAGCCTATTCTGGATGGGACTGTACTAGCCAAAAAGTTCTGTTTGCTGTTGGAAGTACTCCTTAACGTCACTGGATCTGCAGGTACTGGCTGTGACATGGGACCTGTCTCCACAATTGTAACTAATGTGATAACCATGATTTCCTGAGTCTGTTAGACTCAGCAATTGTTATACATGACTTGGTTACAATGTATCTTGATTACCACAAAGATAGCCTATCCTTAAATGTGTCCAGAAATTGCAACTGATGCAAAACACAGCAGCCATATTCTTGACATGTGCAAGATACATCTGATGCCTACACCAAAAGATTGGCAATGACTACCAACTGCCTGTCAGATGTAATTTAATGTGTTGGGGTTGATCTTTAATGTAGACAGTAAGAAAGATGACCTTGACAGAGATAGGCCAGTTCCATTACTAAAGCAATGGAGGGAAAAACATGGCTTAAGTCCAAAACAAGCAGAAGGAATGCAAAAGCAGGTCAGACACACACCTCCCTAATTCACATGAGTACGTGTAAAGCACATTCAGACTTGCAAGATTTTGTTACTATAGCCAATCTTAATATAAACAGTTTTAGCCTTCTTGTGAAATTGATTTCTTGGGCTGGTCTACATAGTGGGGCTGACTTTTAAAGCCCTCAGTGGCTTAAGAGTTTGATTGTTTTGAGATATTCTCTCCTGCTATCAATTTGCTGCATTACTTAAATCAACAGGAGAGGCCCTTCTGAAAACACCTCTCCTATCAGAAACCCTTGGGAAAGGACCTTCTGCTTTGTGATTCCATGACCTCTAAAAAGGGGGTTGTTAAGCAAAGTGATTGTTAAGTGAAACCACAACTGTGTTTATGATCTTACTTTAGCTTTCTTTTGTTTTACAGACCTGGAAAAGTCATAAATGCGAGTACCGGTCATAAAGTTACTTTTTCATCACTGTCGTAACTGCAAATGGTCACTAAATGAGGACTACCTATAGGCTTGTTTCAGGTTTCTCACAAATATACTCAGTGTCAGTGAAGAGAACTGTTTGTGCACTGACATTTTGATAAATTATTAAAGTCACTTTGATAAATTACTTAATGGTTGAGCAGCAATTAATAAAAACAGTAAATAAATAAGAGGACATTGTAAGAAATAAGGGGCCACAACAAAAACAGCAGGTTAACGTCTGACTTCCCCTTTCCTGAAGTTTAACAACACTGATTCCATGTCCTGGTGTCACTGTAATATGTACTTCCCACCACTGGCAGGCTGTGATATGAAACAGACAGGAAAATACATAAACTAATGATCTGAAGACATTGAACAGGAAGTGACTAACTGTGTGTAGAAAGGTGATAAGAATTTGATGTAGGAATCCCATATTCAGGGGCACCTCTAGCTAGCTAGCTAGCTCAGCGTTTCCCAAGCTGGACCACTCCAGATATGTTGGAATTACAACACCAGAATGTCCAAACAGTAAAGGAAAAGGAAATGAGGAGGTAAGGTAAAAATACAAATTATAAGACAGCTGAATAATTCCCCTACATCTCCACAAACCGTAATTAAATGTTCCCTCAGTCCCAGAAAAAACATGGAGTAATCTCCTCTGAGATTTTAAAATACATACTCTAAGGAGACTAGTCACTGATGTGTGGTCAGTTTTTATTGAAATCAGATTTTTAAAACAACATTTATTTTCCTACAAGCTTAGCTTCTTATCCATAAATAGATGCTACTGATTGTAAATAATATTTATGTTTGCAGTTCAAACCTTGCATTCTGAGCAGCAGTCTGAAAGAGTTTATATAAAGACTGCATGATTCGGAAATCTAATTAAAGAATCCCTTAAGTACTATTCACAGCTGAGAATTCCACTTTGGCAACTGTGTAGTAAGAGCCAAGGGAATTTGTAAAATATGAGATTTTGTATCATTAACTGTGTCTACATGTTTTAGTATACCTGATTATTTGAGAAATAAAAACAAGACCTCACTTAAGTTACATTACTACTAGAGCTGTGCCAGGAAAGTTTATTTCTTTTTATGACAAAATAATTTGTGGAGTTTGCTTCTTAATTAACTTGTGGGGAAAGAAGCAAAGAACAGATGCATGTCCTGCCAGAGGTCTTTGAGAATAATGAAAAAGTCTTGTAAAAGCCAATATTAAGATCAATGAATGATAGACAGTGGAGGCAACAACACATAATATCTTACCCATCCTTTCATTACTTATACAAATTTAACAGCAGTTTCACTTTATAATGTTCTATGTTTATGAACTCTGGGAATTATTCTAAATGCAGTTATTATATTGTGTTAATATTCTTAATAATGAATTCAATAATCAGTAGTGGAGAATACAAACCCTCTAAATTTCCTGTTTGAAAATTTCATGGTTAATGTCATGATTAGTTAAATGGTTACTATGGCTGAGGGATGGGGAGCAGGTGGAGTTGATTATTATTTAGCATTCTATTAAAATTAAGGAAAAAGGGTTTTTTTCTGCAGAGAAGTTAGAGTTATACATGGAGATCTCCCCCCCCCCTTTTTTTTTTAAATTTACTGAAACTTTCACATAGGTAAAATGATTAAAATAGAGTATTGGGGGAAAATTCTTCAACTCTGCAGTGAACTATGAAACTTGTTGGAGGACCTTGGGACACTCCCTAGCTGAGTTCAGACACTGTCCTACGCTATAGGTTGTCTAATCATGTTTTTCTTAGCATATTTTGCTAAATCATAAATCAGGGTGTATAACATCTGTTGGCTTGAGGGCCTCACCATGCTTTGCATGACATATCAAGAGCCATACTTCAAACTAGGGCAGGATTGGGGGTTGTTCTAGGAGAAGATTTCAGAAAGTTTATGGGGAGAAATGGGTGCCCTAAGTAACTGCAAGCCTAAAGGCAGCCATTTTGTCCTTTAAACCAACCGAAGTGTGAAAGGCCCAAATGTTCAGCCAAGCCACTTGGTAGGGCCATGGGGAATGAAAGTACCCTCTCAAACAATGTATTTCTATTTCTGTCATAAAATATAGTTTATAATCCACAAATAATTTTGGATTAGTGTGTGGTCTGAATGATCTCTGAGCTTCAGTTTCCTTATGAAATTTATGAGGATAAATGAAGAGCGCAGACCACCCACCCAAAGCCCCCCCCAAAGGATAAGATAACATCTAAAACATCAACATAATTAAAGAGGTATTTTTTTTCTGAAAATGTAAATTGGCTTCCAATGGCTTTAATTATGCTGTATAGCCCTGAATGGAACTGTTGAAACTACTTTTGAGGGCTAAAATGTTTAGCACTTGAGAGTTAAACCAAGTATCAAAAGCTGCCAAGAGAACAAGGAGGACCAAGAGAGTTGCATTTGCATTGTCACAGTCTCTCCAAAGCACAACTAATGCCATTTATGTGCTATATCCTGGCCTGAAATCCAACTGCCAAATAATCCACTTCTCCTAGGGTTCTCTGGAGTTGCAGGGCCATGACTAAAAAGGGAAGTTGGAGTCAGGTCTGAAATTATCCAAAATAGTTGGATCAAGTGACGTTTTTTGAGCAGGGGATGCACCTCAGTGTTTGTCAGAAGTAATGAGAACAGCCCCTTACTCAAAGAAGCATTGATTGCTGTTCAAATCCAGCCTCCAACCACCTTGTGAGAGGCCTTAACAACCATGAAAGGCAGGGTCCAAGTGAGAGGTGGTGAAGCTGACACTACAGAGAGCCCTATCTACTTAAGGACTCATAGACTCAAAACTGATCTAAGATCACTTCACAGCATGAAGCCTTAGTCCTCTCCACTGGCACTGTCCAGCTAGAGTCCAAATCCATTTGAATCTGAGAAATTTTATTTGCCAAATGCCATAGGAATTTTTTACTGCACCTCTTGTTTTTGGAAATTATCTTTCCCTAAAAGAGAATGAGTCACCTTAAAAAGGGCCACTGGGCAACATTCAGCAGATGCAATAAGAGTGACAAAATATTTGCCACTGTGAACTGCCCTCCAGTTCCCACCAGATCCTCAGGAAACTCGAGCACCCTCTGATTATACCCTTAAACTAAGGGAGACTAAGAAAAGGCATCAAGGAGAACCAGCTTTAACACACTCACAGATAAAAAGTGTTGGGGGTATGGGCTAAAATACATACACATCTAATTCCCAAGATTCTCTAATCTAACCACTTTTCCTTGCAATAAACCAAGATAAGGGAAGGTTATGAGAATGTAGCTTTCTTGATTACTGTTAGGGGCCTGACACACCTCTTACCATACTTCAAGTTGTGTTCCTAATTGAAACAAAAACAATATGAACGTGATAGGATTGCACAAAGCATTCCAACAATTTTACTGGCTGAAGCTTATGGAAGTTGACATCCAAAATAGTTTGGGAAATTCAGGATGTCTACCTTACTATATTAAGAGTTTCATTATTGCTCTATTCCCACAGGAGGAGGTATTTATTTGTTTAGAAAATTACATTTAAGATACATTCTCTAATTCTGGCATCCCCAGTGACACCAGGGGCACTATTCTTTAGTTGCAGGCCAGGTTTCCTGCCCCATCTAACTTTATTTTTAAGTAAAACAATCTAAAAAGAAATAAACTAAAAGCTGACATACTGATCAGCAAAGTACCAGCATCAACTTTCTTTATGAGAAAACCTTTGGATTCCACATAGGTCCCCTTTAAAACAACAACAACAGTGCTTTGTTTAGCAGTGTGATAACATGGCTTGGGAAAAAAGGCAAAATAAGAGTCCCCTTTTCGGGAGAGATGGGTAGTGATAGAAATTTGAAAAATAAATGAATTAATTAATTAAATTAAATTAAATAAGTCAGAGCGGTAGAGAACAACCTAGAAATTTAGAGGAAATGCAATGGATTAACCTCACTGGTATGACTCCTGTGAAGGGGTGCCCACTATGATACATACTTTAGTGAATAGACAAGGCTCCCCAGTAGCTACTATTCTATGAGAGTGACCACAAAATACTCCCAAATATCCAAATTTCTCCACTGGCCCAAACATCACTTATCTATTCAATCCCAGGAAACTATGAATTAAAATGATAATTTTTCATTTCATTTTCATTACCTTCATACAGTCCTTTGTTGACTGTAATATTCAAATATTCCCATCAATTACTAATATCCTCTTTTATATTTATTGGAACTGTGGAAAAAAAACCCTGTTCATAATACCCTTTAGCACTAAGACTGCAGTGTACCGTTTCTGACATTTTATGAGAGCAAGACAGATATATCACTGTCTCTGTGCTCAGGGAAGATAACAAAAGAGGACCAACAATTTCGATTAACTGTAATGAAACTTTGCTACTTCTCCCAAAAGATTCTAAAACATCATCCAAAAAAAATATTGACCATGGCAAATAGAATTTAAAAGAGAAAGTGTTATCTAAAGTTCAGGCATATGTTGGGTGACCTGCATCTGGAACAACTAAAGAAGTTACATAGTCACTACCAACAGCTTTTACCAGCTATTCTGATAGAGCTGGAAAATATGCTAGAAATTACACTGAGGAAGGTAAGTAAAACAATAAAGGGCTTAGAACAACTTCCTACAAGTTAAAATATTGGGGTTTATTTTAAGCATGGCTTGTTGGATGAGATAAAATAGTTGAGTTTTAACCGATGCTATGCCAAAATGAAGCAAACTGTACTACGATTTAGCACAATGTGCAAACCCAGCCAGTTCTTTAAAATTGTTTTTCCCATTAGGATTAATTCACTGCCATTTAATAGCAGAAACAATCCTGTATGCTTTTTACCTAAGTTTATCCCAACCTATCTTCTGCTAATCAGATTCCTAATAACACCAGTACTGTTTCTAGGATCATGTAAGAGCAACATAACATACATAATTTTGTGTTATCATGTAAGATATAACTGATCTTTGCTTCATTTTCTGAGTCTGACCAAAAAGCCAATCCCAAAGTAGCCAATTGGTAGGCAATCAAATGTTTTTCACTACATAACCAACCTACTGGCCATCTCTGCCAGCATGCATTATCCTGACCTGCTATTCCCATGTAGATGGCTTGTGCTACCTTCTAGAATAAAACAACAGAATGAAATTCAACCTTAAGCAAAAATTTTATATTCATAACTTAAACTACTGAGTTGTATCTTAAGGTATTACCCCAGATACTTAAACAGGATTTTTAAAAAAAATCTTACATTTTTTTCCCTCTACAATCCTAGATATGCTGCAGACACACATTTACTGTAGGGCTATATTCAATTAAATGAAATTTCCTGCTGTTCTGAAAGTATTAGTGAACAAAAAAATATATAATAGAGAATTGCTTAATAAATTAAATGATTTAATATATATAAATTAAACCAGTCTGGAATCCGTAATAACATAAATACACTTGGATTATATAATGTAATACTCCAATAGTTTTTAATAAAACCAAAGTTAACAATCACACCTTGTATTCAATAATCAGGGAGCAATAATCAGGATGTAATAATCTTCTGAGCAATAACTGGAATATGGTTTGACTTCATTTCTAATCCAGTCTACAACTTCTGCCAGTATTGGACCATCACTTCCATCGTGTCAGATCCCCCGATTAAAGGTTTCACAGAAACCCTTATCAGGGCATCTCCCATCATTTCATTCTCTCATGTTGCCAGATGGGAGGGAACGTGAAGTTGGAGTGTAAAGTGGTTTATTATAGCTACGGAGCACATCAAGGACACGAGGTTAAGATACGCCAGGAATACCATCTGGATGGGAGGGGGAGTGACATGTTTCGTGGGAAAGGGGACTAACTAACTAAGGGGATGTAGTTTTAAATTAGGTTTGAGTGGGAAATCTTTATTCACAGCTTGCCTTCTGTACCACTCATTACGCTTCATTAAAACAGTTAAAGGAATCCCAGCCTCCTGACTGTGTGAGTGAATGCTTGAATGATCAGGTGCTGACATTAAAGCTACGAATCCATAATTTCGAAAACTCTTCCTGAGCAAGCAATCAGCTGAGAGTTGATGAACCATGCCTAAACACGGAAAGTCCAGGGCTAAGCAGCCATCGCCTCTACCGTCATCGGAGAGGACCGTGTTGTATGCCAAAGTGGAAGAAGAAAAAATTGAGACGGAGGAAAGTTCAGGGAGCGGAGACAGTGAGTGCAAGATGGAAACCTGGCTCAACCAGACAGAGTTAGAAAGTGCCCTCCACTCCCTCAATTTTGTGAGAGAACCTCAGACGCTGAGTGTTATCATCAAAGAACCACAGGTGAGACCTTCCCTGATCGGTGCCAGAGAAGAAGAGGGAAGTCCCCCTCCACCTGTGGAGGCACAAGTAAGAGTGCGGAGTCCGGGGTCGCATGGAACCATTCCAGACTCAAATAGAACTCCGCAAGACATGCGGAATTTGGAGGCAAGGATGTTTGCCATGGAAGTGGTGTTGCAGCAGGTATCGAGAACCCTGGAGACCATGGCGTATCCCTTGGCAGAAATCTCAACTCAGCTGTCCAGGGCAGAGTAACCAGACCCACGAGGAAGACGGCGTACTCTAACCCCAACCCAGCATTTCAAGTCCCCAGTGAGGCACAGGTGGAGTGGGGGCCACCCAGAAAGCCAAGGAGATTGGGGAAAAGCGCTGCCCAGTGGGGCGACGCAGGGCGCAAGCCCAAAGGACATACAAGTTAAGTTCGATGGAGATCCAAGACAGTTGGCATTCTTCCTGACCAACATGTCCATATACATGAAGGACTATGGCTCTTGCTTCCCCACTGAGTACAAGAAAGTCAGCCAGGTGGGCGCCAGACTGAGGGGCCTGGCTGCTGAATGGTTTGTGCAATTGCATGAGGCCATGGCTCCAGAGCTGGGCTGCCTGTGAGAGTTCATGAGGGCACTGAGAGACCAGTTCGAGGACCCACTGGACAAGATGAGAGCGAAGACAGGTATCCAGCAACGTAGGCAAGGGGGAAGAACTGTGGCGGAGTATGCCATGGAGTTCAAGGCTCTTGCTGGAAAAGTTATGGACTGGTCAGAAACCACTAAGATTGACTACTTCAAGGGGGTTTTGCAGCCAGAAATTCTGAGGTAGGCACTCTGCCGCGGAGAACCCCCCACTCTGAAGGATTGGATCTGCCTTGCAGGGGAGATAGAGAATACCCAGTACCAGTTCCGTCAGCAGCTCCGAGCTCAAATGATGGGGAGAAATACAGTAGCACCAAGTCAATTTCCTTTCACCCAACGAAGACAATTTCATGACAGGGATGATCGGAAAGACCAGCCAGGGAAGAAAGGCGGCTGTTTCAAGTGTGGGAAGGACACCCACAGAGCAGCAGAATGCCCAGAAACACTGAAAGGAGCAACCAGACCAACTAAAACCCCACCGACCAGATGCAAGGCAGCAGCTGCAGCTGCGCTGGCCCGAAAGGATCCAGACCTGAAGGCTCAAATGGAATCCGGCGAAGACTCTGAACAAGAGGATCTGGAACTGGTGGGAAACGAGTTTCACCTGTTCTAAATCATGCCCGTGAGCAGGTGGAAACTCCAGGGCGCAACATGCCTACTTCTGACATAGATGACAAAGAAGTCCCTTTGGTGAGTGATGATTGCTCCACCTTGTTGGTGAAAATAGAATTAAAAAACCAGCACAAAGCCATTTTGACAGCAATGTTAGACTTGGAGTGCACAAAATGCTTAATACACCCTGCCCTCATTGACATGCTGAGCCTTAAAACCAAGAGACTTAAAAATACCATTATTTTCACTCAGATGGACGGCTCAGTTGCCCAAGGGGGTCCCGTGGATTTCCAGACTGAGACTTTGGCCATGAGGTTGGGGGTGCATAAAGAAACCTTGCAATTCATTGTAGCCCCTATTGCCTACTATTCTATTATACTGGAACTCCCGTGGCTAAAGAGCAGAAAGCCACAGATCGATTGGGACTCAGGTGCTTTATTGTCTAACAATGGAGTTGGCAACCTCTTTACTGTACTCCAACCAGGGGGGGAGGTAGCTGGCACGCTTCTCAACCACACACCCCCACCTGAAGCTTTGGCACAACCCAACATTCCACCTGAATATGCAGATTTTCTTGATGTCTTCAATGAGAAAGAGTGCAACCAGTTGCCTCCTCACAGAAAAACTGACTGTGCCATTGAAATGGACCCAAAGGCTAAACTACCTAAGCCTAAAATGTACGCCATGTCTGAGACTGAAAAGCACGTTCTCAGAGAATTTATTCACAAAAACTTAGCGCGGGGTTCATTAAGCCTGCCAATTCGCCTTTGGCTGCCCCGGTGCTTTTTTGGTCGAAAAAAGATGGCTCTCTGAGACTCTGCATGGACTACCATGGGATAAATGCCATCTCAATTAATAATCAATACCCCCTTCCCTTAATGAAGGACATGCTTTCGCACCTATCGAAGGGGAAAGTGTTTACCAAACTTGACCTCAGAGAAGCCTACTTTAGGATTCGGATTCGGGAGGGGGATGAATGGAAAACAGCGTTTAACTGCCCTCTTGGTTCCTATCAGTACAAGGTCCTCCCGTTTGGGTTGGCAGGGGCCCTTGGAGTGTTTATGCAATATATCAATGAGGTCCTCCATGAGCATCTCTACAAAGGGGTCCTGGTTTACTTAGATGACATTTTGATTTATTCTGACAACTTCAAAGACCACATACAGCTTGTTAAGAAACTCTTGTGCAAACTGAGAGATGCTAGACTGTATGCTAAGCTCTCTAAATGCAAGTTCCACAAGTCTCAGCTGGCATCAAGAACAGAACCCACTACATCATCAGGGTTGTTGCCTTTCCTTGAGTTGTAACTGCTGCACCAGAACAGGGCACCTCTTTCATAAGTGAAGGAGCCTAGATAGCCCGTGGGAAATTTCACAATGAAGAATTGCAGCAACTTAGGTAAATACACCCAACATCAACATTACAACTAGCAGCCTAACTGGGAACTTTTTGTTCAGACATAAATCTCAAGTAATACTGAACTGATCTAGTTTTAAAACAAACACTTGTTTCCATATCAATCTGTCTAACCATCTGCTGAAGCTTTTCTCCAACACCCTCTACCACTAAGAGACAAAACAGCTGAGGACAAGAGAATGCTGGGGGCTGAGGGAAGAAATGCTAGGGTGTTTTACTGAACTTATTCCTCAAAAAAAGAGTAAGTTAGGCAAAAAGGTTATATTCCCTTCCCAGATTTTTTAGGAATGTTAAATATTTTAAGGTTGTAATCATGTATTTCCTTACCTACGAAAAGAACCCATTTAACTCACCAAAAGTTACTTCCAAATGCACATGCATTACATCAGTGTTTCTCAAACTTCCACACATCTTCAAGTTGCCAAGTCTGAGAAACACTGCATTAGATAACACTGTAAACCAATATTAGCCAATTGAGGGGCTTTTTTTCACACGTTGGTATTGGATATTGTTGTTGTTTATTCGCTTAGTCGCTTCCGACTCTTCGTGACTTCATGGACCAGCCCACACCAGAGCTTCCTGTCGGTCGTCAACACCCCCAGCTCCCCCAGGGATGAGTCCGTCACCTCTAGAATATCATCCATCCATCTTGCCCTTGGTCGGCCCCTCTTCCTTTTGCCTTCCACTCATCAGCATCTTCTCCAGGGTGTCCTGTCTTCTCATGATGTGGCCAAAGTATTTCAGTTTTGCCTTTAATATCATTCCCTCAAGTGAGCAGTCTGGCTTTCTTTCCTGGAGGATGGACTGGTTGGATCTTCTTGCAGTCCAAGGCACTCTCAGAATTTTCCTCCAACACCACAGTTCAAAAGCATCGATCTTCCTTCGCTCAGCCTTCCTTATGGTCCAGCTCTCGCAGCCATATGTTACTACAGGGAACGCCATTGCTTTAACTATGCGGGCCTTTGTTGTCAGTGTGATGTCTCTGCTCTTAACTATTTTATCGAGATTGGTCATTGCTCTTCTTCCAAGGATTAAGCGTCCTCTGATTTCCTGACTGCAGTCAGCATCTGCAGTAATCTTTGCACCTAGGAATACAAAGTCTTTCACTGCTTCTACATTTTCTCCCTCTATTTGCCAGTTATCAATCAAGCTGGTTGCCATAATCTTGGTTTTTTTGAGGTTTAGCTGCAAACCAGCTTTTGCACTTTCTTCTTTCACCTTCATCATAAGGCTCCTCAGTTCCTCTTCACTTTCAGCCATCAAAGTGGTATCATCTGCATATCAGAGATTGTTAATGTTTCTTCCAGAGATTTTAACTCCAGCCTTGGATTCCTCAAGGCCAGCTTGTCGCATGATGTGTTCTGCATACAAGTTGAATAGGTAGGGTGAGAGTATACAGCCCTGCCGTACTCCTTTCCCAATCTTAAACCAGTCTGTTGTTCCGTGGTCTGTTCTTACTGTTGCTACTTGGTCGTTATACAGATTCTTCAGGAGGCAGACAAGATGACTTGGTATCCCCATACCACTAAGAACTTGCCACAATTTGTTATGGTCCACACAGTCAAAGGCTTTAGAATAGTCAATAAAACAGAAATAGATGTTTTTTCTGAAACTCCCTGGCTTTTTCCATTATCCAGCGGGTATTGGCAATTTGGTCCCTAGTTCCTCTGCCTTTTCTAAACCCAGCTTGCGCATCTGGCAATTCTCGCTCCTTGAACTGCTGAAGTCTACCTTGCAGGATCTTGAGCATTACCTTACTGGCATGTGAAATGAGTGCCACTGTTCGATAGTTTGAACATTCTTTAGTGTTTCCCTTTTTTGGTATGGGGATATAAGTTGATTTTTTCCAGTCTGATGGCCATTCTTGTGTTTTCCAAATTTGCTGGCATATAGCATGCATTACCTTGACAGCATCATCTTGCAAGATTTTGAACAATTCAGCTGGGATGCCGTCGTCTCCTGTTGCCTTGTTATTAGCAATGCTTCTTAAGGCCCACTCAACCTCACTCTTCAGGATGTCTGGCTCTAGCTCACCGACCACACTGTCAAAGCTATCCCCGATATTGTTATCCTTCCTATACAGGTCTTCTGTATATTCTTGCCACCTTTTCTTGATCTCTTCTTCTTCTGTTAGGTCCTTGCCATCTTTGTTTTTGATCATACCCATTTTTGCCTGGAATTTACCTCCGATGTTTCTAATTTTCTGGAAAAGGTCTCTTGTCCTTCCTATTCTATTGTCTTCTTCCACTTCCGCGCATTGCTTGTTTAAAAATAATTCCTGATCTCTTCTGGCTAACCTCTGGAATTTTGCATTTAATTGGGCATATCTCCCCCTATCACTGTTGCCTTTTGCTTTCCTTCTTTCTTGGGCTACTTCTAGTGTCTCAGCAGACAGCCATTTTGCCTTCTTGGTTTTCTCTTTCTTTGGGATGTATTTTGTTGCCGCCTCCTGAACAATGCTGCCAACTTCTGTCCAGAGTTCTTCCGGGACCCTATCTACTAAGTCCAGTCCCTTAAATCTATTCTTCACCTCCACTGCATATTCCTTAGGAATATTAGTGAGCTCATATCTAGCTGATCTGTGGGTCTTCCCTAATCTCTTTAGTCTGATCCTAAATTGTGCAAGAAGAAGTTCGTGATCTGAACTACAGTCAGCTCCAGGTCTTGTTTTTACCGACTACAGATGTCTGCCACCTTTGGCTGCAAAGGATGTAATCAATCTGATTTCGGTGTTGTCCATCTGGTGAAGTCCATGTATAAAGCCGTCTCTTAGGTTGTTGGAAGAGAGTGTTTGTTATGCAGAGTGAATTGTCTTGGCAAAATTCTATCAGCCTGTGTCCTGCTTCGTTTTGTTCTCCCAGGCCATACTTACCTGTAATTCGAGGTGTCATTTGACTGCCCACCTTAGCATTCCAGTCTCCTGTGATGAAAATAACATCTCTTTTAGGCGTGTTGTCCAGTAGGTGCTGCAGATCCTCATAGAACTGCTCTACTTCAGCTTCTTCAGCATTTGTGGTTGTGGCGTATATTTGGATCACTGTGATGTTAGGTGGCTTGCCCTGAATTCGAATTGAGATCATTCTGTCGTTTTTTGGGTTGTATCCAAGCACTGCTTTAGCCACTTTACTATTAATTATGAAGGCTACTCCATTTTTTCTGTGGTCCTCTTGTCCAAAGTAGTAGATCTGGTGGTGATATGATGTGAAGTGGCCCATTCCAGTCCATTTCAGTTCACTGACACCCAAAATGTCTATCTTTAACCTTGACATCTCACCAATAATCACATCCAATTTGCCCTGGCTCATAGATCTTACATTCCAGGTTCCAATGGTGTGTTGATCCTTAGAACATCGGATTTGCCGTTCACCACCAGCACCGTTGGCTGCTAGCCGTCCTTTCGGCTTTCAGCTAGCTGCGTCATCACGTCTGGGGCTAGTTGAACTCATCCTCTGTTCCTCCCCAGTAGCATTTTGACCATCTTCCGACCTGGGGGTCTCATCTTCCGATGGTATACTGACATATCTCTAGTTGTACTGATCCATTTAGTTTTCACAGCAAGAATACTGGGGTGGGTTGCCATTACCTTCCCCAGGCATTTGGCAGTCTGGTTTCAATTAATAAAAGCATTTACAATTCATATCTACTAAAATATGAATTGTAATTAAGTACACCACCACCATTGGCCACCTTAGACTGGTTTGGCTACAATACCCTCTCTTCTAGTCCCTAAGCATAACTCTTCAGGACTATGTGCTCCAGGAAGTGGGAGAGTCCAGTTCTTTTGAACCAGGCCCCTCCTTTAGCCCCCAGGTGTTCAACCCATCCCTGGCTCAGAGACCTAAATGGTGGCTGACCAACTAGGGGAGAAGGGCTGCATGATCAAGCAGGAGAGGGGGAAAGTCTGTTGTTTCTCTGCTCCAGAGTACAATGGTACTCAGCTTCTGTGTGGGTTGATTTTGAATATACATTTACCACTTTTAGAAGAGCACTAAAGCCATACAGTATTTAAAAATAGTCTGAAAAACAGCAAGCAATTTTGGGGAGAGGCAGTTGAAAGGTGAAGTGGGAGGGAGCTCTCTGACTCCACTGAGTACCTGCCCCTGGCACATTAGCTATCAACGAGGCTACTTTTAAACATGGGCTTAGCACTCTTCTGAAAAAGCAGTAACCCTGTGCTCAGAGGCAATCTGATTTTGCAAAGTCGTCAAAATCTGTGATTCTGTGATTAAAAATAGTTCCCAGATACAGCTGACAGGCTCTGGGGTAGGCTGTGAGCAGAAGCAGGATCTCTCCTGCTTCATCACCCAACTGCTCAGAACTTGTCAGATGTTCTGGAGGCTGGTGGACCAAGTTCTGCTCAGTCAACTCCCCCTTCTCCTCCCCTTGCAGGTCAGAGATGGCTCTTTACCAGCCAGATCTACAACTGCCAATCACATCACCTCCTTCCACCAAGCCTTTCCTGCTTTGCGGACCAACAGTGTCAGGGCCAGGTTTGATGGCCCAGTTCATGTTAAGGAGAACATTTAGGGGATGTTTTCCTGTCAGTTGGTGACATTTGGCAACAGGGAAGGGAAACAAAGCTGGGGAATCCACTAACCCTGAGCTCCTGAATGAAAATCAGGATAATCTAAAACAATGCCTTTCTTTAACTTGTCCTGTATACAGCAGATAAGATCACTATTTGATGATGCCCCTACTGTGGCAAAATAGGGAACAGCAGTGGAGACAGCAAATGTTAGATCATCATCTTCTGCCAGCTCAGGGTTGGGTGGACTGCACTTTAATTTGGCTGTGGGAAAGAGAACCACAAGTAACTCCCACAGAACTGTAACTACTATAATGCTCCAGAAGCACCAATTGTCTCTTAACCAAACAAGCCAAATTACAAATGCTTATACATCAAGGTAAACAAAACTCATTTATTTCTGCAAATGTTTTAAAACAGGAGCCTCAGAACTGAGGTGCTCCACCCTAATACCATACCCTGCAATATATTCCTAACAATAGTATTATTACTGAGGCAATCATGATTCCGGCTGAATTTTCAACTGGCCTTCGCGGTGTCTCAATAAGAAATTTCTGTACTTAATTAAAGTTTCCTTCAGGGGGGAAAAATAATAAAAGGAACTGTCACTCATTGCTACAAGTTCCCATTGGTGTGCAGCATGTGTGGTCTTTTTAAGTCTGTATCTCTCCACCAATACGATAAAAAAAAAACTTCGAGGGGGTGGAGTAGGCGGTCTGTGTAATCCTAGACTTCTCAAACTTTGTACAGTACCGTTAAGAGCTGAGCGGAGGTACGATTCAAAATCCTTTTTCCACCAAGTGATCTTGAGGGGAGCAGACCTAACTCCAAGTTCCGTCCGCTCCCGATTCCTACGACTAATGCACCGCGCAAAGGGATAAAACCTAGATTTGCCTTCCAATAACATCAGTTGAACAAGTACCTTTTTCAGAGCCGCTCTTAAAGCGAAATGCTCTGCCGTATATAAGAGGTTGTCTCCAGACGGGACGTCGTTGCTATAAGGGCGGCGGTTCGGGCTGAGCGAACGACATTCTGGAAAGCCTGCAGCTGACAGTCCGACGAAGCGCAGCGGCGGGAGTTTTAACAACTTCATTAGCTCTTTACGGCCGAAAAGAGAGAGCCGAGCTAGCGCCAAATATCCAGCTACGAGGCGATCGGCGCATGCGTTGTCGTTCGAGAATGTCGACTAGTGGCGGCGGCGGTGTTCCTACCAGGACGTGGTTAGCTGCCACAAAACTGTGAACAGTTTCTATGAGAAACTCCCGTTGCTGAAGTAAACGTACAGAACAGCAACTTACAGCGCAAAATCACCCAATTATATATGCATCTCTCTATGTATATCTCAGACCACAGCAAAATAGGATGCAAGCTTCCGAATTTTCCTGAACGCTTTCGGGAAAGGATAGTTGTTTATTTGTATTTCCAAAAATTTCGAAAAATGGAGGATGGATCCTTGCTTGCTTGTTCGTCCTCGTGATGCCTGCGGGTCAGCCCTAAGTGCAACCAGAAACTCGGAATCTGATAGAGCACTGTACTCCACTGACGTTTTTATATTTTAAACACGAAGTTTTAATTAAAAGTGGGAAGCTTGAATGCTACAAAGCAAAACACTAGGTTCATTTTAATTTCCAAGAAGGCCTCTGGACCCCCAATGGTCTTCATAGTCGTTCTTAGAAAATAAAGATGGTGGGTGAGCTCAGCCCAATACAGTACTTTGTTATAATTGTATCCATCTGGACGGTAAAAAGGCAACAGTAAGTAAGGGTGGCCCAGAGCAAGCTGTGAGGAGACGGGGGGGGGGGGGGGGGGGAGGATCCGTGCTTTCTGTTTAGATCAGCTTTTTCTCAACTTTTACCCCTGGAGGAACCCTTGAAATATTTTTCAGGCCTTGGGAAACCCCTGCACATTCAGGCTCAAATATAGGCCAGAAATTACAAAATTATTATATTCGACATACCTCTTTGCTATGAAGTTGCCTGAATTTGAAATAATTTTTTAAATAAATTGTCATCTCCCAGGGAACACCTAGTGACTTCTCACAGAACCCTAGGATTCCACAGAATCTAGGGTTGAGAAAAGCTTGTTAACTGCTTTTCAGCTATTAGGAACCATTGGACGGACAAGTCTGAAAACACAGGGTGCGCTTCCTTCAATCCTTAGCAAAAGTAGTTTTAAATACAAGTTTAAGGACTTGATTTTTTTTTTTAATAAACAGCAAAAGGCTGATTAGAACTTTGATTTTGGAAAGTTACAAACGTACTAAGGCTCCAGATGGATTTGAAATAAAATTTTGAAATTCATTGTAAGAATCCTTCCTGTAGGAAAATGCTTTTTTAAAATGCTTTTTTAAAAAAATGAACTTTGAAGGTTGGGATACTAGAGGGAAGTAGAAGGACATAAAGATAACAATGAAAGGACAAGAACACTTAAATTCAACTTACAAATACAGAATGAAGCAACATATTTTAACATTGGAAATTATTTGAAGGGACTAAAGATCAAGATTGTTAGAAGTAAAAGGAAGGAATATAAAGTTGGTTTATTTGATCATGGTTAAAATAGATATGTTGTAATCTAGTAACCCTTAATGGACGTTTTGCTGACATCAGGACTGAAATGATGAGGCTTTAAGGATTTGTTTATAGATAAGAGGTGGGATATGGGAAGAAAAGATCATTTCTTGTTATTTTAAGAGAAGGTGATAAGTTACTAATTTTCATGTTAATGAGGCATGCTGGATTTGCCAAAACTTCTAACACAAACAAAAGCAAAACAAATAATAAGCTCTCCCAGAAACTCACTAACGTATGGTGAGCTGCAAGATTATCATTTCAACATTTTTGGTTCAATTTCAAACAAAATTGTTTATACTTGTTGTGATGAAAGGGGAAGTCATTTCTTTATATATTGCTTTTGTTTGTTTTTTTTCTATATTCTTTTTTTTTGTTCTCTTCTATTTTCTATTTTTTTCTGCACTTCCTTTTCTTCAACCTCCAGCACAGCTGTGAAGAGAAAACTGAAAATATCCACTTACATTTTAAAATTATTTATTTTTTAAAAAATTATATTTAGCATTATGCTTAAACATTTGTTAATAGTCAATATGACTTGTTAAAAGAAGCCATCTTAATTTGTTCTTTCAAACTGGTTTCAGCAAATTACAGTGAAAATTTCAGTGAAAAGAAATTAGAAGGAAAATTAACCACCGTTTGTTGGGTTCAGGTAAACAGAGTAATCTGCAGTTCATCTAACCTAGAAATGAGAGGAAGAAGAGAGTAAATTCCTTTAATTCTTGTAAAACAAAACTACAGTTTAACGTTTTGTCTGAGCCAGCATGCACTAAGCTTTTTAATTTGTTGTGACATTGAAAAAATACCAAATAATGCTCCATCTCACCAGTAAACAGTTTTTGTAGGATTTGGGTTACTAAAGTACAATGCAAATCCATTTTAAAAATGGCACCAAATACCTAGTGTATTTATCTCAATAAATATTACAGCTTGCTTTTCCCAATTTCATTATTTTTAAGGGTGTCCATTTTGGCTTCATTTTTCATTACTTTCAACTAGGATTAATTTGAGGTATTTTGAAATTGAACCAAAAATGTTGAAATGATAATCTTGTAGCTCACCATATGTTAGTGAATTTCTGGGAGAGCTTATTATTTCTTTGTTTTGCTTTTGTTTGTGTTGGAAGTTTTGGCAAATCCAGCATGCCTCATTAACATGTATATTAAGTTGCCCAAAATGCAACTCTGAGGAAGCTGTTTGTTGCCACTCCCACTTCCTCTTTCTCTCTTTCCCCCTTCTCCACCCAGGGAGAGGCAGCGTGGATGCTGCTCTCTTTATCAGGGCCATGTGCTTTGGCCTTGATGAGGGATTCTGCCCCTTTCTTTCACACTCCTCTTGGCAGCTGTAGGGCTGAGAGTTTAGGGCAAAACTAAGTAATTAGAAAGGAAAGAAGAACAAAGGAACTTCATCTTTTCCACCAAGATGGATGTAGCAGAAGCAACAAAGAATAAAGTCAGTAAGCTTCTTTTACTTCTTAACCTAATATGTCTAAGCATGTGATTCTTTATGCTTGGGCAGGCTGAATGTGTAAGATCAATAACATGTGTTTCTCTGGCATGCTTATTGAAGCTATCTAAGATAACTTTCTTCTTCTGTGCCAGCTTCTAAGCTGTGTTATAAGCTCTACTCCATTTCAGTGGTTCTAGCAGGCCACTGGATCGGCTTCAGTTTGGACAATATAATGATCTAGGAATAAGGGAACTTATAACCTTCCAGGTATCACTGAATGAGACCATGCAATAGCCCCAGCCTGCAGGACCAGTGGTGAAGGCTGATGGGAGTTGGAGAGGAAAATCTTTGTCATAGGAGCATTTGAACTAAAATTCTCTGTTCTGAAGGTGGGGGGAAAACCATTTCACTGTGCTTTTGAAGTTTTCTTTACCAAAATTATATTATGGCTAATAATAATTTCAACCAATGGATGCGAGAAATTAAGAATACAAAACAGCCTTTTGAAAGGAATTTAATGATATGTTAAGCAAGAACTTGCTTTAGGGAATAACAATATAATCATTTGTTTTGTTATTTTAAAAAATCTTTTAATTTGTACAATAAGATTCCTGAAATTTAAATTAAGCTAGCTATTCTACAGTAGGTTTTTTTCCCCCAGTTTCAAAGTTATCTGCATTCTTCTATGCAATTATACATCCTCCTTTCTCTTTAAAAGGATTCCTGTCTTCTGGAATGCCTTTCACTAGAGGGTCTTCTCCAGATCTTTCTTCAATATATTTTTTAATTTCTTCGGAACACTTAGACACCTTAAGGAAATAAGAGAAAGGGAGACAAACAGATGTTGAAATCACTTTATAAAAGCAAGAAATATTCCTTTGATTTGAAGAGTTTATGAAATGGAGGAGGGGGAGGACCACCTTGTCATGTATCAGTGTATGCTGGGTATTGATGAAATACTGGCATCCCAGAATAGCTTGCCTGTGAGAATGCTGCATAATGGAAATGGCCAGCATTCATTTAACCATGTGCTGGATAAAACTCTCCCACTGTTCTGTAAGGATGGAGGTAAGTAGTATTTTTCTATCCAAGGAAAGCCTAAAGCTGTATAAGCTTTTTCACCCACTAGTTTGGAAGGAAGTCAGGTGGCAATAACTGGAGGAACTGCAGAGCCAATAGAAGCAGGATATACAGTAGATCAGCAGTGGGGAGACGACATTTCATGCTGATAGTTTTCTGCCAACTCAAAATTGTATATATAAGCATTATGACTTAGGAATGGCAAAAGTCACATGGCAAAGAAAGAGTACTTATGTAATAGGGCAGTCCAAGATATTAAAAGCCCAGGTCATTCTGATATTTAAGAAACAAGACTTGGAAACAGACCTCAAAACAAATTTGTAAACAAGGATGATACAAAAATGGGATAATACCCTCTGGAGAGGCATTCGTAGTTAAAATTCTAATTGTAGTGTTTTGGCATGTTGTCAATATATGTCAAACATAATCTGGAAAATACCAGTGCAAGAATTCATTTGTTTAAAAAGCAAAGGAGAAATAGTTGTTTTATTAGGACTGGCAGGATTATATTTATTTTATGAAGGATAAAATGAATACTTTTCAGGGTTTATGAAAAATTTAAAGGGCTTGTTTTAGGATTGTTTAAAGTAGAAATTATTTGTGTAGTTTATTTCATCTTTTTTAAATCCTTAATTAAAAAAAAAGATAAGCATTGTCTATTTCCCTGTGTAACTGCCAAGTTTCCTGCCCATCAGATTTGTTTTGTTTTAAGATATTTTGATTAAAAAGATTTAAGTAGAAGTCTTTCGGTCTATCACAGCTAACTAAGTAGGTAACCAGCCCTAGTCTATATATTACTAAAACTCTTGTGTCTGTTTGTCTGTTTCTAACCTTCAATTGGGTGAAACGGTGCATCACAGGGCAACAGTTTTTGAACCAAGGTACCTCAAATGGGCTAACTTACAGAATCATCCAAAATCCAGGATTCATTGCTCCCTGGCAAAGTTGTGGCTGATTCAGCGTCGCCGTGCTACCACTGGTTCAGTAGTGCTGCACTTCTGCGGTCAGCTGCGGTCCCATGATCATCATTTCCAACACTCTCTGACAGCTTCCCACAAGTCAGTGGGGAAGCCAGCAGGAAGTATAAACTTGATTGTGATTGCTGATGCTCCCTACCAGCTTCCCACAAGCAAAGTCTGTGGGGAAGCCACCAGGAAGTTGCAAATCCAAAGCCAGCAGGCAGGTAAGTGGCTGCTGCCAGGTGGGGGAGGGAGCGAGAGGGTGCATGAGAGGTACGGTGAAGGTTGGGGAGGGTGTGTGAGGGCACGCAAGAGGTGTGGCGAGGTCAGGGAGGGTGCGCAAGGGTGCAGAGCAGATCAGGGAGGGTGCACAAGGGTGCGGGACGGGAAGGATGTGCGAGGGTGCAGACCAGGTCAGGGAGAGTACATGGGCATGTGCAAGTGGCCAGTGCAGTGCAAGTGCAGAGGGACTGGTGGAGGGTACGTGGTGGGGGAGATTTACCCAAGCAGCTTGTGACCTTCCCTGCCAGCTTCCTCACTGGCTTTCTCCCTGCAAGCTTCCCACAAGCAAAGTCAGCGGGGAAGTCAGCAGGGAGTCGGAAATCGCTCCCGCTGCTTTTTTGCCCACCTGTGGTCATTCTGTTGATCTGTTTAGGTAAGTAAATATCTCTGACACTATGACCGAAAAGAAACGATGACCCAATGGGTCATGGGTTATCTAGTATCCTCTATTTTTACAAGCCTTTCTCTGGGCCCCATTAGATTGTGCAGGCATTCTTAGAAAATAACTGGCAGTTGCTTGCAGCTCAACACTTGTGTTTGGAAGTGTGTTCACCTGTCTAGGAAAAAAGAGAAATGTACCCTTGCCAGTCAGTGCAATACTTTTAGTGTCTATGTTATATGCTTCCCTTTAGCCACCTGACTTAGCATTTAAGGAGCTGTGTTCCGCTTTTGAACCCATGTAGAATACACTGCAGTATTCCACTTGTGTCATTATTAGAGCTCTAATCCTGGCCACCACATTGTGAGTTGAACCAACCTCTGAGGTCACAGGTAGGGCTTCCCTAGCTGACCTACTGCCCAGGTTGGATGAGAAACACAATCTCTTAAATGCTTGATTCCAAAGCCATTTAAAGCTCTTCTCAGTGGAATAATCTTCCCAATTGGAGATCTATGGCCCCAAACAATTTTTTTAGACAATCTTAGTTCACATAGGGACGCGGTGGCGCTGCGGGTTAAACCGCTGAGCTGTCGATCGGAAGGTCGGCGGTTCGAAACCGCGCGGCGGGGTGAGCTCCCGTTGCTCGTCCCAGCTCCTGCCTACCTAGCAGTTCGAAAACATGCAAATGTGAGTAGATCAATAGGTACCGCTTCGGCGGGAAGGTAACGGCGTTCCAAGTCGTCATGCTGGCCACATGACCCGGAAGTGTCTATGACAACGCCGGCTCCATGGCTTAGAAACGGAGATGAGCACCGCCCCCTAGAGTCGGACTCGACTGGACTTTACGTCAAGGGAAACCTTTACCTTTACTAGTTCACATAGGGTTTTATGGGGAAATGTTCCAAGATCAAACTGCTTTTTTGATTGCTTTTAAAAATGAATCTTGTTTATATGTTAGTTGTTTGTAGATTTTTAAATTTTCATTGTTGATGTTTTTTAAGACTGGGAGAGAGAGAGAGAGCATGAGTGCTAGCTAGCTCTGGGTTCCTTCTGGAGGAAGAACAGATAAATATAAATCAAATCAAAATAACATTAAGAATAAATACATAATAAGATGTTAGGATAAATGTAATTCTTTTTGTTGGAAATGCTGGAACTGGAACCTGTACTATCTGAATGCAAAGCAGATACTTTACTTGGAATTATGGTCACTTCTGTAAATATCAGCAACCGGATATCATTAAAAATAGCATAAAAGCATAATACATTTTAATACATCCTGGTACCTTCATTGCCATTGAGCTGATTTTATAAATTTGTCATTTCTGGTAGTGCACTGGAGATGCTATACTCACCTACTTTACTACGTATTCAGGAAATACACAGTTGTCCAGATTTCTGGAAACCATCTCCATAGTCAAGAGAATGCCTCATTTTTATGTCATGGAAATTATCTATCATAACAGTCATAATTCTGAGTACTGCTCAGAATGCTTTTTCCCTTTGACCATTCATTTCTTCCATGCTGTACTATGCCTTGGCTCCCTTAAGTCTTATATTAAGCTATAAAACATCCCAAAATCAGCTCTCTGCTTGTTCAACCCATAATTAGCCTGTTCACGCTTCTTCCCTTTCCTGGTAATTACAGGTTTTATTTAAGCTGTGTTTGTGTCATCCAGTCTGCCATGATGTTTAATAGACATTCTCCAGAGTCAGTCATTCCCAGGCTGTGGTTGGTGTTACAGGGTGGGAAGGTATGTGAGGGCCAGCAAAAACAGCCC
This sequence comes from Candoia aspera, assembly GCF_035149785.1. Lineage (NCBI taxonomy): Eukaryota > Metazoa > Chordata > Lepidosauria > Squamata > Candoiidae > Candoia > Candoia aspera. Next base: position 25,022,368 of record NC_086156.1, on the reverse strand, counting down.
AAGGCATTTTGGTACCCCAGAAAGAAAATGCAGAAAGTCCCTTTCTTGGTTGCAAAATATAATAATACATTAAATCAGAAATAGACTAGATACAGGTAAACAAGGTAGTCCCGTAAAGATGAAAATGCTATTACCAGCAAAGGCAGCCCAAGGCATTTTGTTACCCAAAATAAGAAAATGCTAAAAGTCCCATTCTTGGTTATAAAATTAATAATAAATTAGATCAGCAGCTTGGCTTTTCACAGGTGTGGCTTAATTTTTAAAAAACAAAGAAAGAAGGAGAACAAACCCACAAAAGATACGTCTCAGTGAACGCTAATTGTAGTCATTGGGCACAGCCTGCTGTCTGACTACAGAGGGAAGGGTAGAAATGGAGTAAGCGTGGGGAGAATGAGTTAGGAACGCTAAAGATGAGCAATCCATATGGTCATGTCTTGTTGCAAGACCCACTTACTATTAACTAACAGGTAATTATCAGGTGATTTTTTAAATCATTAATATCAGAAAGACATCAAATGAAAATAAGAGGAAAGCATACAAAAAGCAAGAATGTAGGCCTGATTTGTAAAAATAAATTAGAATACTTATACATTTTTCTAAAAGCTGCCACTATAGATTTTACACATACAACTTTTTAGTTTCATCAGGCTGATCCTTTTAGCAATGGAATACAAGGCAAACTCTGTAATCTCTACCTACGTTACTTGTGAATTCAGGGAGATCTGGGGAGAGGGGAGGGAGGTATTATTTTAGTCTAGAAATCTGTCTAATTTACAGCTTTCCCCCCCCCCCAAAAAAAACGTGCAATAAACTTACCAGAAGAAAATATTGCTTCCTTAAGTGAAGCAAGTCAATAAAATTGCCCAGTGGCATTTATAATCACACTGAGCACTTTGCAAAACAGACCTTTTTCAACACACATGCAGACGTTGAAAACACTGAAATCCGTTTCTTAAAAACTTTCTTCAGAACTTTAGAGAAAAAACCACTAGGGTACTACTTACAGGTTGCCTTTCCAATGTGACTTCTTTTCGAAGTTGTTCTACTTCCATTTTCAATTTATCCTTCTCACTTAGGTCATCTATGTTGATTGCTGGCATTGCTGGGTTGCAGAAAAGAGAAAGTGTTTGTTGTATATGTGCGTGTGTAAGAAAATAAAATAAGATTAGGGGAGGACAGGAAAGAAAATCCTTACTTTTTATATGAATTCCTCCCGACTTCTCTGAAGTAGCAATTTCTTCTTCAGCCAGCTCTCTCAAGCTCCTAGTAACTATTTGAAGGATTTTAATTCATCAGCAGAATTTGTCCTAATCTGATTAAGCCACAAAAATTGCCCCCTCCCCTTCTAGTTTTTACTGCTTCAAACCAAAATGAGGCATTCCACATGCATGGAAAGCAAGCCAACCTTCTTTCATGTGTCTTCATGCCATGCCCAAATTGCTAAAATAGCCCTAACAGAAAACACAGACACAGAAAGAATCAATTCCTGCCACACGGAATCTTAGAGTGCTCAGAAACTAGAAGAGTTTTCATGGAAAAAAATCCCCTTGAAGAATTTAATCTGGGATTGACACACCTGTTCACACTCGGCAAAGAAGTTTGAGTGTAAAATGTCTTCCGTCCATGAAGGGAGCATGGAATGAGTTGTGAGGAGTGGCAGGGTGAAGGGAAGAAAGCCATTAGAGGCAGGATGTGTGCTTCTCCTTTTGCTACAATAGAAACACCATCCATGGGGAGAGTTCCACAGGAAACAGGTTTGCTAAGGAAACATCTGGCCATTTTTCTGTGCCAAGCTGGAGGGCCTAAACAATGGGGGTGTTTGGAAAACAGCATGGGAAAATCGGGAAAGGCAAGCATACAGAAAAACTTATAGAACAGAAACAGGCTTGTCCCTCCAAGCATATGTCCTATATAGCTCATTTAGATGCTAGCTCATTTAAGCAAATGCCCCATGGAATGCCATAAGACTTACTTCTGAGAAGGCATACATGGGGCATTGAGACTCTACATTTGACCAAGTTAAATAAAAAATGCCTTTTTTTGTATTTAGAATACCCAAAATGCTGATTCCAAATTTGGGGGGGGGGGGTTGTTGTTGTTGTTTGTGTAAATTGTTCGCAGATTTTGTGTCCCCTTTCTCCCTCTTTATTTTAACTAGCCCTGAAGCCACTGGTGATCCAGCTACATCAAGAAAATAGTACTCTAGGAGTTAAATTAACTAAACAGCATACATTGAAGTTATTCGCTGATAATATTGTACTTAGAGTTGCTCAGCCTAAACACTCCTTAATATTGCTGATGGAACATACTCTATACAGCAATATAGTTTGGTGTCAGCTTACCAAATTAATAAAGAGAAAACTCAGATGTTGACATAGAATTTGGCAGAGGATGAAAAGCAATGTGAATACCAACCAGCAGGCTTTAATACTACTTCTAAGAAGGTAAGATATTTGGGGATTTTCTCACAAAAAAACAATAAAAATTTATTTAAGAAGAATTATTTACCAAACTGGAAAAATGTAGCAACAGATATTTCTAGGTGGGAAAAAATTAAACCTGTTCTGGTTCGGAAGGTTTGCAGCTGTTAAAATGAATATCTTATCAAGTCCAAATTTCTTTTTTCAAATGATTCTAGTCTTTATTGAGAATAATTAAATGACTGGCATAGACAAGTAATGAATTGGTCCAATAAAAGGCTATAACAAGCAGGTGGGATCCTTTTTTTCATTTGCAGTAGCATTGATTTAAAGCCCAACCTTGCTTCATTGTGAATGGAAAAAGTTCTGAAAGCTGTAATCTCATTGCAACCTAATATGTTCCCATTATTTTTCACTAAACCATATATTCCTTGACAATACACTGAATTCACATTGTATATGTTATTGATGCAAGGATTTTATATGCCTTATTGGAAAAGATCTTTGATTCCCTCTTCAGAAGAATGGCTAACTAAATTTATTTATTTATTTTATTTTATTTATTTTTCAAATTTATATAGCCACCCATCTCACAAATAAGCGACTCTGGGCATCATACAAAGAGACTCTGGGTGGCGTAAATTGTGGGAGTATGCCTCAATGTCAAGAATAACTTCATATTTAAAAAGTAAATGATGTACAATTTAATTCTACTTGGAAACCATTCTTGGACTACAGTTGTATAGATGGAATCATGCCACATCCAAAATTTGGATTTTAGAAATTCATATCCTTATCTGATGTATAATTTAGATAATTGATTCAATGTATTGTTTATTATCTGTAGTCTTTTTTTATGACTTGAATTGTGTTAACCAAGTACTTGTAGCTTAAAGTTCAACAAGGACACATGGTTTTTTATTAAAAAAGGACATGAAATATATCATAAACTTGTAATTATCCATCTATATTTCACTACCTGTATCTGGTTCTTCTATTTATATCATCAACTTCTTATATTCTTCCAAAAACATATAACAATAAAATGGAAAGCAAATAAATGGTTTTATTTGCAACTGATGTTTTATTTATTCCCAGGATTATTTCCCCAACAGCCCCCCCCCCAAATAACAATTTGATACAACCAAAAAAGCCATGCTGGATTGGACTTAAGACTGATCTGGCCTGGAATTGCCTTCCCAAGTGGCCACCCAGAAGTATAGGGGGAATCCACAAACAAGATAGCATCCCTCCTACATATTTTCTCCTGTATCTGATAATTCTGTAGGAAATATACAGAATATTAGTCACTAAGACTAATAGCTATCAACAGCCTATTTTGTTTTTCTTTTCTAAGCTTAGCTATGTTGGCAGTCTTCACTACAATTTGTGGCAACGAATTCTATAACTTGTGTGCAATGTGAAAAAGAACCTCCTTGGATCTTCTCTAAATCTCCCACTATAGTATTTACCTGCACTGAATAACCCCAGGACCAGGTATTACTAAAGAATTTCTCCACACCAAGCATAATTTTTACATTTCTTTTGGATTCACTCTTACTTATACTTTCAGACAACCAGCCTTTCCATCTTCTGATTCCAATATAAAATACACTTGAGATTGTCCTAAACTGCTTTGTTTCAATTCTACTCCTAGTCTTCTTTCCTTGCAACTTTCTCTGTGTATGCAGTAACTTAGGTAAAGGGAGCAGGAGTGAAACTGAATAGAATTAAGTAGTGATGCACCAGGAAAAATAGAACGTTTCCTTCTGAGCAGGCTGGGGGAAAAAAAATCTTCTTCTTCAGGAGGGAAGCCAGTATTTAAAATAATGCATTTCCTTTTTAATGGCTTGGAGAGTCCTCTCTTGGGGGAGATAGGTAGTGACAGAAATTTGAAATATAAATAAATAAATACATACATACATACATACATACTACCTTGAAATGGAAGTTTCCCATCCATTTGTGAAGGTAACTGAAAGCCAGAACAACTGTTCTGACAGCCTCTATATCCTAATTATAAAATACCTTGTAGTGAAATTAGGCTGCATTTTGTCTGGTAACTAACATGTAAGGGAAAAAATAGAAAGTGCCCATGGTTAGGATACAAGTCATGCTTTGCATTGCATGGAAAGAGTCTCAGCTTCTAGCTTTTCCACTTTAAAGGATCAGGGAGCAGAAAAAGATCCCGCTCAGCCTGGGACACTGAAAAGCCACTCTGGTCAGTGGAAAACTCCATAGGAAAATAGCAGGAATTTGGAATAAGGCATAAACCATGTATCTTTTTCTTTACGGCCAATATTTGTTTTAATATTCCAGGGATTGAGAACATAAATCAGATTGTCTCACTTATATCGAGATGATATTGCCTATAATTTACAACATGCAAATGAACTATAATTTGCTGAATTGACCCGTGGGTTTAAGTTTGCACAGCACCTACGCCACAGACTAGTCAACCACATTTTAGTTTAGTGTGTTGTACAAATACCATTGGGGGTAGGATTTCATAAAGCTATGAAACCACAGCCCATCCTTCCCCTCATCATTTCCTAAATTAAGATGAGAGCTAGGATACCTTTTCTAAGTAAAAGAAGGTAATCCCTCCATGACTATGTTTACAGGAAACAATTTATTCAATTTTCTGAGTTCACACCCCACACTGAATCATAAGCAGACCACAGAGACTGGAATCATAGAACATGGTGAGTAAAAAAACGTAGACTAGTTGTGAATTGGGATAACATGTAAATACAGCCCATGTATAAGAAGAAGCAGGTAGGAATCATTTTCCTACCTTCTCCCAAGCAAGGAAATGATGCTTTGGGAAGGCAGAGACATTTCTGGAGGTGTCTTGCCTGAGGCCATGCAGGCCTGATAGAGAAGATTTAAGGGCCATATTCAACCCATATAAAGGCAAGTTGCAATATGACATCTTTGTTGGTTTTTCATTCAAAATGGCTGACTGTAGAGTTCTCAGTCACTGTAACTTGGGAGAGATAATCAGAACTTTGTGTACAACTTGAAAAGCAGCATAAAATAGGTATCAAATTAGAGGCTTGAGTAAGAGCTTTTCCGTACTGCAGCCTTCAACTGCTTTTTCCCCAAACTGGCTGGAAATGCCTTTTAAAAAATCCTTTTCCAGGTTTCAGCCCCTTCCTGTGCTTTGGTAGCCTGATGATCTGTCCATACCAATTTATCACAGGGCCTGACTAGTGGATTGCCCTGTTTCTTTACCCCTCCTGGACAGGTAAAGAAAAGAACAGAAAAATACCAATTTTACCATTTTTGCTACCCCTTGAATTAGAACAGGAAAGTAGCAGAACTCTTGTAAATTTCACCCGGCTAAGGAAAAATAAAAATTTGTGGTTTCAGTGTTCCATCAATAAACTTGTTTAAAAAAAAAAACCCTTTTCAATATTCCATTGGTTACCTGGACAGGAAGGGAAGGTTGAGGTGGGCAGCACCCAGTGACTAGAGGACAGGTCAAGCCTGCTACAGCACTCAGTAGCCAACTGGAGCAGAGGTGTTTGCCTATAATGAAATGAAGCATGGTGGGCAAACTGGACAATGCTGGGTGAGCCAGCACAATTCAGAAAATGCTACTTTCATCGTAACAGAAAAAAGATGGTTGGAAATTGTCTTCCTGGTAGGCTGGGTGAAGGAGAAGATGATGCCATGTGTTCCTGCCCTCAAGAAATGGCCAGTAGCCCAATCACACTGGGGCAAGCTGGTCTTGCAGATCAGCCCTAATATCTGCAGGCTAGACCCTGATATGGTTGTAGCATATTCACAGAGTAAGACACATTCAGACAATGAAAACTATTGGAGGAGGGAAAAAAATCACTGGTTAAAATCAGACAGGACATCTGGGTGTTTTGGTTTGTTTTTTTGGCACAAAAACTTCCAAACAGGAACTGCTTATTATGAAAGTACAAAGAACTTCATGGCCTAGGGCCAGGTTATTTGAGGATCCATCTTGCTTCCGTGGTTTCTGCCCACCCAGTGAGATTGGGCACACTGTAGTCAATGCACTTTGTATCCCTTCAGTCAAACAATGCCATCTATCAGGACCTCAAAACATGCCTTCTCTGTTGTGGTGCCTGTCCTATGGAATGAGATCCCTCCAAAGATCCATAGAGCTCCCACCCTAATGATGTTCTGGAAGTCTTTAAAAACTTTGCTGGTCTCCCAGGCTTTAGGGTATTGTGCTTATGGAGCCCTGTCGGTGGTGGTTTGTTTTTGTTTTTAGGTATGTGGGATGTGGTTGTCTGGATGCTTTAGTTTTTCTCTTTGCTGCTTTTCTGTTTTTAACTGTAAGCCACCCAGGGTTGTTCTGGAATAGGGCAGCCTCTACATCATCATCATCATCATCATCATCATCATCATCATCATCACTACTACTACTAAGCAGCAGTTTGGTGTAATGGTTAAAACATCAGGCTAGAAACCAGGTGACCATGAGTTCTAGTTCCGCCTTAAGCACAAAGCCAGCTGGTGACCTTGGGCCAGTTCCTCTCTCTCAGCCCTAGAAAGCAGGCAATGGCAAATTACTTCTGAAAAACCCTGCCAAGAAAACTGCAGGGACTTGTCCAGTCAGTTGCCAGGAGTCAAAAAAATTGACTTGAAGGCACACACACACTACATAGCAGTGGAATTTGTGAAACCAGATCCAGCGCATAATAATAAACACAGCATTCTAACCCAAGGTTAACTGAATCAACCCAATTGCCTTAGGGACTGGATTTATACAATATCCCGAGCCATAAATTTATTAAAATAAATATTCTTCGAGAACTACATCCATGCAAAATTTCTGGCAGTGTTATGAAAGTGGAGGCTTGCCATTGCCTTCTTTGAGGATTTTTTTTTAACTTACCAGTCTAGCCAACATCCTACATTTCCCAGATCATGCCCCACGTACTAACTAGCCAATCATAATTTAAACTATTGTGCTGCATGAACTCAATTAATGCATCCTGGTAGACAATCCATGGAATTACTTCTGGATGAAACTATATAGGACTTTAGTCTTAGGACCTTTCCTCTCTGCTGAGTTGAAGTGCTATCCACCTAATCCTAAACTGGTAAAAACTATACTAACATGAATTTTGCTATCCTCACAATAGATGCATGCCCTGCCTCTATGAAGACATTGTTTATCACTTGAGCTCCCTGCAAGGTAATAGGGTGACAAAGCCTAACAGATTTTATACGTTTGGGGGCTGCCTTTTGATGGTGTCCAAACTAGAGGAAAATACTATTTCAACAGATTCTTCCAAAGACAAGTTGAACCTGTCTCACTCATGGGCTGGATATGTGTAGAAGGCAATATCATAGCAGAAAAAAGTATGTTGCTAGGGTGTGTCCGTTTCATGGTAGATGCAAGTGGGAAAGTCCCTTAAAAGATTCAGTATATTTAACAGAAATGAGTCGTTCTATTACCACAGGTTGTTGCCACATTCTTGGCAGGATTTAAAGTCAGCAAAGGATTATAGTGCCTCTGTTTAATTGTGTTGAATCTTTTCCAGCAGTGCTAAAACTTAAGGAAAAAGAAGTGGGAATATTGCTGTATCTTCAAAACTTACTATGGTATCTTAAGAACTTTATTGTGGTACTACACTGAGTGGGCAAGAACCATTTCATCCAATGCCAAGAATTGTTATACTCAACTAGTATATAAACAAAAGCTTATATATACTTGCACATGGGCGTAGCAACTTTTAAAAAGGCCATGAAATACCTCAAAAGAGTTGTGATATTTCTGTTCAAAAGGCTGCATCTCAATGGTCGATCACTTCCTAAGTTTCTGGAGCTACCCAGTAAAGGAAGAGGTAACATAACTTTCCCTGAATTGAAGTTCTCCAAAATATTTGGAGAACTATAATTCCCATCATCCCAAGTCATCATGGTCATGCTCATTTTGACCAGAGGACATTACAGTCCAAAAACCTGGAATACCAGGTTGGTTGTAGGAAAACACCTTTCATAGCAACCCACCCCACCCCAATTTTAGTTTCCCATTAGCTTCATCATTGTAACCAATGGTTGGGTATTTGGGGGGGTTCTAAAAAGGACAAGTCTCTTTTAAGCTGAACTAGACTCCTAGAGATTTCACGGTTGGCTCATGTTGTTTCTTGGCCGCTGGATGGCAGTGATTTGCATCACCTTCTTCTGAGATGTTTTTTCAACTTCCCAGTCTGGCCTCCAGTCTTGGTCTCCCGTCCAAGTACTCCCATCCAGGTCAAGGTTGCTTAGCTTCTGGATCCAGGCAAGCCCATTCTGGTTTGTGATGGGGGATGGGCCCTAGGTTAGCAGCATCTTGATTAGGTGGACAAATATTCAGCCAGGTGGAAAGCAAATTCTTGGACCGATCTCAAGTGGATACCAATTCCCAAGTTAGTCTTTGGACCTACCACTCCTCCTTCCCCCATTTCAGCCTCTGGTTTCCCGGCTTTATTCAACATCTCATTTCACTCATGACTCTTCTCGCGGGGCTTCTCTTCTCTCCCCCTCTATCTCACTGGCTTCCTAATTAAGTCGTCGAGCCTGTCCCATCCCTCTCTTTCCAAACATTACTCCGCTGGGGTGGGGACCACCTCGGGAAGCGTCAAGAAGGCCACTGGCGGGCGGTCAATTCGATCCCATCTCCGCCCCCGAGAGAGGTTTGCCTGGTACAGCATGAATCACCCGGCCTCTGCCCACCTATTCCCGGGCTGAGCTTGGGAAAGGCGCCCGGCCAGGAGGAGGCGGAGGGAGAAGAGGTTCGGCACCAATAAAAAGGCGCGCGAGGGCTCTGAAGAGAACACACGCCGTTTGGGGCTCTCTGGCGGGTGTCTTCGTCGCCCTCGGGTCCAAACCATGGCTAGCTCTTGCGTCTTCTTGCTGGGCTCGCTCCTGCTGCTCCTGGAGAGGGCGTGTGCCCAGGAGACACCGCTGACAGGTAATCAGTGTTGGGGAGCCGGGTTCCCTTTCTTGAAAGGAGCGGGAAAAGGAGGTCACTGTGCTCGGGTTGGGTTTCGCTCTGCCCCGCGAATCTGAACTAAACTTAAATGCCGCTTCGCCAAGCCGCTGCACGTGGCCCTCCGCCTCGCCTCTGGCTGTCGGCGCTGGAGCTTAGATTGGGTGAGGCCGGTCGCCGGGGAGGGATTCGCCCCCGTCGAGTGCTCGCGCTGCGAGGAGCTCCCCTCAAAATAGGCTTCAGGAGGGAACCAGCGTGGCCCTAATGTGCGAGGGGTGGTTTAAAATGAAAAACTGTTGGATCTTGAAGCATTCCTGTGTTAGGATACTTTATTCGGATACTCAGCAGCATTTAATGACTACTCAGCCTGTTCGGGCCCTATAGGACAATAAGGAACTCTTTTTTTCTAGTTTTTTTTTTCTCCACCACACCAGTGTTCTGCTGAGTCTATTAACTAATTTTTTGTTGGTTGTTGGAGGCAAGATTATGTATGTGCATAAGGATTAGCTCTCATCCTGGCATGTCACTTAACTCATTCCATTCACCAAAGCAGAATATGTTTAGATATGTTAAGCCTGGGAAATTAATCAGTGAATGGGACATATTTTCTTCCAGAAATGTTTTGAAACCAGGTGCAAAGGCTGGGATAGGGAAGTCTAAATACCTTCTCTCTCTCTCTCTCTCAAGGTTGGGGGATAGTATCTTTAAAATTTTATTATTTGATATTTCTTGAAACCTAGTTGTGCTGTTGATGAAGTGTTTGCAATGTATGAATTTTTTAAAGCACATAAGTTTTTCTTTCTTTTTGTTCTCTGTACCTGAGATTTGTACCAAAGTTGCTTGTCTCATTAATTTCTCTCTTTTTCTGGCAGGGAGTAAAGATATCTGTTTGCAGCCACCCGTTAAAGGACCCTGTCGGGCCATACATTACAGGTGGCACTACGATAGATACTCGCAAACTTGCAAGCAGTTTACATATGGGGGCTGCGAAGGGAATGACAACAATTTCTTAGATTTGACAGAGTGTTCAGAAACATGCAAAGGGATCAAAAGTACGTTTTTGTTAAAATTTCAGTTCAAAAAGCGAAGCACGAAATTAATTAGATAAACTGTTATTGCTGAAAAGTTCCTTTTGGTTACTTTTATCTTTCACATCGGCTCATGTATTAGTTCGGTAGATACAAAATAACTAAGTCCAGTGTGAAAGCTTATATGCATCCTCCTAGAATTTTTTTCTTCTTCTTAGAATTAAGTTACATTAAAATGAAGCACCTTTCTTTTGAGGAAGACATGATTAGGAATAAACAGTTAAAATGTATTTTTATGAAGTTTACATGCATATGTTTAATAAGATGCTTAGACCACATTATTCAGACTTGAGCTGTTTTGTTGAGCTGTTTGTACGTTATTTATTATTTAAGCCATTGTAGAAGTTCCTAAAATCTCTACCAATTGTATGATCTAGGCTTGTCTGCCATATGCATCAATCCAGTTTTTCCCAACTTCAGTGCCCTTCAGTTTTCTTGGACTGCAGCATCTATTGTTGATAAGTCCAACACAACCAACGGCTACTGAGTTGTAAGACAGCCAATAAGAGAAAAGCAATATATCTCTGTTCTGGACTGCCATTAGAGGACAGGGCCCACATCTTCGCCCAACCTCACTGACAGAAGCATGCATAATATGCACTGGAATAAACTTGCCAAAAAGCTGAAAATGTTGACTCCCTTCCTCCTGTGCCATCACTGCCATGCCCCATACATTTTTAAAGCATTTCCAACCATCTCCCGTTTTATCCCTGTATCAAACAAGTTACTTGCTTTTGCTCTACTGAAAACAGAGAAGAGAAAACAAAGGTGGTCAGTGATATGAATAACAGCCCTTGTGAGGAAAGACTAAAGAAACATGACTCTGCATAGCTTGGAGAAGAGGAGGCAAAATGGAGATGTGGTAGTATTTTTTAAATATCTGAGATTGCCACTTGCAAGAGAACATAAACTTCCCCAGTGCCAAACTGAGCAGGACAAGATCTAATGAGTATAAATACAGGAGGAACTTGTTGATGAAAACAGAGTTCAGTAACCAAGTCAATTATTGTGATGGAATGTGAGGGTGACCTTGGAAGATGAGGGGGGAGAGTCAACAATGAAATAAAAGAGAAGGGAGCCCGCAACAGAGTAACTGCCACAGAAAGAAACTTAGGAAGGACCTGCCCTAATTACTCAGATGGTAAATAGGGCATGAGATTTGTACTTTGAGACTTGCAAGATTCTGTTAATGTAGCCTTACAATAAAGTAGAATTAGCTCATCTCTTTGTGTTTCCTATCTGGTTTACCTGGGAAGGCTGACATCAATCTTGCAAGTCTCAAAGTACATATCTCCTGCCCTCCCTATTTACTTAGGGAGTAACTAGGGCAGGTCCTTCCTAAGTTTCTTTCTGTGGCTGTTACTCTGTTGTGGGTTCCTTTCTTTTTTGTCTGATTGTCCCCTGGGTGGCATCTCTCCCCCCCCCCCCCGGTCTTTCAAGGTCACTCTCACATTCCATCAGTTATTCAGAGGGCTGAGGGGGCTGTTCTTCCATGGAGATCTGGACAACTGTCTGTTGGGGATGATTTGGAGGCCAACCAACATGTTATTTTATTTCTAAAATTTTATGCCCAAATTGTTCCAACTGATATGAAGGAAGTGTTAAGGAAGCAACAAGTTGCAATGACTAGTGACTAATTGCACACTGATGTCCATTGGGTCTCCTAAGTGACTAGTTATGCTCTCTACCACAGACAGAAAAGCTCATAGCAATGGTCTAATGTTCAATGGCTGCCTTTGGTTTGTTTTTATCTTAGAAGTGCCAAAAATATGCAGGCTGGAAGCTGACCCAGGAATATGCCGAGGTTACATTGCAAGATATTTCTTCAACCTCAGATCGATGAGATGTGAGAAGTTTTATTATGGAGGATGTTTCGGAAACGAAAACCGATTTGATAATGCAGCCTCCTGCATGGACTTCTGTTTGCCGAGGAGAAGTAATTAACGTTTTATTACTAGGCAGACAACAATCTAGAAAGTGTAAGAAGAGCCAGAAAGCTGAGCTCCTTCCTTTAACTTTACCTCTGTATGTGGCCACATCAGAACTGGCTTACTCTGATCATTCTAAAGGTTTCTGTAATAAATAAGATGATACAGGTTTATTGTTTCCTTTATCCTCTGTTAATATTTTGAACATTGCCATAGGTAATGCAATGTATACCTCTGGAGAGCCTCTTTTCTAGATTTAGCCCTTTCTTCTGTTACTGTGGTGGATTCTGGTGCTGGTGCTGGTTCCCAGGGGGAGAACGCATTCCAGACAGATAAGAGGCTTCTCAGCAGACATTGTTGCTGGGAAGGTTAAGAGGTTCAAGGTAGCTCTGCTCTAGAGCCCTTCTAGGTTATTTCCCATTAGGTTAGTTGAGTAGCTTTAGTCTGGCAAGATTCTGTCTCTGTGGTAAGAACAATAAAGAACTAGAGTTGGAGATATCGGCTCAGAGTGGTTCTTGGCCTGGTTCCTGACAGTTACCTCAAATAAATCCTGGCTTACACGTTTTGAGAATGAGATAAACAAAATGATTTCTTCTCTCAACTAGGGTTCCTTATGCTTTAACCCCACACTTTTGGAGTTTGGATGGGGAAGATCTGAAACATCACTTGTCCACACCTTTGCAAATGGAAGTGGCTTTCATAAGAGGGAAGGAATATTTCCATTCCCACTTCCACTGTAGATCTGCTGATGCTGTCAGGGTCACCTATTACAAAAAATTTAAATAAGTCTGTCCCATCCATTCATTGCCTTTTGAAAACATTGTTCCTTATTTTTGCCCCTGGAAATTTTGAGGGCAATAATCTATTTTCTTGAAATAAAGGGTTATATTACTGTGCTATTGGCGACCTCCATCTCTAAGAACGTAACCAACTTCTTGCTGCTTCTAGTCTTATCCTAAGCTGTTTTGGCCCATACTACAGGTGCTAAATGAACTTGAAGCCTACATTCTGAAAGGCCAATTCAGGCTATCTTTTTAGCTGTTCGTAGAAATCCCCTTCCCTCCAAATGTAACTTCGATTTTTTAAATTTTAAGTCCGGCATACTGGTTTCTAAGATAAACTTAGGGCTTTTCACAAGAGATAAGCGAAGCATTGGAAAGAGATGTTTCACAAATATGTTAATGCAAAGAAAACATATCTTCAGAGTATTAAATTAGCCACATCCTTTGCAGGGCTAATGGCTGCTTCAAACTTACCTCTATGAGTATGTGCACAGATGCCCAGCCTTGCATTTGGTTTGCTTTTCTGGCAGTGCCAGAGAAAGTGTGTCTGTGTACATGTGCATGCAAACAAACAATACAAGTTATAAAACGTTTATACAAGCCTTGCAAAGATCATGGCTTCTTTAACAGCCCTGTGAGGCATGTTTTGGTCACATTGACGTGCTTTGTGAATCACTTCTTCTGAATGCTTGCACAGCTGACTTTTTATCACTAGAAGTATTTTTCTCCCTCACATTTTCAGATGTTTCTAGCAAGCGAGCTGTATTAAGCTTACCTTTTACTATTTGAAGATACATCAGAAGTGTCTTTCCATATACATAAACCATCTGGAAGAATAGGAATTCCAACTATTTCCTCCTCCCAAGAAAGATCCTGCAATTCTGTTTTTAAAAAAGTTTCATAACTACAGCTTTTTCCAGAATGAAGATGAAATAATTGGAGGAATTGCATGTGTTGCATTTAGCTTGAAGGACACAATAAGGGAGAGTGACTGGAATTAGATACTTAGCTGTACTTCATGTACCCACCTTTTGGCAGGTGCGCTGTTGCAATAGAAGCTCCTTCCATTCTGTCGCACGGAAATGTCACAAGCAAATTCCAAGGGCTTCAGTTGTGAAGCTTCAGTCAACATCTTGCAGATTTAGACAAACATATCCCACATGTGCCTATGATTAGTTAGTTAGCAAAAATAGACTGTGCTATTGTAAAAAATACTGCCCACATCCAAAATGGGCTTTGTTGTTGTTAGAATCCTGCATTTTGCTCTTTGAAAACATGTCATATACTAATGCTTTTTTCCTTTCCTTTTTAAAGCTGCCCCTTCATTTTGTTATAGTCCGAAAGAGGAAGGATCGTGTTCAGCTTCAGTCTCTCGCTTTTATTACAACTCTAAGACAAAAACATGTGAGAAGTTCAGCTACACTGGCTGTGGTGGGAACAATAACAACTTTACCACAGAAAAATCCTGTCTCAGGATCTGCAAGAGAAGTAGGCTACTTTCCTCTTGCTTTGGGGGAGGGCCAGGGGAGAACCAGCAAACAGAATGTTAGCTTTTCTATGAATGTTCATGAATTAGCTCCATACTGGTAAACCTGGATAGCCCTTGGTATCTTAAATCACACATGCCCATTTGTAACTCTATTATTCCTACACTGGAAATGATTTTACTATATTGCAGGTGATGTATAGGCTTTGGCCACTGGCAGGCAAGGGTGAAATCTGGTTCTTCAGTACCTGTGTTGCTCATCCAATCCCCCACATTGGATGTTGGGACTATTAAAGAAGATAAGGGTTATTGAAAGAAAGCAGCAGGCAGCTGGACAGGGGTAGGATATGAAGAATTGTAGTGCAGCTGAATTATAAAAGGTTACGTTGAAATTCGACAGCAAGAAAATATTTGTTTGGTTTAGTGGTTTGCATGGGAGAATGCCAGACTTGAATTTCTGCTAAGCCTCACTAACATTACAGGATTACTGTGATGATATAAGAGTTATTTTGAGAATAATTTGGAGGAGAAAAGGGGTGATGCAAATGCTTTTAAACACTGACATTTGTGGCTGCAGTGAGAAATGTGCGAAGTGGGAGCCCTATCAGAATTTGCTCTGGGTTTTGCTTGCCCAAGCCAGATCTTGGCTTGCCGGGCAGAATGGGAGTGAGTTTTAATAGTGATCCTGCTTTACATGGGTAAGCTTCCCTAGATATGCAAATCATCCCCAATTGCTTATGATCCCTCAGAGAAGTTGGGCCCAACATCTTAACATCTAAATGAATGTTATGAACTGATCCATGAAAGTGACTCAATCTCTGTTTTATTCTTAATAGGGACAAGGAAGCAAATTTTGTGAGACCAAAGAAAATGGATGTATACAGAAAATCTCTCCAGCCAATGAATGCCACATAGTTTCCTAAATCTGAGAGTCTGAACTATATGAACTATTTCAATTTACTGGAAGCTATAATTTATTACTTTCATTGTATACAGAAACATACTATGATCTTTTCTCAAATGTAGCAAATTACTGTTGTGTTAACAAAACTCGCCCTTTTGAATTGGGTTCTTTGTACCCAAGGTGCTTTGCTGAGAATGAGAAACCTTGGCAACTGGGTTGCACCTTTAGATGATCTCTGGCAAGAGCGGGATGGGGGTAGTGCATCCATCTTGGCTCTTCTTGACCTCTCTGTGGCCTTTGATACCATTGACCATGGTATCCTTTTGGGTTGGCTCCAGGAGTTGGGGGGCACAGTTTTGTGCTGGTTCACCTCCTTCCTCCAAGGCTGGTCCCAGTCAGTGTTGAAGTGGTTGAGAGGTCCAGCCTCCGGCCCCTGCTTTGTGGAGGTGAGTTATCATCAGTATGCGGATGATACCCAACTGTACATCTGCATCCCAGGTGACCTAAGTGATGCTGTGGATGTTCTTTCAGAGTGCTTGGAGGCTGTGGGGTTCTGTATGGGGAACAACAGGCTTCAATTAAATCCTAGTAAGATGGAGTGGCTGTGGGTGCAGGGCTCCTCTGTATCTGGGGGTTTACCATCTTTGGTCCTAGATGGGGTCGCACTGCCCCAGACAGACCCTGTGCATAATCTGGGGGTCCTCCTGGATTCACAACACCTGCTCAAGGAGCAGGTGGCAGTCATGGCTAGGAGGGCCTTTGCTCAACTCTGCTGTGCACCAGTTGTGTCCTTTCCTGGATCAGGAAGCCCTTCTCTCAGTCACTAATGCCCTGGTCATCTCCTGCATGGACTACTGCAATGCACTGTACATGGGGCTACCTTTGAAAAGTAGCAGCTGTGCAGAATGCAGTGGCACAGGCAGTAATGGGTGCCTCCAGGGCTGTGCATGTAATTCCTCTGCTGAGTGAGCTGCATTTGGTGCCAGTTTGCTTCTGGGTCCAATTCAAGGTGTTGGTTATGACCTTTAAAGCCCTTCATGGCATGGGCCCAAGTTACCTGAGGAACCGTTCATCCCAATCACACCAACCTGTCCCACCCGGTCCAGCAGGGAAGGCATGTTACGGACCCAGTAGATTAAAGAATTCTGACTTGCAGGGTCTAGGAGAAGAGTCTTTCCTGCCGTTGCCCCTGCCCTTTGGAATATCTTGCCCCCTGGAGGTGAGGTTGGTCCCCCTTCTGGCCTCCCAGAAGAACGTGAGGACCTGGCTGTGCCAAGTAGCATGGGGATCCCATAGTGGTATGCAGCCCTGGGGCTGGTTGGTGGCTTGAGGATGTTCTCTCCGTCTTTTTTAACTTTGTATATTTTTGTAAGGATTTTTATGGTCTTTTTTTACTTGTAAGCTGCTCAGAGCCACTTATATAGTGAGATGGATGGCATATAAATTTGATCAATAAATAAATGATCTTTTCTCAAATGTAGCAAATTACTATTGTGATAACAAAACTCACCCTTTTGAACTGGGTTCTTTACCAAGTTGATCTGCTGAGAATGGGAAACCTTGGCAACCAGCCATGTAAAAGAAATCAACACCTATAAATGTGTCTACCAAATGCTCTTGTACACAAGGAATTTTCTCTGTCAATTGCACTCTTGGTAATTAAAAAATGTTTATTATTATAGGATATTACATGGACATCCTGGGCTTTCTGAACATGTTTATTGGCAGGGAACAAAGCTTGTAGAAGATCCAGTTTTAATTCATTATATCTCCACTGAAGGCACAGTACCTAATCTATAGCTCCCTTTCCCCTTTTTTGTAGCCCTTCTTCAGTTGCTGTTGATTATGCACTGCAATGCTTGTAGCATGTGAGTTTTAGTGGGCTGGCATGACTGCTGTTCTGCTGGCATTGGAGGAATAAAAGGAGAAGCAGCAGCTCATTCCTAGCCTTGAAAGGCAGCTGTGCTGTCGTGAGGCCTGATGAGCTGATCAAACTGCTAGTCATGACTGTATGGTGAGATGAGACAGCAGTCCCATTGGCCCAGCCTGGTATAAAGATGTTGGGTATAAAGAGGTGTGGGAGGACATCCACCTCCTCAGATGCCGGGTGACATGCTGCCAATCTAACCTAAAAATTGTAGAGAGGGAGAAGGAGAAAAAGTCTGTGCATGGAATGAACAGAATGGCTGAAGAGAAAGGTTGGAGAGAGAAGTTAAGTGTGCAGAGCAGTTGCCAGTTCCTAGTTGGGAAGGGAGAAGAAAGGTCCATGGGTGGCTTCCCTGGAGGAACGGAAATGACCCAGTGGGATGAGAGTTCCACCCAAGACCCCAGAGGGAAAGGAGGGGATCAGCTGTTGGTGGCAAAGCCCTGGTCTCTGGGGAACAACTGGGCAGAAGACCCCAAGAGTGGTTTTTCCCTCAACAGAAAAGCAGTAGGTGTTTGGCTGAGCAGTTTCAGGAGAAAGTCAAGCCACACTGAGCTCACTATAGTGAATTCCAGCCCATTTCTTTTCACTCTCTCTTGTCAAGCCCAGAAATGGGGGAGGGAGACAGAAAGGAGGAAGAAGCCGGAGAGCTAGAGGAGGATAGTCTCTGGGAGGGAGACTTTGGAGGAAACCTGATACCAGGTGAACACCAGTATTGTGTTGTATATATCTGTTGTAAATACCTGCTGTGAATAACTTCACTGTATATGGTAAAAAAAGCAAAAATGCCTCCACTGTCTTGTTTCTTTGTGTCAATGGCCACCCTTGCAAAACAATACACCTCCAATTCAAAAAAGAACCCCATCACACTGTGACAATGGTTGTCTTTCTTTTAAGGTTGGTTCCAGTTGGAGTTGGTAGAGGGGGAGAAATCAAGCCCAAGGCCCATGGGGTTTCTTTGGGCTCCTATTTAACATCTGCATGAGGCGGATGAGCAAGTTTATCTGCTGGCATGGTATCAGGTATCATCATATGCAGATAATACATGGTTGTAGATCTTGATCTCTGATCGACCAAGTGATGTTGAGACTATCCAGTGTCTGGAGGCTGCTAGGACTGGCTGGATAGGCTCAGGCTCAAACCAGAAAGACTGGGTGGGTGTAGATTCATGGGACCTCCGTTTCTGGGGACCTTCCAACTTTAGCTCTTGATGGAGTTGCACTTTCCTGGACAAAACTGGTGTGTGAGTTGGGGGTCCCGCTTGACTTACAAATCTTGCTTGAAGAATAGGTAGCCCTTGGCAGACATCCATCTTGTGTGCTAATGATACCCTTTCCTGGACTGGGAGGCCCCACTGATGGTCAGCTATGCCATAGTTGAACTATTGTTCATTATATTGTTAATGGCTGAACTATTGCAATGCGCTATACATAGAGCCACCTTTGAAGACAACTGGTAAGCTACAGCTGGTCCAGAATGAGGCCCTATGAGTGCTCCATAGTTCACTCAAGTAACACCTCTGCTCCATGAGCTGCACTAGTTGCCAGTCAGCTTCCAGGTGGAATTCAAGGTCAGGCTCGTCATCTATAAAGCTCTTCTTGCTCAGGAGCTGGTTATTCGCAGGCCTGGCTCTCCAATTATGTCTCCCTGTCCTATCATATCTAGCAGAGCAGGCATGCTCCAGGTCCCATTATTAAAATCATGGTGTCTCATTGGACCTTGCAGACATGCCTTTTTTGTGGCTGGGATAGAATGGGATAGAATAATCCCAAAGCTCAATGGCCCCGACCATGTTGCCATTTAGGAAATCCCTTCAAAAGTGGCTTTTCAGCAAGTCCTGGGACAGGGCAATTTGTGACTTTGCTGATATGGAATTTGATAATCTAATAATTCTTGGGGTTTCTTCCTTGACAACAGTAATATATATTGGTTTTTGTTAATTATTTTTATACTTGTTTAGGAACAAGTTGATGGGGCCCGCCTCACCCCTATCACATTGACCCGTCCCACCCGGTCAGGCAGAGAGGGCATGCTACGAACCCTGTCCGTGAGGGATTGCTGATTGGCTAAGTCCAGGAGGAGGGCCTTCTCTGCTGTGGCCCCTGCCCTGTGGAACAACTTACACCTGGGGGTAAGACAGGCCCCTGCTCTCCCAGCCTTCCAGAAGGGGGTGAAAACATGGCTATGCCACCTCGCTTGGGATGGGAGCGGGGATAGCCATTCTTGGGGCTGGCTGGTACTGTGATCATGCCAACTATAAAACCCGATTCCCCATCTTGAATTTTATTTTATATCTGGTATCTTTATATTTTTATTGGTATTTAAGTATATTTATATTGTATTGATTTTATATTGTATGGTTTTTATTACCTGCTATTTATTATTTCTAAGCCGCCCAGAGTCGTGTACGAGATGGGCGGCAGAGAAATTTGATTGATTGATTAATAAATAAATAAATAAATAAATAAAATGTTGCCTGCCCCCTAGAGTTGTGTGGGGCAAATGAAGTGGCTTATAAATTGAACATATAAAAACATTTTCAAAAATAAAATTAAGTAGCATTCAAACTGAATAAAGATAGAAGAGAGGGGTTAAGGGATGAGGAGAGGAAACATTTGGTGTGTTTTAAGAAAGCCAATGAGGTGTAGTAACTCAGGAGTTGGAAAGGCCCAGGGAGACCCAAGTTGAACTCACCATCTAATCATAGGCCTCAATAGGTAAATTTGGACTAATAATTCTCATTACAAACTACCCCGTAGTGTAATAGTATGTGGGAATGGGAGACAGGAGGAAGAGCAACTGTCATGCAAAAGGTGTCTCAGCCCACAGAAACAAAAGGGACGTGGAAAGCATTTCAGAAGGAACCCTTCCTAGTTTTCTGGAAAGTAACAGCAAGGGAGGGGAGAAAGCCTTTCAGACTTGCAAGATCCTGTTACTATAACCTTACAATAAAGGTAGTGTTAGTATTCATGGTTTGTGCTTCTTGTCTTGACTACCTCGAATGGCTGACATGTAGGCTCATTATGAGGGTAAAATGAAGAGAGATGCTGTACCCTTGAGGTCCTAGAACAAAGGTCAGATGATAAACCAAAGAAATAAAAACAACACTTTTTTTTGTTCTAGCACCAACCACACCCATCTCTAACTTGCCTTATGCACCTTTAGCCTCTGGTGCATTCCACAAGACCTCTAGGGATACAGCCCTGATTCTTCCTAAAGTTCATTTGCGCGTTAATTAAAAGACTTGGGCAGCAAGAAATGATTCTGCCTGCGCCCAGAGTTACTATCACTATAACCATGACAGGCAGCTTCCCTTGCTTCCTGTCTAATTAGGGCTGGAAGAGAAAACATCGCTACCTCTGGCTTGTAAACAGAACTGGGGAGAGATAGCAGTGGGGTTCATTCATCACGCTAAGCCATCTGATGATATGTCTGATGTGGACTTAGCACGTTGAGTGAAACCAGTCACTGTATTTTACTTAATTAACCATAGCTAAGCAAAATAGGAACCTGATCAGCCTGTGGAAAATGCTTGAAGCCTCTTTTGGCTGACAAAGATTCTTAGCTTTCATTTATTCGGGGCTTTGTAACATGTTAGTGTAAACAGAATGGATTCGCTTAAATGTCATTTTTCTGTATTGTACAGAAATTGTTTTATTTTGAGAAATTAACGAATGCACACTTGAGGCAGGAAACATCTTGGGTTTTTAAAAATGTTGCAGTTGTCAGTATTTTTTTCCTTGATCAGCTTAAGACATTCCTAAGCGAATGGAGAAACTAATTAAAACTAGAAGAAAAGGCAAATCCCAAGTCTACAGACTCAATTTTTATAAGGAGTGTGAAGCTGGTTATTAACCAGAAATATGAGTTAGTTATGATGCTAATAAATCTGACTGTTTGTGTTAATTTCATTTCTAACAACAAAAATGACTAGCATACTTCTTTTAGGCAGCTGATAGGTTTCTTTAACAGGTGTTGTTATTCAGCCGCTGCATTCTGCAGTATCTTTTGGTTTTGAGAAAGTTACAAATGGGATCATAATGACTTTATGCCTGGTAGACCATTCCAGTAGAGTCAAAGACCCCAGTACAACACAGTGTGGCAGCAGTGGGCCTGCCAACACATTTCCTTGGCACCTACAAAATCCTTCTTCTACCTAATTTTATTTTTTTTAAGTCCTTTTAAGTAAGAAATGTGAAGCTACTATGCTAAAGCAACCAGCCTCAAGCATAACTTTTACAGGTAGTCCTCACTTAATGACCACAATTGGGACTGGCAAAGCAGTTGCTAAGCACCGCAGTTGTTAAGTGGAAAATCACATACATGACCATGATGGGCTTATTTCCCCTTCAGTCATTAAGTGAAGCGGTGAAGTTGCTAAACGAAAAATCACGTGATCACAACTTTCAATTTTACTTCTGCCTTCTGTATGAACTCTGCTTGTCGCAAGCCAGCTGAGAAGTATGTGAACAGCAACCCCATGATCGAGGGATACTGGATCAGTCATAAATGCGTGCTGGTTGTGAAGCATGCAAATGGTGATCATGTGACTGTGGGATGCTGCAACGGTCGTAAATGTGAGAATTGGTCACAATGTTATATTTTATTGTAACTTCAAACAGTCGCTGAGCAAGGCAGTCAGTAAGCGAGGACTACCTGTATTTCATGGAATCACAGGGTTGGAATTGCTCTTGGAAGTCATCAAGTCCAACCTCCTTAAAAGGATTATCCCCTGCAGGCACTTCAGCCTAGGGCATAGGCTCCAAGACTGTGTTTTCAAGGATGATTTTTATAGTGTTCAGCTACAGCACAGTCTTTTTGTCTTTAGTTCCTCTTACTTTGGAGATAGTTATATAGTGTAGGCCAGAAGTAATGACCTGGAATTCCTTTTTTGGACTTCGCAGGGACTGTTGGTTCCCCCATCCATATCCTAACCTGATCCTGTTTAGCTTCTGAGCCCAGCCAGGATCAACCAGGTGCTCCTCCCTGCGGCTTGACAATGCCTCTGGTCCTCAGGTAGATGGCAGGTTCTTAGAAAATAAAAATGTGAATGGCAGCAAAACATAGTTTTGCCTACCTTACTCCATGTGTGTGGCCACACCCATCATGGCAACCATTTTATGAAGTGCCCGTAACATGTGCTCAACATTCCAAATGTGCGCACTGGCCCCAAAATTTGATTATCCTTACAATACAGAATGCTAATCATAAACCAACTGCTTAAAAAGTGGCATCACCAGAAATACTAAAAAATGGTTATGAAATCCCTGCCAGAAAAGAAAAAGACACTGCCACTTAATCTTACAGAAGGCATTTAGCATGCATTTATTAATTTATTCATATTCAACAAGATTTTGGTAATCTTACAATGGAACAATCGATTATGATGCACTTTTCATGTTAATCATTTAAAGGAACAAGTACATATATAGAGTTGTTTTATCTGGTGAAAGGGACAACTACTGAGTGGAGAACTGACCTACCACTTGTTGTAAGTTCCTTGGATAAGTTCTGCTATATTTATTTATTTATTTATTTATTTTCTATCCCACCTTTATTATTTTTATAAATAACTCAAGACAGTGAACATACCTAATATATAGTTTGATTGAGGCATTACTTGCCACTAGGAATGAAAAGATGACAATGGCCTTGCTTTGATTCGCACCTGTGTGGACATTCTATGTATGGGGATTCTGGAGAACCTCTGGATTTCAGAGGAACTCAAGGAGATAAAGCAGCACAAGAGACTCCAGAACATTGCTGAAGGAAGACAAAAGTGAATCTGATTGAGCACAGCTAAGAGCCTTTCTTAGCCATTACCTTGTAGTGATAAGGTAGCAAAACATAATTATTTTTCTGCCCTAATTGCATCTGCAGAGAGCAGGTCAGTGGCCCTCTTTAAGGTGATCCAAGCCCTCCTGGGTAAGAAGGGTCCAGGAGAACATTTACAGGGCTGCTGTGAGGATTATTATAGGCATCTGTTGGATAAAGTTGCTTGGATTTATTTTTATTTTTATTTATTTATTTATCAAATTTGTCACCACCCATCTCCTTCCCCCAGAGGGACTCTGGGTGGTTTACAACAAAAGTAGTCAATTAAAACAACAAATATAAAAACAATACAATATATACAAATATACTAATTATATATATAATAAAAGCATTAATAAATAACTATAAAATAGCAGTAAAAATGAGGTCCAAGTGGGAAGATCTAACAGAAACCATGTCTGTGAGGAGCGCACTAGGGTGCCAGCCATCCCCACACAGAGCTACTCCCTTCTCCGCCCCAAGCAAGATGGCAGAATCAAGTCTTCAGGTTCCTCTGGAAGGTCAGGAGCAATGGGGCTAACCTCACCTCCGGGGCAGTGTGTTCCACAGGGCGGGAGCTACTACTACTTACTCAGCTGTACAGATTCTGTGGAGGTACCTGGGGCACAGTCGTGTCTGGTTATCCTGGAAGAGTTTGAATCTGATGGTCCTGATGAAGTCAACAGGGTCCTTGGAGCTCTGAATACAAACACCTGTGTTTTAGATCCTGATCCCTTCTGGCTGGTGAAGGCCTCCCAGGAGGTAACATGTGATTGGGTCCATGTGTTGATTAATGCCTCTTTGTGGGAGGGGGTGGTGTCACCTGCTGTGAAAGAAACAGTTATCTGCCCTCTCCTGGACAATGGAATTGGACAATTTATGTTCTGGTGCCAACCTTACCTTTTTTAAGGGAAGGTTATTGAGATGGTGGACAGTTTGCAGCTCCAGAAGGCCTTGGAGGAAGCAGATTACCTGGGCACCTTTCAGTCAGGACTCAAACCTGGTTATAGCACTGAGACACCATTGATCACACTTTTTGATGACCTTTGGTGGATTTGAGATAGGAGAGTGCATTCATCCTGGCCCTCCTTGATCTCTCAGCAGCTTTCAATGCTATAGATCATTGTCTCCTCTGAACCAGCTCATGTGATTGGGAGTGGTGGCATGGTGTTATGATGGTTCTCCTTTCTCCAGAGCTGGTTACAGCTGATATTGGTAGATGGGGAGAGATCAAGCCTGAAGCCCCCACTTTGACAGGCTCCTCCAGACCTCTACTATCTCCCTGCTCCTATTAACATCTACATGAAGCCTCTGGGGAGGTCATCCATCAACCAATTATATATCTATTTCCTAGACTGACCAAGTGATGCTCTACATGTGGCTGCTGTTGAAGAACATTGGGAAGCTGGTCCAGAATGCAGCATTGTGAGCAGTTTTGGGTCTTCCAGCTGCATGAGCTACACTGGCTCCCATTGCATTTCCAGATGCAATTCAAGGTGCCAGTTAACTCCTCTGAAGCCCTGTATGGCACAGGGCCAGGTTACTTGCAGGATCGTTTGTCTCTGATGGTTTCTGCTCCCCCACCAAAACCAGCAGAATTGGTATGCTCCAAGTTCTGTCTACGAGACAGTGTCTTCCTGTGGGGCCTAGGAGTTATGCTTTCTCTGTTACTGCACCTGCCCTGTTGAAGAGCATCCTCCTGGAGATCCTCATGGCCCCTGCCCTGCTGGCCTTTTGTTCCCACAAGCATTGGGCTGGGAGGTTAAGTGAGCCCCACTGCTGATTTAGTTACTGTTGTGGTTCAAAGTGAAGTGACTTTTGACCCTGGGCGTGTGTTATATTATTCTTTTTCTAGATACCTATTTTTATAAATTATGCTAATTTTTTGAGGGTTTTAATCCACTGTATGCCACCTAGAGTCACTTTGGTGAGATGAGTGGCTACATAAATCGTCTACATAAATAAATGGCCACAAGCACAGGGGCTTTATTGAACAGAACCTAAATACACAAATAATTACCTAGCTCCTAAGATTTGAGTGCATAATAATTACCCTCCCCAAAGTTTAACTATAAGCAGCAGTGGACTAATGGACAATTTATTTTTGTCAAACATTTAGGAAACTAAAATAGTGGTCATTGTGTATTCAAGGCAAAACAATAAATCCTAATCCCATTATAGCCACTGCCACATTATGCACACTGAGCATGAATTAAAACTTCAGCCAATTACTGAATGACTTCTGCGCCTTGGGTTTCTTATTTACTTTTTTTTTTTACTAAATTGCAACATTATAACAATTGCTTGTTACATAATATCAGGCAAAACCAAAGCCATGCCTTATTAAAAGAGAGTATCAACAGGAATTAATCTTACCTAGCATCTGTTCTTGAGAATTTACAGTTATTAAAAAAACTCCAAGTTGAATATAATATTCCATGACTTATCCCTTGCCAATGTACACTTTGAACCAGTTCAGCTTACTAATAACAGTTTTCTTTGCTTATTCTTTCTATTAGTCATACAGACTCAGTATGGCTTCCTGAAGAAAAATGCATATTGTCTCTTTACAATAACATACAATCTGTGGTAATACACTTGAATGAAATGGGGCTAAAAGCCTTATACTCAATCCAACCCTATATCCACTCAGCTGGAAGTAAACTTCAGGTTGGAGACCCAAATGAGAGCTCCAGAAACAATCTAAATCAGGTTGCTTTCCGGGTGGTCCAGTCTGATTTGACAGAAGCAACATTGAGAAAAAAAGGGCCTCCGTTATTTCAATCTATTATGGAAAGCCATAAATGGCTTCAGCCCACAATTTTTTTGTTTTTCACACATTCAGATGAAATTTGTAGGTAAGCTAGATTTTTATGAATGGAGAAAAATAGTGCAATTTCATAGAAATTATGCAATGTGGCCCACAGAGAAAATTGTGACTATTCTGTGCAAAAGAAATAAAATTAGGCTATTTGTTGAAAAAATCTTGGGAAAGATTGGTATCACAGTTTCTGGTTTGCTTATCTCTGCCCTCTACCCACAGCATTGCTGTAGCAGTACAAGCAAGTAGCTGGGCTCATAGCATTCCACTAAACCGTAATACAGTCTGGCTTAATTTTAGTATCTTGAATGAATTCAGACACTGTGATTTGCAAAATATGGTATATGGCTTGGTAAGTTTTGTCAGTCCAGCCAATCATGTTTTATTTAAGAAGCTATGATTAAAGAAATGCTGTTCGGTCTTGTACCGTATGCCTGAGTGTTCCAATGTCTGCATCCACTGTTGCTGTAATTGTATCAATCCATCGCATTGACGGTCTCCCTCTTTTCCGCTGGCCCTCAACTTTACCAAACATGATGTTCTTTTCAAGCGATCGGTCTTTCCTGATGATGTGCCCAAAGTATGAGAGCCTAAGCCTAGTTATCTTCGCCTCTAGGGAATATTCTGGTTGTATTCTAAAACTGATTTGTTTGTTCTTCTGGCAGTCCATGTTATTTTCAATAATCTTTGCCAACACCACAATTCAAATGCATAAATTCTTCTTCTATCTTCCTTTTTTAATGTACAACTTTCACAGGCATATGTGGCAATTGAGAAGACCATGGCGTGAGTCAGACGCACCTTTGTTTTTAAACTGACATCTTTACTTCTTAAAACTTTAGATAGGTCTTTGATGGCAGATTTTCCCAGCGCGATACGTCGTTTGATTTCTTGATTACTACTTCCCTTGGCATTGATTGTTGTAGAATGAAATCGTTGACGACTTCAATTTCTTCTCCATTTATTGTGACATTGTTTATTGGTCCATTTGTGAGAATCTTCGTCTTCTTCACATTCAGGTGTAGTCCTTATTGCTGACTACAATCTTTGATCTTCATCAGCAAGTACTTCAAGTCTTCTTCATTTCCAGCAAGCAAAGTTGTATCATCTGCATACCACAGGTTGTTAATGAGTCTTCCACGAATTCTGATACCCTGTTCTTCTTCGTACATTCCTGCTTCTCAAATTATCTGTTCAGTCTACATATTGAATAAGTAGGGTGAAAGTATACAACCTTGCTGCACACTTTTTTCCAATTTTGAACCACTCGGTGTCATGTTTTCTGTCTAACAACTGCTAGATCCATGTACAGGTTCTGCATGAGTACAATTGAGTGCTCTGGAATTCCCATTCTTTGTAATATTAGCCATAACTTGTTATGGTCCACACAGTCAAATGCCTTTGCGTAATCAATGAAACAGAGGTAAACATCTTTCTGGTATTCTTTACATTCAGCCAAGATCCATCTGACATCAGCAATGATATCTCTTCTACCGTGTCCTCTCCTAAATCCAGCCTGGGCTTCTGGTAGTTCTCTATTGATGTAAGGTTGCATACACTGTTGAATTATTTTCAGCAAAATTTTGCTAGCATGTGAAATCAACGAAACTGTTTGATAATTTCCATATTCTGTTTGGTCTCCTTTCTTTGGAATGGGCATGAATACGGATCTCCTCCAGTCAGTTGGCCAGGTTGTTGTCCTCCAAACTTCTTGACATAGAAGAGTAAGTGTTGAAATATCTCAATTGGTACTCCATCAATTCCTGGAGCCTTGTTTTTTGCCAATGCCTTCAGTGCAGCTTGAACTTCTTCCTTCAGTACCGATGGTACTTGATCATATTCTACCTCCAGAAATAGCTGAACATTGACTAATTTTTTTTAAACAGTGATTCTGTATATTCCTTCTATCTTCTCTTAATACTACCCACTTCCTTTAATGTATTGCCCATAGAATCTTTAAGGATAGCAACTTGGGGCTTGAATTTTCTCTTCAGCTCTTTCAGCTTGAGAAAAGCTGATCATGTTCATCCTCTTCGATTTTCTAGTTCTAGGTCTTTGCATATTTCGTCATAATATTTTTCCTTATCTTTTCAAGCTGCCCTTTGAAATTTTCTATTTAGATCTCTTACTTCATTCTTTCTTCCATTAGCTTTAGCTACTCAGCATCTAAGAGCAAGTTCCAGAGTCTCATTTGACATCCATTTGGATCTTTTCCTTCTTTCCTGCCTTTTTAATGATCTTTCACTTTCTTTGCATATTATGTTCTTAATGTCTTCCCACAACTCTTCTGGTCTTCGGTCAACAGTGTCTAGTGCATCGAATCTATTTTTGAGGTGATCTCTAAATTCAGGTGGGATGTTTTCTAGATCATACTTTGGCACTCTTGGACTTGCTGTAATGATTGCCCAGCCCAAATACTCAGACTCACAAGAGGCTGCTAAATGAAATCTGATTTATTAGGGAACTTATGGCAAATACAGAGAAAGCTGAGAATGAGCAAAAGCGTGCCAAATACAAACTTAAAACCCTCGGTGCGAACGTATCCCGCCTCCCTGGCAACAACCCCACCCGTCCCAGGTGCTAGCAATCGTCAGACCTGCTAGCCTGGGAAAGTAACCTTGAACATAGCAGATAAAGCAAACACATTCCAAAGCACAGCCAAGAGATAACTACTCCCATCCTCCCGTGAAAGACGAAACACGTATCCAGCTAATGACATGCAAAACGTTACGATGTATCAAAGACATTGAAACGGCGAACATGACACTTGCTTTAATTTTCTTCAACTTCAACTTGAACTTGCACATCAGCAACTGATGATCTGTCCTGCAGTCAGCTCCTGGCTTTGTCTTAATTGATAGTATTGAGCTTCTCCATCTTCTCCTTCCACAAATGTAATCAATTTGATTTCTGTGTAATTCATCTGGTGAGGTCCATGTATATAGTCATTGACTGTGTTGATGGAAAAAAGTATTGCAAATAAATAAATCATTGGTCTTACAGAATTCTATCATGTGATCTCCAGTGTTGTTTCTGTCACCAAGGCCATATCTTCCAACTACCAATCCTTCTTCTTTGTTTCCAACTTTTGCATTCCAGTCACCGATAATTAACAAAGCATCTTGATTGCATGTTCGATCAATTTCAGATTGCAACATTTTGTAAAGGTTTTCAATTTCTTCATCTTCAGCATTTGTGGTTGGTGCATAAATTTGAATAATAGTAGTATTAACTACTGGTCTTCCTTGTAGGTGTATAGATATTAGTCTCACTGGCGGTGTTGTACTTTAGAATTGATCTTGAAATATTCTTCTTAATGATGAATGCCTGTCAGGCTCTGCCTGCTACCCAATAAAACGCAGACGCTAATGTAGGCTTTAGGATCTGGCTTTAATTGAGTATAGAATGCACGCCTTAGAAAAAGCTGAGAGTGAGTGGAGTGCGCTGGAACGGTATTTGAATAACCCGCGCCGGTAAGCGCTCCACCCCTCCTTACTCCAGGTGTGCCCCAAGCCCTGATTGTCCCGTTGCCGGTGGGTGAGGGGTCGTGGAGTCCCCTCCTGTGCCTCGGGTGGTTTCTTGATCAGTTTCCCCGGCCGGTGATGGGTCATTGCCAGGCGATTAGGTTCGTGATTCTTTTTGACAGCTCGGGCGTGCCTCGTGGTCGGGTGTTGTCAATTACCTTC
Source organism: Candoia aspera (assembly GCF_035149785.1). Classification (NCBI taxonomy): domain Eukaryota; kingdom Metazoa; phylum Chordata; class Lepidosauria; order Squamata; family Candoiidae; genus Candoia; species Candoia aspera. The sequence goes on along the minus strand of NC_086156.1, from coordinate 24,992,554 downwards.
TTTGCAACATTGTATCTCTTCCTTCCACATCTCCGGCTAGAGTCGTTACTTTGTTGCCAGCACCTGTTGCTCTCTTTTGTTAACCAGTTGCCTTTTCCCTTAATCCCCTGGCACCCATTTCCCTATATTGTTATGTGAGTCGTTGCGCTGTCACAAGCATCGCAACGGTGATCATGACAATGCCACACAGTTCCTCTTCGATTTTTCATTCCCAGCATAGTATACCATATGATTGTCAGATTCAAAGTGACCAGTGCCAGTCCACATGAGCTCACTAATGCCTAAGATGTCAATCTTTAGGTGTTCCATTTCATTCTTGACAACTTCCAATTTTCCTTGATACATACTTTGTATATTTCATGTCCCAGTTATTAATGGATGTTTGTAGCTGTTACTTCTCATTTTGAGTCATGCCACATCAGCAAATGAAGATCTTGGAGGCTTTACTCCATCTGCATCACACAATTCTAATCTACTTTGAGAAGACCGAACAGCATTTCATTCTGTTATACATAGGGTCACCATGAGTCATAAACGACTCAACGGCAACTAACAACAACAACATGATTAAAGAAACCATTGCTTAGCACAATCTATAAAGCAGGATAGTAAGAACTACTGCCAGCCTTGAAACACTTAGTTGTGACCTCTAAAATCATGCATTAATTATGGGACATACAGTATGTTCATGAGTTGAGTAGGACTGCCACCCTTCTCCCTCATCTGCCTCTTGAGCTGCTTAACAGTGCAGTAAATCTGCTTTCATGTTACTCTTCTAGCACAATATCCCTACCTCAATTAATACAGGGAACACTGATTTGAATCACTGGTCTATCAAGAGATGTACGTTTTCTTAGGGAAAAAAAAGTTTGCAATGTTTGGGACTTTCTCACTTAGCAAAATGGCAGGGAAGTGGGCCTGGAAAGAAAACCTTATGAGGAACATTGGAAACACTGGGTAAGTTTAGCCTGCAGAAGAGAAGACTGTGGAAAGAAGTAATAGCTGACTTCAAGTATCTGAAGGGTTATCATGTAGACTTGTTCAGTGTCATTCCAAAACACAGGAAAACAAACAGTGAGCTTAATTATAAGGAATCAAATTTCTGTTGGACAACAGGAAGACTTCCCTAAGGGTAAGAGTTGTTCAACAATTGAACAGAATGACCAGGGGCACTGGTGTTGAAAGAGTGACTAGATGGTTATCTGTTAGGAATGAGGTTGCACCAGATCCCTGCACTGGACAGGGAATTGGCAGTAGATTCTCTTTCAACCCTTGCATTCTAAAATTCTGCGACTCCACGGAATCCCTGGATTACCTCTGACCATCTATTCAGGATAGCCAAGCTATGGGATCCCCCTGAAGGGGAAGTATAAAAGATGTCATCTTGATTCAGTTCAACTTTAGCTGAACATGATGGTCTGTCTGAGTTTTGATGTGTTCCTCCATTCTAAGTGTGATACCCCAGAGGTGCAGGTCATCCTCAAAAGCATTGGAAGCAGCCTCAGAGCACCTCTGAAAGTTGCCACAGTTTTAAAGGGCATGGAAAGAATTTGTAGCTTTAAAAAAAATGTGCCAGAAGGGAAGGAAAAGCTCACTGCTGTTGCATTTCTTTCTAAATTGAGACCAAATGCTCCCGGGGATTAAGACTTTCTGCCACTATATTTACCCAGTGGAGTGGCTTCATAGCCTTTCTATTCTCCCCCTTGCTCCCAGGAATGACAGCTTTGTGAAAGTTAGAGCCGAGATCTCTCAGCAGAGAATAAAAGCTTGCGGTGTTGCAAGTAGAATCTGTAATGAAGAACAAGGCAGCAATACTTTGGTTTAGTAAAGTAGCAATTTGATTTAATATTGAGCTAAAGGGGATCTGTGTTCAGATGGTTTTATTCTGTTTGCTTCACTCCTTTCCTTCCAATGTGATGCCCTGTGATAAGAGGCAATCTAGCCTTTTTTCCTTTTCAGGTCTTTCCCTTGGTTAGCTCCCTTGGCTCAAGGTTCACAGTTGGCTCTTTCTCTATGCATGTGTCCTCAAGGCCAATGTGTGTAAATAGATAAGATGAAGTTTCTACAATTCCAAGATTTTTTCTTCTCCCTCTCCCTTACTTTTTATTAGCTCCCTGGTGCTTGCCATGAATAGTTACACACTCCCAGATTAATGCAATGCATGTGCATTGTAACACATATGACCATCCAACTAAATGTGATCTCCCTACACAGGGGAAAAACAGGCTCACAAAGGGCTCTGTAAAATGAGGAAGAAGACACCAAACATTAAGTATCAGGCTGGAGCCCTCTGTCTCTTTAGCTAATTTCATCAGATGTCTATAGCTTTCCCTAACCTGTGGCACTCAAGGTATAGAAACTTCAATTCCCAGAATTCTCAGTAACAGCCATGCCTTCCCTAACCTGGGGGCCTCACGGTATGTGTGTGTGCCTTTGAGCCAGGTTTTGACTCCTGGGGACTGTCTGGACAAGTCCCTGCAGTTTTCTTGGCAAGGTTTTGGAAGTGGTTTGCTATTGCCTCCTTCCGAGGGCTGAGAGAGAATGACTGGCCCAAGGTCTCCCAGTTGGCTTTGTGCCTAAGGAGCGACTAGAACTCATGGTCTCCTGGTTTCTAGCCCGGTGCCTTAACCACTATGCCAAATTGGTATAGAGGTATAGAGACTTCAATTCCCAGAATTCTCAGTAAGAGCCATACTGTCTGGGAATTCTGCAAACTGAAGTCCATACATCCAGGTTAGGGAAACAGTCTTACACCTTTTAACTAGGTCAGTGCATCTCCTACCCATGTATTTGAAAAAAAGGTAGAAGAATAATTTCACCCAAACATCTTCATGAAGAGATGAGATCCTGATGCTTTGTTGAAATATAAGCAACACCTGATTTTAACACTGATTTTTTTCTTTTTTCTAATTACTGTAATTTCGGTGTGGAAATGTTCTAGTATAAAATTAACTTTTTCACCATTGCCTTAGAGCACATGAATGCTCATTTGGCTACTCATATCACACACACACACACCCCATGGCACACACAGTATCTTCTTATGTCCCTGTCATAGTGCTGTGAAAGGTGAATGCTGCAGACCTCAAGAGAATTTCACATCTCAGTTCCCCCAAACCTTGTGGCCTTATATAAGTAGATATGATGTAGGCTTTGGTGAAACTTCTTGATTCCAAACTTGATTCTTCCCTCAGTTGGCCAGCACTGCAGTTGCCAAAAGGCAGAGGTCAGGAGGCCACTATCCATTTTTTACTCAGTTCCAGCTAAAACTAGACTCCACCATAAAGATACAGTAGCTCCCACAGAGACATGTGTCTCATAGTTGTAGAACATACTTGCAGTGAATGCTCAAAACCTGTCTTCCAGTTATCTGTACCTTTTAAAGAATTGTTCAACCCCCCCTGTGAAATTTATGTGACCATTTTGGCTGGAGTGGGGACTCTCCATGCTGGATGGTGGAGGATGATGGAATACACTAGACCTGTCCTAACAGTCAGGAATCACGATGAGACGAGGAATAGGTCTCTAGTGTTTATTACTGCTACATAAGACAGAAAATCCTAACAAACTGAAGAAGCGTGGGAAAAACCCAGACAGATAAACCCCAGAGGTTAAGGTGGGTCTGATCTGTGTCTCTTTGAACAGCTGCTTGACTCCTCACTACTACGCATGTGTTTTCCCCCCTGGATAGGTGCCCCCTCCTGCTCGCTATCAGTACTCATGACAAGACCAGCCTTTCTCAACCTTTTGATCCTGGAGAAACCCTTGAAATATTTCTCAGGCCTTGGAGACCCCCTGCATGTTCAGGCTCAAATATCAGCCAGAAGTTATAAAATTATTATATTTGTTTCATATGTAGGCCTGATTACAGGCATTAACTGTGTTGTTAAACTAAAAATAAAGAATGAAACTTACCTCTTAAATGTGAAGTTACCTGAATTTGAAATATTTTTTTAAATAAATCATGATCTCCCAGGGAACCCCTAGTGACCCCTCATGGAACCCTGGTGTTCCACAGAACCCTGGTTGAGAAACCCTGCACTAGACAAAACACAGCAAAGTGTCCACGGAGATACTATACGATTCTACCTTCAGGTTGCATAATATGGAGGGCATCATTCAGGAACAGTGAATTGTTAATTCTTTTGTTTACCTTCTAATGTGGGAAATGAATGCCATCTGGTTCTTTTGCACAAGACATCAAGACACCTCATGATAGTTCCTAGTGAAGATTAGTGCTTTCTTCTGCTATCCTCTAACAAGGCAGTCACTCAGCACTAATTCCTTGGACAGAGGCAAGGAACTGGCCAATCTGAAGGCAGAATGATATGAGAAATAAGGGTGAAGGAAGAATTACAAAAAAGAAAGAGTGTTCTATTCTGGACATTAATATCAAACATGAAGGTTAGTGGCTTTATTGCTACATTGAGAAACAAAAACAGGAGAATGAGTAACTCAGGGAAGGAGATAGACAAAGGAAACTGAGCCCACTTTGGAAAGATACAAAAGCAGCTAGCCTATAGAGATCAAGAAAATAAGTGAGCACATGCATTCCTCAAAATACTGAACAGCAGGTGATCTCATGCTGGCCATCCATAAAGCTATAATTAACCATTGTAAATAAAATCATTCAGCCACTGTAGAAGAAAGATTAATTATGTGTGAGATTAAAGCTTTGCAGCAATAATTTTGACATTGGATAGATATTTGCAGGAGACATCTTTGAAGAAATAATTGGGTTCAGAATAATTTTTGTTAAAAAAAAACAAAAACTGCACAAGGGGAAAAGGACAAGAAATTTCCCTACAGCTTGGTTGATTGCTTCTCCCCACCCTCCTGATTCTGTTGCTCTTAAATAATGGCTATTTGTAAACAGATGGTTTGAAGTGCAAGTTTTAATTTAAGGCATGATTTAACTCATTCAGAACCAAATTAAATATGGAGGCATAGTGGACTGATATTTTCTCAGTAGGTATTAATGATATTGTTGTTATAGCCCTTTGAGTCAATCTTTACTCCTTGTGACTACATGGACAGGTCCATACACTTTTCTTAGAAGCATTTGGGAAGTTCTTTGCCAGTACGTTCTTACTAGGGCTAACAAAGAATGACTGGCCCAAAGTCACCTAGCTGATTTTTGTGCCTACGGGAGAACTGGAAACTCAGGTTTCCCTGAGTTTTCTCTGTTGTTTCTTTAAAAGATTCACTAGTTGCTCCAAAGAAAATCAAGAGATAGCTTCAGAAGTTGTCTCCATTAATGTGGTACCTCAGTATTTTTTCCAGAAGAGGCAGAGCTAGGATGAAATGGGACTTCCTGGGAGATGCTGCTCCTGTTTTAAAACTTCCATTTGTGATTTCTCTTGAGTGGCAACTGAGCCAGAAGTTAATTAGCTTGGCAGCTTGAAGTGGACATTAGTTGGAGATCACAGAATGGCTGGCTGGAGAATTTTGGGAGTTGAAGCCCACATATCTTAAAGTTCCCAAGATTTAGAAACACTGCCCTCAGTGATCAGAGAGTTGATTAAAGACCTCTTCAAAGTACAAGAACAGCTAACAGATTACATGTGGGGAAGCAGATCTGCTGTCTTGGAAAAGTACCTCTTTCCTTCCATTCCCTCTCTGCTTATAAATAAAGATTATAAAAATGCTCCATATTTGTTCCACTGAAAGGAAACCATGATTACTTTCAGAAGGAAAGCTAAAAAGCATTGCATATCATTCCATTCCATTTTTTTTTCTGGTGTCTCTATCATTAAGATTTTTTTTTTCTGGTTAGAAGAAAATGGTGGTAGATATATTGGGGAAGCTTAACAGGGTCATAAATGGAAGATATCATCTGGGCCTAAAATTCCATTAATCAGGCCTGGCAATTGCACAATAAAATCTTTATAATAAAAGCACTCCCACTATACATGGTTCTATCCCTAGAATTTCTGGACACTGAGTGGTAGGCATGCAATTATCTGAGTGTTTCCCCAAATGTAAATGCAAATGTAAATGCCCTCCAGGGGCCAATATCCATGAGAGATTTCCAAGAAAGAGGAGCTGAGAGCTAGTGTGATCATCACAAGCTTTATTAAAGGTAAATACAGGCGTAAAGACATAAACACATAAACACCTGGGACAGACACCAATGTTCCACCATGGCATGTCCTTGCCAGGGGGTGGATTTATAAAGCTTTGATACCAAACACACTGAGCATTCATTAATCATGGGTGCAAAACAAGCCGTCAGTTAAGAATGCAAGAAACTAACTTATCAGCCTGAGAAATGCCGTCCCTGAGAACTCCTCAGTATCTCTGCACCTGGCATTACTCCCCACGTATATTCCCAGGCCATGCTATACATTTGCTATTTTATATGCTAAAAGTTCACGCAGTGGTTAAACATGGTGTCAGCTTGGTTCAGGGTATACACTGGGCTGGTATCTGAGCCAGGATTTTTCCCAGTCATGCAAATCTAATATTTCCCAACACGATATTCTAGGAAACCTAAGCAAACATGGCAAGAGCAGTTCCTCACACAACAGCATTTAATTTGGTTTTTGCTCTTAAAATATCTTTGGTATGTAGATCTGTATCTCAAAAGGGAATTTTCTTTAAAAAGAATCTTTGAAGTAATTTGTAAATTCTTAGAATTAGGCTTGTCCGAACGTTTGTTTGTTTGTTTGTTTGATTTGGACACAGCCAGAGACTCTGGGTGGGTTACAATACTCTTAGATTGATCAATTATTATCTAATACTCAGCAAAACCCTGAAAATAGGTCACCAGCAAATAACCTGGGATAGTCCATCTGACCCCAGATTTGATAATAGGATCATATATTACTTCCGCTTTACAAAAACAAGCAATGTGTTGTTAAAGGATTTTGTCCGTAATGCTTTCAAAGTGGGAGAACTTGGGCAAAACTGGCTGCATAAGAATGGTTTTTGAGAATTCCATGCAGGTTGGCAATAAATATGCACTTTTCATACACAGTAACTGCTGGTATGTCTTTGAAAGTCTTCCTTGAAGTGAGTAATCAGCAGCTGTGACAAAAATGGTAAAGCAATCTTGAGGTGTCAGAACTGTTGTACAGCTATTTAACAGAAAAGCAAATTGTTTTAAATTAGTCACTCCATAACATAATCATTCATGTATCTTTATTTGTAAGGCTGCTAGATCTGCTCAGAAAACTAATGAAAAAGTGCAGCACTCCTTCCTCTTTGCACTATAGCTCCCATCATCCTCCAGCTAGTATCTATATACTACTAAATTTCTCATTGTGTTTCTCTGTTTGTCTATTTGTACCCTCAAGTTAGCCCAAATGGTGCATTAAACTGCAACAGTTTTTGAATCAGGGTACCTAAAATCCACTAACTTAAATAATGCATAAATAATCCTGTGGAATTGAAATTTCCGGGATTTTCAGACCAGTTTTATTCACAAAGTTGTGGCTGTTGTAGCATCCCCACAGTCACATGATCATGATTTCTGACACTCCCTGCCAGCTTCCCACAAGCAAAGTCAGTGGGGAAGCCAGCAGGAAGTCTGAAGTCACTCCTGCTCCCATTGCTTTTTTGCCTGCCTGTGGTCATTTTGTTTCTCTGTTTAGGTAAGGAAATATTGACTTATTATTGAAGTTTGCTTGCCACTACAATTATTTTTCTATTTATGATATATAGTCTTCTTAGGTGATCATGGGACCATCCAGCATTGGAGTAAAAAATATATGGTCAGCCTAACATTTAATGTTTATTCTGGTCACATCAGTCTGCACTACCTTTCTCTCAAAGGATGACTCAGTGGGCCTCAGGGCTGTCTAGTCACCACTATAATACAGTGTGTCTAAAGGATATAAGATTGGAGAATGCTGAACTACAGAAATTCATACCCTAACTATACAAATGGGTGGAGGAACGATACGGGGAAGATGCAACCAATCCACAGATTTCCTTTATTTAGATTTCAGGCCACTCCAGTGATATTCCATCACAGTGTTTCAGATAACAAATGAGTGAAACAAAGGCTAAGGAAAATCAACATTTCATTATAACATCATTAGAGTACTGTATGTAGTGTTCTAATAAGTTATATTCTTGCCAAATCCATTCACAATCCATCTTTTCATTGTTTGCTTATAATAGTATGTTAGGAAGAACACTGAAGAAAAGCATGAACAAATAAGCAAAAACAGCTCCTACAATTACTGGTCAGAACAATGACTCAGTAATGATCTCGGCTCCTTTGTGCTCCTTTGCATCAAATGTGAAATACCATATATAGTACTTTTGAACTGATTATCTGTCATCAAGTCGGTGTCAACTCATGGTGACCATATAGATATTCTCCAGGAGGATCTGGCCCAACCTCATCCTTCAGGTCTTCAAACAGTATACCCATCACCACTGTAATTAAGTCCATCCACCTTGCTGCCAGCTGTCTTCTTCTTCTCTTTTCCTTCCATCTTTCCCAGCATTATAGACATCTCCAGAGAGCTAGGTCTTTGCATAATGTGTCCAAAGTATTATCATTATTTTAGCCTAGTTATTTTTGCCTCACGTGAGAACAATAATAGAAGAGTCCTTACTCTATTCTTTTTAATGTTTTAATGATTTTTGTGGTTATTTTTGGTTGTTTTTGTATTGTTTTTTGGATTATTCTTTGGTTTTTGGAATTATCCACATGTGTCTACAGTAATGCCTCATGTTCCTTGGTCTTTTCTAAAGCCAGCTTAAACATTTGGCATCTATCTTTCCATGTAGGGATCTAATCTGTGCCAGATGATCCTAAGCATTAGTTCAAGAGCAGGTGAAATTGAGGATACTGTGCAATAGTTGACACATTCCTTTAAATCTCCCTTCTTTGGCATTCATCTATAGACTGACCTCTTCCAATCTATTGGCCGCTGTGTTATTCTCCATATTTGCTGGCATAGCTTGAGTAGATTCTGCTATGAATTTTTAGTCTTGACATATACTCCCAGGAACACCCACCACCACGATAAGTAGGCAGCATACCAGGACTTGGCAGGGGGGAATATGTAGCACTAGTACATTTAATGAGGTTTATTTTTTTTTAAAAAATTAAACATTAAGTTAAATAGGTTCATATTTGTTTGCATACTTGAACTGTCTATTAAATAGTTATACTGTCCATGCAAAGAGACAAACAACACGGACTGCTTAATTACAGAAGACGTAGGGCAATCATCTCTTGGATATGGTGATCCATGATGTTAGTCTATACAGTCTGTATAATATAGACTAGATCACAAATGCTAAAAATAATAAAAAAGTAACTGTTCATTTACTGAACAATTTCTAAAAATCATTTTTTATCATACCTTGCAAGCTGACAGGAGATTTGGACTTTTTAGCAGACAGTAACAATGGAATATGACTGTACATAAACTATCCCTCTCTTCTTTCTCCAGCTGTATAGGAATTTAGCATCTTATAAGATCTAGTTAGTGACAAAGGAGAATAATTCGACAATTCCAGGTAAAACAAAGTATTTCAAATTCATAGCAATGTTTAAACTAATCAGGTTGCTTTCGAACAACCTCATTTTCTCAAAGCCATTATGAAGGCATAATTTATCTAAACTGTCATCAGAGCTTGATTCATTAACTAGAGGTAAAGTCATAAAGCATTGCTGAACTTTGCACTTATGATTTGTAATGGAAATAATTTGACATGGGTCAGTATTTATTTCAGAGAGATAACTGTTGTCCTCTTATTAGATGCTGTTGTCCTTTACTAATTACATTTTCCACTGGTACCTGTAACTGGTCCTGCCATTATTTATTTATTTATTTTATTTTTCAAATATTGCCACCGCCCATCTCCCCCCCACAAGAGGGACTCTGGGTGGTTTACAATAAAAACAATCAATTAAAACAATAACCATAAAATATAAATACAAATACATAAAATATAAATACAATTATCAAATATAAATATAAAAATAAGAATAAAATCCAGGTGGCAAAAAGATGTAACTCCATGTGTGTGAGGAGCACTCTAAGGTGCCAGCCATCCCCAAGAATATCTACTCCCCTTCCCACCCCAAGCAAGGTGGCAGAGCCAAGTCTTCAGGTTCTTCTGGAAGCCAGGAGTGATGGGGCTAGCCTCACCTCTGCGGGCAGAATGTTCCATTATGCAGACTGAGGTGACTGCCTCAAGCAACATATACTGAAGGACAAAGAACAGTGGTGACTTATTAAAGAGCAGATGTCCTGCTCCATTAATTTAACCTGCTATCTTCAGGTGCAATTGAAAAGATTGTCCTTTGGAAGTCATGATTCTGTATCTCTGACAAAAAGCCTCCTCAGAAAATTTTAACATAGGACAGGTTAAAAAGGGAAGAGACACTCCTTTAAATAAACTTGGGGCCTGGAAACAATTAGGTAGCCAACTGAAGTGTTTAATGTGCATTACCCTCCCTGAAACAATCAGAAATCTTGTGGCCATATTTGCCTACAATTGACTCTTTTGAGTTATTGTGGAGAGTACCTTCACAGAGTACTAGCAGTCATTTAGCCAATGGCCTGAATTGCTATAAAGTGGTTTTCTAAGATTTTAAATTAAGAATACCATGAAATTCATGCCTGTTATGATTATGGCTTGAGGCAACAAATAAAACTTTCATCTGACTGAAGAACCAATCAACTCCATGTTACAGAATGAGATTCATACCTCAGAATCCAGCCCAATCAAACACATCCCCTCAGTCTGAAATTCTGACTAAGCTTCCCTATCCAGTAGCTAATGCGGGGGGCAAATAGTAAATGAAGAGAATGAAGTTCAATTTGGGCTCATTGAGGTATGAAATGGATGACAGTAAGATAATGGTTTCCCCACCTGGTGCCTTCTAGATCACTGGGGACTACAATACCCAGAATTCCCAGTATAATTACAACAGATTGGGAAATCTGGCTACTATTAATGAGATATTGTAACTGTTTTTTGAAGACTGACTGGTCATATTCTTCTACTGTTTCCATTCTGGGATACACAGAATGGATGGACAAAATAGTTTGGAACAGGGAATGTAAGGTTCTTCTTAATTTTTTAAATTTCAATTTATATGACCACCCATCTCAGATTCATGACTAACAACAGTTAAAAACTATACAAAAAGACAGAACAACATAAAAACAGCATAAATACAATCAGCTGCTGAGATAAAAGAATCACCAACAACAAATTAGCACAACCACTGCATGGGCTCTGCCATACATCCAGATCCCCAAGGCCAGTGACAAAACCACATCTTTAAGGACTTACAAAAAACGAGCAGGGTTGGGGCCAATCTAACTTGTGTGGGGATGGTATTCTAAAGGCCGGGCACCACAACAGAAAAGGATCTCTTCCTGGGCCCTGCCAGATGACATTCCCTAATAGACAGGGTCTGGAGCATGCCTCTACTGCCAGACCTAATGGGATGGGTAGACATAATTGGGGAGAGGTAGTCCCTCAAACAACCTGGCCCCATGCCATTACGGCCTTTGTCTACAGTGTATTTATTAATGGGGTGGGTGGAGGGAAGATACCCATATTGCCTTTGATCTGAACTCAAAGTTAATGGAAAGTAAGTATAATCCTCACACTGGCAACCATCTTGGAAAAAAGCCAATGCTAAGGACTATTAAGTCTTCTCTAGATAAATTGATTTCTCTTTTGACCGCTAGGTGGCAAACACACAAACATATTTTATACTAAACTGCTACATACTACCTAAAGAAGTCTAAGGGCACTTCTTGATGGGTTGCAGTGGCAATATCAAATCAAAGTGAGCCTTTGGTGATCAACTAGTGCCAACACTAGGCACTTACCAATGCATGAGACTCTGGTGTCTTCTGCTGTGAGGTTCTGGCAAATGGAAATTCCTATTTTCACACAGAAAGTCTCCCTTTAGGAGTAGGAGCAGTTTGCAACACTGAGCTGGATGAAATATGTGCTGCTGTGAGAAGGGGTTACCTTACCTTCTAGTGTCCCATTGTGCTGGGGAGTAAGCATGAGTACATTACAGGGTCTGGGTACAAAAATGCCATGCCAAGGGTACATCATCAATGTGAAAACAAGAGATTTGCACTTTGATTTGTCTTTTGGAGGGGATGAGATGTGGCACACCTTATCTGCCAGCAATGTAGCATCCTAAGCAGAATTTAAATAGTCAGACCAGGATGCTTAATCCTGCTTCATTTAAATCAGTATTTCTCAGCCTTGGCAACTTTAAGATGTGTGGATTTCAATGCTGGCTGCGGAATTCTGGGAGTTGAAGTCCACACATTTTAAAGTTGCCAAGGTTGAAGAACACTGATTTAAATAATGGAAGCAGAAAACTTCCATTTTTCACTGTTTTTATTGGTGTTTTAAAGTGTTTCACTGGTTTTACTGGGCAAGATGCAGGTAGGATGTGTTACTATTATTATCTAAAAGCTTAGCCTCTTGAAAGGCCATTATAGTTTGCTTTCAGTATGAACATATATTTAATTTCCACAGGGTAATTATGAGTAATTCTGTACTTAAGAATTGCTTTGATGCATTCTACAGAATGGTCAACTATGTCGTCATTTAACTATGAATCACACTCTTCAGTTATGTTATTTAATAAGCAATGGCTCACACCTGCTTTATATACTCCAGAGATCTATTTTAGAAATACTTCCATCAGGAACAGAAAAATAGCTTTTATCACAACTAGGTGTATGAAAATATTTAATAAGGCATCCCTTGGTTCTTATTTGCATGCAATAAAGATAGAAAAAAGAACATTGGTTTCTCCAAGATGATTCCAAACATTATCATTCTTATGTATTTCTGTAACAAAATTGACTCAATCAATTTCTACCAGAGTATAATGAGAAATCCGACAGAAAGTTTATTAAGCCAATACGGCACAGCATTTGAATACCTAAAAAGGTTTGTAATTTTCCTGAAGATAACATCAGTCTACCATGTTCAATTCACTCTGCAACATGTTGGAAAAGATCTACAGAAGCCTACATTTTAAACTTCCTGGGAAAGATAATAGAATACACTGTGAGATTGAATGACAGAATATTTTTTCTAATGTCCTAATCAGATATGTAGTTTGAGCAACCTGAGAGTTAAGAATGAGATCAAAATAAGATTAATTATAAGCATTAGTTGTGCTTAAGCCTAATGAATCAACATGACAACATTAAATTGCCATTGATTTCAATACAAATGGTGACTTCATATGGATTCAAATATATACATATCTCTGTGTATGCATGTACAAAAATGGAGAGACTGGTTCACATATCACAGTATACCGTAATATGATTTGTTGGATTTTGGATTAGCAAGTTGTCCATACCTTGTCCCTATGATTTGGTACAGTGTTGGGCAAACCAAATCAATTGTTTATTCAATAAACCCAGTTACATATTTCTTAAGTGTATACCTAGTTATACAACCTGTTAGTATCTTTTCTCCCAATTTTGTACATGTACTGTATATAATTTTGCAGAATAGTCCTTAAGCAGTCAAATTAATTTGTTATAAGTAAGTCAAATATGCTTTAGCATTTTACATGGCCTCTTATGATGAAGAAAAATCCTTGAGTTCACATAGTTGCTTTACCAAATAAAACATCTTTTCCTAACTGGGATCACCATGTGCAAAAAAGTCTATAGGAATAGATTCATGGTTTAGTCTGAATAGAACTAAAACAGAACAGAACAGAAGATAAAATTATAAGCTATAGGTTGCTATTATAATGAAGAACATCACTTGAAATATTTTGCAATATATCTACAGTATGCAATTTCTACCCTTTTAGATTTAATTCCAGGTAGAGTCTGTGAATGTCACAGAATTCCTGAGCCTTGCAAATTTAGAAACTTTCTGATTAAAGAGGTCCAGAAAGTTGAACAATTTTGTCTTATCTGAAGCTACCTTGCCATCTCTGTTGTTTAATCTGCTTTTTATTAGACTCTGTTTTATCCTCTTCTCAAGACTTAAGTCTTCTTTTTTTGAACTAGCATTTTCCAGAATGTTTTCTTGCTTATTTATTGAAAATCCATCACATTTCTCATCTATCAAACAAAGCTAACATCAAAGGCTAAGCAAACATTACTACTCTTGCTTCAATCTATATTCATTAACTTTAATCAGGACAGTGAGAGTGAGAGAGAGACCTAATGTGAAGATCTGTGGAAGAATCTTAACAGAAATATGAACGGTGGTAAAGGGAATGCCAGCGAGCTTCCTATATAAGATCTGTGCCATGAAGAATCATACTTTGAATAAAAAGCATTAAACTGGATTTGCAATAGAAAGGAGAATTTTGCTCTCTCTTTCTTGCAGCCCAATTCAAGATGTTCTAGTCTCAGGACCCCCAGATGACCATCAAGCAGGATTGATGCAAGCCACTACAGCATTTCTTTCGTTGTAAACACAGTCACCTGCCCCAGGTGATTCTTCTGCACTTTTAAACTATTTTCTCTTTCTCTACAATATCTGGGTGCCCATTTTCTAGGAAATATATTGAAAACAAAGTTATCATAGCAATTTATTTCTGTAATCATGAAGGTGCTATGATTTTGGCAAGTTTAAAACACAAGCTGCATGTGCTCAGAGATCCTCCCTCCCTCCCACAATTGTTATTTTTGTTGCAGTAAAATATCAGAAAAGAACAAGAATTAGATTACTGCATTTGTATCCTACCTTTCCTCCAAAGAGCTCAAGGAAAAGTGAAGGATTCTCTTTCCCCTCTTTTTTTTTTAACTTAAAGAAACAAGGCTGCGAGGTATATTAGGCTGTCAGCAAGCTTCAAGGCTGAGCAGGGACTTGAATCAGAGATTCACCAGGAGTAGTTTGTGATACATGCAGCTCCTCGGAAGTCCCTCAAGTTCAGAATATAGTCCCCGGGCTACTTCTGAATAATGATAAGTACCATGTGAAATGAAGTAGTTTAAGAAGGGAAGATGCCACAGCTCACTGGCAGAATAGAGGCTTTTTATATGCAGTAGATCTTAAATATGATCTCTAGCATAACCAGATTAAAAAGAGAATCAGGTAATAAATAATATAAAGGATTTGAGATCCTGTAAAAAAAACAACCTGGTACTCAGAGTACCAAACACTAAGTTAGACTGACTAGTAATCTAACTCACTAGAATGTATGTATGTATGTATGTATGTATGTATGTATGTATTAATTAGACTTATATGGCTACCTATCTTGTAAAGGACATCTCTGGGCAGCTCACAATAAAAAAACCAAAAACAAGAAAAAACAAGGAAAGCCTGACCCACCATCTCCAATTCTTCAGTCCATACAATCCTCAGGCTCCAAACTTAACCCTATCCCAACCCCCCGGGGGAAAAGCCAGCCCTTTATGGCTTTCTAGAAGGCTAAAAGGGTGGTGGCCTGCTGGATCCCAGGGGGAAGGGTGTACCACTGGGCACGGGTTACTACAGAAAAGGCACATTTCCTAGGTCTCACTAGATGGCAATACTTAAGGGAGAGGGCCTTGAGCATGCCCATCCTATCTAGCCTAGTGGAGCAGGCTGATACCTCAGGGAGAGGTAGTCTTGGAAATACCATTGCCCCGTGCCATGTAGGGCTTTAAAGTTAATAACCACTACCTTGAATTGTACCTGGAAAGAAATTGGGAGCCAATGCAGTTCTCACAGCAGTGGTGTAACACTGACAAACCAAGGGGTGCCCAGCACTGCACGAGCTTCTGCATTCTGGACCAGTTGTAACTTCTGGGTGGTCTTCAAAAGCAGCCACATGTAGAGTACATTGGAATAATCCAATCAGGAAGTGATCAAAGCATGAGTGATCGTGAGTAAGGCCTCCTGGTCTAGGAATGGGTACAGTTGGCATACAAGATGTATTTGTTCAAAGGCTCCCCAGCCATGGCTGCCACCTGGTTTCTGAGGAGGAGTCCTGAGTCCAGGAGGTCCAAATTGCTCATCAGCTATGTCTGGGGAAGTGCTATCCCACTGAGAGCCAAAGGTAACACCTCACCAGACCATGGAGGCCCAAAGCCTACACTGTCTCGCTAAGGTTGAGTTGGAGCTGGTTCCTCCCCATCCAGACCCTCACAGCCTCCAGGCACTGGAACAACATTGAAAATATATGTCCAAGGTTCATAATAAATCAACATTATTTCCCTCTGTATCAGAGATGTTGGACTGAGACCATAGAGTGACTCTGATTCATCCTTCAGTCTTGTAGCCAGTAGTGTCCTTATCAGGCCCATATCGTATTCTTATCCTCCCTTGCATGCAGCTGTCTTTCCTTACCATTTAAAGTCAAGGAAGCTTTTCAAGACCTAAATCAGTGTCTGATATTGCTAATGGATTGGATGTGCAGAAACAAATTGAAACTTAATACAAGGATGACAAAGGTGGAAAAGAGAATCAACTTGTGCTGGACTGCTTTACATGATGTCTGAAGACTCAAGGTCACCACTTGGCTCTGCTGCTAGACTTAGTCATGAATTTGGATGCCCAGGTTTGGGCAATGGCCAGTAGTGCACTGACAGAATTAAAAGTGTGCCCACCGCACTGTTCCAAAGATGCCATTCCTTAGTGCTACCATAACACACTTTAAGTGATGCTGTCTTTGAAAACTGTATGGAAACTTGCAAGGTTTAATGGCCAGGAAGTTGACCGGGGCAGGTTATAGGAAGCATGCAAATCCCAGGATATAAATCCCATAAATAAGTAGGGTTTGGGAGAATACATGTAAGAGGTGAAGGCATTGTGCAGTTTTCCATACCTACAGTAGTTCTGAGATTAGGAAAACATAATGTGTACGTAACAATAACTTTTCACATAAGAACTGTACTGTGAGTCTTACCACTTTGATCATTTTTAAAGGACCTCCTCCAGGAGGCATATTCCCAACCCAGATGAGTGATGACTAGGGAGAGAGTCTTCCCTGTCGCACTGACCAATTTACGGAATGGGCTTCCCAAGGGCATTGGCCAGCTCTTCAGAGCTGTCTTTTCAGCACCAGGTAAAGGCATTTAAAAGAAAGCAATTCTTACGTTTTTAATCTAGAGATGGATTTTTTTTTCTAAAAAAAAAAGGTCTGCCTTTTATCTTGCTTCATTGCTGCTTTACTATTATTTTACTGTTCTTGTTTGAGATTTATGTTGTAATCTGCTCTGGGAATGTTTCCACATTAACAGGCAGGATATAAATTGATTGACTGATAAAATAAATAATCTCCTGTCTGTTCAGCTGAACTTTCCCAGAGTGGTGTCTATACTTAAGCTGTTCTCCTTAATATAGTCCTTATAGCCCCTTAGGATGACATGTGTCTAGAGCAGCTTGTCCAGGGAGATGCTTGCCCTGAACTGAACTGGCCTCTTTCAAAACCTGAAGGTTGGAGAAAATCAGACCAAGATTTACAAGAAGAAACTATGTTGTGTAAATGGAATATTATATCTAAAAAAAATGACCAGACCCAAATCTAACAGGACTACAGCTTATATCTAAGGTTTCAGGGCCAAATTTCACATGATGTTTCAGTTGTTTCTTGGACTCTGATGTGTTTTCTTTGATAGTTTTATTAAATGGACCTGAAAACCAAAAGAAGAGACTCTTATGAAGAGGAGAGGTTAATCTTGCTTCTTCTGTGCTCTTTTCCTCCAAGATCTTTTTAGTTGAAATAGAGTTCTTGTTCTTTTCTCCTGTTAGATAGTGGAAGGAAGAACTGACTGGCTAATGCTATTCTCAGTGTTCCAGGTTGGTAGCAGAGAAAATAACTGCAGGTTGGCTTCAAATTGTTTTTGAGGGATTGGGAAGTGGAAACTACAGTGGTTGGAAGTGCCCCGTAGAGGTTTCTAGACAAATCTGCCAACCCCTCACCAAATTGTTCGGCCATTAAACTACCTGAATTTTCAAGGAATAAAGTTGGAAGTGCTTTTGGGGTTCCAAATGGAAGACAATTATGCAGGGCAGCATCAGCGTGTGAACTTGCAAGGATAATTTGCCAAGACAGAAAGGTATGAGAAGTATGGCAAAGGGTGTGGATGTAAATCAGATTTAGTTCCTTTCCTTTCTTTCCCCATCTCCTGTCTTCAGTTTCTTTTGCTTACTACTTCTTAGCCCTTTGCTGCTCATTGAATAATACCACTTACCTTCTAAGAGAATAGATGGTGTGTGTTGTGTGTGTGTGTGTGTGTGTGTGTGTTACTAATGGAGGGGGAGACAAACTGAATCAAGGTACAACACTGTGAAAGAATCTGTGATGTAAATTGTCTCTTTGAGGCTCCTATGTGTTCCTCCAGGGAAACTGAATCGTCCAACAGCTGGGAAGGGGGAGCATACATCAGAAAACCCTTGCACCAGCCTCCATGGGTTCTTTGAGGGAATTCTTTTTACCAGTGAGAAATTATGATAATGGATCAAGCTGGTCTTGGGGAAAAAAGCATATTCTCATGATGGGAACACAGGATGCTTTGTTCCCTGGAAGCTGTCACTTTCCTTTTGGAGTTTTCTTTCCAATATGAAAGCATCCCCAGGACAGCTTTGCATATTAATACATGAGATTTCTAAGTCCTTAAATTGAATGTAATTGACTCACTGCCGTCTTTCATCTTTTTTTTTTAAGAGAGTGACTGAGATCTAACTTGGACATAGTATATTGAATTGCTTAAGCAATATACATAAATTTGTCACTCAAAGAATACCACTGGGCTTATGAATATCACCTCCAAACAAAAACTACTGTATTATTTTCACAGGCAGAGCCAAAATAAGCTCCCCCAGATACAATATGTTTCATTCATTACAAATCTCTTAAACTGTTTTGTCTCTGGAACTAAGCAAATAAACTGACACTGTGTTTTTAAAACATTATATTTAAAAATAAGCTTCTAAGTGGTGATCTCTTTTCCAGCATTCTGTACAATCAGGATTTCAATTTTAACCATAGTGCTAAGAGATCATAAATCAGGCTGTGAGCTTTTGATTATTCTGATTAAAGCATGCAATGGTAAGCATACATATCTTGGATTTTTAAATTTGGTTGTATGTTGTTTTTACAATAGTGGAATAAATAGAAAACCTCATTTCAATTATATATGAGGCTAAATCCATATTACCCTCCATCATGACTTGAGAAGCTATGGTTTATTGACAAAACCATAGTTGGCAAAGTTATACAACATATTAAATCATAAATCCTTATTTAGAAGCCACAATGTTTGTGTTAATGCAACATGTCAGGTCAAACCAAACAAACCACATTATGGTTTAACCAGTAGCATCTGTAAGGGGAGTAAATGTCAAAATAGCCATCAAAGCAGCATGTTTGAAGTCCCACCTCTTTTGTATGTTTGTCAATCTTTCATCCATGTACAAAAGCAGCAGGTTTTTATTGTGCTGCCATAACCACCATCTTGACATTTTTTTACCTCCCTGGACACTACTGGATTTATTTCAGTGTGAAACCTGTCTGTCCCTCTCTTTGTGTCTAAAACATGAGGACTTGAATAGCAAACAAAATCTGTTCAATCTTAAGACTTTTAAAAAAATCGTAGTGATTTTTTTATAAGCCTTGTAGAAAATAGTGATATTTGGAAGCAGAAAAAGGGGTTAAAAAGTGTAGCTAATCCCTGCACCTTCTTGGAATTCAGATTTGAAATAATCATCTATAAATTGAACACAATCCCACTATAAGAGCTTTGGGAGTGACCACATTAAGTGCTCTTGTGCACATGAATGTTTAGCATCCTTTTGACTTCTGGACCCCGGATAATCTGACACATGTCCTCTTTAAATTCCAGTTTGGAATTTTTGTTTCATCTTCAGCAAAAAGGTCCCAAGAGGTATTTCAAACCCATATTTGACAGCAAAAAGTATTATAAGCTTCAAGAGGTCATGGGGTCCCTCTTTTAAAGCAGTCAGGCTGCACAGATTCAGCCAACGTTTCCAGAGACAGCATTAGCAATTACATGACTATGAACCAAAGCCCTCAGCAGAAATGAAAAAATGACTGTCTTTCCTTCTCTCCATCATATCTTAGAAAATATAACTGGCAGGCTGGCACTACTTGGTACTGGAAAAGAGCTCTGAAACTAAGCTTCTGTGGGTGCCTGGCCTCAGGCTCTTCAACTGAGGTCAAAGTATGATAGGGGAGCAAGCGAAACAGGCTGTTTTAAAACCGAGAAGCCCAGTAACTTAAAGAGAAAATGTTTCATGATGCTATAGAGCTATAAGATTAGGGGCGAAGGTGTTGGCCTTGGACTGCAAAAACCCAGGGTTCAATCTATCTCCAGTCATAGAAACTCATTGGGTGATTTTGGATTCTGGATGATTTTTCAGCCTAGCTTCTCACATAGCATGAGGCTCAGATGGAAGGAGGCCCCTTGTAATTGACTTTGAGCTCCTTCAGAAACAGTGCTGGACCATCACAGTCCCACTGTGTACATGCTTTGAGCACAAAGTGCCCATTAACCTACACGCTAAATTAAAATACTGTTTAGTTTGAAATTAGTAAAATAAATGAATGTAGTTTAAGCACAAAGTACAGTTAGATGCAGTTAAAGTCTAAACTAAAGCATAAAACCCAGTTTGGGTAATGGCTAAGGTGCTGGGCTAGAAATTCGGTAATTAGTCCTTCCTTAGGCGTGGTGACTTTAGGCCAATCACTTCCCTCCACCCAACCCACCTCATAGGATTGTCGTTGTGGGGAAAATAGGAGGTGGGAACATTAGGTATAAATGCTGTCTTGAGATGGCCAAAACTAAAGGTGGGATCAAATAATAATAACAACAACAACAACAACAATAATGTGATAGATGCAAATGTGGAGTCCTTGGTGCTCTCTGAGCCTTGTTGTTTTCTTGCAGACATTTCATTGCCAGACTAGGCAACATCTTCAGTGCAAAAAGGGAGTGCAGTTTGCTGTCTGTTTATATACAGTGGCTTGCCCTGCTTGTCATGGCAAATGACAGATGCAAATGGTATACAGTACTATACCTCTTTATTCAGAAGTAACTATGAAAAGACTGTTTTCACGTACCATATAGCCTCTTCTGTTCTGGCCACAGATTCCGCTTTTCAGGCAGCTAGGCCTACTAAACCTGAATCTTCCTCAGCCAGATAATAAAAGATCAGGTGAAACAATGACGAGATCCAAAAACAGTGCCAGAGCCAGCCAAAGAAGCAAGAGTTTCAGAGACACACTCCATGAAAAGCGCAAGGTCAGAGTACACATTGGGGCTGGGCTCAAGTCAATCTAAGCAACGCGGCAAGGATTCTGGCACCCAATTGCAGGCACGCATGAATCAAGCCATTGCTCCAGTGAATGGTGTTCACAAGGAACACAAGAGGAGGCAGATGACAAAATCAGTATCCTGTCACTTGATGCAAGCTCTGTCCCTTTTGTATTTGCATCATGGTATTGCATGTACACAGAAAAGAGGCAGTGCCTGCTTTTTAACAATACAACACTGCTTTTGTTATTCTTATGAAAGTGGGGGATCCTGCAGATGCCAAAGGTTCTAGAAGCAGATTCACAGTATTGCCTTAGAACAGCATTTCTCAACCTCGGCAACTTTAAGGTAGGTGGACTTCGACTCTCAGAATTCCCCAGCCAGCTGGCTGGGGAATTCTGGGAGTCAAAGTCCACCTACCTTAAAGTTGCCGAGGTTGAGAAATGCTGCCTTAGAAGCTGTAAGGCTCTACTCTTCCTACAACTGCATGCCTGGCTTGGTAATTGTACTGTGAAAAAGGTTTTGGAGTAATAGTTGATTGCCAGCTGAATATGAGCCAGCAGTGTGATGTGGCTGCAAAAAAGATAAATGCAATTTTAGGTTGTGCCAGCAGAAATACAGTTTCCCAGTCGCACAAAATAATCATTCCACTTTATCTAGCACTGATCAGATTTCATCTCAAGTACTGTTTTATTTCTGGGTACCACATTTTAGAAGGACTTGGAAAAAATGGAACAGGTTCAAAGAAGGTCAAGAAGGGAGATTGGGAACTAGAATGTACTTTCTATGAGAAGAAATTGAAGAATTGGAAGTGTGTATCCTTGAGAGGACTGAAGAGGATATGATAGCATTCTTCAAATATCTGAAAGGATGATGCACAAAATACGGCTGAGGCTTGTTCTTTAGAAATGTGCAAAGCATTCTCAAATCAAGTGCTGCTTAATGCCTGTTGGTGCAAGAAGCACACCTCTCCATGTTAGAAGGCTACCACGGAGCAGCATGTTTCTGGAACTACATGGGAGAGAGAGCATACATTGAGATGCAGGCTGATGTGACATTAGGGATGTTTTCAGAAGCCACCTTTTCAACCCGGACAAATCTTTGTGATGTACCTGTTTAGTTGCCTAGTGACTGAAGTTCTCCTATTTGTTTCACTTCCTGGTTGTAATGTGAAGAATCTCTTATCAGTGTCGTGCTGGCTGTCTTTTGCACACAGTTCATTAGAATTGGCCTTTTTATCAGTCCATGGCAGTGAATGCTCTGTGAAGCCTAAGAACAGCTGGAGAGAGATCGATTTTAGTACCTCAGTAAAAATGTTAAATCTCCATTTCTCTGTTTATACCACCATGGGAGCTGTTGTAAAAACATAAAAAAGTGTGGAGAAGAACAGGTGGGATGAGTCTGAGCCGCCTGTGCTCCTGCACCTTTTTCTATCATCCAAACTAGTTCTCTTTTGCTGACTTGGTAACTACCCCATGAGAACACTTCAAGGGTGAAATCAGGTGGGACAGGTCGATCAAAAAGTCCCTTTAACATACGGTGACCATATTCTCTTGGAAAAAATAAAGAACAAACCTGAAAAAGGGACAAAATTAATTGTTTATGTTTATAACTTTGCTTTACAAAAGAAAATTCAAGAGCAAATCCAAGAAAAAACTACAAAAACATATATTCGAATAAAAATATTTAAAATCAAACAGTATATGTACATTTATTTTAAAAAGACAATTCAATTTGAATGTGAAAGACTGAACATTAAGTGGTACTATTTCTACGGTAAAAGTTAAATGACCAAAATAAAGGACAAACGTGAGTTTCTAAAAAACAAATAAATCTAAAGGACAGCTTTTTGAAATAAAGGACTGTCCTTTATAATAAAAAGGACATTATATATATAGTATAGTATAGCATAGTATAGTATATAATAATATAATAATAAGGATGTATGGTCACTGTACTTTAATACTACAATGGGAACAAGCAAGAGATTAGCATATATACAAATAAGTACCCTTTAGATATATCAGTTTAGTCTAGAAAACTAAATCAGGGGCAACTGTGGGGTGGAGTAAAAAAAAAATTAAGATGGTGGCTGTGACTGTGCAATTGAAGCCCCATCCCCTTTGTGTCCCTTATTTTTCTCATTATTTCTTTATTTTTAACTCTATTTACCTCTATTTGTATTATTTATTGCTGTATATTATTCTGTGTATTTATGGTTATGGTTTTTAATCGATTGTTGTAAAGTGCCCAGAGTCCCCCAACGGGAGGAGATGGGTGGGGATAAATTAGATAAATAAATAAATAAAATTTCAAAACTCTTAACTGTGTGCCTGACATTTTCATGTTGGAAAAGACACTGGGGACATATAGCTCACTATGGATGAACATGTGATTCTTGATTTCTTCAGTGGAAAAGATTTACAGAGTTGCAAAAGACTTTCTTTTCAGACCTCTCGCAATGTCATTTACTAGCTAAATGGTGTTATCTTGGTTCAGCATCAGACAGCTCCAAATAGAAATAAAGACTGTAAGGCAATTTTTTTCATTGTACTCAGTGCTGTATGAAAAAAACAAAATTCAGAAGTAACTATAAGGCCAAAACAGAAGGTAGAGAATTTTTATTTTGTTAACCATTTCTCTGAAAATATATTTTACTCTCATGATTTTGTTTAACTTCTAAGGACTTTATTCTTGTTTTTGTTCTTCTATGTACAATTATATACACAGCTGTGCTTTTAAATGAGACAAAGTACATCTTGGTTATATTGTTTGGAAAGCCCTTTGTGATATATACCCCATAGATTTTTGCTGTTTTTGAAAGTCTCTTTTAAGCAACACACCATGATTTATATTACTTCACCAGTGCCCTAGCCTAAAGTCTTTACTAGACAGGAAAAAATGCAGATTATTTATAACTGCTGGACTAACATGGCTCCATTGAAATTAAAGCATATCTGAGGTATTCGCAGTCTGTTTCTCACGGCTCTCCCAAGGAGTATCCCAAAGGTTTATGCCTACGATAAGACATTTCCTTTCTGCTTTTGCATACATATCAGGATAGGATCACCAGGTCAGTCTCTGTCAACCTGGTGCCCTCCAGAGTTTTGGATCTGCAAATCCCAGAATTCCAAGCCAAAATGGTTGGCAAGACTACCACGTGATATTGCAGAGCGTAATGTAAACATGTGCCTTTTCCTGATAGAAACAGGCTTGTTTGACATGTCTGGGCCTGATCTCTACATACCCAGGGACTGCATTTCCCCATATTTATTTGTTTTAATGGCCCATCTATATAATGTCCATAAAATAAATATCTGAAACAGCATAAGGAGGAAAAAATGAAGAATCCCACACTCCCTAAGATCTAAAAAAAAAAAATTAAAACATAAACACCTGCAAAAATAAAGTAATGGGAAAAGTAACTGCCATACAACTCTGTCTTGGAAGGTTATAAACTAGGTGTCACCCAAGGATCCTCCCATTTGAGCTATTTGCCTCTGTAGCTCTGCTACTTTGATGGGAACTCTAGGAGGAGGGCCTCTAAAGATGATCTTAGGGCCCCGGCAGGTATATGATATCCGATCTGCCTCTGCATATATCAGGCCGAGCTATTTGTCCACTTAATCCAGTGTTCTCCATTACAATTGAGGATGCCAGGGACTGAACCCATGACCTTCTGTTTCAAAGCACTTATTCTATGACTGAATCTATGATATGAGGGGAGAGTGTTACAGCTAAAGGTACAGTCCCTCCACTTTTTTCCCAAGTCTGTGGACTGCACCCCACCACTGTAAGAACTTGGTTCCTCATCCTTGCTGAGTTTAGGTAGTTTCACGAGATCCATTGCCATGTAGTCAAACATTCAGAAAACTTAAAACAAGAATGTGCACATCCTACTTTTATTTATACTCCAATGCTGCCACATTAAATAAATAGTTTAGTGCCTATGTTCATTGGACATGTCTCCAAATTGCTCAAATAGACAGGGATGGAATATTGCTGGAGGTCTAAGGCTAGGAAATTAAATATTAATATGAACAGGAAATAATGAGATGAAGGATGTAGGAAATCTTATATATCAGGTCACTTCCAGGACAAATTTTTAGACTTCTTTCTCTTAAAACATGTCCCATGGTTGACCCAACTGTTAAGAAAAACATTGAGATAAACTTGGGGGAACTCTCTAGTTCACTCCCCGGATACATACAGTATATAAGAGCCCATTAAGAGTATCCAGAGACAGATGCTTGAGGTCCAAAAGGACAAGCAAATGTTATTAAGGATATTATATAGCGCAATAAAAACCAGCACCTCTAAGCCTTCTGTCCTTAAGGTGAGGGAAAAGAGGAGAAGGAAGTACTGAATTTCCTTTAAGCTGAAGTTTCTTCCAACTGGGAATGCAGAGAAGAAAGAAGAGGAACAAAAAAGAGATCCAATAGCTACATACAGTATGCCTCTCTTTTTTCAGGCAAAAATACACTTATACTTATCCATCTTTCTCTCTTTCTTTCCATCTACTGTATAGTATTAATTGCTAACATTGCATTGGTATATATAGATTGTAAGAAGTGATGATTTTCTTCAGGGATAGCCGTGTCTTTAGGTCCAGTGGGCAAACTGGACATTTTGAAAACATGCTGGATGTGCTCTCACATAATGGTTGCCTTACGGGCTGAGGGGTTGGTTGCCTATTTATAACACTGCTGTCCCCCTGGGCGTGGCTCATCACAAAACATTGATCTATCAAAAAGTAAATATGTGAGGCTGCTTCCCGCTACCACCTTTTGTTCATGAGAAGTTACTTTTTAAAAATTCAGATTGCTACATTTGAATTTTTAAAAAAATAGTGGAAAAAAAAGTAAATTAACTGTTGTTAGTTTCTCTTTCAGTGAAAGACTTTGTATTCCTAGGTGCAAAGATTACTGCAGATGCTGACTGCAGTCAGGAAATCAGAAGACGCTTAATCCTTGGAAGAAGAGCAATGACAAATCTCGATAAAATAGTTAAGAGCGGAGATATCACACTGACAACTAAGGTCCGCATAGTTAAAGCAATGGTTTTCCCAGTAGTAACATATGGCTGCAGGAGCTGGACCATAAGGAAGGCTGAGAGGAGGAAGATAGATGCTTTGGAACTGTGGTGTTGGAGGAAAATTCTGAGAGTGCCTTGGACTGCAAGAAGATCCAACCAGTCCATCCTCCAGGAAATAAAGCCAGACTGCTCACTTGAGGGAATGATATTAAAGGCAAAACTGAAATACTTTGGCCACATAATGAGAAGACAGGACACCCTGGAGAAGATGCTGATGGTAGGGAGAGTGGAAGGCAAAAGGAAGAGGGGCCGACCAAGGGCAAGATGGATGGATGATATTCTAGAGGTGACGGACTCGTCCCTGGGGGAGCTGGGGGTGTTGACGACCGACAGGAAGCTCTGGCGTGGGCTGGTCCATGAAGTCACGAAGAGTCGGAAGCGACTAAACGAATAAACAACAACAACAAACAACAGTTTCTCTTTGAGTCTTAAAAACCATATTCCAGATGTCTGCCTTGCACTATAACATATTGTATATAAGGGAGCCATTCCTACTTTTATGGTGAATATATACTGTAAATTTTGCCACTGTAGCATATTCTCTAATTTTCGTTTCAGTTTCCCAGTCTGATATCATAGACAAGGTATCTCATTTCCAATGTAGTGTTGGGTTTATTCTTGCTGAGGTTAATGTGTATCTTAGTAAATTATAATATTTTTCATTTATGTTTTCTGGAATTATGCCTAACAGAAATGCTGTGATTTCAGTTCAAATTTTATTTTAGAATTTATGTATTTCTTTTTAATCTTTTTATTTATTTATTAATTTTGCGTGACCACCACATGTGGTCAGATATTCTTGACGATCCCCATTTACCTCTTACCTTTTTTTTTTTTCTGTGTGACACACTTCAAAGCACTGGCCTACACCCACAAATCCAAGAATGGTTATAGGATCTATCAATGCCAAAGTATTCTTGAATACTTAAAGTTAGGTCTGGAGGCTGGTGTATCGGTTTGCAGAATGGCAGCTTTCCACTGACTTTTTAAAATTAAAACAACATTTTAAAAATAATGTAATGTGAATCAAAAAGCCTGTTAGGCAGCAAGGTCATTTTGCTGCCTATGTGTCAGCCCTTCAACATAGTCCAGACAGGAAACCAAAATCATGAATGCTAACATGCCTTTATTGTAAGGTTACAGTAACAGAGTCTTGAAAGTCTGAAAGGCCTTCTCCCCTCCCTTGCCGTTACTTTCCAGAGGACTAGGGAGGGTCCTTTCTGAGATGCTTTCTCCATCCTCATTCCTTCTGTGGACTGAGATATGTCTTGTCTGACTGTTGCCCTGGCTGCAGCTCTTCCTCCTGTCTCCCACGATTATTCTCACAGCCCAGTACACTATGTTATTTGCTCCCAAGTTACTTTCTGTGCTGCAAAATTGCCACATAACAATTAGCATGTAAGTACTCTATGATGCTAAAATGCATAAACAAGGAATTGGTCTCTCAACTGAACAAGCCTCAGATGCATTCTGATTATATGCCTTCCCTATTCTGAAATTCTAGATAGTACTGCCCTCTGCTTATTTTTATTGAAGTCCAAATCTACCAAAAAAGTTACTTCTCTTTTGAAATGAATGAAAATTGTGCAAGGGACAAAACTGTTCAATCAGCGGCATTTCTGGACTTTAGCCTTAACAGTTTTCTTGCCATCTGTATAGTCTGATTTCCTAATGTTCAGTAGGACAGTGACTGCCAGCTGTCTTGTCTGAGTGCTGTTCCAACACCTAGGATTAAAATGCTAACATCCGAATCATAGTTCCAGTTTTGCAATTTTGTATCAGCAGTTCAATTCATAGGATAGAATTTTTATCATCTTGGATGACAATGCTCAGTTTGTCAGTACCTTTGGTTGAAATTTTTTGAAGAAATTGAAAATTTGCTCTTTATTAAAATTGAATAAAGAAGAGGTAAATTACTTTCAATTTTATACATCCCCCACTGCACCGTCAGCTCAGAAAATGTGATACTCAAATTTAGCCAAATAAAGGGTTAATCTAAGATCCTACTTGGACAATCATTGTAGAAATGAATTTTACTGCCACACAATATTGAATGGTTTATATGTCTGACCTCACGAGCAAGACTTGCTGACCTTTATTATTTCCAAAAGAATTGAATTTTGGCTCCTCTTGCTTCCCATATTTTGCTGACTAATTCTTCACATCTCCAGATTAAGTTCTCAGTCTTATACAAGGCAAAAACGGGGATTACTCCAACAATGGTACTATATAATTGAGATACACTACAGACAGTCCTCTACTTACGAATAGGTTACGTTCCAAGAAGCTGTTCATAAGTCTGTTTTGTTCATAAGTCCAACCAAGTATAAAAATGATGCATGTATGCGGCACACTCTAAACTAACCCTTTGCCACCTTCTCCTGTCTTCCAGGACTTTCTAAGTTGGAGTTGCAAACAGGTTTGTTCATACTGGCAAAAGTTTGTAACCCGAAAGTTCATAAGTAGTGGACTGTCTGTATACAAAGGAAGATTCTGAATGTTCAAAACTTGAGGATTTCCTACTCTGGAAATTCAAAAATACTGTAATTGATTGGGAAGCTTCAAGAGCTTTTCCTTTCCTGCTGTTTAATGTATTCTTCCAATTAATACATTCTGATGTGTTGTACTACATTTCCTATCATACACAGTGAGCACGGTCAAAGGCCACTCTAATGGGGAATCACAAAAGGACATGCAGTGAGGTTGTAGAAGGCTTGTGAGCTTACAATTCACAATACCGATTCTGCACAGTACTTACAGTATCTTCAGGGTGCTGTTATGAGGTTCAGGACATACACTCTGTTTAAATTTTTAAGGACTGGAAGGGATGTGATGAGAATGTAACAAAGTTGTTTAATTATGTGAGCACTCCTGTTTGAATTTTAAGAGCTAGTGCATTCAAGGAGAACGTGGTTCCCTGAACTGGCCTTCATCAACTCAGCTTCTGACCTCAGATAAATTTTTCCTTGAGGTGAACAAGGAGGAGAAGGCAAGTAGGCGGGCAGGCAGTCTGAGAGGCAGCCTGGTTCCCCTGAGAAAGGAAGAATCAGCTGCAAAAATCCAGTGTGCAAGACAGGAGCAAAGGGTTAGAGGTTTTTTTTCATAACTCTTTGTTTCCATCTGGTGGTCAACTGGATTTTTGCCATCCAAATCTGGTGGACCTAAGGTAGAGTAACTCTCTGATGCTGATCAGATAGGAAGGCCACATGCACTAGATCCATCACATGGATTAAAGCAAGTGGGGGAAAAAAGAATTGTAATGGTAGCAATTCCATCTATTCCAACCTGGTACTGTCCAAGTGTGTGATACTACAACTCCATTAGCCATGTTGGCTAATAATCACAGCGGCAGTCAAACAGTTGTAGAGTGCCTCGCACCAGGAAAGACTGTAGTAAGTGATCATGCAAGGCCACCCAACCTTTACAAAAATAGTACTAATTAAAAGATGGCCAACCTAAATTGAACCCTGTAATTTAATACTGCAAATAAATAGCTCTTCATTTATTGTGCTGGTGGAATGCTTATATTAAGCAGATGTTGCAAGGAATTTTGAACACAGAACCCAAAAAATTATCCTTTAATGATTTATATGCACCTTTTCATCTTGGCCATTCTTAACCCTACCCATATGTTGAAAGCAATATCTTAAATGGTAAAAAATACTAATAAAATATTTTAATAATATTGATCTTCAGCAAAGGATCGTTACCTTGTCGTGGTGCTGGAGCTTGAGCACCTCAATGATGCCATGAGCTAAACCGTGAAGGGCCACCCAAGACGGGAAGGTCATGACAGAGAGGTCAGACTAAATGCGATCCCTGGGGAAGGTAATGGCAACCCACCTCAGTATTCTTGCCGTGAAAACTAAATGGATCAGTACAACCAGAGATATGTCGGTATACCATCGGAAGATGAGACCCCCAGGTCGGAAGATGGTCAAAATGCTACTGGGGAGGAACAGAGGATGAGCTCAACTAGCCCCAGACGTGATGACGCAGCTAGCTCAAAGCCGAAAGGACGGCTAGCGGCCGACGGTGCTGGTGGTGAACGGCGAATCCGATGTTCTAAGGATCAACACACCATCGGAACCTGGAATGTAAGATCTATGAGCCAGGGCAAATTGGATGTGGTTATTGGTGAGATGTCAAGATTAAAGATAGACATTCTGGGCGTCAGTGAACTGAAATGGACTGGAATGGGCCACTTCACATCAAATGACCACCAGATCTACTACTGCGGACAAGAGGACCACAGAAGAAATGGAGTAGCCTTCATAATTAATAGTAAAGTGGCTAAAGCAGTGCTTGGATACAACCC
The DNA here is from genome assembly GCF_035149785.1 of Candoia aspera. Classification (NCBI taxonomy): domain Eukaryota; kingdom Metazoa; phylum Chordata; class Lepidosauria; order Squamata; family Candoiidae; genus Candoia; species Candoia aspera. The sequence continues at coordinate 24,961,942 of NC_086156.1, read as the reverse complement.
AAAAAATGATAGAATGATCTCAATTCGAATTCAGGGCAAGCCATCTAACATCACAGTGATCCAAATATACGCCCCAACCACAAATGCTGAAGAAGCTGAAGTAGAGCAGTTCTATGAGGATCTGCAGCACCTACTGGACAACATGCCTAAAAGAGATGTTATTTTCATCACAGGAGACTGGAATGCTAAGGTGGGCAGTCAAATGACACCTCGAATTACAGGTAAGTATGGCCTGGGAGAACAAAACGAAGCAGGACACAGGCTGATAGAATTTTGCCAAGACAATTCACTCTGCATAACAAACACTCTCTTCCAACAACCTAAGAGACGGCTTTATACATGGACTTCACCAGATGGACAACACCGAAATCAGATTGATTACATCCTTTGCAGCCAAAGGTGGCGGACATCTGTACAGTCGGTAAAAACAAGGCCTGGAGCTGACTGTAGTTCAGATCACGAACTTCTTCTTGCACAATTTAGGATCAGACTAAAGAGATTAGGGAAGACCCACAGATCAGATAGATATGAGCTCACTAATATTCCTAAGGAATATGCAGTGGAGGTGAAGAATAGATTTAAGGGACTGGACTTAGTAGATAGGGTCCCGGAAGAACTCTGGACAGAAGTTGGCAGCATTGTTCAGGAGGCGGCAACAAAACACATCCCAAAGAAAGAGAAAACCAAGAAGGCAAAATGGCTGTCTGCTTCGACACTAGAAGTAGCCCAAGAAAGAAGGAAAGCAAAAGGCAACAGTGATAGGGGGAGATATGCCCAATTAAATGCAAAATTCCAGAGGTTAGCCAGAAGAGATAAGGAATTATTTTTAAACAAGCAATGCGCGGAAGTGGAAGAAGACAATAGAATAGGAAGGACAAGAGACCTCTTCCAGAAAATTAGAAACATTGGAGGTAAATTCCAGACCAAAATGGGTATGATCAAAAACAAAGATGGCAAGGACCTAACAGAAGAAGAAGAGATCAAGAAAAGGTGGCAAGAATATACAGAAAACCTGTATAGGAAGGATAACAATATCGGGGATAGCTTTGACAGTGTGGTCGGTGAGCTAGAGCCAGACATCCTGAAGAGTGAGGTTGAGTGGGCCTTAAGAAGCATTGCTAATAACAAGGCAACAGGAGACGACGGCATCCCAGCTGAACTGTTCAAAATCTTGCGAGATGATGCTGTCAAGGTAATGCATGCTATATGCCAGCAAATTTGGAAAACACAAGAATGGCCATCAGACTGGAAAAAATCAACTTATATCCCCATACCAAAAAAGGGAAACACTAAAGAATGTTCAAACTATCGAACAGTGGCACTCATTTCACATGCCAGTAAGGTAATGCTCAAGATCCTGCAAGGTAGACTTCAGCAGTTCATGGAGCGAGAATTGCCAGACGTACAAGCTGGGTTTAGAAAAGGCAGAGGAACTAGAGACCAAATTGCCAATATCCGCTGGATAATGGAAAAAGCCAGGGAGTTTCAGAAAAACATCTATTTCTGTTTTATTGACTATTCTAAAGCCTTTGACTGTGTGGACCATAACAAATTGTGGCAAGTTCTTAGTGGTATGGGGATACCAAGTCATCTTGTATGCCTCCTGAAGAATCTGTATAACGACCAAGTAGCAACAGTAAGAACAGACCACGGAACAACAGACTGGTTTAAGATTGGGAAAGGAGTACGGCAGGGCTGTATACTCTCACCCTACCTATTCAACTTGTATGCAGAACACATCATGCGACAAGCTGGGCTTGAGGAATCCAAGGCTGGAGTTAAAATCTCTGGAAGAAGCATTAACAATCTCAGATATGCAGATGATACCACTTTGATGGCTGAAAGTGAAGAGGAACTGAGGAGCCTTATGATGAAGGTGAAAGAAGAAAGTGCAAAAGCTGGTTTGCAGCTAAACCTCAAAAAAACCAAGATTATGGCAACCAGCTTGATTGATAACTGGCAAATAGAGGGAGAAAATGTAGAAGCAGTGAAAGACTTTGTATTCCTAGGTGCAAAGATTACTGCAGATGCTGACTGCAGTCAGGAAATCAGAAGACGCTTAATCCTTGGAAGAAGAGCAATGACAAATCTCGATAAAATAGTTAAGAGCAGAGACATCACACTGACAACAAAGGCCCGCATAGTTAAAGCAATGGTGTTCCCTGTAGTAACATATGGCTGCGAGAGCTGGACCATAAGGAAGGCTGAGCGAAGGAAGATCGATGCTTTTGAACTGTGGTGTTGGAGGAAAATTCTGAGAGTGCCTTGGACTGCAAGAAGATCCAACCAGTCCATCCTCCAGGAAATAAAGCCAGACTGCTCACTTGAGGGAATGATATTAAAGGCAAAACTGAAATACTTTGGCCACATAATGAGAAGACAGGACACCCTGGAGAAGATGCTGATGCTAGGGAGAGTGGAAGGCAAAAGGAAGAGGGGCCGACCAAGGGCAAGATGGATGGATGATATTCTAGAGGTGATGGACTCGTCCCTGGGGGAGCTGGGGGTGTTGACGACTGACAGGAAGCTCTGGCGTGGGCTGGTCCATGAAGTCACGAAGAGTCGGAAGCGACTAAATGAATAAACAACAAAACAACAATAATATTGATAGTCTAACTTCTAAAAGGGAGCTGTTGCTTCTTTTTACACTAACCTAATTTGCTGAAAAACATCAGAACTGTGTTAAATAATTTGAATACACATTTGTTGGCTTAGCTTTCTAACTCTTATTTCATAGAGCATATGTTAGTTACTATTTTATTGCACTTCATAATCCAATTACTCTTGAATACAGTGGATTAAAGCTTCATAAATGACTGTAGAAAAATCTATTGGCACTTCAGGATAAGGATGTGAGCAGACTTACCATTAAATTTCTGAAGAGCTTAGTGGGATTTTATTTCAAATAACTATGCTAAAGAAAGGCTCATTATTACCATTGAATATAATATTAAAGCCATCACAGACACCAGATACACTTTCACAGCTGATTTAAGTTGTAATCCTAAACAAATAATCCTCAATATGATATTTTACAGAAGTATTAAGTTATAATTGGTATGGTCAATGGTAAGAGGTAATGGGCACTGAAGTTGTGAAGATATCAGGTTATGAAAACTAGGACTGGAAGGACATATTTTAAGGTTTTGTTTTAGAGATAAGAGTTGCATGGCAAAGAGATTATTTCTTATATTTAAAATTTATTTGACTGTAATGCTGTTATTTTTTAACTTTTATTAGATTTTTATTTATTGTATTTGAATGATGATGTTTGAAAGTTTTGTTTAAGAACATAAAATGAGATCTGATTAAGGCTAATATAATTGTATTGCTCTCTTTGTAACTTCTATTGGATTTTTACTGATTGTATTTGAATGAGTTTGGAAGGATTTCAAGTGGGCTTATTAGATTAAGTTTATAATAGATATGTTGTTATTTCTAGTAACTCCTAGTGGATCTTAGCTGTTTAGGATGGAGGAGGATGTTTTAAAGATTTGTTTATTGAGAATGGGGTGATATGAGTGATGAAGAGACGGTTTGCTATATTGTAAGAGACAGTGATAACTTGCTAGTTGTTTATACTTGCTGGGTAGGAGGGAGACATTTCTCTTTTTCTCTTTTTCCCCCCTGTACTTTTTATCTTTTTCCTTTTTCATCTTTTATAGTTCGTTTTAGTTTTACTTGTCTGTTGTAATTTCTAATAAAGTTATTATAAAAAAAGGTTATGAAAATCAGAGCTAAAGATTCCCATTGAAATATGGTGTGGCTTATTTCAAAGTAAACATTAATTATATTACGTGGAAGGGCAGATCCCCTCAGTGGAGAGTTTAATTGGAGAGTTACTGTGGTGTAGTAGTTAGGTGCAAAAATTAGTTCTTGTATGGTCAAATGTAAGCAACTTGATACTAGATCAGGTTGTTACCAAAGCAAGGGACAGAACCCCAAGAAATTTGCTTCTAGGCCTGTACACAGAGTGGGCAAAAAATCTGAATATTGTGATGAGTAAAGCTTGTACCTGATATACAGCAGTTTCTGGAATTTTTCAAAAAGTCTTCCTAGCTTTGCTGCAATAAATGTACCTATCTAAACCTTTCTGTCCTGGGAAATATATTTGACAGTATTTTACCTTGTTAGACAAAAGACTGCTGACATTAGAATGCTGAATTAGAATCAAGGAAACCAAAATTCAAGTCTACCCATGGAAACTTACTAAGGTCTAGTAGAGAGCCAGTTTGGTCTAGTGGTTAAGGCACCGGGCTAGAAGCTAGCAGACTGTGAGTTCTAGTCCTGCCTTAGGCATGAAAGCCGGCTGGGTGACCTTGAGCCAGTCACTCTCTCTCAGCCCAACTCACCTCACAGAGTTGTTGTTGTAGGGAAAATAGGAGGAGGAAGGAGTACAAGGTATGGTCTCCGCCTTGAGTTATTTATAAAAATAATAAAGGCAGGATAATAAATAAATAAGTATCTTTGGGCCAGTCTAAGGAAATGCACGTTGCTAGAGATCAAGAAAAGATGCCTCATCCACCTGGTATTCTAAACCAGTCACTATCACTCTGCCCAATTATGTTGTGGCAATAAAATCAGCATAGGAAGTACTATGTATGGGAGGAAAGACAGGATATAAATCTAAGAACCAATGTGCTGTGGTAACACCAAAAATTAGACAATCTGTCTAGTCTGGCCAAAAGTGATAAAATATAATCTGAACTAGAGCCAGTCATGCTCAGGATTAAATTAGCTTCATTTTGTCACTCATACCTTGGGAACATCTATATCAGTGTTTCCCAATCTTGGCAATTTCCAGAAGTATAGAATAGATCACAGAACTCACCAGCCAGAATGGTCATTGCTGAGAATTAGGGAAGTTGAAGTCCATACATCTAAAAGTTATCAAGATTGGGAAAACCTGTTCTAAATCCTGGAAGGGAAGGTGGTCAACAAAGCCATCCCTTTTATTGTGGAACACATCATGAACATTGATTGGCTGCATTGAACAAGCCAAGTTCACTGCTGTCTACCTGGCCAATGTGGAAGGATAGTGTGATGGAATGTGTCCCTGAAAAGGGGGGGGGGGTTTGATGTGGTAGATTTCGAGGCTGCCACTGGTTCTCAGGAAGGAGAGAGCACATTCCAAGGAGATAAGAGGACTCGCAGTCTAGAGAGCCTTGGCAGAGAGTGAAAGAGAGTTAGAGTAGCCCCGCCCTAGAGTCTCCCTAGTTATTTCCCCTTAGGTTAATTAGGATAGCTTTAGTCTGGCAAGTCTGTATGGTGAGAGCAATAAAGAACTGGAGTTTGGAATACACTGACTCATCATTGTTCTTGGGCTGGGCCTGACAGATAGTGACATAACAAAAATTCCCAATACTTTTCTGATGCAAGGTGATGGAACACTAGGCATTTCCTGGAGAAAGTGATTGGAAATTCTGTATTCTGTCTTTTGTTTTGTTTTGTTTTACTCAGTTTGTGTGATTGTGTCCTGTCAGAAACACTGGTAAAGAGGTTTTACCAGGTCAGTGCTAAATGAGTTAAGTTGTGGTAAAATAGGATGTGAGAAGTGAAGTCCCATCCAATCCATGCTCTGCTGGTACTGCGGGTGGGTATGTTTTGACTATTGAGGAAAAGGCACAAAAAGATAGATGTACAACCATTGCAAACATGGTTGCAAAGAAGGCTGCAGTCCAAGATAACTGCTCCCTAGCAAATTGGATCTGTCCATTATTTGCATGGTCATCTGGTGAGACACCCTGGGTAAGTAATTTATGCATGGTTCACCCTGGTGCTGCTGAGTACATTGTGCAAACCCTCTCTTACATTGGATTAAAGCACTATGCACACTGATGGTAAAATAAGAACTATTTTATCAATTGCTTTTATACATTACTCACTATTGCAAGTCACTCTGTTTCATCAGTCAGTTTCTGTATAGCATTATGATCACTTAGGACCCCTCTGTCCTTCCTAGCCTTTCATAGTACTGTTATGGCTTATGTCTCACTTTCTGTTATTAATTTTAAAACCATTTTGTGCCATCTGAAATACTGTTGTAGATAGTTCTACTGGGATTTTGACAGCAGTTCTAGAAATAATTGGTTCATACATTCCTTTTCATCAGCTAGTTCACGTTCAGTTTAACAAGCAAACTTACATATTTAATAGACTTTAGTCTACCTTCCCTCACGTTCCTGCAAACAACGAAGTCATTAATGTACAAAAGATTTCCATTGGGGTGGACTGGGGATGCAATGGAGCAAGATGTAGGTCATGGAAGAGCAATAGAAGCTCTGCATGGAAGAGAGGAAGAAAGTCTATCTTGATTCCAGTTCATTCCCCCGAAAGCTCTGCTGAAATTTCATCAGGAGAGAAAGTGCCCATCCTCCAGTGCAGTGGAGTCTTCTTTGTGCCAGGAGATGTGAAGTCATGGGAGAGAAACAGTAGATTTCAGGAAAAACCGTTTTGCCATTTTTAAAGGCCTTCTCCCTCCTTCTCCCCCACCCAGGTCATAAAAAGATAGCTTTTAAAACAACAAATTTGTAAAGAGAAGTGTTCATTTATTGCTAATCTTTACTCCCCAAAGTGCTTTCTTAAACTGTGTAATAGAAAAAGTTTTATGTAAGACTGTTTATCTATCAAATCATACAGTTTCTGTATAGAAAACAAGCTAAATGGATAAAAATGCACTTCTTCCTTCTGGGGACCCAGACATATATTGTTATGCTGTTCGTTTTACAGAAGAAACTCAGGGCATTCTTTTGTGAAAGATACTTGCAAGTGGTGGATTTGTTTTGTCATCAACTATACCTCAAGTCACTTGAAGCAGGGAATGCCGTAGTAGGCCTTTAGTTAAATGGTGCTTTTAAAAAACCTACAACTGCATTTTTATTTTCCCAAAGGGGTTTCTTGGGGCGGGGGGAGGGGGAAGGATGTAAAAGAAGAAAAAAAAATCTATTGCTTCAAAATTCTGGAAATGTTATATCTTTTCTGGACAATCAGAGATTTATTACGCATGAATATCCATAGAGGTATCCGTGTTCTTGTAGTATGCTGGTTCATGGCCTTTATGATTTTGTGAATTAGACTTGCTCATTTTTTAATGAATTAATATCCAAAGGGTCTTTGTACTAAAAAAGAAAATCAGTGCAGAAGATGAGATTCCTTAGTTTTCTGCATTTTTCCAAATATCCACCTTATGTTCTAACTATTGCAGGCATTAAGGTATTGTTAATAGGCTTCCTCAGACATTTTAGGTTTCCCAGGTTGTGATTGGACAGAGTCCTGAAGAACTCCACCTCCAAAATCATACATTACAAGTCATTTCTGTCCTTGATAGCCATGGATAGAATACAAACACTTTTAGGGAAGTCATTTGCCCAAGGGAGCTGCTTCATTGCCTATCAATAGAACTGACCCTTCTTACTTTCAGGGAAGTAGGTTTGCAAATTCGATCTTAATATTTTAAAAATATTTTAAGTTCAACTTTAATATTTTTAAACCCTGACAATTGGCACATTTACTGAGGGGGATGATACCTCTTCTTTCTATCCATAAAGCTCTCAATTACAGTTTCCTGGGTAAAATCTGTACCACTCTTTTAAAAGTACAAGAAGTCAGGGTCTTTTTTATTAGAATATCTGGATTGTCATTAACTATAGCTTTTGAACATAATGCACTAAATTTTAAAATGAGCAGAGTGATATTAAGATGATATTAGGATGAGTACAAAAAATGTGATGCCCGTGGAATTCTTAAAACAATTACCTTGTTTCAGGTCATTGTAGTCCTTATGTGGGGATTTGTCATTCTGTTCTCAGCAGGAATAATAAATGCTACCTTCCCCCAGGACATTACTCTATTTATCTGAACAAAAGGTTAACCTTTCTTTTGGAGACAGATGAGGATCCTTTGGTGGGTTTTGAGGGGAAGGGGGAATATAATCTTCTGAAGAGAGATTGTCTAAAATTCAGGTTTTTCTTCCTTTAGGATAAATAGGAGTCTGAAGATTCGGTAAAAATCCTTTTCCTGAGTCTGGAACTGGCTAATAAGCATCCCCCAACACAGGAGGGGGAAAATTCTATGGTCCTCCAGATATTGCTGAAATTAAACTCTCAATAGTCCCATCATGTCCAATAAATAAACACTGGAAATTATAGTTCAGCAACATCTGGGGGACCCACAGCTGTTATTTAGAAGTGAAATAGCAAAGAATCTTGGGTTTATTAAATTGTATTTTTTAATTTTAATTTAATTTTATTTTGGGTTTATTAAAGGGTATTATTAATGGGATGCAGTGGCGCTGCGTGTTAAACCACTGAGCTGCTGAGCTTGCCGATTGGAAGGTCAGCAGTTCGAATCTGCGTGACGGGGTGAGCTCCTGTTGCTAGTGATATTGGGGGGAGGGATACGATTATTGGAAAAGTCCCGAGAAACACACAATTTGCATCAACTTGAGCTGCCTGGCTGCAAGTTGAAGTGTGATCCTCAGTTCAATCAATACAAACTTCCATCTATCTAAAGCAGAAGAAAAGGCTGCCTTGAGGTAAAGGGTACCAGGACATTTCCATTTGATAATGAGAACCATTTGGCCCTGAATGCTGGAAGCACAGTGAGACTTTTGACTGTTTTAAGACAAACGTTCAAATTAATGCAAGTTTGAATAATGCAACATATTGATTTGCACAATTGGTGACCACTTTTCCGATTATAATCTCAAATAAGCTTCCTGTTGGGGCTTATGTCCACCTGAGTTAATATGCCAGTCAGAAACGAAATACAGCAGATATTGCCAACATCAATTTTGACATTCACTGCTATGAAATAATGGCTTTTTATTATGCCACTTTAAAAATATTATTAATATAAATATCATAAAGGCAGTGAATTATTTTTATCTGTTATCTTCAGGGTACTAGAATAAAATGATTTTCAGCTAATTAATGGAATGAAATTAAACTCTGATGGCCCATTGACTGACAATGTGCTACCATTAGAGCTTTAATGGCTAAATCTGTAGTTTTTCTGTTTCAGTTAAAAGTATCTGGGAACCCTTTTCCCATGTGATTGAAGAAAACTATCTCTTCTTTTTTATATTATTCGGATATCTAATAATATAAAATTTATATTTTAGGATTTATTTATTTATATATTAGGATATGTTTGACACACAGAGACATCCATAATAAAGAGTGCTGCTGATAGCCAGCTGATATATTTGCAATCCAGTGCATGCATGACCTTTATAAGCGTGGAAAGAACTTGAAGGTGTTCATTTATTTAAAACAATACCTCATCACTTCTATCATGCCAAATAATTTCCCTTTCTATGGAGCAGATTTAATATAGAGTGAGGTAAAGTTTAGCAGTCTTCTAAAAAAAGAGACAAAATTTCCAAAAGTACTACAAACAACAAACATAAGTTAGTATTTAGAGACATCTCACACACATATACATATACATGCAGCCATGTAAAATATTTAATATATTTACAAGAAAGGAATTTTATTTAAGACAATCTCCCTGCCAAAAGAAAAGTAAGCAGGAGTACACAATTTTTTAAAATTCCTGTATAAACCCAGCTTGTCAACCTAAGTTATTGAATGCCAGCTGAAGATTCTTCTTTCTGCATGTATTTTCTGATTGTGTGTATATGTATCCCACTCTACCCCCCAAAAAAGGCCAGGCCAGGTAAAAAATAAAACTATTAGTTAAATTAGTAACTACTAATTAACATTAATTGTTAAAAACATGCCCACTGGGTGATCCCCATCTGCATATACCAGTTATTCTCTTTCAGACATAGAAACATGCAACTGTATAGATACATACACTTTTATTCCCACCCTCTTCCTTCCAGCAGAAATAGCAAAGGAGAAGGATGAAGATGGTTAAGAGTAGAAAAGGAAAGAGAAGGGGGGGAAAATGGTGTTGGAGATGATAGAAAAGAGAGTGAAGCCCTTAAAAAGGGGGGGGGGGAGTTAACCATGCCCCAACTCCCAAGCACCAGATGATATCCCAACAATCTTCAAAGGCACCCACACTTTGCAACATATTTGAGGCTCATGTCTTTGTTTTCCACAGCTTCTTCTGTTCTACAGTAATCAATTAATGTAAAGCCCTTCCTGAATGCACAAAAACAAATGAAGGTAAAAATGCCTACAACTTGAATTTCACTTGTGATCATTAAGTATTGAAGGACCTGCTGAGGCATTGAGTAAAAAGATGACACCTAAATATAAATAAAATGTATGCCCTGAAATGGACCTTTCATGGAAACTAGACTTAATCTTAGATTTTGAATGTAGCTTTTTCTTTTTTAAACAGGATTCTTCTTGTATTGGATGGCAGGAAAAGTGATTGACAGAATCTTGTTTAAGGTCTTTGAGTAGTCTGACTTGTGTCTATGCTATTATTTCTAGCTCAAACTGTTCAAACAAAGCTTTCAGGGCAGTTTCTATAATTAGCTACTACTATCTTATTTACCTCCTTATGGAAAAAAGCTCTAATCCTCAAAATCCATTATTTGGGCTTTTCCCCTACATTTTTATTGGAATCTGATATTAACTAAGAAAGACCTATGACCAAACAAAAAATCCAGTATATTGATAGGGAGTATTTGTTAGGTCAGTATTTGTCTATAATTTGTTCACCGTTGTTTCTCAGTTTTCTAAATTTCAGAATCAGAGCTTCTTATATGAGTATTTTTATATAGAGAAATATGGAAGAGCTTTTTATTGGTGAAGTTTAATGCCTTCTGTGGTATTGGAGAATTGTAATAGAGCTATTCCACCAGTCCAAAGATTTTGACCATGTAAGCTGTGTTGAATGCATGAAATATATATTGTACTTCAATTTCATAAAGAAGCTTAAAAAAAGTACAGTGGTCTATATTAAATCACATATGAGCAAGTCTGATGTTGAATTTTTTAATTCTCTGCTTGGGTGGGGCTAACATAATTGTACTTGTCTATTTTGTATATCCAGTTGACTAATAAAATTATTTTCATTCATTCATTATGTAGTCTACAATTAGGAATTTTAGGGACATGCATATGACTTGATTCATAATTCTCTTATTACTGGGCAAATATTTCCACTTAGTACTTGATTACGATTAGTCTGTTGAGAAACCTGTCTTGCCTTGTCTTGCCTTGTATTTCTTTTTTTGAATGAATGAATGAATGAATGAATGAACAAATGAATGAAAGTGGTATTAGAGATTTCAGACAGAGGCAATGAATTGGTATTTCATACATTGTCAGAATGTATGATAGTTCCATGACCAAGCTGAGGGAGAGCTGGAAAACACCAGAAAATATTTCCTGGGAAAAGGGAAGATTCCTACTGTGTATTGTTCAGTTTTTCACAAGTATTCCTCCTGCAAACACTCAAAGCATACATTTTTAGCAGAAAAATACACACCATTTTTGAGCTAAAAACTATGTTTCTTCTTTTGTTTAAAATGATTCTAATCAAAATGAGCCAAAGTAGTTTCTGCTTTGATGCTATATCAGGTGCTGTTTACCTGCCCATCTGGAGCTCATTAAGGCAACATCAAAGAGGATTACTTTAGTGCTGTGAAATGATGGAAAGGGCTGGGGGAATGAATCTTCTAGCATGAGACCCTGTGTTTCATCCTTCTTCAGCTTCAAGTCTGAACAGACTATTAAGAAACAGGTTGGGAAGTCCATTATATAATGGAACAATTTCAAGGAAAAAAAATGACTTCAAATGAAATGCTTGTTCTTGCAAATAAACAACTGCTGGATATATATGCAGTAATGATATTCTTTTTTGGAGGTATGAAAATGACTCATATACCTACTACTGTCAAAGTAGCAGAATTATCAACTTGTATGACATAATTGGAAGCATGATAAATTTTAAGATGTTTGGGAGATAAAAGGAATCAGTTGTTATAAAAAGCTGAAGACTGTAAAAGTTTTCAAAGAGGTAGCTGTGCTACCCCCGCACTGCCACTGTTTCTGTTCCCCAAACTTATGAAAACAAAAGTGAAGCCAACTGTACTCATCTTTGCAGTTCTAGAATTAAATGCTCTGTTGAGAGAAGGGAAAGTGCCCACCAAGGATGGATGACTGGAGGCAGGATGAAAGAACAGTTCCTACCAATGGGAATGGCACAGCTTGCCCTGAAGCTTGGCAGAGCTGCAGCACTCCAAGAAGAAAAGACTTACTATGGGTTCATGGACCCTGCTGAGAAATTAGTTGACTCTACTCTTAGGCTCTGCTGACAACATGACAATGGGCAGTAAGAACTTAATTCAGATTTCCAAAAGATCCCATATGGAGGTATCTTTTTTTTTCCCAACAAAAAACTAACAACCCCAAACACACACACACACACCACCCCAGAAACCCCACCAAAACAAGAAGTCTTGCATTATCCAACAGCATCTAACTAGCTTTTCCTTTCATTATTTAAATTTTTCATGGTCCTCATTTCTTAATCAGATGTATGAAGTGAAGAGCCAGGAAAGAATTTTTTTGATGAATTCATAGTTCTTGTTGAAAGTGGAAAAAGAAGGAGCAGAAGGGGAGATGGAACTTGGTTAGATGAGAGAGGGTCACTTAAAAGTTTGAAGTGCCAAAAATATTGAGGATGTTAGTCATAAATGACTGCAAGGATAACAAAGAATCTTGTTTCTAGAGAGTGCCCTTGTCAGAATTTTGCAGCAAAACTCTGCAGAGAGGTTTCTCAAAGAGAGGTTTCTCAAAATCCATTATTGCATAAATTGTATTGTCCTGAGAAAACAGCATGCTTTAAAAAAAGTTTCTTTCGTATGTGGAGGTGGGTGGGGAGTTGAAGGAAATGTAAAATGTAAAATATTTAATTCAAGAGGAATAGTAGCATATCTTCTCATGGATGTCAGCTTAACTGAATGTTCAACCCAATCTTTATCATAATTCTTTTTTACTTTCAGGTGAATGATGGTATGTCCCTGGCACTGAAATGCTCCCTCATTAGGGGTATTACCATTTCTGATGTCAGATATATATATACATTTATATTTTGCAGAGGAACAGGCTAGTCTGGTGAAATAGTGTGGGACATTGCTAATACATGATGCCATAGATCAAGTTGGAGGACAAGTGTGTGTTCTCCTAGTGCTGGTGTTTGACAGTTAGTTCTTGCTAGGCTGTTACCAGAGTAGATACAAGGACCGAGTTGGCATGTTCAACTACTCCAGGTTTTGCTTCCTGAATCAGTGTCATTATGTTGTGGTTTGTCACTGAAGCTAGTGTGGAGCTGTCTTAAGTTAACTGGGAAATCAGCAGTCTTTTCCCGAATGGCCGGCCAATCACGCTTCTGATGGGGCTGCATTGTAGAGTTGAGGCTCTACACAAGTAACAAGTTGCCAGCAATTGCCTTAATTGCCTCGCTAGACTTCTATTCATATATACTCTGAAGTAAGGACATTACGTTCCATAAAATCTATTCCTGGGTAAACATACATAGGATGAACACATGTAGTGTTAATGTTTCACCCAGCATGGAACTGGACACAAAATAAATACAACTGACTTTGCACTATGAAATCCCTTTCTCTCTCTCTCTCCCCTTTTACTCAGAAAAGTTTATTGTTATGGCAAAAACAAAGAACCAGAAGTCTGATAGAAAGGGTTTTTTTCCCCCTTTTTCCCATTTATCAAAGTTTCACGAAACAAGGTGACTTTTTATACTATTGGCTGATCATTATCCAGTGGTATGAGAAGAATTCTTGACAGCATTTTAATATGAAATACCTTTCAAATCAATACTTTTAAGATACTTTTGAAATGCAAATTAGAGAAATAACACAAATAAAATTAGAGTAAATGAAATAAATAAGGTATTCCTTAAAAATACCAGGGTAACCTTCTATTGCTCATACCCAGCATCTTTATTTCTTTAGCAAATGACTGAAATATGCCAAGACAGCTGATTCAGATGCTTTCCCTTGGTACATGGCAATGCTCTGTTAGAAAATAATGAAAATAAATACCATCACTCAAAAGAAAAGATGATGTAACTGAGCCTGAACATTTCAGAAACAAAATATTACCATATGATCAATATTATACTTCCCATTATTTTCTATAGCGCTGTTTCTCAACCTCAGCAACTTTAAGATGTGTGGACTTCAACTCCCAGAATTCCCCAGCCAGGGGTTGGAGTCCACACAACTTAAATTTGCTGAGGTTAAGGAACACTGTTCTATAGAACTGAACAAGGATTCCAAGCTAGCTCTGTCTAATAGTTAGCATGATGTTAACCATAGCTAATATATTCTTACAGCTCTTCCCTCAATTGTCATTTTCTATCATTTTTCCCCCCCTGGAAAAGGTGTGCATATCAGTTTTTATGCTAACATACAGATCTCTTCATCTGTTCAAGGCAAGCTCCTTCCTGAGCAATAACAACTAGTTTTTCCACAATCAATATCACCACCATGAATTGTTTCATTGCCTCAAGGCAACATAGCAATTCTGTATAAGGCAAAAGTTATTTGCTAATCTGGAAGCCATTATACATTTCATGATCTTTCAAGCCTTGTTTAAAAATCCATTAAAGTAGATGATTGTAATAAATATTTAAATTTATTTCAATTAAAAGCTGTTCAGAACAGGAGGATGTGTTTTATTTAGTACTCCGTGCCAATCCATGTGACAAGACATATTTTTATGTTGCCTCTCCCATCTCATCTCCCCAGCTTTTCATATCCAGCTAAGCATGAAATGAAGGGACACCATGAAACATGTCAGAGGAAAAAGGAAATAACTGTTTGAGGACACTCTCAGGCTTGCCTTCATTACCCTTCAACTTCTTGCTCCTGAGTCTGAGTCAGTGTTTCTCAACCTTTGCAACTTTAAGATGTGTGGACTTCAACTCCCAGAATTCCCCAGCCAGCTAATGGTTGAGAAACACTGGTCCAAAGAACTTCAGAAGGCAGGGAGGCACCAATGCAAACAAGTGTAAGCCTTAAAAGAGGTGTCCGCCCTGTGAGGTAGACACGGTCAAGAAACAGGCATGGCAGGGATTCCAGCAATGCTCTTTATTGTTGTAGAGTAAAACAACAGACTGTAGAAAGCCTGTCAGAGTTTCTCCCTGCCCATCTTATACCAAGCAAACTCAAGGCAGGGTTATTTTGAGTTTTTTTCTCATGCTTTATCTCAGGACTGAGTAATGTTTTTTTGAAAGACCCCTCTATAATGGTTTGTTCATTCCTTCCCCATTCCCAAGGCAAGGTCTACATTTCTTCACAACAGGAATATCATACAATAGTTGAAACACTGACATCTCCCCACTAATTTAGCCTAGTCTACATATGTAATATGACCTAATGTGTGAAGCTTTGATTTGGAGAGTCAGTTTGAAATTGGTTTAATCACATCTCCAATCTGAATCTAATAAGAAAACTAAAGTGAGTTGTCATACGAGATGCCTCTGAATCAGTTTGACAGTCTGTAAAACACAAATACACTTTTCCCCAAATTGATTTGGAAAGTGAATCAAATCAAATAGATTTGACATTTTGAAGTGTAAAATTTAATCAACTTGATTTTCCAAGTCAATTAGAATCATCCAACAGCATAGGATCAATGGTCCAAATCCAACTGATTATTTGAATTGGATCAATGCTGCAATGCACCCCTTTGAGGCCTTTGGTCCCCTTCAAAATATTACCTGTCATTGACAGTAAAAAAGTTCTCTAACTGCCTTAGATCAACTTTAAGTTGGAGGCATCATTATTATCCCATAATTTTTTTAAATTCTCTTAATTTGCTTGTAAACCACCTAGAGTTGTTTGCCGAGATGGGCGGTGGAGAAATGTGATAAATAAAAAATAAATAAATAAATAAAGGAAATGAGAGGCATATAGCAACCATTTGGCTTCAAGGTCACTAAGCATTGTGCCAAATATCCATTAATTCAGAAGTTTAGGAAGAAGAAGACTTATTATTTAGTTTACAAAAAAGTAATGGAGGCAAAACGTGAGTGAGGTACATAAAATTATGAATGGCATAGAGAAAGTGGATTTGTGATTTTTTTTCTCTTTCTCTGAAAACCTAGCATCAGAGGTCATCCAATGAAGCCAACTGGAAGGAGATTTAGGAACAGACCATAGTATTTCTTTATACAGGGCATGATTAACCAGTGGAGTTCATTATACAAGCTGTAGTGAAGGTCACTAACTTGCATGGTTTTAAAGGAGAAGTGGGTACTTTCATGAAAGGTCTAGCTCAGGCAATTATTCTTGAACATGCAATATTACCTCCAGGTTGGGGGCAGCATGCCTTCAAATACCAGTTGATGGAGAGGATTACGTCTCCATCTTCTGTTTACAAACATCCCATAGTCATCTGGTTGACCACTCTGAGAAAAAAATGATAAACTAAGATGGGCTTTGCCCATTGAATCTGCTGGTTATTCCTATGTTTTATGAACTATACAGGGGCCAAACAAGAGCAAAAAGGCAACTTGTTTGGTGGTGGTTGGCAAATGTGCTATTACAATTGCAAACATCTTGAATAAGAAGTTACATCTAAATTTGGTGGTGTCATCAGTCACTTGTATTGTCTGTGAATGTCTCTTAGGATGCATTTTGCACTGAGCACTGTAGTTTAACAACTGAATAACTCAATAATGAATAGCTTGAAGAGAAACTTCATGATTCCAGAAACAGGACTTCAGTGGGATTTATTCCCTGCCTTATAAAGGTTGCTCATAGAATTTCATCCTATATAAAAAATCCCTAACTTTTCTGGGCCAGCTTGCCTATTCACAAATAGCCATCACAGGAGCATGGCCAGTCACAAAACACACACATACCGGAGGGCAATTGGCAAGAATCAATCCATCCTTACTCATTTGCTATTGATTTTTCTGGGGAAGTTGGTATACTTCCAAACTAAGTTCTGGGTTGCAGACTCTAACCACATCCATTTTCTAAAAATGCTTCTGGGGCCATGTTTATTTATACAATTTATCTACCACTTCAGTCCTGGCAAACACATAAGATCCAAGGCTTTTTTGGAAATAAGATAATGCTGAAATTGATCCTTTGCTTTGCAGCGTGCCAGCTTCCCATGTATATTTCTTTCTATTTTTTTTTTAATCAAATGGGATAAAAGGCCTGGAAAGTGCTAGGAGAGGGATCTGTGTTGAAGACAGCAGTCCTAAATTACATTGCCCATTCTAACTTTTGCATGACTCGAAACAGTGATGTGGAACATTTTTTTCCATGATGCTCTCAAGAAAATAATAGTGTTTTCTTTTGCCTCCGTAGATCACTTGTGAGGAACTACAATACATTTTAATATTTGCTTTTTCTCAGCACCAGGGCCTAAGAGTGTTCTGTTTTCTTTCAGATCTTAGACAACTAGATGTATGTTACACAGTTGCTTCTAGAGGGAGTGGGTGGGGGAAGGAGAAAGTTTTACCTGGATCAGCATGTGTTTTGCTTACACCACAGTACTTTTGTCTGCTTCTCCATATATAGAAGATTAATCTTCCAAACACAGTTCTTCTTTTGCTCACTGTCTGATTTTAGCTTTTCATTACGTGACTTCCATGCTAGTGTGGGATTCAAGGACATGGAAGCCCTACTGTCCAAAAACAAGTATACAAACTGGCAGTGATGGCAGCAGATCTACCCCAAGTCCTCAAGGCAAGGCTGACTCAAGCATCTTTCTTGGGTTAGACAATTTGGGTTTGTAAACTTTCAAGATCTGTTGGGTTTTTAATTGGTTGAGGCAGAGCGGGCTGTATTGTTATTTACTTCACTGAACCCTTTTCACCTCTTTCCAGCTATCCGTTGGTTGATTTACAATATATTTTGGAAAACTCTTGCTTCCAATGAATATGTAGCATCAGTCGTGTGGTTCAAATAAGCTGAGAAGAGGATAAGCTCCACCATCAAGATATATAGTTCCAAAACTCCAGTCACTCACTGTTGGCCCTTTCTTACATAAGGGAACAACCCTTTTCGCTCACGTGCTTTATGTGCATTATAGTTGAATTTGGAAAAAGAAATTAAAATAATTTTAAGCGTATCTATTTAATAGAAAATGTATTGTTCTTGCATGTTATAATTTTATTCTTTTTTCTCTTATACAGTAAGATACAATGCTAGTACACCATGACTACTACTACAGTACTACTAACTCCATTTTGTTCTTTCTCTGCCCATTACAAGACAGAAGGTGTATATGCAAGTCTGTGTCTATGTTTATGCATGTGTGTTTTTACATCAACAGGGAGTAGACTTCAGACTTAGAAGATTTACTTATTTTTCTAACTGCCTAGAATCCCCCAACAGTTGTAAAAGAAATGTCCTTAAAATAAAATTTTCTAGATCTCCAACTACAGAATTACCAAATTATAAGGAACCTATGCCATTGTCACGACAGACACAACTTTTGGAGTTGTGCTGGAAGCCTTAGCAGCAAAGACAGCATTTATGACAGTTTTAACTTAGGTCATTTTCTGAGCATTTTTAAAATGTATTTTTATACAGAATGAATTTAGTTTGTGAATGGATAGAATAATCTCTCTTGACAGGTATATCAGTTTCTCTAGGTACGTCTTAGTTCTGGTCAATGAAAACAAGAGAGAGACATCTATGTAAGAACTTGAAGTTGATCCCTGTGTGTCAGCCAAGGCTTTAATGGTGTCTCCACCATTTCATCAAGTATGTAAGATCACCAAATATGAAAGTTGAATCCAGACTATGTTAGTCACACAAAAATAATAAGGTTTAATGTTCCATAGATTTCAATATCAAAGCATGAGTAAATTACCATAAATCTAACCCTGAAATAGTTGAACTAGTATAAGGCTAATGTAAAATTTAAGTGTAGATATGCTCTAAGATCTTTAGATTTATAAAATATATGCCATATGCATGTTCTGAATCTTAGGCAGATATCTGAAAAAACATAAAAAGTAACTCTTGGTACCATTCATTTTTATGCTATCCTATTTTCAACATGGCATCTCTGTGGAAATACAACTATTTTGCCTTCATTTACATTAAACACCAACACTAACAATATTAAAAGTAGAAGACTCCTTTTTTCTTTAATTGTACTATCTTAACACAATGAGATCTTGAGTACCATTTTTCCTCCTGTGCAACTATTATAACAAGTCCTTTCTGTGGATACATTATTTCGCTGGGGCAAGGACTTGTACCATTTCTGTACGTGCTATAATTCTCTTAGAAAGCCTAACTGAAATAGATGTTTTCATACCAAAGCATCACAGAAATATGAAATGACACTTAATTCCTAGGGAGTCAATTAAATTCAAACAACCCAGTTAGTGTCACACTCCATGGATTACTATATATGAATCAGTCATCAGGAGCATTGCTGAAGAACAGTTAATCTTGTTATCACTATTACAAGGTTCTTCATGGAATGACATTTATTATTGCCTAGAGGTGAAACTTGTTTTTTTCTTATCTATTTTAAATAGGGATCAACTGCACATTTTACTGCAGTGGGAATCTCCTGCTGATCCATTTACCCAAAACATTCAAGAATAGTATCTTTAACCTAACTAGAACCTTTACTATAATCAATTTTTAAAACTTTACCAACAGTTTACATAATGGTTATTATATACTTCAATCAACCTAGTTCACTCTTTTGAGAAGGTTTAAAAACACAAGATGCATGTATTATGTTGTTTGTTAGATAATACATGCAGGTGCTGGCATGTATTTTTACATGCTATAATCACAGTACAGTTGATTATGAAAGAGAAGCTATTGAGGGGGACAGCCCAAGATATTTGTTCCTAAAGACAAATAAATGGTACTCCATCTATTCCATGCCTAAAAGAAACAAGGCTTCCAACTGAATCTTACTTGAACACGTACACTCCATGATACCTAAGGGCAGTAAGTTATACTTTGTGGGTGTGTCAGGTTGCATCACACACACTTTATTATCCAATACTTTTCTGCTATCCCCAGCCTCCTAACATCTGCTACCTGAGGTGGTCATCTCTGTCTGCCTAATGGAAGGTCACTTCTGGTAATTGAGGTGAGATTCCTCAGACTGAATGGACACATAGAATTTAATTAAAAATATAAATGGTTAATTTGATGCTGTGAATGAATTCTAGCCTCCAGCATCAGCTGTTAAGTTAGAGCTACTATATCAGGGTTGCCAAAATCCAAGCTATAAGTAGGTGGTACCACAGAGACAAATAACTCTCTTTGCTGCCATCTGGTAGACACCTGGATTTTTGTGGCTAAGAAGTGGTTGCTCTAGATAAATAAGAATACCTCTGGATCACACGTATGCCATTTAGCCACCCACAAGAAAGAATTGGTGAGTTTCGTAGCTCAACTGATATGAAAAAAGACAGCTAAATCTTAATGTCTGACTAATATTCCATAGACTAATATTGTCTATGTTCAAAGTTTTAGTCAGAGGCTTGACATACTTCCAATCTGAATTCCCTCCTCAATGAACATTCCAGGAATTGAAATTCCTCTCCTGGTTTGGTTTGTTTTGTTTTATTTTAACTGGAGAATGGTAATATTTCTATGCTTTCCTTCCAAATCCTTCAGTCTGTAGGTAAGCAGAACTTAGCAGAAGAGGAGAAGCTTTCATGGAATCTTTCCCATGACTTAACACTTGTGTTTATTTTTTCATGAATCAGTGAACAACTGAATGTGGAAATAAGCAGCAAACACAAATAACTAATACTACTATTTTAAAGGTTGCTTATTAACACGAAGTGTCCAAGGCTTATCAAAGCAACGATGGAATCATATATTAAAACACCTCAGCATTTGTCAATGTCTCCATAGTTTTCAAGCCTGGTTTATACATTTGAAAACCTATGGAGACTTATTCTGAACTCCTTCATGCAGCTGAGCTACCGGAAAAGAATCATTCCTTCTGTTCAATAAATGATCATTACACCGTCAGAATTAATGATGATTCAAGGTAAGATTTAAGCCAGACACTCTCTCTCAACCCAACTAATCTCACAGGGTTGTTGTTGTGGGGAAAATAGGAGGAGGAAGGAGTAATAGGTATGTTACTTGAGTTATTTATAAAAATAATAAAGGTGGGATAAAAATAAAATAAAATAAAATAAGTTAGCAGTTATGCTACCCCATTAAAATTTTCTTTTGTACTGCCATCTGCTGGTCAATTTCTTTTTCACCTAGATTGACAGACAGCTTGGTGCTTTCTCCACTTTTAGTTAGGGTTTAAAACAGTATAAACCGACAAGGTCTCACCATAGCAACAAAATCTATGTAGTCCTTGTTTGAGGCAACAAGGCCTTCTGGACAGAGGCAAGTGTATCCAAATATGTGATCAATCCTGTTTGCTTCTGATCCCTGACAGCTCTTCATAAATGCCATTTCTCTTATGGCATTTGGCTTCTCAGGCCAGTTCCCAAGACCCTTTCTTTTTTTCATATCTAGCCCTTTGTAAAATCAAAGTATTTAGCAGTTTACCAGTCCTGTCACCTCTCCCAATCAACTTCTCTTTCTGTTGCCCTCCCCACTGTGTAGCACAATGCTACACTGCAACACATCACCAATTAGGAATGGTTTTACAAAGCAATGAGGCAGGGAATTGACAGATCTAGAAAGGAAGGAGGACATATTTCTTAATGCATGGAAACTCCTTGTCAATATCAATGCCTTTCCTTCACATGATCTAGTCAATTTCATCTCAGCCACATAATGTTCAAGGGCCCCCCTAAAATAAACCAAGAAGTGGAGAAGGAAAAGGATGGAGCAGATTTGCCCAGAACTAAACATATGCAGAAGTGAACTAGTGCAAGGCTGAAATGGTACAAAGGAAAAAGTATATCCCCTCTTCCTTATTACAGTATGGTGATTTGTGCATGCTTCTTGGCAACAGATGACCAAGACTTAGGGGAAGAGCAACAACTCTAGAATGGAAGGGAAGATGGAAGGAAAGATATATAGGAATGCTCAACAGTGAACAGAACACAATTCAGCAGTGAACACAGACTCTAAAAAGGCTGGATGGAATTAGTGGTCTAGATTATTCTGGCCCTTATGTTTTTGCAAAATCAAGGAAAATCAAGGGTAGGGTGGTACTTTCAGCCAGAGGTATTCTGAGACAGTTAGTGGCTGAAAAAGAGTGACTATGTATTCTATGTGTAAAGATATCTTTTGATTCCTACTGAAGAGAGACTGTCAGTGAAGTGCAGAAACCATTTAAATAAGTCAATACTTTTAATAAAGGTGTATGATCGTTAGGGGCTAGGTGTGAATTAGCATCAATGAACTTCAAGTGGTTTAGGAAGGCCTAAAAAGATGCCATACTATGCGGCTTGCCAATAGCTAACTTAGCAATGTATACAATACATTATTGCTACATATGGGTTCCAGCATCCTAGATCAGCTGAAGCTCATTCTGTTTCATAATACATTCATGAACAAACTATTTGGATCTAGATGACTCTTACGGTGAATTACACATTCTTACCTTCTCTGTCCAACCTACAGTTATCTTGTGATGTGCTAGCATAAAGCTTGCAATGAGGGGATGTATATTCTTCCAGTATGCTTAAGCTGGAGCCCAGGTGTGTCAATGAGCTACATCAATTTCACATTCCCACCATTTTATTTCCTACCTTAATAGTGTCTCTTCAATTGCAGTTTATAGACTTGCAATTAAACCAACACTTTCCATGTGACATCATCCCTCCCTCCCTCGCTCCCTCCCTTCCTACCTTTTAGCAAGGAAGGCAGGCAGAGGAAGAGAATTTTTATTCTTATTCTTACCAGCCACCTTTTCCCCTGCTCAGCATTATTTCCCTAAGCTGCCTTTGATATCACAGATGAAAAGATAGTTTCCCATGATGCATAGAATGGCTATCACGCTATTTCTTTGGCCTATGGTTGATAGTTCTGTTTTCTAAAGGTATATTTTAAACAGAGCATTCATTTTATACAGAAACACCCTTCGTCAAGAATACTGAAGTGATAAAGAAGGGATGCTTGGAGTTATGAAATCCTTAAATAAAATTATATATTTCTTCTATTGATTCTTTCCATAATGTATTTCTTGCCTTTAGGAATTGGAAGAGAGCTTTGAACAAGTGATTTTGCACATTTAAAATAATTTACCCTAAATTGCTTTTATTCACATGGGAACTGTGGAAATATTTCTTGTTTCAAAAACAAAAAGGAAGTTGCTTGGAGCACGCAGTCAGATGTTCACCAGAGAATGTCATTGCATGTTTCGCACCAAAGATAAAGAGGTTCTCCAACCATGCTTGATACTTGAGGACCTGTGTACACTCAGTAACAAAGTTTATTTTTTAATAATAACTTTATTAAATTTTAAAACAAAGAGATAAAATCTAACAGAAACTAATAAAGGAAGAGAACAGAAGTGCAGAAAAAAAGGAAAAGAAAAGAACAGAAATAGAAATAGAAATAGAAAAAGGAATAACTCCCAACTTCTTTTACAACAGATATAAATGAAACTTACATTAAACTCTTATCTAAGTTTACAACATAATATCTATCAGTAGCAAAATTTATGATTGCAAGATTGGGCTAAGGAAAGAGACTTTCCCCAGACTTCCTTGTTTTCAGGTAGCCACTTGGCTCAATCTAACAACTTCTGATGACACAGTGCTCGAACTGGTAACACTTGCTCCCATTGCAAAGGCTGAGCAACTCATTGAATGAAGGCTGAAGATGCCCATTTCTTTATCCAATTAGCTCTGTTCTTGAATGAGGCAAATGGATACAGTAGGTAAATCACACAGATCAGCGGAATGTTTAAGCTTCTGGACAGAACCAAGAAATTCATTTTGTTCATACATTACATTCCCTCAAAATAATCTGCAGTTTAAATTAGCTAAAAACAATAGTTAGAATGCACTGATTTTATAAAGAATTAAGAACACTGAATGTGTGGTGTGGAGCCTACATATCCCTGGTAATTATAATTTTAAAAGAAAAGTAATAGAAAGTAGGAAGCCCATACAATTTAAAATCTGTCAAAATAGTCCTATCAGAAGCTAACCACTTTGATTAATCACAATACAGAAATAATTCTTTCCAAGAGTTATTAAGCATTTTAAAAACAGAGGATCCACACCTATACACCACTTTCCCAACTTGATGCCTTCCAGATTTGTTGGACTTCAATTCCCATAATGCCTTGTCAGTTGATTTGGAGTCTGTCTGAATACCACCAGCTTAGTGAAGCCTGCTATAAAATGTACATAGGAGTAAATCCCATTGAAAGTGGAAATTTACAGATCCTGACACTTCAGTGTATGGATGCATCCTCGGGTTTTTGGAACTCTGAAGCCTACATATAAAGGTTTATATGTGAATACTTGAAGAAGGGGTTGGAGGATGCGCACATCATGGAGTGGGGTCACAGGTGCAGTCTTATAGATAATTTCCACACATTTAAAGAAGAAAACTTTCAAGAATAGCCTTTATTATCTATAGCCCACATTTGGCTCCTGGTCAGAAAACGATTATGCTAGTTCAATTTTCAAGGTACTTTAGTTCATTTTCTATTTACTTTTTTCTTGTGCCATCCATTGCTTCTTTATCTTTATCTTTATCTCATCCTTCCTAATGGGACCTCTGAATTGGCCTGATAAAGATCTTGCTCTAACATATGTTTCAGTTCCTGGAAGTTTGCTACTTATCACACACTTAGACAATTAGCTACAACAAGGAAGATGAAAAGGACTATACAGTAGACTGTAGACTATCACTCCAAATTTTGTTCAAAAATAGCTAAGTGTTGAATGTCATATGTGCTTATATAATCTACTGTTGATCTGCATCCTTGTTCTAATCCTTACATCAAACGATCTGAATGATTCAACCCAAATTTCTTTCCCATCAAAGTTTTTTTTTTTGCAGTTTCTTCTTATTAAATGATCAAGTCCCACATCTTTCACTTGCTTACATTATCAGCTGCTTCTTCTATTCCAACTGGTTGTAGTGACATTTGCTGGAAAGGGATGTCACTTCAGTAGACAGATAGCTTTTTCACTCTGGACTTCAGAAACAAGCAGCAGAGGTGAAGAAGTAGCTATCTGTCTACTGAAGTGACATCCCTTTCCAGTTGGATGGAAGAAGCTGCTGATAATGTAAGCAATCTCCAACATTCATGGCACAACTATTTTTTTAACTAAAACCCTATACTAAAGAACATCAAAAATGTTACACATTAATGAAAATATTATTTCATGTGATACCTCCAAGCCAATAACATAAAAATAGATGTATTTTGAATACACATACACACTCTGGAACAATGTCCAATAAAAATGAGTTCATCTCCTTAATTCCAGTTACTATGAAGCAGTATCTGATGCTCAAATAAATCAGCAGAAGGTCTGGAACATAATACAAAGTACTGCTTCAGGAAAGGTTAAGAAAAGAACTCTGGCATTCTAGCTTGACACATATAAGCCATTCACGAAATCCAGTGATTCATTGCTGTTATTTAGATCGCACTGATTTCTAGCCACTTCCCAGCAAGGCACAGTGAGGAAATTTTGCACTCCTTAAAGACTGCTACAGCAATTTTTCAGAGGAGAGAAAAAGCAAACAGATATAAAAACAAACTGAAACAACACTAAATAGAAAATAGTTATTTAATAGAGTAACTCATGTATTTCTATAAATGAAACTATATAATGAAAGGATATGTACAAGATGAAATGCTTTATATTTTTCTGAAATAACATTTTCTGTAAAAAAATAACTCATAAACTCAAGGAACCCGAAACTCACCAAGGTGCTCTATAGTTTGATCCTGGTTATTTACATTGTTCTCATTTCTACTATTCAGATTTCCACATGCCCATGGAAGTTTGCACCAATCCAAGCTGCCTGTTGCACATCACTTCCTGAAATATGTTCAGCATTATCTTTTGGCAGCAATGCTAGTATCTCATCTAGGATGATAAATTATTTACAACTCTGAACATGGGCAGCTCTTCATATATGCATAGATTCATGAGGCTATAACAAAGAAGTTTAAAAAAAACAGTGTTTAGTGTGCCAAACTTTCAGCTGATGACCTTTCTCTTCTAATTCCCAGGTGACCTCATTTGGGACTACCTTAGTCAGCTTTGGCAAGGAGATGGAATATGGACAATCGAATAGCCAGTATGCTGGCATAATCCCTCATTTGCCTTTCCGAAACAAATCCAGTTCTCAAATAAACAGGTGTTCTGATGAGGAAGATAAAACCATTATGACACATCCACCACTGGTCTTCTTGCTTTTGTTAATGCTGCACTGCCTACCTAGTTGGACAGAGCTGATGCAGATCTATTCCCACCATTCCATCTTTATAATCTTCATGTCAAGAACCTAACCGCAGAGCATACCCAGGAAGAAAGATTCACATGGAGTTGAATCATTTGGGTTAATGTCAAGAAATAAGGGGTTAGGATACACAATTTTGGAAACTGAGTAAACAAAATTCCCACCCTCATTTATGAATGAATTCATTGAGGTAAGGTCTCTGTGAGTTGTTTGTACTGAAAGATCCATCTGCTCTTTGTTAGTGATGTTTCAAAATACTCCATTTTCTTTCTCAGTGAGTTCTCCCACATTTCATTTATAGAAACCAGTGTTTGGAAGGTGTGTGCTTTACTGCCAAGCCTTGGCAATGAATTCTCTAATAGAGCGCCTTTTCAGCCACTATTTCTCACCTTTCCTTGGAGGACTAAGTATGGAAAATGGGAGTGTTGCTTGGGTATACTTATTCCCATAACATAAGTGATTAGGTGGGTGGAGAAGAATCTATTCAGTGACATTAATGAGATAAGATAGTACAGAAAAGTGATTAGAACATTTTAGAGAGCTAAGAATGAACGAGAATTGTGACCGTTTTGTGATCATCTACTTAGAAAAATGCCTACTTGTTTTGAAAACACCTTTTAACCATATGTCTATTTGTATGTATTCATGGAAAAGAAAATAATTAAAAATATGATTGATCTAATAGCTTAGGGTAAAAGATTGAGATAATGAGGCATTCTCCTCCTCCTCCTTTTCTTCTTGTTCATTTTGCTTTAGCTGTGTATTACTGTATGTCTTATTTTGTTGCTATACGGTATATTGTGATTATTTTTACCTCTCATAATAACATTTTATTGTACTGTTTTCACATTTTTGTAACCACCAAGGATCTTCTTGATTATGGTGGGCATAAACAAACAAACAAACAAACAAGATTAATAAAGGATACAAGGGAAATTAAAGGATTTGAATGTGATATCAGGAGTACAGTAGGTCTTGGGAAAAATAGACATGGAAGAGAAGAAGGGAGGGGGAAAAGAGTGAAAGTAGAATGATTGCAGGAAGAGAAAGTGTAATTCCCACATGAAAAAGTATTAGACAGTTAATGGAAAGCTGACATAAGGAAAGAGGATGTGGAAGTTGCTTGGAACAAAATGTGTTGGAAATGTGTGGAACTATACCCGTGGAACTATGAAAAGGGATGTTTGGTCAAATGATGAAATAAAAGAGCTGTGACTGAGAAAAATGTACATTAGAGAATGATTGCTGAAAACTGAGGATGAGAGAAGAATATTGTATAATGTGAGAGAAGAATATCATATAGTATGTATAGTCATGTGAAAATGTAAGTACATCCCATGTAAAGTTTTTTTTAAAACATATGTGGACATATCAATATTTTATCTTCATTCAAACAGTATATAAAGGTGATGTAACTGAACAAAAAGCCTATGAACAATTGCCCTTGCAATCATTTATTCCACAAAAAAATAACTGATATGCCATTTTTTTTTCCCTGTGGAAAAAGCAAGTACACCCTTGGCTTTAATACCTGGTACTGTATTGCCCCCTTTGGTATTTCTTTTAACTGTCTACCAGTCTCTGACATTGACTGGGAAGAATTTCTTCCCACTCCTCCATAGTTTTTTCAACTAGCCATGTTTGAGAGGTTTCCCAGATGCGCAGCCCATTTCAAATCACCCCATGGCATCTCGGTGGGATTTAGGTCTGGGCTTTGAATTGGCCATTCAGAACCCACCATTACTTACTTTCTTTCTTTCTTTCTTTCTTTCTTTCTTTCTTTCTTTCTTTCTTTCTTTCTTTCTTTCTGTCATTCCTTGGTGGATTTACTGGAATGTTTAGGGTCATTGTCATGTTGCAAGGCTTTCGTTGAGCTTCTGTCTTCTGAAAGGTGGTCTCACATTATTCTCAAGCATCCTCTGGTAAAGAGAAGAATTCCTAGTGGATTCTGTGATGAGCCCTGATACAGCAAAGCAGCCCCAAACCAAAACATTTGCACTACCATGCTTTACAGTTGGGATAAGGTCCTTCTGGTGAAATACTGTCTGATTTTCACCAAACACGTCTTCTGATAATTCTATCTTGCCCTGTCTGTCCAGAGCACATTGTTCCAGAAGTCCTGGTCTTTGCCTAGGTATTCTTTAGCAAACTTTAGCCTTGCCTTGATGTTCTTTCTGGACAGCAAAAGTTTCCTCCTGGCACACCTCCTATATAGATCTAATTTGTGCAGCTTCTTTCTAATTGTAGACTTGTGCACTTTGACATCAATTGTGGCAAGAGCTACCTATACGTCACATGAATGCTTCAACATGATCAGGAATTTGTTAATGTATTTATGGATAAATGTATTGTGTGGACATCTGTGGTGCATTGCTTGAGAACATGAATACGTGTGTACTTTTGTATGCAGAAAATATCACGTTGTTGGCTGGTATGTATTCAAATGGTATGTAGCAAATGTTGGGTAGATTGCATAAAACAATTAAGGGTATGGATCTCAAAATTAATGTATGAAAGACCAAGGTAGTTGTGTTTGACAAGAAAAAATGGAGTGAATAATTGCAAGTTAAACATAAATCACTAAAAATATGAGCAGATAGATGAATTTGTGTACCATGGAATAGTAGAATGTTTACTAAATATGGAAATGGATGGAAAATGTTTAAGGCTTGCAAATGCTAGTAGAATGATAGTAGGTAATATCTATTGCAAGGAATTAATGATTGTTGAAGAAGAGGAAATGTGTAAGTTTGTTTATTCCCTCTGTTACATTGAAATGGCAGGTATGTCAAGAGAAACCTAACAGTTGAGTATAATAGGAATGGGTTGCTTAGGAAATGTGTATGATAAAGCCAGAAGACAAAGGTCAAGAACAAGTGATCAATGAAAGTGAACTGGATTGGTATAAACTAGATTTAGACCTATGTCCTTCTGTTGTTTGTTCGTTTTTTAAATCTCATACCTAAATCCTTTTGTCTTCATACTTTTTTCTCTTATTTCTTTCCCTTTGTGAAAAGGAATATGGTGATATGTATGTATGGCTTATTAGTTCACTTCTTCAAACTTCCTGCTATTTTTGTAGGAAAAAGCCCTGCTTTGGTTTTCATACTCAATGTTCCCTACTGCTGGCATTTTGCATGCATCTAGAATACAAATTTCTCTAATGATCACAAGTTGTACACAGCTTTCCTTAACATAGTTAAAAGGAAACACATCAATCAGCACAATTGTTTTTGCTTGATTCCATCAAACTAACCAAAATACCGACAATCAAATTTATTTGTAACATTTTGCAGTTAACTTTTCTTCAACTTAATCTATATGTTTTGGTATGCTAATTTTTCAAAGATATGATTTCTATCTCCCTTTCTTCCCAAATATGCTGCATTATGTTAATAATTTGAGCTAAAAATGATCAGCTCTTGCAGACTTCATGTTTTATTGCCATCCATGCCACTATGTGAAGTTTCATTCTAAAGAAAATTAATGGCAGATCTCTTGTTCATCCTAATTTTAGATGAACTTGATAGAACCTCTTTACATTCTAATCTTAAACTTCCTTTTTTCTTTCAAAGTAGGTGCCTTTTCATAAACAATTTTTTTTTCCTGATAGCACCAACTACAGAAAAAACTTGGCGTAATTCCAATTCGGTAACAAATAAATGTATGGAGCAAAATGACATATTCACGCAAATGGCAACTGAGATTCTGGGGGACCTTAATAGCAGCAGTTGTTCTCTGTATGCTGAAAATCTTTGGAGTCATCCATTTTTCTAAATTACACTGACAGCTATGGGGTTATGGCTTTTCTTTGTCAGCCTGCTGTACAATAATCTTAACACTCACAATGCATTCAGATGTCTTTTCAAAAGTGAAAGGAAAGGAAGATGTGACTGGAGGATTTCTAGAGATTTAACACTAACTTTCAGCAGAGTGTGATCAGGGTAGTTCCCTAATGTAAAGACAATCGCTTCCCTTCTTGGAATAAGGTGAAATTTGAAGTAATATTTCAAGAGAGAAGCACTTTTCTTTCTTACTAGTTTTCTGTGGAGGCCTTGGTGCTCTCTGAGCCTTGTTGTTTTCTTGCAGATGTTTCATTGCCAGACTAGGCAACATCTGCAGTGCGAAAACAGAGTGGGGTTTGCTCTCTGTTTATATACAGTGGCTTGCCCTGACAGTGTTGGTGGGGGTGTTGTTCTCTCCTCGGTAGTTCCTTGATTAGGCTGTTATTTGCTGCTTGGTTGATTGACTGAGTTAATAGTTCCTTGATTAGGGTATTGCGTACTGTTTGATGGTTCATCTGGTGTTAATCCTGGTGTTAAACTTTGCATATCTGGGTGTTAATTGCTGGTGAGGAGGTGTTCTGGCCTTTTGGCTTTTCTATTGTCTCTTTTGGATGGTATGTAAATGTTGTTTACCTCTATGTGCCTGTTGATGGCTGACTTGTCTGAGTGCCAAGCTTCCAGAATTCCCTAGCATTTTTGGATTTGGCTTGGTCTCGGATGCTCAGTTTTCCAGTTGAAACTATGGTTGAGTCTGCCCGTGTGTTGTGAGATTAAGGAGTTCTCATCATGTCTTCTCACTGCTAGTTGGTGTTTGTGGATATGCTCTGCTAGTCTTCTGCCTGTCTGTCCTACATAGTGGCTGCTACAGTCCTTACACTGTATGTTGTAGATGACTCCTGTTTTCTCTTCTTGGGCTACTGGGTCTTTTGGTTTGCTTAAAATATTCTGAAGGGATTTGGTTGGTTTGTGTGCTACGGTGATGCCGTGGTTGTAACAGTCTGTTGGTAGTTTCCGAGATGTTTCTGATGTACAGTAGTATTATCCTTTTCATAGCATGTGTTGGTTGTGCTATAGTGGGTTGAGTGGGTTGAGTGGGTTGAGTGGCCAGGCACTCTTTGATAAAGTTGCGTGGGTATCCATTTTGCTGGAAGATGCTGTATAGGTTGTTATACAGGTTGTTATACATAGGATGTTCACCTATACACCCAGACATGCAAAGATTAATACCAGGATTAACACCAGACGAACAATCAAAGAGTACCCAATAACCTAATCAAGGAACTTTTAACTCAGGCAATCAACCAAACAGCAAACAACAGCCTCATCAAGGAACTCCCAAGGAGAGAACAGCACCCCCACCAACACAAGCAGGGCAAGCCACAGTAAGTAAACTGAGAGCAAGGCCCACCCCGTTTTCGCACTGAAGATGTTGCCTAGTCTGGCAATGAAACGTCTGCAAGAAAACATCAATGACCTGACCATGAGTTAACAATGTTGTGTTCCAAGTCAACCAGAAGGTTTCTGTTTGGAAAAGGCCTGTTTTCCTTCCCTTCTCCCAAAACCCAGTCCACATTCCTTGGCCACTGAGCACATTCATTCTGTATTGGGCTCATTTTGAATTCCTCTCCCCCCAAATATAACTTCTAATATTTCTGCAATCCTAATGTCCTCCCAGCCTTTGCCAGTACTTTCTTCTTATGCATGGATGGTGTGCCATTTTGGATTAGGGAAGTTCTCAGGTAGTCAGCATAAATTCAGATTAATCTCTCTCTCTCTCTTCTTTTTTTTTTTGGTATTTGGAATAATTCAACATATTTGGCATCCTCTTCTGAGAGAAGCTCCAGAACCTGAATAGAAAAGATATTTTAGCCTGGGACTGCAAAGCACTGGCAGAGGTATGAGTTGAACCTTCCAGTCTTTTCCTACTTTGAACAGGGCTGTAGTTAATCTAAAAATTCCTCATTTCTCAGAAGTATAATTCCATTTCTCATTTGCCAACAACTTGTTTTTCAGAGGAAGAAAATATTCATGGGAAAAAGTACTGATAATTCTTGAGATAAGATTGGAAGTAAGAGCACCAAGAGTTTTATGTAGTTCTAAAATACTTGTGCAGAAGGGGAACAGGTCAAACTATACTGCAAGTGTGTGGCATGTGTTACAATACAAATGCTCGAACAGAATTTATTACAAAATTTCAAAGCATATGGAATGGATGCTACTAAACTAAACCAGCCTAGACAGAGATTGCCTCCAAGCTTTCTCATCTACAACTGCAAAACTTTTGGAAGGCTACTCCTTGCAAAAAAAAAAAGCTTGCAGGGTAGTAATTTCCAGAGACATAACCACATTATTCCATTTCAATAAAAGCAACTAAGACTCAAATTCTAACAGATTTATTATAAGCTTTCATGGGCCATATTCTATTTCAAATATGTTGGGACTGCAATTCCCAGAATTCCTTAACAGCACTGAAATCTGGTCTATGTCATTCGTGTATATAAAACCTGTACAAACATAAACATATGCTCACTCAAATGCAAATTGTTAAGCGTGGGGTTCCTCCCTGACTTCCCCATTTATAAACCACAACGCCCCATGTAAATGTATCCTTAATTCAGGATAGCATTATCTGCGTTTATTGAAATGAATTGCAGCCCACAAAAATATAAGCTACAATAAATCTTTTAAGTTGTCATAAGATTCAAGGTTGTTTGTCTGGAAAGGGAAGTTAGCATTATTGTCTAATTGTAGTAAATAATGGAGGACCAGCAGGTGGATTAATCTAGCTAGAAATTTGAACTGATCGCAGTCTTACCCACTATGTGGCCTGAGTTCTTGGTGAGATCATTGTGTTTAGTGGTTAATTTCAAGGAAGTGGCTTCACTAATGATGAAATGTTTTTATATACTACTCTTTTTATTATTACTGTAGTTTTCTGTGTCTAGATTAATCCCAGTCTTGATTGTTCCTTCTTCTGTTATGGTTTTCTTTTATCCCACTGTTATATGTAACAGTATGGGGACGCGGTGGCG
Organism: Candoia aspera; assembly: GCF_035149785.1. Classification (NCBI taxonomy): domain Eukaryota; kingdom Metazoa; phylum Chordata; class Lepidosauria; order Squamata; family Candoiidae; genus Candoia; species Candoia aspera. The sequence goes on along the minus strand of NC_086156.1, from coordinate 24,928,805 downwards.
CTGCGGGTTAAACCGCTGAGCTGTCGATCGGAAGGTCGGCGGTTCGAAACCGCGCGGCGGGGTGAGCTCCCGTTGTTAATCCCAGCTCCTGCTCACCTAGCAGTTCGAAAACATGCAAATGTGAGTAGATCAATAGGTACCGCTTCGGCGGGAAGGTAACGGCGTTCCGAGTCGTCATGCTGGCCACATGACCCGGAAGTGTCTATGACAACGCCGGCTCCAAGGCTTAGAAACGGAGATGAGCACCGCCCCCTAGAGTCGGATTCGACTGGACTTTACGTCAAGGGAAAACCTTTACCTTTACCTATATGTAACAGTATTGATTTATCCTAGCACCTGACCTTCTCATTGTATAGATTGCTTTCTCACTGGTCTTGTGATTAGAACTATTACAGCAATGCACAATATATGGGACTACTTTTGAAAATGACCAAGAAACGACAACATGGAACTGCTAACAGGGAGTGAGCAGTTAATATGTATCAGTACTTGATCATCTTCCAGACCATTTCAAACCCGAATTAAAGTGCTGTGTTTTTTACTTTTCACAGTTTGGATCCTTGCAACCAACTGTTTTCCCCTTCCCATATAATCTGTCTTGAGGTCACCATCTAAAGTTGTTTTCAGAACAACCTGTGGCCCTCTCTGACTTAAAACACCTTCCTCAAAGAGGTTTGCCTCTTCTTATTTTGATTTTCCAGTTCCAGACACAGACACAGACCTTTTTTGGTTGTCCCATGTTGTTTAATCTATGTGATGGATTAGTGCTGTTTAGCTCTATGGATTTTTATTCCTAAATTTTGCATTTTTAATTGATTTTATTCTGCAATCAATGCCATCCTGGTCCTTTCATACACTTTGCTTTTGACTTTATAGGTATATTTATTTCCTGCAGTTTTATTGATATTGACTATATTCACAGACAATGCTTACCACGGTTAACTTAACCATGATTTACTCAACCTAATTGCTTCAGGCAGCATGACACATTGATCCATAAACTAATCACAAAGGCTGGATTCCCACAGTACACTAAATTAAAATATGCTTGGCTAGTGTTTCACAGGTACATAGTTTGTCTGATCATTTCAGTTGTTCATATCTAGGGGGATACCCTAAAAATGTTTCAGGTTATGAATGCTGCACCCCAAGAAGACACACAAGTAACAGTTATGAAGCACTGTATAACGAGGAGTGTCCAACTAGAATTTTCACTAGCTTAACATGAGGAAAAGGATGAAATGTGGCTAAAGAAGGAATATCGAGCAGTTCTAATGACTGTATTACTGTATATGGTGCCTGTTCAAGCTCTTAAACTGCAATAGTATGTACATTAATTTAGGAATAAGCCTCATTGTTTCGGCAGGTTCACATGTATAGGACTTCATTTTGTTGTTTATCCGTTTAGTCGCTTCCGACTCTTCATGACTTCATGGACCAGCCCACGCCAGAGCTTCCTGTCGGTCGTCAACACCCCCAGCTCCCCCAGGGACGAGTCCGTCACCTCTAGAATATCATCCATCCACCTTGCCCTTGGTCGGCCCCTCTTCCTTTTCCCTCCACTCTCCCTAGCATCAGCATCTTCTCCAGGGTGTCCTGTCTTCTCATTATGTGGCCAAAGTATTTCAGTTTTGCCTTGAATATCATTCCCTCAAGTGAGCAGTCTGGCTTTATTTCCTGGAGGATGGACTGGTTGGATCTTCTTGCAGTCCAAGGCACTCTCAGAATTTTCCTCCAACACCACAGTTCCAAAGCATTGATCTTCCTTCTCTCAGCCTTCCTTATGGTCCAGCTCTCGCAGCCATACGTTACTACGGGGAACAACATTGCTTTAACTATGCGGGCCTTTGTTGTCAGTGTGATGTCTGCGCTCTTAACTATTTTATCGAGATTGGTCATTGCTCTTCTCCCAAGGATTAAACGTGTTCTGATTTCCTGACTGCAGTCAGCATCTGCAGTAATCTTTGCACCTAGAAATACAAAGTCTTTCACTGCTTCTACATTTTCTCCCTCTATTTGCCAGTTATCAATCAAGCTGGTTGCCATAATCTTAGTTTTTTTGAGGTTTAGCTGCAAGCCAGCTTTCGCACTTTCTTCTTTCACCTTCATCATAAGGCTCCTCAGTTCCTCTTCACTTTCAGCCATCAAAGTGGTATCATCTGCATATCTGAGATTGTTAATGTTTCTTCCAGCGATTTTAACTCCAGCCTTGGATTCCTCAAGCCCAGCATGTCGCATGATGTGTTCTGCGTACAAGTTGAATAGGTAGGGTGAGGGTATACAGCCCTGCTGTACTCCTTTCCCAATCTTAAACCAGTCCGTTGTTCCGTGGTCCGTTCTTACTGTTGCTACTTGGTCGTTATACAGATTCTTCAGGAGGCATACAAGATGACTTGGTATCCCCATACCACTAAGAACTTGCCACAATTTGTTATGGTCCACACAGTCAAAGGCTTTAGAATAGTCAATAAAACAGAAATAGATGTTTTTCTGAAACTCCCTGGCTTTTTCCATTATCCAGCGGATATTGGCAATTTGGTCCCTAGTTCCTTTGCCTTTTCTAAACCCAGCTTGTACATCTGGCAATTCTCGCTCCATGAATTGCTGAAGTCTACCTTGCAGGATCTTGAGCATTACCTTACTGGCATGTGAAATGAGTGCCACTGTTCGATAGTTTGAACATTCTTTAGTGTTTCCCTTTTTTGGTATGGGGATATAAGTTGATTTTTTCCAGTCTGATGGCCATTCTTGTGTTTTCCAAATTTGCAGGCATATGGCATGCACTACCTTGACAGCATCATCTCGCAAGATTTTGAACAGTTCAGCTGGGATGCCGTCGTCTCCTGCTGCCTTGTTATTAGCAATGCTTCTTAAGGCCCATTCAACCTCACTCTTCAGGATGTCTGGCTCTAGCTCACTGACCACACCATCAAAGCTATCCCCAATATTGTTATCCTTCCTATACAGGTCTTCTGTATATTCTTGCCACCTCTTCTTGATCTCTTCTTCTTCTGTTAGGTCCTTGCCATCTTTGTTTTTGATCATACCCATTTTGGCCTGGAATTTACCTCCGATGTTTCTAATGTTCTGGAAGAGGTCTCTTGTCCTTCCTATTCTATTGTCTTCTTCCACTTCCGCGCATTGCTTGTTTAAAAATAATTCCTTATCTCTTCTGGCTAACCTCTGGAATTTTGCATTTAATTGGGCATATCTCCCCCTATCACTGTTGCCTTTTGCTTTCCTTCTTTCTTGGGCTACTTCTAGTGTCTCAGCAGACAGCCATTTTGCCTTCTTGGTTTTCTCTTTCTCTGGGATGTATTTTGTTGCCGCCTCCTGAACAATGCTGCCAACTTCTGTCCAGAGTTCTTCCGGGACCCTATCTACTAAGTCCAGTCCCTTAAATCGATTCTTCACCTCCACTGCATATTCCTTAGGAATATTAGTGAGCTCATATCTAGCTGATCTGTGGGTCTTCCCTAATCTCTTTAGTCTGATCCTAAATTGTGCAAGAAGAAGTTCGTGATCTGAACTACAGTCAGCTCCAGGCCTTGTTTTTACCGACTGTACAGATGTCCGCCACCTTTGGCTGCAAAGGATGTAATCAATCTGATTTCGGTGTTGTCCATCTGGTGAACTCCATGTATAAAGCCGTCTCTTAGGTTGTTGGAAGAGAGTGTTTGTTATGCAGAGTGAATTGTCTTGGCAAAATCCTATCAGCCTGTGTCCTGCTTCGTTTTGTTCTCCCAGGCCACGCTTACCTGTAATTCCAGGTGTCATTAGGACTTCATAGCTAAAATAATATACATACTTTTCTGGAATGTAATTTGATCCACTTCTACACATGCTGTTAAAGCCACCAACCAGTGCCATATGCATAGCTTCTCAATGTATCCATGGAAATATATTTTAATATCTAAGGTGTGCTTGCTAAAGGTTCTTCCAAATTTCAAAGGAACCACATTTACAATGCACACTTCATTATTTATTACACATATACAATATACCTCAAGATCCTGCATTTTATTCCACTGAGAAAAGCTTTATTACATTCCCTGGTTACAGTGCATGGCTCTTGTCAATCTCTCTCTCTCTCTCTCTTCCCCTCTCTCTCGCACGCACACAGAACTGGCAGGACCTTGCCCATTCGCTTTCAGTAGCACAGCTGGAAAATACCTGCTGATTGCAAGGCAATCAGAAATTGATCACTTGGGAAATCCTCTATTTTGAGAGAGTTTTTTATTCTTTTCTTTCAACCCAAACAGAATTGCCTCGTCACATCATCACACTGATTCATAATTTATAAATGACATAATGCTTAATTTAGCTGGGGGTGTTGTTGTTTTCGATGCACCTTAGTAGGACGTACACTAGGATAGTAGTGTTTTTCCTGCAACTGTGCTAGCGAATACAGTGAATGTGAATCTAGATGGATCAAGCTGATTAGAAGAGGCTTATATCAGTTCCATTCAGCCCCTTACTGGGGAAGTCCTTATTCTTAAGGAAACAAGCAGGTAATTTGTGAGAGCTTAACTGTTGTTTAAAATAAACAACATAGTACAGTTCACAGTAAATGCACTCTTGCATGTGATGTGGGATACTAGTCTGCAAAACGCTTATAAGTGATTACTCTGCTTTTATAATATTATTTGGATCATGTTTTATGAGTTTTACAGCTGGGATGTTTTGATGATGCTTTTACCGATGTGAGCCACCCAGCGTCTTGTGAGGGAGGTGGCATACAGAAAATGTGAAATAAATTAACAGATGTGCCAGAAGTCTCTTTGTCATTTTTGTTGCAAAAGGCAATTTCCTTTGGAAATAATTATTTCATAGTCCCAGGTCCCCAACTGATAGCAGCTTTCACAATGAGTCTTATGGGGTCAGGGGCGGTTTGTTTCACAAGAGAGTTCTGAAACTCAGGGTTTTCTGTAATATATCTGTCAAATTAACAAATGTACCGGTTGAGTAGATAGGCACAAAACCAAGTATCAGATCCCCACTGCAGCGATCCTGGCAACTTCAGACGACTATCAGAGAAAAACTGCTCACCTCTTCCTTCTCCACACAGCGGAAAAGAGTGAGCAAGTCACCAGTTGCTCCTTTAACCTTTTCACCTCTCAGGAGGTGGGCTTGAATAATTGGCTGCTGGTCTTTCCTTCATTCTTCTTCTCCCTGTAGGAAGGCATGGTCAAGTGTTAGTTGCTCTTCAATTAGTTTTTCCTTCCAGAATGTGTGCCTTGCTTTGGCACCCTAACTCCAACAGATGTGCCAAGGGCTGGGCTTAGCCTGCCCAGCCCAGGTGGCTGCTTTTCAGAGGCAGCAGCTGACATTTTAATTCTGTACCTCTGCAGATGTGCTTGAGAGGGGATGCAAATTTTCAAACTAGGCTAAGCCTAATATCTAATTCCACAGTTTGTGGATTTTTTTTTTCAAATGGGCACATCCCACTGCTCTATTTTCTTCCATTACAATTTTAAAATTTCACTGGGGTTTCACCTTGGCCAGGCTGGATGCATTACCTTTGGCAGTCCTGTTGGGGCATTATAAAAATATTCCTTTTCATCAGCCCATCTGGGGATGCTGTGTGGAATCCCTGAGCTATAGGACAGGCCGTGTCAGATGACATTCATCTATTCCATTCTGAAAAAAACCCAGGCAGAGAGTACAATGCTTATTTGTCTCTTCCTCTTCCTCATCCAGATTCTGATGTATCCTCTCAGGTTGCTGTTCTATGCCTCGATTTATTCTAATTGTCTGACTTGGCACTGAAGGTGTGTATTAATCTGGGGGGGGGGCTATGATCTCACTTATTTTTATATCATTTTGTTGTATGTTATGCTTACTTTTTATTACATCTATAGATTTTAGGGGTGTGCGTGTTCTAGATATATTTGATAGGCCTATTTAATGTATATTGTATCTTCTGGCTACAAGGCTATAATAAAGTCAAAGGTCCTGCACCTCTGCCAACTTCTCTCCAACGATGCTAAAGAGGAGGATGGGGCCAAATTGGAGGGAGAGGGCAGGTTAGCAAAGGGATGAATTCTGTGACTTTCTGTGTTGCCCCCAAACCACTGCGAGGGCCTCTTCGTCCCAGTCTTCTGGTCAGGGATCAGAGGTCCTCCTCCACTCTAGGGCAGAGAAAAGTTAGCAAGGTTGCAAGTTACTGTCGAATCACCTCTCTGCTCTCAGGGTCAACTTTGCTTCAGAGTGAAAGCAGCGGGGTAAACGTTCCCCCTCCCCCCCAAGCCATTGTAATATCAGCCTAAGGTGCTGCATAAAACCCTTCCTTATGCAGGAGATCATGGACGCCAATCTCGCCAACAGACGATTTCTTTTAAAAGCAGGCAGGCGCTGGAGCTGGGCGGGAAGCTTTTCGCGTTAATTCTCAGAGATCTGGAGCAGTCGAGGGAAACGCGCTCTGTACATACTCGGGGCTCCCTTGCTTCTTCCTCAGGGTTCGGGCCGTACCGGGGAACGAGGATCCGCAACTCGAAAGCGGTGCAGCGGATCCGTCCACACCCACGCCCCTTGCCAGGCTCCCTCTTTTCCGTAGGAAGCCCCCGCCTCCTCACGTCCCCATGACAGCCGCTCGCCCCATGACAGTTTCTAGGCTATCTTCGGCAGCGCCAGGGGCAGCCGAGCGCGCGGCTCCTTTAAAGTCTGCGCTAAGCCGCCAGCTGGCCCTGCCTCTGCCCGCCTGAGCTCCCCAGCTGGGACTGGGGCGAGGAGGCGCTGCGCGCTGGCCCTTTTCCGTCACCTTCCGCCGGTGCGGAGTGACCGAGCGAGCTGCTGCGGGATGTGCAAAGAGAGGCGGGCAGGCGGGCGGCTCATTGCAGCCTGAAAGGGCGTCCATCCTGCAGCGCGTGCCAGAGGACCCCGCTCCGGGTGGGAGGTCTTTTCTGGCGCGGGGGGCTGATTCTGCCCTCTGTCGGACTTCGGTAGCCCCCGGGTAGGACTATTGCCCAGCTGGGTGGCCGGAGGCGATCTCATTCTGCTCTCTCTCCCCCCACCAGCCCTTTGGGAAGGAGAGGTGGATTTCTGCGATCAGATCTTGCAATGATAGCCGCCTGGTTTCCAGACGCTTGGGGGATTGTGATCCGGCGCTGCAGGAGAGACTCCGAATAAACTCCGCTCTCTGCCGTCCAGAAGAGCGGTAAGTGCTGGCAACTTGAAGCGTTGGCTGATTTGATGTGGGGATTACTAATCCTTGGGAAAGTGGGGGGAGGGCGGTGGAAGGAATGGGAGTCTTTAAGATTCGGGGACCTGCGTAGTTTTGCGGGTGGTGTTAAAAGCAAATTCCCTTATGGAAAGCTGCAGTTGCAAGAGTTGATTCTGAGCGGCCGGGTTGCTGCCTTTACAGTATCTTGCATGCAGCCTCCCTGCGCCCGTTCTTAGGATTTTTGCGGGATCCAGAGGTTCAGCCTCGTCCTCCACTTGTAACTGTCCTGTATCTTTGGGGGCTTCTCCTCTCTTGTTCCTTTTCTCCAAGAGAAAAATCTGTTAAGTGGGGAAGAAACAGAATACCTGCCTTCTCTTTTTCATTCTAGGAATTCTAGAGTGGAATCTCCCCCCTCCCTCCTCCACCGCGCCAGACAGAAGTTCTAGCTTAGCTAAGGCTTTGCCGTTTGCTCAGATCCTTGCGGCGTTCTCTGCGGGATGTGGGGCAACTTCCTAAGAAACTTGGTGCACTGAATATTTGTGTACTTTGAGGGGCGGCGCCGCGGGGGGGGGAATGGCAGTTATATTTATAAGTGGAAGATGAAAGCAACTGGAATTGTGAGGGGGGATAAAATCGTCTGGAGGGCAGCACCCTGGATCCGGTGTGGATGAGAATTCTTCTGGCTTCATTTTAGAAGCGTCTCTGTAGGAGCCTCTCTGAAGCATGTTGGAAACATTTTGATATCCTTGCAGTCCTCAAAAAGGGCGGCAGCTACACTCCTGAACACACCAAACCAATGGCATGCCAGTGTGGCATCTGGGTGAACATTTTAACATGCAAAGACACTATACAGTTGATGCAACACGCCATGCCATGTTACCCAGGAGAAGGAATTGCAAAAGTGGGCAGGTTGCAAAGGTTTTAATAACTTGGCTGTCAGGAAGGTATAATGAACGAAGGTATACAGTTTTCATGTAGCTTTTGTCTAATAAGAATGTGGAATGAATCATAGATGCTAGCCTAGGCTACGTAACTGACATTTGTGTTACTGTTCAGCAGAATGAAATTATATTCCCAAGATTATTTGAGCATTATATACTAGCTACTGAACAGTCATTATATGTCACAGTTCGAAGTTGCATCTTTAAGAAACCTGAGTGTTCTTCAGTATGGTCAATAGATTGTAGTGTGCTTTTCTCAGTGCCGTGGGGTATTCTGGATTTTACTTGTCATGTTTTCCCCCCCTCTTCCTTTATGGTGTTTAGCAGATTTTGTGGCAGGTGTGTGTGCACATTGCTTTGGAAGGAGTAAGAACTGCAGCAACCGCTGCATTTTGTGGTGTTATAACAGTATATAAAAACTGACGCCACAATGAATGACTTGGAATTTATTTTATTTACTGAAGTTGTACCCTGCCTTTCAATATAAAAGAAATCCATAAGGTGGCTGGGAGTAAAAATTACACAAAGGAATGATTCCAAGGCTTCAAGTCTGATAGCTGTAACTCCATATGGTATGTTGTATACTACTTGCTGTTCACATCAGTTAATAGCACAGTCCCATTACTATTGCTCAGAAGAAGTCTTCTCTTTGTTCAGTGTAAAATGAGTTGAATGAAATGAGGTCAGAATAAGGTTAACAACTGCGTTCATCTAAATAAATTCTTCTTTTCCTGCCTAGGAATGGAATGAATGTTTTGCTACTGTTGTCTAAGGTATGATGTAGATACTTATATACAAGCAGCTAGAAAGGTTGTATTAATCTGTCCAACACTGATTCACTTATGGAAATGCATGCCATTTAACATGAGTTTTCATTACAGCCGCATGAAACCCAGCTATTTATCATGTGGTCTGCTCAGTATATTGAATCACTGAAATAAAACACATTTCACTTTCTTTGTCGATCGGGCACTTGACAACTTTGGCAGAGCTGATCTCTGTTCTTGCAATTACTGAAAAAAACGATTTTGCAGCTGGTAAAACAGAATAAAATATGTTGGTATTTCAGAGTCCAGAATGGATTTTAAAATAACATAGCTATTTTAGGAAAAAATCCCTTTGTAAAAATGTCCTTATTATGTTAGCATTTGGGACCATTCTCAAACTTATTTGGGTTAAGACAAGTAAGCAAAATGTATTCTGTCTTGGCACACATAGCAATGAATTTATTTATTGTATTTGTGTGCCACTAGGTTTAGAAAACATGTTCTTACTTCCAGCATAGCACGCCTTCACTAATAATAAAAAGACTGTGAAACAAATTTCATTTCACAAATTCATAAAGAGTTGCTGTTTCTGCTTGTTTCTAGGAAGAAACTCTACACAATAAACGTTTTTTCCATTCTGATTTGCTCCTGCTGCCAGGGAATTCAACCCTGAAGTTTGCATTGGCTTTCAGAGTTCAAAAAGTCGAATCTCTGAAATGAAGTCATTGGCTACTACATGATTTTATTTCTGTAACATTAACATCTGACAGTTCCAACTGGAATAGCCCTTGGTCGACACATTTCCAAATATTATTAGGAAAAGAGGTCATTCTTATTTGGAAAAAAAAATTATGAAGCAGATGAAACAAAGAGGCAGAAAAAGTGCAGTAAAATAAATGTGGAAAATAAGATCTTAAACTAGAAACCACTTCTCTTTTTCTTCTGTTGTATTCATGTTCATCTCTTTAAAATTTGACATGGACATGGAGTGGTATCTTATGAAGTCACATGCTGAGCTTCAGGAACACAATAGCCTTGAGTTAATGCTTCCCAAGATACTTACTGCATTGTAAGATCTCTAAGCTGCCACCATTTAAATTCAGCTTTTTTTTTTTTTGCTTCCTGTAGTGAACCTTTAAGGTACTGTGAGTTTAGGTAAGTGAAACAGCATGTGGTTCTATATATCTTTGGTTTAGAATTATTTTGTTCGTTCATAATAATTAGCTAATTATCTTTCTATGGCAAAGCACTCAAGAAAACACACAGTTTAATTTTGGGTGCTTTCATATAATGAAGTCATACTAACAAAATGGGAATCCAATAGCACCAATGCTAAAAGACTTAAGGAACTTAAAGAAAAGATATATTTACTCCAGTCCTAGATAATAATAAAGGTTGAGTCTTCTTGGAAAAAAAGTTAAAGAAATATCGTGAAAAATTAACATTCATGAAATGAATCAATTCTAATCAGCAAGTGTGTGTGTGTGGATGGATGGATAGATGGATAAATAGATAAATATCCTGCTTTTTTTTTTCAGAAGCCCAAGGTAGTGTACATAGCACTTTCTCCTTCTGTTTTTCCCCAGAAAATTGTGAGTTAGGCTGCACTGAGAGAGAGCAACTAGCCCAAAGTCATCTAGTAAGCTACTGAAGCCAACAATGGATTTGAACTTTGGCTGTCCTGGTCCAACATTTTAACTACTATACCACATTGTTGGCTTTAAGATTTTTATTTAGACATCTAAGTGTGTAGGGATTTTATTTATTTAATTTTGTGATGTTTAAGGGGATACAGAGTGAGCTAAAGTTTCAGATCTGGAGAATAAGAGATAAAGTGCACTCAGATACAGCAAAAAATAGACATTTTTGAAAGAAACCTAGACTTGTCTAGATCTGTCATATGACTACAAGAAACTTTATCTGCAACCTGTCTCTCTGCCCCCCTCTTCTGCCACAAAATGTCCTGCAATTTGAGGTTGCATCATTGCATTCGCTCTAAATGATGAAAGCTGGTATTCTCTAGATTTCAAGAAACTTCTTGATACTTAAATTGGATATTTAAGTTAAGTGTGTAAGTTAACTTCCATATTTAATCATAATCATGGCTTTTCCAAAAATGTCTTCTCCAATATGATTACATTTTTGTCACTATCTCTTTGATTTTCTCTTTGGGATAGGTAGTATCAGGTTCATATTCTGCTAAGCAGGATTTTTAAAACTTTGATCTGTTGAATAAACTGTAGTATTTTGCATCACATTGTGTCAAAATTGATGGGTTCACCCATTGTACTAAGCCAAAATATCAATGAACCCACGTTATGATTTAACATGGTGCTTGAAACCATCTTTTATATGAGTGCTATATTTATGCACTTGCTTTCCAGTTATGAAACCCAAGTAGGGCTAGCCTGAAATGTTTAGTGATGAAGACAAAAAACCCTGAATGACAGCTTGCATACTAATAAACAGATGACAAATGTCTTCTATTGAAGTTCCATTGAAGTGCATGAAAGCCACACAAAGGCATAGTAGTATTTTTGCAAATAAGCCATTCACTTCAATAAAGTTGCACAGGAAGGAATGGCTTTGATGTCTATGAACTCTGCCTCATGGAATGTGATCTATGTGTCTTAACCCTGGCAAATTAAATGCACCCCAATCCCATTGTACCAGACTACAAGTTCCGATAAATACATTCATGCATATGGATGTTTTAAATAGGAGCAAGGGGGCATCTGAAATTATAGTGTGAGCAGGATATTTTTCTTTGTCCCATTAGAAAAACTCCATTGGTGCTCTAAGTTAACTCCTGGTTCCCTCTGTACTTCAGTTCCAGGACCAGCCTAATATATTGCCTGTGGAGAAGAACAAGATGTTTTTCCTTCTGTTCAATATACAGAAATCACTTGGGCTAGCAGTCGAAAGACTTCAACTCTGACTGGATAGGTTCCTTTACCATACCTGAGGACAGCTGGTTAGTTTTAAGCAATGAGATGCACTTAGTTTGGTCCTCCAAGGGTCTTCTGCCCATTGTGCTCAGAAGGAATGGTGGGGGAGCTTTCATTGCTCCCCCTAGATCTCTCATGCCCTGTGTTAGAGAGTTCACTGCCTAAATGAGAGAGCTGTCTCTGTCAATTCCATTCTTGTTCTCCCAGTTCCTTGGCTAATTATTTTTCTCAAAACCAGCGCAAAATACATCATTTTCGTGTATTTCATGTAATAGGGGAACTAATGGACTTAAGCGAGTATTCAAAATATATTTAAAGCAGAAGTAATTCTATCTTCTATCGCCAGACTGCTTCCAAAGCATTATACTTTCTGCTAATACATGGGGGGACAAATGATACCACAAAAAATAGTTACAGCTATATCTCTGCAGACATTGAAAATCTCAGGGTCTCTTATGGTATTCTCTCTCTCTTCTAATTCCTTGGAGAGGGCTGGAAAGGAAGAGAAGAATACCGGTATCACAGGTCAATAACTGGCTACACAAATAGTGTAAACAGAAGAACTAAAAGAGATTTAGTTACTGGGACCAATATCTGAATTATCTAGAATGATGGACTGCTGACTTGAGGTTGAATCTCACAAAGCTGGTAAAAATGTGTTCGGCATGGTAATCTTGACTAGGAGGGTTTAAACTCCCTTGGGGAAGAGAGAAATATTATCAGTGATAAATGCTGTAGGATCCCACGGCAGGAGAAACTAATAGATCTCAAGATAGGTAGGACTTAGAGACAGAAGAGCAATCGCAGACAATATCAGTGAACAAAATACTGAAGGATAGCAAAAGAAAAGGCTGGAGTGGCAACATAAAAAGCTTAATGAAGATCTGGACTTAAAAAGGGCACTAAAACAAATTGAAAGAGGGCTTGCTTACCCAAATACTAGTGGATAGACCTGGAACTGAAGGTCAGGAAATCAAAAGTGAATGCTTAGAATGACCTGACATTAACAAGGATGCTAAAAACAGCAAAAAAGGTTTTTTTAGATATGTTCAAAATAAAATAAAAGGTAGGTAAAATGATCAGTGTACCAGCTGCTCAGTGAAGATGAAAAAATACAAAGAGTAAACGAAGAAAACAATTCAAATCCTATTTTGGTTCAGTGTTCTCCAACAAGAAAGCATGTATTCCATCAAGAAATTGTGACAAGCAGGCTGAAAGGACAGCACTGAAGCTTGTGACTGATAAAAGCATAATCAGGAAATACCATTTTTATTTCAAATTAGTTTAAATTTCCAGGACCAGATGAATGATATCCTAGGGTACTGAAGAAAATAGCTAATGGTCTAGCCAAACATTTACTGTTTATATTGTCTTTGAGAAATACTGGAGAACTGGTGATGTACTGGGTGATTGGAAGAGGACAAATGCTATTCTGATCTGCAAAAGTGGAAAAAGAAGGACCTAAGGTAAAGAGTTTTGTTAGTGTGACATTGATATCTGGGAAGATTCTGCAGCAGATGAATGGACTGATTTGTAAACACCTTGCAAAAAGGTTATAATCGTCATCATCATCAATCTTTATTACAGTCATAGATCAGACATTATCCAATAAAAAATGAAATAACAATAAGTCTTGCTAGACTAACATAATAAATCTGTGCTGACTTAAGATGACATCACTAAGAGCAAGGCAAGAGAAAGAACAATAGAGAAAAAATGGGGGACTGGTTTTCAAGGTGTGTTTTAGGGCCTTCACTATGTCTATGAGGCTCATAGAGTCTCTTTTAGTTGTAACAGCTATTGGTCTTTAATGTTTGGAGCTTGGGTCCCATTTCTTTTCTCCTCATCACTGTAAATTTGGCATTTGGGATATGACAGATTAGACCAGTGTTTCTCAACCCCAGGAACTTTAAGATGGGTAGTATGCTGGCTGAAGGAATTCTGGGAGTTGAAGTCCACCCATTGTAAAGTTCCTGAGGTTGAGAAACACTGGATTAGACTCTTACCTGTCCCCTGATGACAAGTTCTGATCACAGGGCTTACAGATAAGAACAGCATCTTACTGAAACAGATCACTTTTGAAAAGATACAATGTGTCTTATTAAAGCTGTGCTCTCTCTTGATTGTCAAAGCTATTTTCTAAATCTAGTCAGGTCTTCAGGAAGTACAGGGTAAATTCAAGAAAAAGTGTAAAAGAATCATGTTAAATTATTAGGCCAAAGGCTTATAAGAGATCCATGATCAGATCACAAAACATTTTGTTTTTGCATACGAATAGGATAGGAAGTGATACAGGAAAAGGAATAGAGGTTGAGTAAATAAATTACTCAGTTATAACACTGAACAGGCAAGAGTTATTTCCAGCAGAACCAAGTTCCGGTACATAACTTCGTTTCCCAAAGCTGGTATGACCAAGATCCTGTTGTCCATCTTCCAAATTCTAATTCTAAGAGGGAGGGAATTTAAATTAGAAAAATATTGTTTAGCAAAGAATTAACTCCTCATTGCTATAGTCCTGATCCAAATTCTCTTCTTCTCCCCTCCGTAACTGCTTTTCACCAAAACAAAGAACGATCTCATGATGGTTTTTGTGTGTTCCTTGGTTCAAGATGTTGTAGGTTAGGAATATGATGTACAGATTAAATTTTTTTGCAGTGCAGAAGTCTAGGCATAAAGGACTAAAGTATATGGTTGAACTCTACCAATGTCTTCTGCATGGACCTTCCAAATCTGATACCTCCAGATGTATTGGTCCACAGCTTTCTCAGCACTAGCTTTTCTGGGAATTGCAATTCAGCACAACCTCAGAGTATAGGGAAATTTGCTCTGCATTTCTGTTAGCATTTGATATTTAATGAAATTACATTGTTAAAAGAACTTTACCTCAATGCAGGTGTTATCTGATTTCAATTTAAAAAATGTTCCTTACCCAACAACTGTTTCTATAGTAACATATAGCAAAACTGTAATTTCACATGGTTGTGAATGTCATATTAGTCAAATTCTTCCAAGTGTTGCAAACTTACACCAATTTAGCCAATTTTGAATTATTAAATGTTTGCTTTTTTTAATTGTAAAAGTACTTTACTTTCATTTTAGTTTCCATATTTTGCAGGTGTCGCCATGGACCTCATTTATAAGGCTAATAAAAATATCTGCAGTAACAATAATCCCCATCCAAGTCAATTTCCTTGAGATTCAAGGGAATTTTATTTCTCTTAGTATTTGAACTCTTAGCAATTAATGCAGGATTGGTGAATTAGCAACCTGGTTAACTACTTAAAGTAAGATAATATATTACAGAGCTTCATGTTTACAAGTAACTTGCTCAGTTTCTTAAACTGAATTATGCCATATGTTTAATTCCATTTCAGGCGATTCTTTAGATGTGCTTGATTATTTCAAATAATAACAAATCCATGTTTGTTGCCTGAAATCTGTGAATAGTTTCTCCAGGATTGTGGCAAATCATGTCTGATTCTGAGCAGCTTTCAGACTTCCAAAATAATAATAAGATTAATACTAAACATACCAGCATCACTGGTATGGACCAGTGTAACAAAATAACAGTGTAATAACATCCCAAGCACCAAGGAACAGTCATAACATAATCACCATCCAGGGGAGACTAAGATGACTTCTAACTAAAATTTTGAAGAGAGGGAGTGTCGTGAGTACTGATGGTGAGCAGGAGGGGGCCCCTATCCAGGGGGAAAAGCACATGCGTAGTTTAGAGGCTTTGAACTTTCCTTCAGAGCAGACCCACCTTGAGTTTTGGGCTAATCTGTGTGGGTTTCCCACGGTCTTTCCGTTTGGCAGGATTTTCTGTCTGCTAGAATAGGACAATAAACACTAGAGACCAAGATACCGTCTCAGCCTGGTTCTTCACTCTAAGATAGGACAGGGAGGCTATGTAAGACATAAAAAACGAACAAGAAATCTGGTGGAAGCAGCAAGAGAAGTTGATAGGAAATTGATGACGGATGATTAGGGCAGGGAACAAAAGAAGGTCTGACTAAGGTATCACGATGGGCAAAGGGTAGCCTTAAGTGAGGATCTAAAAAGCAAAAGAAAAAATGTAAACGGTTAGCGTAGGGTAAGAGCAGGGAACTACAGTGGAGACTAATTGCTAATGCTTACCAGAAGAGAGTGCTTTAGAGGAGTGGAGCAAAAATCCTGTGAATCAACAAAACAGTTTGTTTGGCTAACAGGTAGAAGGTGTAGGAACCCAAGAAGATCTAAATATAGTTCTGATATTAAAAATAATGCAGTGAATAATGTAAACAAGTGCAGTCTTAATCATGTGTATATAACTTTGTTTGCTAGACTAATTGTAATAATTAGTCATATGAATGAGACTGAGCAAGTTTTTGGTTAAGCTTGGAAAAAAAATAAACAATTTATATTAAAATTCCATTTAAGTCCCCTGACAGGTGTTTTTCTGTTTACAGGAATTAAATGGTGTGCATTGTTTGGTAGGCATGCTAATGGTCGATAGCAGTGATGACCAACTGGCACACAGTAAAACACAAAATATGCTGGGCCCAGTCATGTATAATGAACATTGGAAATGAGGAGTGACGGATTGATTGCAGCCCTCAATATTTACGAAGTATTTCAAAGGAAAATCGGTAACTTCAGAAATAGTATTACATATTCTTGGAATGTCATGTTATGTAGATCTATTCTTGATGACTTCTAGTGCAAGGTATTTCACACATGGATCAGGGGCCCATTCAAACAAAGAAACAATACAGCTGTTTCTGTATAGGGCTGTCCATCACAGATTGGGTAGTGGAAAACATATGCACCTGATTTTTTTTTGCAACAAGAACACAGGCTGCCTCTTGGATCTTGGATGAATTCAGAATGTTGGTGTTTTCTTCAACAAGTTGAGTTTTGCATACTCTTGAGTTCTTTTTATTTGTCTTCTGAGCTACTGTTCCAAGTAGTTCATTTCAAGATATAAGCAAAACGTCTTCTGTAAGAAGTAGGGCTGTGACTGCAGCTGCCCAAATAAGTATGAAACAGTCTCCCAAAGTGATGTGAGCTTGCCCCTTTGTTGTGGATTTCCATAAAGGTTGTAAGACCTGTTTCAGAAGACACACGGCTATTTACCTTAACATTCTTGAATTGCTGTTGGTACATTTCCTTGCTTAAGCTTTTTAAAATGCACTTTTAAAGAACCCAAAACAATTATCTATATGTGACACATTTTACACTTTTTTGATATCAGAATAACATTCCACTATGATTATTTTACTTCAGCAAAGGATCGTTACCTTGTCGTGGTGCTGGAGCTTGAGCACCTCAATGATGCCATGAGCTAAACCGTGAAGGGCCACCCAAGACGGGAAGGTCATGACAGAGAGGTCAGACTAAATGCGATCCCTGGGGAAGGTAATGGCAACCCACCCCAGTATTCTTGCCGTGAAAACTAAATGGATCAGTACAACCAGAGATATGTCGGTATACCATCGGAAGATGAGACCCCCAGGTCGGAAGATGGTCAAAATGCTACTGGGGAGGAACAGAGGATGAGCTCAACTAGCCCCAGACGTGATGACGCAGCTAGCTCAAAGCCGAAAGGACGGCTAGCGGCCGACGGTGCTGGTGGTGAACGGCGAATCCGATGTTCTAAGGATCAACACACCATTGGAACCTGGAATGTAAGATCTATGAGCCAGGACAAATTGGATGTGGTTATTGGTGAGATGTCAAGATTAAAGATAGACATTCTGGGCGTCAGTGAACTGAAATGGACTGGAATGGGCCACTTCACATCAAATGACCACCAGATCTACTACTGCGGACAAGAGGACCACAGAAGAAATGGAGTAGCCTTCATAATTAATAGTAAAGTGGCTAAAGCAGTGCTTGGATACAACCCAAAAAATGACAGAATGATCTCAATTCGAATTCAGGGCAAGCCATCTAACATCACAGTGATCCAAATATACGCCCCAACCACAAATGCTGAAGAAGCTGAAGTAGAGCAGTTCTATGAGGATCTGCAGCAACTACTGGACAACACGCCTAAAAGAGATGTTATTTTCATCACAGGAGACTGGAATGCTAAGGTGGGCAGTCAAATGACACCTCGAATTACAGGTAAGTATGGCCTGGGAGAACAAAACGAAGCAGGACACAGGCTGATAGAATTTTGCCAAGACAATTCACTCTGCATAACAAACACTCTCTTCCAACAACCTAAGAGACGGCTTTATACATGGACTTCACCAGATGGACAACACCGAAATCAGATTGATTACATCCTTTGCAGCCAAAGGTGGCGGACATCTGTACAGTCGGTAAAAACAAGGCCTGGAGCTGACTGTAGTTCAGATCACGAACTTCTTCTTGCACAATTTAGGATCAGACTAAAGAGGTTAGGGAAGACCCACAGATCAGCTAGATATGAGCTCACTAATATTCCTAAGGAATATGCAGTGGAGGTGAAGAATCGATTTAAGGGACTGGACTTAGTAGATAGGGTCCCGGAAGAACTCTGGACAGAAGTTGGCAGCATTGTTCAGGAGGCGGCAACAAAATACATCCCAAAGAAAGAGAAAACCAAGAAGGCAAAATGGCTGTCTGCTGAGACACTAGAAGTAGCCCAAGAAAGAAGGAAAGCAAAAGGCAACAGTGATAGGGGGAGATATGCCCAATTAAATGCAAAATTCCAGAGGTTAGCCAGAAGAGATAAGGAATTATTTTTAAACAAGCAATGCGCGGAAGTGGAAGAAGACAATAGAATAGGAAGGACAAGAGACCTCTTCCAGAAAATTAGAAACATTGGAGGTAAATTCCAGGCAAAAATGGGTATGATCAAAAACAAAGATGGCAAGGACCTAACAGAAGAAGAAGAGATCAAGAAAAGGTGGCAAGAATATACAGAAGACCTGTATAGGAAGGATAACAATATCGGGGATAGCTTTGACGGTGTGGTCGGTGAGCTAGAGCCAGACATCCTGAAGAGTGAGGTTGAGTGGGCCTTAAGAAGCATTGCTAATAACAAGGCAACAGAAGACGACGGCATCCCAGCTGAACTGTTCAAAATCTTGCAAGATGATGCTGTCAAGGTAATGCATGCTATATGCCAGCAAATTTGGAAAACACAAGAATGGCCATCAGACTGGAAAAAATCAACTTATATCCCCATACCAAAAAAGGGAAACACTAAAGAATGTTCAAACTATCGAACAGTGGCACTCATTTCACATGCCAGTAAGGTAATGCTCAAGATCCTGCAAGGTAGACTTCAGCAATTCATGGAGCGAGAATTGCCAGATGTACAAGCTGGGTTTAGAAAAGGCAGAGGAACTAGAGACCAAATTGCCAATATCCGCTGGATAATGGAAAAAGCCAGGGAGTTTCAGAAAAACATCTATTTCTGTTTTATTGACTATTCTAAAGCCTTTGACTGTGTGGACCATAACAAATTGTGGCAAGTTCTTAGTGGTATGGGGATACCAAGTCATCTTGTCTGCCTCCTGAAGAATCTGTATAACGACCAAGTAGCAACAGTAAGAACAGACCACGGAACAACGGACTGGTTTAAGATTGGGAAAGGAGTACGGCAGGGCTGTATACTCTCACCCTACCTATTCAACTTGTATGCAGAACACATCATGCGACAAGCTGGCCTTGAGGAATCCAAGGCTGGAGTTAAAATCTCTGGAAGAAACATTAACAATCTCAGATATGCAGATGATACCACTTTGATGGCTGAAAGTGAAGAGGAACTGAGGAGCCTTATGATGAAGGTGAAAGAAGAAAGTGCAAAAGCTGGCTTGCAGCTAAATCTCAAAAAAACCAAGATTATGGCAACCAGCTTGATTGATAACTGGCAAATAGAGGGAGAAAATGTAGAAGCAGTGAAAGACTTTGTATTCCTAGGTGCAAAGATTACTGCAGATGCTGACTGCAGTCAGGAAATCAGAAGACGCTTAATCCTTGGAAGAAGAGCAATGACAAATCTCGATAAAATAGTGAAGAGCAGAGACATCACACTGACAACAAAGGCCCGCATAGTTAAAGCAATGGTGTTCCCTGTAGTAACATATGGCTGCGAGAGCTGGACCATAAGGAAGGCTGAGCGAAGGAAGATCGATGCTTTTGAACTGTGGTGTTGGAGGAAAATTCTGAGAGTGCCTTGGACTGCAAGAAGATCAAACCAGTCCATCCTCCAGGAAATAAAGCCAGACTGCTCACTTGAGGGAATGATATTCAAGGCAAAACTGAAATACTTTGGCCACATAATGAGAAGACAGGACACCCTGGAGAAGATGCTGATGCTAGGGAGAGTGGAGGGCAAAAGGAAGAGGGGCCGACCAAGGGCAAGATGGATGGATGATATTCTAGAGGTGACGGACTCGTCCCTGGGGGAGCTGGGGGTGTTGACAACCGACAGGAAGCTCTGGCGTGGGCTGGTCCATGAAGTCACGAAGAGTCGGAAGCGACTAAACGAATAAACAACAATGATTATTTTAAATAAAAACAAACATTGCACACCTGGATTTCAACTTACCTACCTTGCCCTCTTTAATCTGTGACATCTCTCCCTAAAGAGTTCTTCAGCATAAGATCTCTCAAAATTAAGATGCCGTGCTTGGGATGTTGTGGTTGGTTGATCTGCTCTTGGTTTTGACTTTGATATTATGTGAAAGCTCAGAAAGATAATCATGGTTCCTTTGGGGTAGCCAGTGCCTTGAAGTGAATAGTCTATTTGCACAGATGGGAAAGGAGAAACGAAACAGGTTGAAACTGAGAAAAAGGAAAGAACTGAAACAGAATTCACCTTCGCATATTTTTCTTTCTTTAATACATTAAATGCAGGATCTATACCCTAAGCTTATACCAGAATTCCTTGCAAAGTTTAAGCTGGGTCTTGCCTACGGCTGCACATAATGAACAACACAAGAACAAGATCCAAAGCCAGAGTATAGCCAAATATACAGTACACTTGCATTGGTTTAAAAACATGTGCGTGCACATGCACACAGTGGTTAAGGAGTGGGTAGATCCAGATTCTAGTCTTCTCATAGGCACAGAAGCCAGATTTAAGCCTGCCATTCTCTCAGCTCAAGACTGAGAAGTTAAAAAACATCTATCTACCACCCACATTGTACAAGAGTGCTAAATAACAGTCCATAAACTTCAGTGAAGAGATGGATCCTCCAGTGGTGGATTGATTTTGGTCGATAATACAGTAATATACCGAGTGAGATGTTTGTTGTTGCGTGGATAAAGCTTTTAAACAAAATGGACTCTATGGGAAAATAAAAGTTACGAAAAATGATACAAAGTTCTAGGGAGGAATTAGATCCTGAGGCAGTTAAAATGTCTTTGGCAGCAAGAGTGAGAAAATACTATTGGGCAACTACATGGTCCCTAGTAATATATTACCCTGATGCCTTTGCCTGTGGTTTTAGGTTGCAGTAGGATTCTCTGTTCTGTTTTTCTAATGGATTTACAACTCACTGAACAAAAAGAGATTGTGTGAGTGAGCAACAGGTGAATGACCACACAGTAGAGAAATGGAACAAAGGCTTTTCTTTGCCACAATGGTAATAGAGCAATAGTACTTATGGATAGTCAATAATCATAATTAAGTGGGTCTGATTCACTTCCAAGATATTAATTCTGTATATTTTGTATTATTGTTGTTATTATTAGCAGCCCCATGTTGCCCACGTATCTTGAAATCCTAGCAAAAACACAGATGCAACCAGTTTGGGTGATGATGAGTGGGGAAGAGCTCTTTGTTGACAAGGGCACTTTGTCTTCTTACTGAAGACATCACACTATCCAATACTAGCATGTGCTTTGCTTGCATTAGACCTCCAATTCCATCACTCTTAGAAGGACTAGGTTGCCCAGCAGGCGATATCAAGCTAGATGGAGAAATAGTTTTACCTCAGAGCAATTCTTTTTTTGTGTTCTCTTATCTCCGTGCTGCAAGATCCCTGGCCTTTGAAAGCTCTCTTGTCTTTCAGCAATCAGCAGAAGCGCTGTGTGTTGTGCCCTGACAAGTAATCTCTGTACACCACGTGGCTATTTACACATGTGCAACTTGGTCCCAAAGATGAGATACAATTTACTTTCTTCCCAGGGTTTTTCCCCATATTTTAAGCCACACTGAAAGTGTTCGCTTTACATACAGCTTGTAAAAGTCCTGGACAATGATTTTTAAGTGACTTTCTATTAACAGATTAAAATTATTATTTTTTTGTCACCAGCACTTGGTGCTGTGGCTTTCTATTTAGTCTATAGCACTGTTTCTCAGCCTCCGCAACTTTAAGCTGTGTGAGCTTCAACTCCCAGAATTCCCCCAGTCAGCCGGCTGTCTGGGGGAATTCTGGGAGTTGAAGCCCACACAGCTTAAAGTTGTGGAAGTTGAGAAACACTGGTCTATAGAAAGGAGTGTTCCTGTGAAGGGGCTCCATATCTAATAAACCTGTCCCCTCAAGTTTGCAGCAACTGGTTCATTGAGCTTAGGATGTATTATAATCCTACATCATCTATTAATTAAATAAAATCTTTAGCTACTCTCCACCTTTCTATGATTGCTTTACTTGATATCCAGCATTCCTTTTTGATACTTTGCCAATTTCAGTGTCTTTTTTTAGTGTCCTGTAGAGACTTATTTGTCCCTGTCTTTTTATCCCCCAATGCATGGGAGTGGGATTTGGTCCAGGCGATGGCACAGAGGGGAAGGGGGAAAAAAGGGTATATAATCCTTGCTCCAACTAAAGGAAGCCTTCTTTAACACCTTAAGCAACTTTGGGGGGCTCTATTTAAAATTAATTAGAATTAGATTAAATTAAATTAATGAAATACAGTTCATGTGATTAGTCTCCCTGCATTAATACTTTTCCCTGCCGTTCACAATTTGGCAGCAAACTTTAGGGAGGACCACATCCAAAGGTTTCAGAGGTTTTTTGCTGTCCTCCAGCACTACCCTAAATCTGTTGACAGATCTTGCTGTTCAGAAGTTTCTCCGAAAGTTTGCCAAACCCTGTTTCCTTCTCATTTTTATCCTCTCTTGTGAGGGATGTCACCAGGATATGGTTAAAAAAGTCAAGGTAGTGTCTATGATGGTGACATGCACATAAAAAACAGGCAGAGCTTTGATCACACCATTGTGGCCACCGTCTTGACTTTTTTGACCACACCCTGTGAACACCGCTGACTCCTGTTCTGTGGAGCATGCTACATGGCAGTCCCTTGAACAGTTGAAGACAGAGATTGGAACACACCTCCTATTTTGCATTAGTTGGGTGCACAGTGATACACAGTGTTTAAACAGCAGTGTTTAATAGTCCATATAATAACTATTTCTGTAGCAAATCCAGCTGACCCAGCTACACTGCTGAAATAAGTCCTATTCAGCTGCATGAAGTTAACGTTACTGTTATGCTCTATTTATAATGCCATAATGGCACTGTGCCCCTAAATATGATAGCTCCACAAATAAAGAGAATTTTAAATGCTCCTAATTCTGGCAACCTTAGTTTAATTTATACCAATTGTTAGAACATCAAGAAAGAGAAAGAGGTTTACTACACTGGAAAAAAATACCGTGTCTGCCAAGATGTGCTATTAGGAATGTGCTATTATAGATGTGCTATTATAAGGTCCTATAAAACGTGCATATGAAAACATAGTTTCTGAAATTAAAAGAAAAGGAAAGCTTTCTGATGTAATTGGCTTTTAAACTCTTAAGAACAGTCCCTTGCTGTTCAGATTGAAGGAAATTAAAAAGGATGTAGTAAATACAATTTAGCTATAAAAGCTGCACTGAAGCAAATAAAAATTACAGGTGTTTGCTGAAGCTGAAATAGTCAGTAGTATGTTGAAGATAAATTAAAGTGAATCAAATTATAGAAAGTGGATAAAATTTGTAAAGACAATACAATCTGTTCTGTATTTTTCTACACCTTTAAATGGAAGAGTCCTTCAATATCTTCTTCTCTACAAAACAATCCGCTTTAAGGTATACTTCTGAACTAGTGAAACCAAAGGTAGGTAGGTAGGTAGGTAGGTAGGTAGGTAGGTAGGTGGATGGATGGATGGATGGATGGATGGATGGATGGATGGATGGCCAGCAGAAAAATGTTTCATTCAATCTCTCAAAAAGCTGGCTGGCTGAAAGAATCACCTAAGTTTTTTTATAATGTCCATTTCCTAACTGTCATTAAAAACTACCTAAATGATTATTTCTTCTTGAATGAGCCTAGTAAATATTTCAAGATAGAGTCAGACTCTTGAGATTTGACAAACCTATCCCTGAAGTAGCTGGTGCTGTGTAATTTGCAAACAGAACAAAACTTTGCCACATTTAGGGAGATAGATAGGTTCTTATCTGAGAGTAGGTGTTTTAAATAAAGTACCAATAGAAGAGAATATCTGTAGCTCAGGGTTGAACTGTGGAGTCCTTGGTGCTCTCTACATTTCAGTGCAATTGTCTATAATGCACAGTGGAATAGTATCATGGTTACTAGATTATGTTGTCCAAATGTCTCCTCATATAAGAGGAACTAAAGCAGGGAAGTTCCCTCTTCTCTTCTCCTTTGGGCTGCAGAAGAATTCAAGCTCTTATTTGAGGGGAATTTTGATGGAGTGTATCACTTGGTACTTGCTTATCTTTCAGGTTGTAGACTCCAGTATCGAGGGTAGCTTCATGGATGTCTTTTGCAGCATTTCTGCTATGGCACAGGCAATTTCTGTGCCCAACTTATCACTGAGTGTAGGTGGCAGAGTTTATTTGTTTGTTTGTTTGTTGAATTTTATTACCACCCATCTCCCCCGCAAAGGAGTTGCCCAAAGTACTGTGCAAGTGTGTCAGTATCACAATTTTCTGCTCTGTGACTATGATCCAAAGCTATGATTATGCTCCACCAACATTAGCCTTAGTATAACTGCTGGCAAAAATAAGACTATAGGATTGCTCTGCCCATCTCTTTGATGGACAGTTTTGAATGAATGAAGGTTCTCCCTGCCTTCCAAGATGTGAAAATTACTATGACTAACTATAGTTCTTTTAAAATGTCCTTCACATACAGTACTTGGTTTAAGTGATTTAAGGAGATTGCTATTCTAATGCTCCAAATGAATTAATACATACGATTTTCAGAACAGTGCATTATTTCACTGGTTTAACATTATTGATTTATCTTGATCCTTGAAGTTCATAACATTCTTAGGTTTCTTACAGACTAAAATATATACTTGTTAATACTAGGTTTCTTGTCCTTTTAAGTAAGTTGATAAAGGGAAGGGGAGTTATGTTCAAGGTTGTTTGTCCCACTTTATTTGGCTTGTATAAGCTGATCCTAATTTCACAACCCTTGATAGATCTTATCACATACTGGTTTGAAATGGGGTAATTTCATGTTCATTGGATGATCCCAGGGTACAGATACAAAATTATGCATTTATTCCCTCCCCCCCCAAGCTCCCTATATGTTAAAATTTCTGTTGGAATTAATATTGCACTAGCTACTCTGGACTGGACTGGTTTCAAAGCCTTATTTTAGATGCCACACTACTGTGACTGCTGGAGACTACTACTCCAAAAACACTACTCAGCAACATAGTAAAGTTATGGAAACACTTACTTAGGACCCTTATATATCATTTTGAGTTAATTTTCATGACTGCACTTGGGCACTGTTTCTTTATAAAGGAGAAGACAAATATTAATCCTGTTAATACTAACAACAACAGTAATAAACAATAACAGTGCATTAACCAGTGGGCATGTGGTATAGTATGCGTGTGGTACTCCCTTCTGAGTGTGAGAGACTTGGGGGGAGTCCAGAACTGTGTGATTGTGTGTAAGGGTGCTCACCCCTATGTGAGAGACAGGAGGTGGGCAGGAACGGATGAGGTGCCTCCCCCTTGACCAGTGAGAGAGGCTGAGGGGGGGGCACAGGGAGAGTGTGGGGGCACTAGCTGGCTCCCGCAGCGCCGAGAGTGTGAGCTGCAGCACTGTGGGGCCGGCCACTGCCCTGGGATTGATCGAGTGTTGGAAATGTGTGAGTGGAGGAGGACACCCTTATTTCCACCCAAGGTTCCTGAAGGTCTGGGAGTAGAGGCAACTGGGCCTGGAAACCCTGGGGGCTATAGGGCAGGGTGTACTATTGAGGTGGTGATGGGTTGGGGATGTTATGATGGGAACCGGAGGGTGGGCCATCTTTGGGGAAGACGCCCCCGGTGTCTGTTACTGGTGGCGTGTTCCGGCCGTCCAGGTTCAGACCAGGCCCTGGTCAGTGGATTCTTGAGGGCCCTGGTCTCTGGCTGCTGCTCCTTAATGCCAGGTCCATTAACAACAAGGCCCCCCTCATATGTGATTTAATCACAGAGGAGGGGGCAGACCTGTCGTGTATCACGGAAACCTGGCTGGGCCCAGAAGGGGGGGTAGCCCTTTCAGCAATGTGCCTGGCTGGGTTTCAGGTGTGGCACCAGCCGAGACCCCAGGGCAGGGGAGGAGGGGTGGCGGTTATCATCTGAGAGTCTCTGGTGGCTTTCAGGGGCCCTGCTCCACAAGTGGCCGGTTGTGAGACCCTGTTTTTCAAGTTGGGTACCCGAGAGCAGTTGGGAGTGTTGCTGCTGTACCAGCCTCCCTGCTGCGTGGCAACCTCCCTGCCTGAGCTGCTGGAGGCTGTCTCGGGGTTGGCAGTGGAGTTCCCCAGACGTATGGTTTTTAGGGGACTTCAATCTGCCTTCCCTGGGGTGGGCCTCGGAGGCAGCTTGGGAATTCATGGCAGCCATGGACCTGTCCCAGATTATTCGGGACCCAGCTCGAGGCAGTGACCTCACTCCAGACTTGGTTTTCTTGTTGGAGCAGTGGCAATGTGATCTGAGGGGAGAGGTAGATCTGTCCCCATTGTCATGGTCAGATCACGCCCTGGTGACCCTGAGATTCTCCTATGCTGCCCCCCTCCACAGGGAGGCAGGACCTATTTGGCTGGTCCGCCCCGGTGACTGATGGACCCAGTGAGGTTTCAGAGGGAGCTGGGGGTTATACCTGAGGATCTGCCACTACCTGGAATAGGGAGGTGGCCGGGGCCTTGGACAGGATCGTGGCTATGAGACCTCTCTTGCCTCATCCAACCCGACATTCCCCGTGGTTTATGGAGGAGTCGAGGGTTTTGAAGAGGCTTAAAAGACATCTAGAGCACCGCTGGTGGAAGACAAAGACCGAATCTGACTGAACACAGGTTAGAGCCACCGTTAAGGCCTACCTTGTGGCGGTAAGAGGGGCAAAACGCCAATATTTCTCCTCTCTTATTGCACACGCAAAATGCCACCCCACCACCCTGTTTAAGATCACACGTACCCTTTTGGGGAAGATGGCCGAGTGGCCCACCTACAGGGCCGTGTGAAAGAGTTTTCTGAGCATCTGCAGATAAAATTGCTCAGATTCGCTCCAAGTTGGACTCCAAGAGTGAAGCAGGGTCGGTGGAGATGCCAAGGGAACGTTCTTGCCCAGTTATCTGGGAACAGTTTGATTCTGTCGGACCCAAGGAAGTGGACAGGATCCTCTGGATTGTGAATGCCACCACCTGTCATTTAGATCCATGTCCCTCCTGGCTGGTGCACCCCCTCCTCAAGAAGCCATCGCTGGACCCAACTGTGCTGGACAATTTTCATCCAGTCTCCCACCTCCCCTTTTTAGGGAAGGTGATTGAGAAGGTGGTGGCGTTGCAACTCCAGAGGTTTCTGGATGAAACGGATTATCTGGACCCCTTTCAGCCAGGTTTCATCCCTGGATATGGGACAGAAATGGCATTGGTCACACTTACGGATGATCTCTGGTGGGAGTGGGATGGAGGTAGTGCATCCATCCTGGCTTTTCTTGATCTCTCAGCGGCTTTTGATACCATTGACCATGGTATCCTTTTGGGACGGCTCAGGGAATTGGGGGTGGGCGGTGTAGTTTTGCACTGGTTCACCTCCTTTCTCCAGAGTCGTTCCCAATCGGTGGTCATTGGGAGTGAGAGATCCGACCCTCAGCCCCTCCATTGTGGGTGCCACAGAGTTCGGTTCTCTCTCCTCTCTTATTTAACATCTACATGAAACCACTGGGTGAGATCATCTATCACCATGGGATGAGATATCATCAGTATGCTGATGATACCCAGTTATACATCTCCATCCCGGGTGAGGTAAGTGATGCGGTGACTGCCCTGTGTCAGTGCCTGGGGGCTGTGGGTTCCTGGATGGGGAACAACAGGCTTCAGCTGAACCCTGGTAAGACGGAGTGGCTGTGGGTTGATGGCTCCTCGGTTTCCAGGAAATTGTCATCTTTAGTTCTGGATGGGGTGGCACTGCCCCAGACAGACCCGGTGTGTAATCTGGGGGTTCTCCTGGACTCACGACTCCTGCTCGCAGAGCAGGTGGCAGTTGTGGCCAGGAGGGCCTTTGCTCACCTTTGGGTTGTGTGCCACTTACGCCCATTCCTGGAGCAAGAGGCCCTCCGAACATGCCCTCGTCATCTCTCATATTGACTACTGCAATGCGCTCTACATGGGGCTACCCTTGAAGAGTATCTGGAAGCTTCAGCAGGTCCAGAATGCAGCTGCGTGGGTTATTTTTGGTGCCCCTAGATCAGCACATAAAACACCTTTACTGCGCGAGCTGCACTGGGTGCCAGTTTGCTTCCAGGTCCAATTCATGGTGTTGGTTATGACCTTTAAAGTCCTACATGGCTGGGGCCAGGTTACCTGAGGGACCGTCTCATCCCCATAACGTCGACCCACCCCACCCAGTCAGGCAGAGAGGGCATGTTGTGGACCCCGTCGATAAGAGAATTCCATCTGGCAGGGTCCAGGAAACAGGCCTTCTCTGCAGTTGCCCCCCCTTTGGAACATCTTGCCCCCAGAGGTGAGGCAGGTGCCTTCACTTCCGACCTTTAGGAGGGCCCTGAAAACCTGGTTCTGCCATCTCACATGGGGCAGGCAGGTGGGCAACCATCCATGGGATTGTCTCATGCCTTAGAGCCCCTCCCACTGGATCAGAATTTTTAACCTCTTGGATTTTATACTTATTTATTGCGTTTTATATCTGTAATTGTTTTTATAAATGTAAATTGTTATTATTATAGTCTTGATTTTATTGATTTTATTGTAAACCGCCCAGAGTCTCCCTTTTGGGGGAGATGGGTGGTAGCAAAATTTGATAAATAAATAAATAAATAAATAAATAAATAAATAAATAAATAAAGTCTTTAAGATTCTATTTCAGATGGTCCAAAATGCTGTTTATGTAGTCTCGGAAGACTATATTGCTATAGAATACGCTGTGGTGTTTTTTTTTTGCCATCCCAGATTTCCCTCCATGTCAGAGATTACTGTGACAAGAAAAGCTTCACCTAGATCCCTATTCTTAAGTGGTTATTGATGCAAGGAGATTGGTGCAGAGGAAAGTGTTTAGTCATGTAATTCTGGTTCTTATTTGGAAATCTGAAAGGCTTTCAAAATAGTTGTCTAAAGCTGCTTATCTTCAGAGAAATTTCATGGAATAGAAAATGTTTCAATATCCGGACTGTATAAATGCCTAACTGTGGCTGTTCTAGCAGGCTCGGAAAAGATCCGTGGTTTTGGTTATTGTATACATGATTGTATTGTTGCCACTCAGTTGCAGAATCAGGTGTCCAAAAAACTTTGTTATGGTTTCAAATGAGTAGTCAATATCTGTCTTGGAAGACTCATTGAAAATTATAAATCAAGATTGCAAAAAATTCACATTTTTGAACAAGTTTGAATTTCACACAATTGGACAGGATTATCTCTAGCAGTTCTTTTTTATCGTATCATTCTTTCCATTTTTTACAACTTTTATCATCAGATGATTCCTTCTCTCTAATGCCATTCAAAGTTTTTATCTTTTCTTTTACATTAATGTTCAAATCACTTTCTAGAATATTGTCATGGGATAAACACCCTTTTATAACTCACTACTGGATGGTTTGGATTTTGATGTCCAGATTTCTCTGTCAGTCCTGCTAACTTACGCTGCTAAGCAACCCAATAATTTGTTTTTGATAAAGTATGTGCATTTTTTTTGTTAACTGACATCAGATAATTTAATCACTATACATTAATTTAATTGTGCATTCTCTAAGTATTAAGTAAACTTGCAAAAAGCAAGTTTTTGATTTTTCACTTAACTAATGTAGCTGGGGTCTGAATATGTAGTGATGGTTTTAAATTTATAAATAAGTATAAATGAATGCATTTTATCCTTAATAAATTCCTATAAAGACAGCTACAGGAAAGAGAATATATACATATAAGAAAGCTGTGGTAGAAATAAGAGCTCATCCCAAATGATAAGGTATCTCAGGGCAACATTTTAAAATATAGTGTCCTGCCAGATGTTTAAAACAATTCTGAAAAACAACAAACATCTGCACTGTAATAGATTCTTTGGGGTGGGTGATAAAAATGACCAGTAGGTGGCAACATATTAACATACTTTTCAGAGTTTTCTTCTATTCGTTAAGATTTTTATAGCTGGTGAATGTTTCAGGAACAGTTTAACTATCAGGCTTGCAAGTGCAGATGTCCATTGATTAAATTGCATCAAAATTTTTGAACAAATTGTTGTCAAAAAGTTGGGACCTTTCAAGTGTGTGGCCTTATTGGCACAATGGTACATGGATTTAAGTGAATTCTGTCCAGCAAAAATAAAACTGATTTACATCCCTATATTCTGTACTGAACTGGATTATAGTTTGGGTACAAGACATTTAAAAAGGGAACTGGCTCTCCTAGTGCTTCACTTCCTTTCCAATTCTTCTGGTAGAAATTATCTCCTAAAATTGCCACAGCTCACTTAAAAGAGACTAAATACTTATTGCTCAGAAATTATTTATATTCATGCTGCTTCATGCAAACATATAACTATTTGATTTAGCTGCCTGATCTTGTTTGTCCCATCTGTGACAGTGTTTTCATAAGTATTTGATGGCCACAATTTACATGAGAAAATTGTTAATAGGAATTTTTCAATCAGCTATTCTGTATTGCTTTGCTAATTGGCTTAATTGCTTCTGACACCTTATGATTTCCTTTCTATTCCAGAAGTGTCTGACACCAGTCACTATAAATATCAGTCTTGTTTGCATGCATTCTCTGCCGCATATGATTTACAGGCTAACAAGAACATGGTGCTAGAACATTTCAAGGTAGGCTGACGAGATGGGTATTTGAGGTTGCTGGTGTACTTGACAGTTGAAAGTAATAGAGATATCTACTGTCTCTCCAGTTAATAGTCGAGTGGTTGGCTCATGAATTGAATGTAGATCTATACAAATGGGATTGTGTGGCATGGGATTGTGTGGCATTCCTAAGCACATTAAGGCAGCAATTCAAGCCAGAGAAGCTTAAACTTTCCTCCTATTTTTTCCCTATAATACGAAATTAGAATGTGCAGAAAGAAACATGGAAGAAAACAGCTTTATAATATTGAATCATTTCAAGGATCTAAGTAAACTGCTCCTCAGCTCCAACTGGCAGCAGATCTTTAGGGTCTGGGCAATCTCTGTGACCTGTTTTATGTTCAAGGACTTTGTTATTATAAACAACAAATTATTGTACTGAAAAAATGCAATCTATTAACATTTACTAATAGGGTCCATGTATCTTGGAGTTGCCAAGCTTGCAACTGCATCCTCACAACTAGAACATTTGTTTTGGAAAGGTCTACCAATGTGGTTGCTAAGAGCTGACAAAGACTTGATGGCATATAATCCATCAGGACATCTACAAGAAGGCTTTTGAGAAGGATCTGAGTGTCCTGGTAGACCACAGATTAAGCATGTGCTGCAATCTTGAGCCAATACAATCTTGGGCTGTATCAACAGAGGTATAATGAACTTTGGAACTGATGGTTCTGCTCTATTCCATACTGGTCAGATCACACCTATTGTGTCCAATTGTGGTTGCCACAGTACAGGAAGGATGCTGAGGAATTGGAGAGAATGCAGAGAAGAACAGCAAAAATGGTGAGGGGCTTGGAGCCTAAATCCTATGAAGTTCAGTTAAAAGATCAGGGGATGTTTAGCCTACAGAAGAGAAGGCTAAAGGCAGACATGATAGCAGTTTTCCAATATTTGAAAGCCTGCTACAGGAAAGGGGATCTGGGTTTATTTTCTGTAGTGCCCAAGGGTAGAACAAGAACCACTACCCATTATTGGCTGCCCTTTATGGCTTTTGGCTGGAGGGATGCAAGTGATTACCTGAGCTATCTGGAAGATGCTAGTTTAGGAAAGTCTGTTGTAGAAGAATGGGCTTTTCTATACCCATATGATATTTGAAGCTCTACTTGATTAAAAACCACATGTTCACCTTTTGAGTTGTTCGTATATACAGCCATTCCACTATGTGCATAGCCATCCTTTTAGGTGACTTTTATATGTGATAGTGAATCACAGAAGCAAAGACTTTTACAGGACAGAGATAATTACATCTATAGAAGAGAAGTCCAAGGCATTGTAAATTGTCTCGGGGTGCCATTCCAGCAGGAAGCTTTTGAGAGTCAAAACCACATGTGCTGATCTTTAAAGCTGCATTAGAAAGTCAACAGAAGAAAAATGTCAAAGACAAGCAGGGTGCTAGCTAATTTAGAGTAATGTGCAAAGAAATTTAGCTTTGTACCTCTGCTAATAAGACCTGAATATTACAAATTAATATATTGTGAGTATAATGTTTCATATCTATCTTATGTGAAAGTTTAACTTCAAGGAGTACATATTTTATGGAAGCCTGGCTATGAAGCCATTGAAGAAATCTAATAAGCTAAACATCACTTGTGCTCAACCATTTAAATCAGTGTTTTTCCAACTTGGCAACTTTAGAATCTGTGGTCTTCAACTCCCAGAATTTCCCAGCCAGCATGCTCGCTGGGGAATTCTGGGAGTTGAAGTCCATGCATCTTAAAGTTGTCAAGCTTGAAAAACATTGATTCAAAACATTTTTTTCAATATCTGTAAAGGGGAGGGGTGTGCAGTCCTCCTAAAGATAGGGAGGGTGGCAGGCCATTTTTCCCCTCAAAATATTTGGGTGGTAATTATAATCTTTTTCAAAAACCTGAGTTTTTTTTACCTTTTGTTTACTTTTGACGGTTGAAGTTTATTGACTGTTTCAATACTACATGGTTCTTGGTAACCTGCCCCCAAATATATGGTGAAATAAAAGTTCCCTTAAAAAAAGAAGAGAGCATGGGGGGATGAGGAGGAGGAGGAGGAGGAAGAAGAAGAAGAAGAATACCCCCTTAACTATCTTACATATCTCCCAAACTGTGGCTCTGCCAAAAGGAATAGAGCTTCAGTTCATATATAATTTAAGGATACCTGGCATTTCCTTGGAAACACCTTTTTAAAAAAATCAGTAGAGGGCTGTCATCCCTTGAGGTCTTCAAGAAATATGTGCATTTCTCAAACAATACATTTTAGGTAAATTTAGTAACTGAATTGTTCACATATTGCTATAAACATGTAATTTAAAATGTTATATACTGTGTGTGTGTGTGTATACACATACATAAAGTATATCCAATATATCTATATCCAATACATACATACATACATACATAATATCCATTTCAGAAAGTACTTATTACAAGGGTGTAAAGAGTTGAATTTATTTCAGTTAAATAAACAGTAAATGCATGTAGCCTGAGGTGAAATAACAAAAGCAATTAAAACCCAATTAATTGCTTTAACAAGTAATGTAAAATTATGTTAGTGCCCTTCCTTGATTTTTCTACAGTAGTTGCAGGTGGGAAAACTGTTTGAATGCCCCTCCCATGTAAAAATGCTGGCATGTCACAGAGAGAGACAGAAAAGAATTTGATTAACTCAGACTGAAATAAGCGGGAAGCAAAGTCTCTCTTCACTGTGTTCTCCTTTACCATTTAAAGGTCTGCATAGGCAGTTGACCTGTAATGTTGGTGGGTGGGGGAAGAATGTAGTTCATTACAAGTGATGTTGCAACGACTTTTCTAATTTGCATGCAACCACAAGCCACCCAGCAGTCACAGTTGCAACAGATGTGGCGAGGGGGGAGGGGGGATAAATGTCGTTTTCTCCATTCAGCAAGAATACTGCCTGGAGGAAAGGTTTTTTTCCCTTCGAACTGAAAAACCAATTACTGTGAAAGACCTGTAAGTTCAAGTTGGTTGTTCAAGAAACCCTGGCACTTCTCGTCTCTTTGGCGTTACTGATTAACACTCCTGCTTTCCTGGTACTTGTCAATTATCTGTTAACTCCAGAAATGCTTGAAAGCAGCCAGGGGGCTGTGTTGGAATACCACACCCCGTGGGTCTTGTCTCCTGAGAGCTGTATCAGTATACGGCCATAATAAATGTATCCCTGGATAATTATGCAGTTCTGCTTGTGTTATCAGTGCTCTGACAGCCCTTCTGGACCATCTCCTCTTCGAGTCAGCAAGCATGGGACAAGGCCACGGGACTCTAAAGTTTAGGTTCATTTGTGGTTGCCAAGAAGTCTGGGTTTCTTAGATAGGAATATGATGCTAATGATTCAGGTTTCTTTATTGCATATACACACGAGCCCATTTCCCCTTCTGGAATTATTTTCTTCTTTTAGCTTTGGGATAGGCTGGTTTAGTTGTGTCCAGTCCTATGTCCACTGCTTGTGATGGGCTACAAGTCCCAGAGCTCCCAGACATCATATCTCTGTTATGCTGACCCAACACATCTAGGGGGTTGTGAGTTGGGGAAGCCTGAGGGGAGGTGTAATTGAATATCACGGGGTAATCTGGCATGCTGTCTTGGATCTTGGCATTGACCTGTCACTCGAATTGCAGGAGAGGGTTCCCTGCTGATGTGATAATTGCTATCTTAGGGCTTCTTTTCTTTGAGAAGTGCATTATTGGATTTGAGACTTCTCTTCAGCGGAGAACACAGGATAGGAGTGCCATTTATGAACGCTAGATGACTACAGATGGAGAGAAATGAATTTCGTTCACATTTTGATATGAACCAATTGAATCTATACTTCTCAGAGTAATAAGCAAACCAAACACAAATTATGCCCCAATTGTTGCAATTCTCTAAACTCTGTGATGTGTTTTTCCAACAACAATGAATACAAAAAATGTGTACATTAGTAGAAATTCCTGTTCTTACTACTATAATTTAAAACATTTATGCCTGACAACAGGATTTCAACTTTTAATGTATTTATTAAAATTATATATTATTTATGTTATATATAGCTATTATATACATAAAGTGTACATATATATATGTAAGCATATACCAGGAGTATAGCATTAATCAGTATATATAGTATATTTTATATTATACTATAGAATAATGTAGTAATATAATAATAGAATTCTTTCAAAAGTCAGAGGTGACTGATGACACTTTGGTAAGAGAGTGATGAAAAATGTCTATTCCCTTGGCCTTATAAATTGTTTTTTGTGTAGAGAACAAGTTAAAAATGTTAACCATTTTGAGATAGATAAGCAGGCACAAAAATGTGTGTGCATTTTTTTCATACTTCCCAAATGGTTTAGAAATGAGACATGCTTGAAAAAAAGATGAGAATATTTCAGAATGGATGCTATGCCCAACTGGCTGCTACGTAACTAGCATGGACTTCATTCTATTCAATAAATAGGGAGATTCTGTGAGTGTAATTCAGGACTAAATTGGGAGAAATCAGAATTATTTTGTTCTGAGTTATTGATCTGCAGGAAGTAGGCAGCACTGGGCTGTCTAAGATGGATTTTCAATGGCCGGAATTATATGTTTACAATGTTCTAAATGTAAAATTTTCAAGTTGACTTGACTCCTAGTAGCTTCGTGTAAAATTTTCAGCCAATCTACAGAAGTGGTTTGCCATTGCTCTGTTCCAAAATGTTTTCTGACTACAGCCTGAGAATTCCCTCCAGGTCTCCCTTCTAAATACTAACCAAATCCAATCCTTTTTAGCTTCAGGCAAAATCATCCAGATGTGCTGTTGACCCAATTTAGACAAGAAGTTTTGTAACCATTTTTAAAAGGTATTTTCATGATGCATTGCTGCTAGTAGAAGACCGAAGATGTGGTGTCTGTCTTCAGCCTGGATAATAATCATTATCATAGGAGTTAGACCCATTTACCTTGAAGTGGAGAAACCAGAGACTGTGGACATTCATAGAATTTACTGGACCATCTTTTCTCAGTGAGCACTGAACCTGCTCCAATCTGGATCAGAAGCATTTAAGAAGTAGTGCTTGCTTCGGCTAGATCATTTCTCAAGTGATTGCAATGCTCCTGTTTAAAATTTAAAGTTCCTTTCCCTTTCATCAAGCCTGGTTTTGATGGCTCCCAGCCTTGTTCTGTGCAGAAATTAACCAGGACTAAAATATGACTGGCCAGAGATTTTTCTAAATGCCAGCTGTGCAAAAAATTGATCTTAATAGCTATAAAAAGTACATGGAAAGCATTTTTTGGTTTGCTCTTAATACTGCAGGTTCTGTACCAAGGTGCATCTGTAAAAGGTTGGTTCCACGTAAAAATTAGTTTTCGTTTATTTGACAGCATGCTGCATCACTTCAGCTAACCAAACAACAAGACCATACATAATTAAGGCCACAGTGGAATATGTTTCTCAAGGAATATAGCATATAAGAATGAATTGGAGAACTGAATAAGCTGGAAAGCATGTCACTTGCTGGCAACCACACTGTTCTGATTTAAACATTCCACATTAAAATGACTTTTCTGATACAGTTTCATTTGTTTCTAGTTCACAGATTACAGT
Organism: Candoia aspera; assembly: GCF_035149785.1. NCBI lineage: Eukaryota > Metazoa > Chordata > Lepidosauria > Squamata > Candoiidae > Candoia > Candoia aspera. The sequence continues at coordinate 24,892,197 of NC_086156.1, read as the reverse complement.
TCATTTTATCTGTGGTCTGCTTTTCTCTAGGATGAATATAAACAGAAACTGGTACTTTATAAAAAGAAGTGCAACCTGATGTCAAATTAGCTGTTTAATGGGGGCAAAAAACTCTTCACTCCTTTCCCTGCCTACTTACTTTCAGATGTCAGAGAAATCCACAACCACATTTATGATCTTGGAAATTATGGGTTTATGACAAAATACACAGATCTAGCCTTCCTCCGGATGGAGGCTGTCCAGATACAGTAGCTCTGCTTAGTTGTGTTGGACTGCCATTCCAAACCACCAGAGGTTTTCCCAATACATCTGCAAGGCATCAGGCATGGGGGAAGGGTGTCATCTAACATAGGAGGGGATGAAGTGGGATGGTGATCTGCAACACATCATAATACATCTAGGGAATAGAGTATATATTTGGGTTGAATGTTCTTGCAGGTAAAAGGCGGAAAGCTAACTATTTGGGAGAAAGGATGTCCTAATGTTCTTGATGTTCTTTTTAAAAGAAGGAAGCATTTCCCTGCAACTTGAAGTAATGCAGTCATGTCTTTTCCAGCAAGTATAGCTCAATCTTCTTCTACAGGTAATCCTCACTTAACAACCATTTGTTTAGTGATGGCTCAGACTTACAGCGGTGCTGAAAAAACTGATTTATGACTGGTACTCATACTTATGACCATTGCAGCCTCTCTGTGGTCACATGATCATGATTTGGGTGCTTGGGAACTGGTTCACATTTATGACCATCGCAGCATCCTGTGTTCGTATGATCACTATTTTTGACCTTCCCAGCCAGCTTCTGGCAAGCAAAATCTTTGGGCAACCACGTGATTTGCTTAACAACCACGTGGTTCACTTAACACCTGTGGTGATTGGCTTAACAACTGCCACAAAAAGGTCATAAAATTGGGTCAGATTCGCTTAATGACCTCTTTGCTTAGCAACCAAAGTTCTGGTCCCAATTGTGGTCTTTAAGTGAGGACTACCTGTACATGTAGTTGTGAGTTTCCTATACTTCTCTCTTTCTTCCTGCTCTTATTCTCACATCAGTGTACAATATGACTGGTTGTCATTGTTTTTCTCTTGAAAAAAGGGAATGTGTCAGCCTTTACTATTATAGCCCAGTGGAATACATGCATGACTTCCACGCCATTACTCCATATTTTGATATCTTTTTAAGATTACTATTCAACTATTTTCCCTGTGGCAGAAGGCTGACTCACACGATCAGTAGCATTTTGTTTTTTGGAAGAAATAGCCTCAGTTTGTAGAGACAAACTGCAGAATCATTTGACAGCCTTGCAGAGCAAAATAATAATCCTGTCTTGCTAGTTTGTGATAAATATAATAATAGCAACATGGAGAAAAATAACATAGAGAACACTTGCATCTAATGGAGGCACATGCAAGCCTAAGAGATTCTGTAGACCAGTGTTTCTCAACCTTGGCCACTTGAAGATGTGTGGATTTCAACTCCCAGAATTCCCCAACCAGTCCACACATCTTCAAGTGGCCAAGGTTGAGAAACAGTGCTGTAGACTATTATCACTAAAGATAATGGAGTGGAGGGAGGATGTCCACTGAAAGTCACTGCTTGGCAGAGGCAATGTCTGGGCTGGCTCTCTACCACCCTGCTTTCTAGCTCTTGGCAACCAATGTCAAACAAAAGCAAGTTTCTCCCAGAGATTATTTTAACATGATTTATTGGAAGAGAATGGAGTAAGGTTACAGAAATCTTAGTAACTGGACTATTTTCTCATTAGAATCCCATTGATTGCTCAGTGTGTTAGCAGGAGACTTTTCAGTTTTATATTAACAGCCTCTATGTGAACTGGCAAGGATATTGTTCATTTTTTGGATATCTGAAGAATGTTCAGTGTCCAAAATTTCTTCATCTGAACTCTGAATTTCTCTCAAGCTCTGAAAAGAATATTGCTGAGAACAAGCAGTATTGGATGGTTGTGCCAGAACTAAAATATGTGTGTCTGGACAGAGGTGATCTGGGGTGGGAGATGATGGGGAAAATGCAAGGAAAATGCAAGGCCACTTGTGGTGGTGGTAGTTGAGCGTAGATAAGACAAAGGAAGGTGCTGTGAAGATGAGAAGGAGGAAAGATGAGCCAGTGTGCTTTGTGCAGTGGACAAAAAAGGAAGAGAGGGATGAAGTTTACCAGCTTTGTCTTACCCCTCTGGATTTTCCTTGATAAAACGTGGAACAACCAAAATATTTTGGGTTTTACTTTGGTCAAACTGTGATGCACCTGGAACAATCCAGCCAAACCTTAGAGCCACAATCTGTTTGTTTGGTGCATGAACCAAAATACATTTCCACTTTGTGCACACCCCTGAAAAAAAATAAAAGGCGTTTTGATAGATTAGGCTAAGCTGAATGCTCTGTCATACACTGGTCAAACCAGTACATCTGAGAAGTTCAGAAGTGTGTCTAGGATGGCAATAGGCATGTTCCATTATTACTCCCCAGCACCTGGTTTCAAAGGTGTCCTGTCCATGTTTGATATACAGCTATCAAAACTATATACCATGCAGAGGGTACATAGCTATATTGGCTTATAGCTATTAAAAGCCTTCTCATTCATGGATCTGTTCGATCAGTTGTCTTTCTAAATCAATTACATTAGTGGCCAACACATATTTAAAGTTAGCAAATCCTACTTTGTGTTATGTAACTCCCACTTATATGTTGTAGAGTTCTGTACTGTTCAGAGCTGGTTGATTGGAATGGCCCATACCCCTGTAAGCAAGTAAATAAATAAACATTTAGTGCATATGCCTTTTATAACCTATTCTCAAGAGAATTACTATGACATCCTTCAACAGGCAGTAGCGCATGTGTGGTCCACTGCTATGTGCCCTGTCCACTGCATAGAGAGAGAGAGCCAGCTATGTTGGTTCTAAGCGCTTTATGTGGGTCAGGTCCTTTCTCAAGTGGTCATTTGTTATTTACAGAGCAACCCTCTGTCATTAATTTTTATTTAATCCTGATTATTAGGGCTTATTGTGTTGCTTACTCACAAATAAATGGGTAAAAAACCCGATCTCACACATTTACAGTGTTACGTAAGCAGGATCTTCTCTAAGAAATTGCTAGCAGTGTTGGAGTTCTCATTGGGATGAAAGTCCCAACAGCTGCTGGCCTAAATGGAAGGTGTTTAAATTACATTGAATTGCAACAGTGTATTAAGTGTCAAAAACACATGTGCATTAAAATAAAATTATTACATTTGCATACATTTAAAAATGTGAAGTAGTTTGGGGAAAAATCTATTGGTGGACAAGCATATCAATGTTTCAGAAAGACCAATCATTCTATTTGCATTGTTGCAATTTATGGATTATGATGCTTTGGCTGGTTTCTTGTATTGTTCTAGTATCTTTATTACTTGGCCAGGTAGAGTTCAGTAGCAGAACATAAAGTTTACATGCAGAGTAATTTAAGTTCTTGAAATCATAAAAAGGACTGATAAGTGATGGGAAAGTCCATTCCTGAAGAGTTATTGTAGTTACCCAATTTGATACATTCCCCAAACTAAGATTGTCGCATATTGGCACAGTAGCGATAAGAGTTTCTTGGAGAAAAATCAGCAAAAGAAAAAAAATCCATTGACAAATGAGAAGATCAGAATAAGATTATTGAAGAAAATGAGTCACTCCTGCAGATTCAGATGTTACAAATGTTGAAGCTAATAAAAATCATAACGGAATGATTAAGTCATACAAAAATGCACACAATGGAAATCATAGATCTCATAAGAAGTCTTATATGTTATGTATGTATTTTAACTGTATTTTATAGTCTTCCTAACAAAGCTGTAATAAAAAAAAAGATTGAAACAGAAAAACTTGAGTCACAAATTTTTCATCACATTTGTGAAACATTCCACCACTGAAGTCAGAAATGCTACTATTTAGTATGTTGCTTTATTACAGTTAACTATTCATCCAGTAAAGTAGTAAGATTATATTAATACAGGACAGAAACATAAATAAATCCAAAGGTTTGTTCGATGTGTCTTACAGAGCAGTTCCCCCATATGTTCATTTTTAATGGAAGTTTATCTCTAGTGATGTTCATTCTATAGCAAAACATCCAGCTGTTATTGGATAGTAGGATAGCTTTATTGTTGTTATTTATTGTTATTGGATAGCTCATAGGAGTACTAATGACCAGGACCAGTGATTCTAGCTTACAAATGGAGAAACCAGAAACAAGGAATGTTTATTTACTATCCTGCCTTTTATTATTTTTATAAATAACTCAAAGAGGCGCACATACCTAATACTCCTTCCTCCTCCTATTTTCCCCAGAACAACAACCCTGTGAGGTGAGTTGGGCTGAGAGAGAGTGACTGGCCCAAGGTCACCCAGCCGGCTTTCATGTCTAAGGTGGGACTAGAACTCTTAGTCTCCTGGTTTCTAGCCCATTGCCTTAACCACTAGAAGAACTTGAAGATCTCGAATTGTTTCCCTGAAGACTTAGACATTGCTCCCATTGAGGTAACAATAACCCTTCTTTTTGGGACAATCAACATCCAATCTAACAACAGGGGGAGGCAGAAATAATTAAACCTTATCTATTCCATAACTTTCTGATCTGATCTGCAGAAGAATCTTAGCCCTAATGCTGCTCAGGCACAAGTTGCCATGGTGCATATTCCAGTCTAAAGGAATATCTAACTTCACACTTCGGTGAAATTGTTTCTATTCATGGCTCTTTTTCAGAACATTTCTATCAGCTGTTGCTTTAGAAATGGAATGCTTCTGAAGAATATTAATATATGTTTAGTTGCATCTTATCATAATGGAGCAGCTGGAAATCAAGAGGAGATTTTGCTGCATGGGAACATCAGGATGTTCCCTGTGGCCTTCAGTTTGGGAAACTTTGGTTCTGATTTCACAGAGTTTTCCTAAGCCAACCATGGTCTATACGAGTTGTTCAAGTCTACAAACATTCATTGTTCATTCACATTCCTTACATTGCAGGTCTTCACATTTGCCAATAAGATTTCTCCTGTCTCTCTGTCTCTTGCAGCTGTCCAGAGCAAAGCTCTAAAATGAAACATTAATTTGTGAGTATATCCAAAGAGAAAAGGAACTGAATTACTGCAGAGTTAAAGCACAGAGTTAAACATTTTTCCTTCTGGTCTATTTTCTTGTGTCTTTTCTTAAAACAAAACAAAAATAGAGAATCAGATTTTTGAGACAATGAAAAACAGCTTTTTGTACATCCAGTAAGGAGGAAAAACCAAGAGAAACTAAGAAAGTTGGTGAAATTAGGAAAGAAACATGGGAAAATATACAAGTAAGTGAGAAAGGCTGGTGTATGATGTACAAAGAATACAATCAATCTAATCTAAAGTATATTATGAAATATTCTCCCTCCCCCTCTCCAAAAAAGTGTTCCAATTATAGAAGAATTCCAGAATTCTTCTGAATTAGACTGGCCAGAAACTGTTAATTAGACTGGCCAGAGAATTAGACTACCAATATTTTAACCTTAAATGTTCTGCAACATTAAGTCTGTATTGGGCTCCAATATCATGCCTACACAAGACTTAACTCACTTCGTAGGCCTTGATAGACACCCCTTGCAAGTGGCTTTGTCAGGATGTCAGCAATCATGTTCTCTGAGGGACAATACTCCAAATTTATTAGTCCTGTCTCCTGTGCCTCTCTAATCATGTGGTAATGAACATCCATTTATGTCCACCCTGCCACCTTCTTTGATAGAGAGAGTCTTACAGAACTTTGGTTGTCCTCAAAGACTCTTAATGGAGCAGGAACACTAACCCTCAGATCCTCAAGTAAATATTTGAGCCATTGTACCTCTGAGCATGTCTCAGCTGCTGGGACATATTCCGCTTCAGTAGTTGAATGTGCCAATATAGGCTGCTTGCAACTATCCCAGCTCACAGGCCCCCTCCACCCAAACAAAATACATTCCCACTAGTGGATTTACAATCAGTTGAATCTTCTGCCCAATCTGCATCAGTGTAACCCCCTAGTGTAATGGTTGCCTAATCCCAAATACTCAGTCTCACAAACTCGGGCTTAAAGATAACTGATTTATTAAAGGAATAGTATGCAAATACAGAGAAAGCTGAGAATGAGCAAAAGCGTGCCAAATACAAACTTAAAAGCCTTGCTTTCAATCCAGTCCCACCCCGAGCGCCCGTCAGCAACCACCCCCTCCCAGGTGCTAGAAACCGTTACATGCGCCTGGGAAAGTAACCTTGAACAGGATTGCAAACCCAAACATACATTCCACAGTATCAAAACAATGAACAGAGCATGAATAGAAAATACCAGGAAACGGGCAAGCCGAGTATACACGGATGAACAGTTTGGCATGTGAAACGTTACGATGTTAACAGAACATTGAAACGGGGAACATGACACCTAGTTCATGAGAATCAGTTGCTGGCAGCTTAAGCTTCAGGTCTGAGTCCCCTTCAGTTATCTGGCCACTCACTTAACACCTGACCAGTCCCTCTGGGCGGGTGCGTTCATTTTTCTGCAGAGGATCCCCACTGTAGTCGAAATATCTGGCCTTGTGTTTGACAGATATAACAGCTTCTCAATGGCCTCTCTGTATCCATTGTTCTGAGGCAACAGTTCACTAGTATCTTTAACTTTGTGAAAGTCTGTGTCCATTGGAGTTGGCATTGTTTTTGCATCTTCCAGCCCCAGGCTCTCTAATAACTCTAAAATCTTTTGCCTCTGACTAAGGAGAAAACTTCCATCCTCTTCTCTGTCAATTTGTATCCCCAAATAGTAGCTCGCCTTCCCAAGGCGTTTCACCTCTACTTCCGTGTTCAAATTAGATACAGTTTTATCAATGTCCCTTTGATCCTCATAACAGAGACTCAAACCATCTACGAATGTCAGAATGAACACGTCTCTGCCATTCTTGTGTCGTGTGTAAAGGCAGGGATCAGCTTTGCCCTGAGTGGAACCATTAGCATCTGGTTTAATTTCACATTCCAGGCCGTTGCTGCTTGTTTCAGCCCATAGATCCCCTTCTGAACCCTACACACTAAATGCTTTTTCTTTGGATCAGTGAATCCTTCAGGTTGTTGCATGTACAACTCCTCCTGAATTTCCCCATGCAAGAATGCTGTTTTAATGTCTATATAGAGACTTGCATGTCTCTACTTGCCGCTAGACTTAAAAGAAGTTGAATTGTTGTGTGGGTCACAACAGGTGCAAAAGTTTGGTCATAATCTTCCCCATACTTTTGTGAATAGCCCTTGGCTACCAGTCTAGCTTTGTATCTTTGGACTTCTCCCTTCTCATTCTGTTTGGCCTTAAAGACCCATTTGCAACCAATTGCCTTTTTGCCAACAGGTAACTTTGTGAGTGTCCAAGTGTTGTTGTGTTGCAGAGCCTCAAACTCTTCTTGAGCTGCTTTCCTCCACTTACTTGCTTCAGCTGGTGGAAGCTGCCGCACTTACTTCCATGATGCAGGCTCTTTCAGCAACGCCACCCCTATGAGGTAGGACAGTCGCTTGGTCGGAACTCCCTTGTTGGGTCCTGAGTGCCTCAGGTCCGGAACAGAACTCAGGTCTGGATCATACTGCATCTCTTCCCCTTCTATCATTCCTGATTCCTCATCATCTAACTCTGGTGGAGTCTCTGTCTCGATGTCCTTTCTCTGGGCTTGCCTGCTTGCTGCATCTGGAAACACTGGGTAAGGTACAAGTCATCACCACCTCCCCCTTCTGCAGTGCTATTGGTTAGAGGACTTTTATTTGGCTGTTTCATCAAAATGCACCACTCTGCAAGTGTGAATTGACCCAGTCTTAGGGTCTAAGACTCCATATCCCTTGCTTCCTGGTGGGTACCCCAAAAAGATTCCTTCTTTTGGTTTGGAATCTAATTTGGTTTTTATCTCTTTTAGAATGCGGATGTATGCCTTGCATCCAAACACCCTCAAGTGCTTCATGCTTGGTTGCTTACCATGCCACAGTTCAAATGGTGTTTTATTTGTTGCTTTTGTTGGTAATCTATATTCTGTAGGTAGGTAGCTATCATCACTGCTTTCCCCCAATATTTCCTAGGTAGGTGAGCCTCCATGAGCATGCACCTGACCATGTCCATGATAAATCTGTTTTATCTCTCTGCAACACCATTTTGTTCAGGCGTGTAAACTATGGTTTGCTTGTGTCTTATGCCCTGCTCTTTGAGATATGTCTGCATTTTATTGCTTGTGAATTTGCCCCCATTATCTGACCTTAGAGTTTGGGGTTCCAAGTTTGTTCTCCATCCTTGCTACATGCTGCTGAAACTTGTCAATGGTCTCCGACTTCTCCTTTAGCAGATAAGACATGCAGTACCTAGAGAAATCAACTATCATAGTTAATAAATATCTGTTACCCCCAACAGATGCTTGAATTGGCCCACACAGGTTGGTGTGAATTAGCTCCAGGGGCTGTTTGGAGCATCTGGTGCTTTGTTTTGGAATTGCAAGCCTAGTTGCCTTTCCCTGTATGTAGGTTTTGTGCCTTGCATCAGTCTTACCACAGTCCTTGACTTCCAAATTGCTTGCCAATCCATTTTTCTTCATTTGAAGAATTGCATTTAAATCTCTGTGACCAAATCATCTGTGCCACAGGATGGCGCTGTTGTCATCCTTTCCTCAATGACTAGCCATGCATGCCATGTCTGGCCTCTCGCAATTGAGAAAAATCAAACCTTGATCTAGGAATCCTGTTAAAAAGACCTTTTTGATCCATTATTTCACATTTGTCACCTTTAAATTGAAGGGTATGCCCCTTTTTCATGAGGGAAGATGCGCTAATCAGGTTCATTTTAAATCTTGGAACATATAAAACATTAGTTGCAATCATATTTCTCTGGGTGGTTCCATTTCTACACCTTAGGAAGGCGCGCCCCTCCCCTTCCACTGGGATTGCTTTTCCATCAACCAAACCAATTCTTCCTTTGACCTTGGGTTCAATTCAATAAAGAAATCTTGATCCTTGATCATACACATACTACAACCACTATCTATAATAAAAGAAGAGCAACTTTTATTATTTGCTGAAAATGCAGCAAGAATTGTTTCTGGAGCCTTTTCTCTGTTGGTTTTCTGATCTGTCTTCCTGGCCCAACAGTTTTTCTTTAAGTGCCCACTCTTTCCACAAAAATGGTACTTGATGGCTTTCTTTGTCTTTGAATCACTTTTCTGCTTCATCTTTGCCCTGAGGCTTTGAAAAATAGCCTGCCTCATGATTGGTCTGCTCTGAATTTGTATAGAAGGCCTGCCTGCTATGCTCAGACTTTAATTGTTGAATTAAATCTGAAAGGGGTTGCCTTGACCCTCTATAGCTGGCAGAAAAACTTGAATAATTCTGAGGGAGAGATCCTAATAAAAATCCAACTTGAATTCTATTATCCAAAATCACATCATTACAAGCAAGCGTGTGCAGTAATGACTGTACTCTGGAAATATGCTCATCAATATCTGCATCTGGTTGTAGCTTTACGTTGGATACATCATTCCTTTTGCAGTTTCTCTGTGCTGGATCTGTATCAACACTGATCCATCTAAGGAATTCATTATTAGTCCTTGGCGTTTAAGATCACTGGCTACTCAGTTTGCATAACCTTCTGAATCTGAATTAGGAGGATTTTCCTTCAAAATATTCAGATTCAGAATCTTTGCCTGCCTCTCCACCCAAATTTTCCAGGGATAAAACTCACCAGGTTTGAATTTAAAAACCACCAGATTGTAAGGCAGTACACTGGTTATCTTGTCTAAGCAAAAGATTTAAAAATCACTTCAATTTTTTTTTCTTCCCTTTATGTTTAAAGCTATTTCCTGTGTGCAAGATAACCTCCTCAGCAACTAGACTGAACATTCTTTCAAAACCAACAATGCTCATGCAAAAACAAAACAAGCCCAAAAAGAAAATTTCTCTTTCTGAAAAAAACCTGGGCCCATAACCCGATGAAGCTATTAGTGGCCTGCTAGAACCACCTAATGGAGCAGAGCTTAACACAGCTGACAAGCTGCACACAGAAAAAGAATATTATCTTAAATAGCTTCAGTGAGCATGTCAGAGAAACACAGGTTATTGATCTTACACACTTAGCCCTCCCAAGCATAAAGAATCACATGGTTAGACATAGTAAGTTTAAAAGTCAGTAAAAGAATATCTTACTCATTTTATTCTTGGTTGTTACATCCATCTTTGGTGGAAAATGAAGTTCCTTGTATCTTCTGTTCTTTCTCAACTTAATTCACCCTAAACTTTCAGCTCTATAGTTGCCAAGAGCTATGTGGAAGAAAAGGGGGAAAGTTTCTTTTCTTAGGCTGACCGCATGGCCCAAGATGGAGCAGGAGGCAAAGCATGCTGCATGCTTTGTTTCCAGTGGAAGAAGGAGGAAGAGAGAGAGGAAGTGGGAGTGGCAACAAGCAGCTTCCTCCAACAAGCATGGAGAGTTGCATCCTGGGAACAAACTCAATTTACATGCTAATGAGGCATGCTGTATTTGCCAGGACCTCCAAAAAGATTAAAGACCTGGTTTTGTAGGCAGCCTTGGAATGGGAGGGCAAATAATTACACCTGGGGATGGCTAGCGCCATGAAGTGATCCGGAAGGACCTATCACACTGAAGGTCTGATTAAGATCTCTTCACCATGTAGGTTTTATTATACTTATATTTTTATTGTATTTTTAATTGTAATGGTTTTATATTTTAATCTTGTTTTATTGTAAGCCGCCCAGAGTCCCCCCATTGGGGAGAGATGGGTGGTGAATAAATTTATTAAATAAATACATAAATACATAAACACATAAATAACAGTTAACAGTACTTGTGTGTCCTTGAATTGAATTTTATGATCATGACAATTCAATAGAAGTCTGAACTCTTGCAAGATTCTGTTACTGTAACCATACAAAAATGGTAGTATTAGTACTCACAGTTTTGGTTTCCTGCCTAGAGTACCTTGACATCAGTCTTGTAAGTCTGAAAGCTCTTCCCTCCTCCCCTGCCTTCACCTTCCAGAGAATTAGGGAGGGTTCCTGCTGAGATACTTTCTCTACCCCATCCCACCTTTGGACTCAGATTTCATTTATCAGACCATTGTCAAGGCTGTGGCTCTTCCTCCTGTCTCCCAAAGTTATTCCCACAGTCCATTACATTAATAACATTTGGGAACCACGTTTGTGGGTGTTGTTTTTTTCGTGTATGCAGATTTATTTTATTTTATTTATTTTCTATCCTGCCTTTATTATTTTTATAAATAACTCAAGGTGGCGAACATACCTAATACTCATTCCTCCTCCTATTTTACCCAGAACAACAACCTTGTTGGGGTGAGTTGGGCTGAGAGAGTGTGATTGGCCCAATGTCACCCAGCTGGCTTTCATGCCTCAGGCGGGACTAGAACTTCAGTCTCCCGGTTTCTAGCGCAGCACTTTAACCACTAGAGCAGTCTGGGAAAGCCTTCATGTTTTGGTTTCTTTTTCCTTTCTGAGTCTTTGGCAGGCCTTTTTTTTTTTTTCTTTATGTACTTAGGAAGTGCAAAATATACACTGCCCGTGTCTAGACTGTACTTGGGCTAGCGATTCAGAGCCTAATAATCAGTTCTGCCATAGCCTCTAGGGAGGAAGTTGAGTCCTTTCTCTCTTTGGGGGTAAGGGTCGGGGTGCAAAGCAAGCATCACTATGCTTTTTTCACTCCCCCCCATATGCTGTTTTTACTATTTTTGTAGCACTTTTTTTTAACCATTAACATCTGAGGAACAGACTGTGAAAAGTGAAAGTTCTTTTTCTTGATAGATTCCCCTAGAAAGACTCTTATGAACAACTTAGCTCCTCCACTCATCTGTAAGGTGGAAAGTTCAGAGATGTTCAGTTTGTAATCAGAAATGAACTGATTGAAGCTGTCTGGAAATGTGGAGATTTGAATACACCTCTTTATACAGATGAATCCATCAAAGGGTACTTAAACACTCAAGAAAGAAAGTAGAAGGCTCTTATGTTCACAAATACCTAGCATCGTTGGGCTCAACTGATCAGCTGATGAAGGATAATTTTCAACAGTGTGTTAGGATCTAATTCTGCATCACCAGCTACAGAATTTCTGCACACTTTAGGGATAGCAGCATTGATTAGATAACCTTCTCTAGAAGACCACAGATGCTTAGTATTAGTGTGGATGAAGAATCTTTAGGTGCCGAAGACCTGTGCTTAATATTGAGGGCCACAAAGGTCAGGAGAATGCACAAAATGGACCTGGTCATGTTACATATGTGAACAAATAAAAAATTCTTCATGTTTTCCTGGGTTTTTGAAGTAATGGGATCCTTTATTGTTATTTTCTAAACTATGTTGAGCCTGTATTCAAGCTTCAGCCTCAAATGCAATAAAAGCGTTCTGATGTTTTTGGAAATATTATCCAGCAAGGCAAAGAAGAGATTCAGGAAGTGCGTGTGTAGCCGAAAGTTGCAGATTGCCAACCCCTACCTTAAAGTCTTGATCTCTGTGTATCAAATCAACACATAGATTTATAGTCTGTTGCATCACTAAGCCTATTTTCTACTTGACGCTAGCTTTTACAGTTTTTAAAATATAAATTTTGGGTATTAAAATAAGATTGAAGGAAAGATTTACCAGGAATCAAGAAACATTAAATAATATATAAAATACAGTTTATAATGTATTATTCTGATTGGTCACTAAAGCAGTTTTGCAGTGTGCATAGCAGAATCACATGAATTTGTCGCCAGGATCTACAGACAATAGTTTCACATACCAGGAGGATTTTAGGTTTGTGTTTCTTACAGAGCAACCTCCTTGTGCCAGGTTTGACACAGCAAAGTAGCATCTTTTGATCAGGTTCTGCTATACCTTTTCTAACTTCAAAAAATGAAATTCAATTCAATTTCATCCCCAAATAGCACTGGGGATGAAATATTTCTTTCAGTGGATCACAAAATTTCAGAACTCAGTATTAAAGTTAACAGTTTTGCATTCTGCATAAGGAACCAATAATTTTTTTTAAACAGAAGAATTTTTTTTAATTGCTTTACTGATGCAGATATGTACTAAACTACTATGATGCAGGCTAGATAAGCATCTGGCTCTAGTTTCTATAATACTTTTTCAGATTATATTTTTGTGCTAACCATTAATACATATGGATAATATTCTGAACTGAATGTGCTGTGGATAGGAAAATAACTCCTTTTCTAATGGAAATGAGAACCTGAGGTATTTCCTTTGGAGACTTTCTTTAATATTAAATTGGGAGAATAATATTCATCTTAGAATGATGCACACAATTTATTCACACAAAGCTTTGCCAAAAATACATAATTGTAGCTTGTGGAATAATAACCTCTTAATTGACATTTCCAATCTTTTTTGAAAAATAGACAATTTAAATCATTAGAACAACGCTGATGCAGACTTTTGTGATTTGCTGGAAGCATTCTGTTTTCCCATAGTAATATTATTGGATTGAATTTAAACCATCTACGTTTAGAAGTTATTCAGTATGAAATTTCAGGCAGGAATCTAAATGCACAAGACAAGTCTCCCCTATGACTGTGCTACAGATAACATTTGAGCCCATGTCTCCTTAGAGAAGAACAGAATAAATTAGATATACATAATATGTTAACTTATTATGCAGAGCTGTACTATTGATTTGTTAGAAATCCTCACCACCTCACATTATTATTATTAAAGATTATTTTTAATTTAAAAAATGAATGGGGAAAGTAGTGAGACATTTTCAGAAAGAATAGCCCAGTGTTTCAGAATCATCTTTCCATTGTCTCTGCTCCTGCAATTAAGACTTGCATGTTCCAGGGAAGGCTCGTCTGCTAATAGCCAGGCAGAAAGCTATGTTTTATACACTTCTGGTGCAATAGCCAGCAACTTTAATATATTTGAGGCTATAAATGTTAGCTCTTCATTCTAATGGATTTGGTCTTAGCATTTCCTGACAACCAGCCCATTATTTTAAATGTAATATGGTTGGTTGGTTGGTTGGTTTGGGTTACAGCATGTTATGTAAATGCAGAAATTGTGGAGGTTTTTAACCCAAGGTTATGCTCCAGTGTGTTTTGTGAATTTAGCCAGTGTCCATGGCTACAGAATTGTTTGCTCTGCACGTTCCTAGAACAGTTGAGAGGCAGAATAGGCCTAAGCTCTTTCAACATTGAACAGGAAAGATGGAACCTTACATTTTCATCTGAATGCAAACATGATTCAGTTCCTTACTCAATAGTGGTCAGACCCTGCAGCCAGTAGGCATAAGGAGCTTGAGGCAAGGATCTTCCAAGTAACGTGTTACAAGGAAGACACAGGGATCTGAGTTGATCACTTGCACACAGATTTTGGAATTAGGCCTGAGATCTGATATACATCCTTGGTGGCAAGCACAAGGCTTTCTAGTCCATAGATGGCATTCTGCCTTGCAGAAATGATCCGCATATCATTTTTCTTCAGTGAGAAAAATTTGGATTGGTAGTATTAATCCCTTCAGTGATGTGTTTAAGTCTGAAGAACATCACCCTTGATCTTAGCCAAAGGGGCACAAACCTATCAATGGTTTTAATGACATATGTCTACCATTCATTGAAATGCTTATGTAGAATATATATATATATATATACATCTATCTATGCCTCTGTAGATAAACATTTATCTACCCATCCACATTGGATTAGCATAGTAGGTTATGGTCCACAACGTTCAACATGCAGTGGATAATTTTGTCTGAGAGAGTGAGAGAGAGAGTTACATACACATGCACACACAGATGCATATACATACACATACAGACGGACAGACATGTACACACACATACACACACACACACATGTTCTCTGTTGGTTTTTTATTTTTTTAGAGTTTTTTTCCCGTATAACTTTCTATATTGTTTATTTTTATTTCTGATTTTTTATTAATAATTTTTTTAAAAATCCAGTTTTATTTTTAAAGAATACCAGGCATCATTTCTACTACAGCTGCCATTTTCTCTCTTTGCATCGATGGCCATGTTTAGAGCTGGAGAAAGGCATTGTTCATGAGGTAGTGCCTGTGCCTTGCATGTAAAAGCCTCCACGGTAGTCTCAGATGAAAAGTTAGACTTTGAAGGGTCTGACTGGAGAGTGGTCAAGGTATTGAACTACAACCAGGTAGAAACAAATTCATGTCCATCCTCAGCCACGGAAACACTGAATGACTTTGGCCGGTCTCTCTTTCTCTCCCTAAAAGGTGTTCTGCAAAACAATGGATGTATCCCTTTTTCTGTGCAACTTTTCTTAATATACAATATATTATAAACACAACTCGTATAAAGGAAGTTGCATGAAAAAAGTGCATTAGAGAGTTAAATTGCACTTTTTTTTTTACTGTACGATCTTTCACATCCTTCTGAAATGCCCCCCTCCCCCCGGAACTTTTACAGACATTCCAAGCTGAGAATGACAGATGGCAGCAAACTCTTTTTGTTGCTGTGGCAGATTTGGCCTTGGTGGTTAATGATATAAAAAAAAAATCTATGGCAGATTTTTTTTTTTAATGCTACTAAATAGGCATTATAACTATATTTAGCACTGGGGAAAACTCTTTCAAACACGGAATTAAGGCAGACAGAAGGAAGTGAAGATGAAATAGCACAGAGCTGTGAGCTGTTGCTGCTTTTTTTAATCTTAAAACGTTGCCAGACAGATCTGCCTTTCTCTCCATGTAGTGCTGAAAGCCATTATATTGAACTCATGTTTGGGTCATTTCTAACAAATGGAGGGGAAGGAGAAAGAATGAACACCTCACAGAACAGCTGAGCCACTCAAGCAATGAAAAGAAAATTGCAGTAGAGAGTAATTCCTGTTAATTTTTTGACCCTGCTAGCTGTGATAAATGTGTCATTCCACTAATAATCCATTTGAAAAGCCCTCATTTTCTTCTTTATCTCAATAAAATTCTTGACATGGAGCAGCCCAAATAACTTTCTGACATTTCAGCAAATTAGACACCAATGGCATTTTAAAAAGTCTTTACTAACTTCTGGTAATACTGGTAAATCAGAAAATATCTCATTAGCATCCAATAAAAAGAAGACTCCTCTTAAATCGTTTTGCTCTTCAGTCATCTGTTATTGTATGCATTGTGCTTTCATTCATGGATGGAATTGATATCCTAAAGTAACAACCTTTTCCTTAAACCTAAGATGATTAGCTTTAGGTTCCTACCCCCTAATAATATAGTTGTGTTGTTGAATAGTTTTAAAATTATTTTATTTAAAATCAGTGTTTGAGTCAAATGCTGTAACTCTTGGAAATGCAGACAACTCAGGCTTCTGTTGGTTGTCTTGGGGACCTTGTCATGGAGAGAAGATGCTGTCAATTATGATTCAGACTGCTGTCCTATCTTGGAATAAGTAGTCTCATTGAACATTATGGGAATTTTGAGTGTAAAAATCACCTTTTTAGTTTTACAGGTAGTCCTCATTTAGCTACTACAGTTGGACCAGCAATTCAGTCATTAAGCGAAGCAGTCACTAAGTGAAAAATCACATAACCGCGACTGTGCCACAATCTTACTTCAGCTTTCCATTGCTTTACAGACCTGCGAAGGTCATAAATGTGGGCATTGGTTGCAAAGTTACTTTTTCATCACTGTTGTAACTGTGAATGGTCACTCTCTGAGGCAGTTGCTAAGCGAGGACTACCTGTACTTATTTTTTTTCCAAGGTGTTGCTTATTTAATACAGTATGTGTAATTGTGAAAATGCTCAGGTACGGCCAGGGAGACTATGTTGGCCAAATTAGTATTTCTCAACCCACCCTACCTCATTGGGGAGGGAGGGACTGGAGTGGAAGTACTGTGGCCCCTGCCCTGAACTCTTGGAAGAAAGGTGAATATAAGTCCAATGACTAAATAAACAACATAAGCTTAGTATGGGAGCAGTCAAACAGCAAACAGCATATGGTCACAGTGGGACCATTTGCAAGGCAGAGTCAAAAAAGTAAAGATGGTGAAATGCACATTAAAAAGGAGCAGGGTTTCAATTATTCAGTTGTGGCTGCCGTCTTGATGTTTATTTTATTTACTTTTATTTATTTATTGCATTTTTCCACCCTGCTGACCCTGTCCACTTTATTTCATCATCCAAAAAGGCTAAGTATAGCTCCTGACCAAAAGGTTACCCACCCTTCTTTTAAACCAGCCTTCCCCAATATGGTGCCCTTCACACCATGTTTTCTAGAATTTTGCAAGATGTAGCCCCGACATCTGGAAATGGCTGCATGGTATGTATCCCAGGTCGAGAAGTGATCCCAGCACTTCCTGGCAGCATTTGTGTTTAGATCTTTGAACTCTTATCATTTCTTTGGTAGAATTTCAGCATCTGTCAGATTCCCTGATCAAAGGTTTCACAGAAACCCTTATCAGGACATCTCCCATTGTGTCATTCTCACAGGTTGCAGGATGGGAAGGAGGTGGAAGGGGGTTTGCAAAGTTGGAATGTAAGGGGTTGTTTTGGCTATAAGCACATCAAGGACAGGAGGTTGAGATACGATAGAAACCCCATCTGGTTGGGGGGGGGAGTGACACGTTTCGTGGGAAAGGGAACTAGCGAAGGGAATGTAGTTTAAAGTAGGTTTTTGGCGGGAAGTCTTTATTTGCAGCTTGCCTTCTGTACCGTTCATTACGCTTCAATAAACCAGTTCAAAGAACTCCAGTTTCTTGACTGTGTGTGTGAATGCTTGAATGAGCAGGTGCTGACATCTTTAGTACATTGGACTGAGTGACTGCAATCTCTGGGGGAGGTGACATTCCCAACCCTCAAAGCTCTGGTCTCTTTATTCCTCTGTGGACAAGGCCACTGGATTAACTAGGCTTAGCAATTCCTCTCTATCTGCCTCATCCTCATAAGATCTTGTTACCTTCTAGTTCTTTCAGACCATCTTGTAAGATTGTGATATTCCTACTTGAGAACACTGAATATTTCGTCTGAGAAGTAACAAGAGTTCAGTGGCTCACATTAGATATTACATGGGTTTGGGATTTGTAATACCATCAGATTTCAGCTGATCTGTGCATATACATAGACACAGGTACTCAGTGTGGAAAGATTGGAGGTTGCTCTCCTCTGGGGTTGGATATTAATACTCATTTGTATTTATTAGTAGAGATGATGATAATTGATCTGCCACGTAACACCATATCATTATCAAGTTTCTTTTGCAACCTCCTGAGGTTTTATGCACGTCGTTCATCTGATAGAGTCAGTGGGCCAAGAATCATGAGGATGCTTTCTTCTCCAACTGACCTCTCCTAAAACATGAAGGACATATTTTTCACGGAACAGAAAAGGCTAGAAAACATCTGTTGAAACAATAGGACCTGAAACACAGCCAGTATGTCTTCAGTTCAAATTCGTTTATATTATACTTATGCCTCTGAATAGCCTCTGCTCTTCGGAGCTGGAAATATGCAATATGGAAATATAGAAATATGCAATATGCTATCATGAGATAGGCATCATATCCTGGGGGTTAATGCTTATTGAAGTATCCAACAAAGGCCTGATTGATTGATTGATTGTACCTCTTACCAAAATTAACTGAAACTCATTTCAGCATTTCACTGATTTATTGATCTCAGTTGCCTTTCAATGATAGGATATAAAAGGCAATTGTTCCAACACAGTAATGCTTTTTATTTATTTATTTTTTTCTGATGAGGTCAAAGCAGAGGATTTAAAGCAACCCAATAGGATACACAGACATTTTTCCATGCATAATAATACTTTTGGAGGTCTGTTATGAAAATATATACCGAATGAACAATAGAAATGATTAAGTTATTCCATCTGTCATTCTATTTATTTATTTAATTAATTTATCCACCGCCCAATCTTGTTCAATGATGAGTATTTGTAAATATTCACTCATTAACCTGTTCAAATTAAAAAGCACATAAACATATTTTAAGAAAAAAATTACCCAATATTCATACTTTTGTATCCACCTCTACTTAATGTCTTCATTTGTATATTTTATTTTTGAGAATTGCATCACAAAATTGAGGAGGTATGCAATCTAAAGATACAAAATTTGCATATTACATTTGAGATATGCACACATGTTTGCTTTGTTTAAACCTATGGATGAAATTAAATTCTCCCTCTCAGCAAGTGTTGGGAAAGGAAAAAAACCTCTGTTGCTGTTCTAGTAGCATATGGAGCAAGTAGCAATATGGTACTAAGTATTCCGTATTTATTCAGTGAAGACTAATGTGATTCTTTTGTATCTTGCACTGTATAATGGCCTGCATATAATAAGCCTGTACTGAAGTGCCTACTTACCTGGGCAAAGTCCCATTGAATTCAAAAATTCTGTTTCTGTTTTGCAGAGCTCTTTATTCAGCGCAGGGTGTGCACGCGTACTCAGAGATACATCTAAGTGAGTTCAGTGAGATTTACACATTGATTTTTCTACCAAATAAAGTTAGTTTCAAGTGTATGCTTAAAAGTTAGGCTGATTAGGACTGATAAGCATTCAGCATAATTTAATTTCCACAAATGATTTAAACACAAGCCATAAATTTTAGCAGTTTTACTGAACCCCTAATGTGCCACGGTTAGCTGGCAAACCCCTGAGTTCAGCATGTAATTGGTTGTGAGGTAATTCAGTGATTCTGAGTGCAGAGTGAATGGTCCCAGCAGAGCAATGTCTCTCATCCTTGGCCACTTTCAGATGTGTGGACTTCAACTCCCAGAATTCCCCAGCCAGCCATGATTTGTTGAAGTCCACACATCTGAAAATTGCCAAGGTTGAGAAACACTGCAGCAGAGGAACTTTCCAGCATGATTTCCAGCATGACCAGCAAATTTGATAAATAAATAAATATACTTGGTAGTTTTTAAAATTGTTTTTAGTCTATATTTTATATTGAAATTTTATTGTATAGTTATTGTTTTATGCTGTAAACCGCCCAGAGTCCCTCCGTTCGGAGGAGATGGGCGGTGACAAATTCGATAAATAAATAATAATAAATAAATGATTAGGTAAAAGGTAAGTGCAGAGTTCTGCCAGTATGTAAGGGAAGTCAAGATCCAAATCAGCCAAGACTGTATATACCACCACAGTTATTCCCTGTCTCCCCAACCTCTGGAGATATTGCTACAGAAAACAAAACACACTAAAACAGTCTTACAGCTTCTGCCAGCATGAATCTTTTAGGAAATTGACATTTGTTCTGTCAGAGAATCCCAGTATAATGAAATCCCAGTATTTTCTGGGGGTTTTTTTTCCTTTTTTGGCTGACTTGTTACACAGGTTGCCTGCATTCTCTTCCAAAGAGTTCTTGTAGTTTCTCTATCATACTCAATCCCTCTCTTTTCAGATCTCCTTTAAACTTCTCTTTCTTCACTGGATGCTGTAGTTACTCGGCTGTTCTGGGGATGTTTTGGGAAATGGAATGGCTTTGGAGCTTCACATCATGGCTTCTCCTGACATGCTCTTGGGGGCTTTCTTTTCATTCCTTCTAACCTCTGAGCCTTTTTTTTTTTTTTTTTGCTCCATTTGGTAGATTTCTGGTAACGGCAGCAACAGTAACAAACATCCTATGGACATGAACTTAAGAAAGACTGAATGGACTACGTTCTTCACCCCAAAAAGCCTTTTTGAGCTTGTACCTCATCAGAATATCGTGATTCCTGGTGACTGTCTGGAAAGTCCCTGATCTTTTCTTGGCAAGATTTTGGAAGTGGTTTGCCATTGCCCTCATTCTATGGCTGGGAGTGACTGGGCCAAGGTGACCCAGCTGGCTTTGTGCTTAAGATAGGACTAGAGCTCACCATCTCCTGGTTTCTAGCCTGGCACCTTAACCACTGTACCAAACTGGCTCTCAGCAAGAGAAGTACATTGTTCCATTTTGGGCTCTTCTTTTACAAGAAGCCTGCTATGAAGTTGACATAGAGTTAGAATATTCTGTTGAACACACTGGAACAGACAGTGTGGGGTAGTCTGGGACAAGGCTGTCTGACAGCTGCATATTGGTATGCCTGCTAAATCTGAGTCTTCCTAGGATGCCAAGAGTGCTGTTCCGTTCTTCTCTCTCCATCTCTCATTCCAGCTTGATTGTCTTGAGACTCAGTTTTCAACATTCTGAAATGACCTGCTGTGGGACATTTTGGATGAACACTGTTTTTGCTAACCCTGCCTTCTGTAATCAGTTCTAGCCAACAGCATGGGTTCATGCTTAATTACGAGTGGGATGATTTTTTTCTTGACAGGGAAAAAATAACAATCCAGGCAATGCCGGGCATACTAGAACCACTGATTAATAACAGCCATGTTTCCAGCTGTTACAAGCTGTTCAAACACCTCAAGAATGTAGCCACACTGTTTTCGGTGAAATGGGAGAATATTATATCACTTGAACAAACTTCTTCTTTTTGGAATGGATGTGGATGGTAATGTCAGATAGTGTGGAAATTCCCATTTGAAGCATCTGGAGAAGCCCTAATTAAATTCCCACATGGATAAGCCAGATGGTTTGATGTGTATCTCCTGTCCTGCTTTACAAAGAGATTTATTCCCTCATGATAAACCATGAATTCTACTTTTGGCTTCATAATTTTCTAGTCATCATTTGGTTCTAATGATTTTACGAGATCTAAGATATTTATATCATGAAAGAGCAGAGAAATGGCTCCACGTTGGAGAAAATTTGGATAATGAAGCTCAAGTAACCAAGAGGAAAATTAGTAAATGGATTGTGTTGTATTCTAGTTGCTTCCAAGTGAAGTGAGTTGCCCTGTACAAATATTACAGAAGATTAAGGCCCACAGAAAGCTTACCCATCTTTATTTATAGAAACATATAAATTAACATGTATATGTTAATTTACAATTACTTCAATTACAATAATCCATTACAATGTAAGAGAATGGTATATACCAGCCTTTTTCAAATTTGAAATATTTTTCATGCCTCAGGGAACCCCTGCACAATATTTTATTTTATTTTATTTATTGCTCACATTTATATGGCAGCCCATCTCACACAAGGCAACCCAAATATAGGCCAGAGGTTTCAAAATTATTATATTTGTTTCATGTGTAGGCCTGTATATATGCATTAACAGTGTTCTTAAACTAAAAATAGAGAATGAAACTTAATGTGAATTTGAAATAATTTTTTAAATAAATCGTGATCTCCCAGGGAACTCCTAATGACAGCTTGCAGAACCCTAGGGTTCCACCGGACTCTGGTTGAAAAACCCTGGTATATACAGTCCACCTTCCCTTAAGTTCTCAGAGCAGAGGGACATAGATGTTATGTTATGCCATGCTCCTGTCCACAGAGTTTTACATGACTTCTACCCCAATTCTTGATGGGGAGGATTTCTCTATTTTTACATTGTGTATATCCTGTGTGGTGTTTACAGCTACATTAACCACCAGGAGGCACCACATGAACAGTTTTGTCCTAGTAGGATTTGTCAGATGTGGGTAGCCACTATATGTAATCTGAAGTGTGATGGTCTGTGAGTTCAGTTCCCAGTAGAGAGTTTGAACTCTGTAGAATAACATCTGGCTACCACTCTGATAAGTCCCAGTAGGACAAAACCAGTTATGTGGTGCCCCCTGGTGGTCAATCTAACAATTACAGTGTGGGCTAGCTTTCGAGAGTTATGGAAACTTCAGTTGATCTAGAAGGTAGTGAGAAAGATCTTAATGGGCATTAGCACATTAGATGCTGCTATATTTTGTTTAAATAACAAATACTCTAGTTGTCAGTTTATTTCCAGACCTAATTCATTGTGTTGATTCTTACATTTAAAGTGTGGATCCAGAATCCCTGAAAACTCTGTCAATGCCAGCTTTTCTGTTCATCCCTTAAGTTCTGTTAGTGAGGTTATGTTTTCTGCACCAAAGTAAACACAGCTGGTTGGGATATAGGGAAGGGTCTGGCTTGTTGCTGTTGCCCATTGCTGCCTTCTTTTGCTGTTTAACCAAATGTCTCTAGCGTAAAAGGCATTTGATCTGCTGGACTCTTGGGTAGCTAATTTTTGTAAGCGTGATCTGTTTTAAAGTTAGTTTTACCTGTTGTATTTGACACTTCTTTTACCATTTTTTAAAATGTTGATTTGATTTATTTTTGTTGAATTTACTATTTTTTTTAAATAGTAAGCTGCCCTGAGAGTTGGTTGTAGATCTCTCTAATGACTAAGTGGCAGTGTGCATAAATATCAGGTATATAAATAGACCTGATTTTTAAATAAATTCAAAAGAGGAAGTCAAATATGTTATTGTTCCCCAAAGAAAGGTGTTGCATAGTATCGTGATGAGTGTGCAAATACAACTGAGGTGAGGTTATTTTGAATTGATTTCAAATACTGGTAAAATTTCAGTCTTTCCATTTTTAGCTTATCACAACTTAGAAAAAAGAAGATATCTTGCTTCCATCGCCCCTTTCTCTTTTGATATATCTATTTCATAACCGATATATTTGCTCTGCTGTTACAAAGACAGATAAACTTCCTCTTTAATTTGACTTCAGAAAATCAATCTGTATACCAAAAGATCGGTCTCTTTTGAAGTGATATACTGTATCATCTTTTGCTGAGATTTGGAAAAGAAATGTAATGAAGCCCTTTATTTTTTTTGTACTGCCTGAAAATGATCGTTTCATTTCAAAATCATTCTGAAAAAAGAAAGATGTTCTGGAGTAGGAAAAGAGGGGGTGTTCTAAAAAAATTTATCAAAGAAGTAAAAGCAAATACAAACTGAACTCAGAGAAAGAGAAATAAAAAGAATTAAAAAGTGCAAAGCATGCTCCAGATTTCTGGGGGGAAAAGTAAAATGAAAATAATTAATAGCCAGCAGTGAATTACTTACTTTATTTAAATGTAAAGAAAAGGTTTCCTACAAGTTGAACTTGACTCCCCTGGTCATCCAGTTTCATGCACCACTATCAAAGTGGTGTGAAATTATCATATTGCAGTCTTATTCCTACTTTCCAATCCAGCCTACTGCCCTGGTATTTCCTGGTAGTCTTTCATCCAAATACTAACCAGGTCTGGTTTAGCATTATGAGATTAGCCAAGACCAGGTAGCTGCTGGGCATCTAAGTGAAGCTGGCACAAATGTTGGCTTGATTCTTCCTCCAATCCTCAAGTTGACTTTCTACAATAGGGTGGGAAATTGTGGGCCTCCAACTATTTTTGGGCTCCAGCAACCACAGCCAGTACAGGCATGGTTGGGAATTTAGTTCCACAGTATCTACAAGTTGAGAGGGAAGAAAAGAATGATATTGTGATGTTTCATAAATTAGTTAAGCAAACTAATGTGGCCACTGGATAGAGTATCAGACTCTAAGTTGGACCATAAAAATATGCAGGTAACAAATAGAACTACAGAACTGGGAGGAATCATTTAGACCAAAAAATCCAAACAGCTTCTTTGAGTAATGTGTGGTGGACTTAGCATCATAGGATATGTTCAGGCAGAAGCTGGAGGCTGGGATGTCAGGGAGACAAAAGGTCAAGATTTTGATGAGGCCATGATCATATAGTTGTGTCCATCATCTTGGACTTTCTCCTCCCCTCATCCCCCTCCTATGGATGCCCCAGGTAGGGATTCTTTAATTTGAATACCTACCATGTGAATGGTAGAAATTTTAAAACAGGAATGGGAACTTGGAGCCCTCTAGGTGTTGTTTCAGCCAACATAGCCAATGTAAGGAAGGGGGAGAGTTATTGTCCAGTAATGTCATGTAAGCCAGAGAACAAATATCTTAGAGAAAATCTGTAATTCTTATTTGATGGACATTCTGCCCTTGCCTTTTGTTTTGTTTTGTTACAGAACCTTCAAAGGTGAATTAAGTGTATTTTATTTTGTTCACCACTCTTATTTTCTTGCTGTTATCTTTTTTAACAGCACAAGTAAGTGTGAAGTTTGGTTGCTTTTAGCCAAATGTATTGATCGCTACTTTCCTTTCTTCAACAAAGGAAAAGACAGTAATAACACACATAAAAAATGACCAGAGCTTTGTTCACACCATTGTGACTGCCATCTTGACTTTGTTGACTATACCCTGTGGACAATCCTGGCCTATATTTAATGCTTTTATCTCTGGCTTAAGCTTTTTTTAAGTGGGGAAGCCTGATTTAGTACTTGAACATTCTTGTATAGGTATTGAAGAACCAGAGATTTTATTTGCCTCCTTGGTTCCAACCTTCAACAATTTATATCTCCAATATTCCTGTGCAACTATGAGGGTTAATGAAGTTCTTGTTTCTTTGAAACAGAAATTCTCAGAATGCGTTTCAGGCAACTTCTTTCTGTTGCTCTACATATAGTGTCGATTATGATCACCTATTAAGATATAGTTTAATGCAGGATGGGCTATCTATGACCATAAGCCACATGCAGCTTCATCCTAATTCTTATCTTGGTTTAACTTCAGAAGCCTTTTGCAAACAGTCAGCTGAGTCCTCTGAACAGAGCAATCTGTCTTCCTTAGCAGCCTACCCTATCAGGAGAAAAACAGAGAGAAAAAAGATGTGGTGTCAGAAAGAGAGAAGGAAGATACAAACAAGATGTATGCAAGAGTGGGAGAGAATCTATAGCTCAATCACTTTTGGCTCTGTCTAGGCCAGCTGCTTGCTTCAGGCCCAACCACCACTGACATACAGTGCAGCCCTTCAACAGATTAATCCTGTGCGTCTGGTCCTCAACAAAGGATTCCTTTTCCTAACGATGCACAAAAAGAAGGAATCACAATAAATCGGGGGTTAAAATACATCAGTCTCTCTGTGAATCACATTTCCTTCCTTCTTTGCAGGACCAGCCAAACCAATTAACACTACTGAACTTTAGTACAACCTTCTTCTTCACACATTCTTTCCCTTACATTGTTAAGAAACTCTTGAGGGAGAGCAGAGGGGAGAGGAAAACCCCATCTTCCTCTATGATACTGTATCTTTGCAAGTGGGAGGGCAGTTTCTGAAAAGGGAAGCCTCCCATGATTAGCATCTCTAGGTTATGCTGGTTTCTGCATTGTGTGGAAAGATGCACACTGTCTCAGGGTTAAAAGTGAAGAGAAGAGACTGACGTAAGACAAGCGTTCTAAAACGTGAACCTTCCCTTTCAAGACAGGGACTGGTTTGCGCATAGCTTGAATCCATAACTCGAACTTGAGGTAGCATGATGGGAGGGAGGGAGGGAGACTGTTAAAGATCAGCAATATTTTAACCTGTATTGAAGCTCTGTGTAACCAGATTCCCTAGATTTATATGTTAAATAGAGTCTGCTATTGCTCTTATGTTGTACTTCACATCCTGTGGGACAGAATTTGAATGTGAATCCAACCACAGTTGGGTAGTTTTATAAGTTAGCATTATATGAGAATCAGGTTACTTTGACTCAATCATACAAGAAACCTTTGTTAAAAATCTTGGCTTAGTCTTCGGGGAAGAAATGGCAAACTGAAGACTGCTCCATGAAAAGAGGAGCCGAGGACCGTGGCAAAATGAAGAGCCAGCGAGCAGACTGGCCCTTTGTAATTCCTCTCCAGACAAGGAGAGGACTTGAGTGCTCCAGACAGTTGTTCCTTGCTGGTTGGGGAATTCTGGGAGTTAAAGTCCACACATCTTCAAGTGGCCACGGTTGAGAAACACTGCTCTAGAGATTTCATTCCCCCTCGTCCTTGGCTATGCTGACTGGATTAAAAGTTGAATTTGGGATATCATGAGGTTGCCTGTTATAGATAAATAGGGAGAGTGGGAGGTTTGTACTTTCAGATTTGCTAGATTGATGTCAGCCCTCCCAGGTAAACCAGTCAGGAAATAGGACCAGATGAGCTAACTCTACTTTATTGTAAGGCTACATTAACAGAATCTTGCAAGTCTGAAAGTATAAATCTCCCGCCCTTCCTATTTATCACCTGAGTAATCAGGGCGGGTCCTTCCTAAGTTTCTTTCTGTGGCTGTTACTCTCTTGCGGGCTCCTTTCTATCTGATCGTTCCCTTAGTGGCATCTGTTCCCCCCCCGTCTTCCAAGGTCACCCTCACATTCCATCACCCCGATGGCTTGAACTTCCAGTTAGAAGCTAAAGTTTGTATTTCTTCTGCCTGAACATCTTTGTGTTGAATCTATAAAATGAGAAGTGGGTCCTACTAGGTTCAGCAGAACTTACACTTCAGTAACTGTGGATAGAAATATGGTTCTGCCAATTTTAATTGACTGGATATAGTCAATTGAACAAAATTAAAAAGTGAACCTCAGTAGTTTGAATACAAACATCTTTCTATATTCTGAACTAATCTGAACCCATAAATAAGTTGCAAATGTTGACAGAAAAATAAGATCTTATTCATTGCCCTCCTTCAGAATTCTTTAGGCATAACATTGAAAGCTGACCCTTTTCAGTTATGTAATTTGGATACAAAGATCTGCTTCTGCGAACAGAAAGAGAGAGAGTAGTTCTGCTGTGGTGGGTGAAGCAAATTACATTCTGATTCAACACTGCAAATTCTCAATAAATCAAAGTGGCATTTCCAACGCGTCCCATGCTGGCTTCCATGAATGTAGCTAATTTCATTCACCGCTGTAATTTGTTTCAACTATGTGTGTAACTTTAGAAAGCTGTATCAATGTTTGTGGATTCCCAACTGTAACAACAGAAGTTAGTCTTGCTATCAAATTATTCCTGATTCTTGAAATCTGAAATAATTTCTTACATCCAGCTACAAGCCCTGGTCAGCCTCTGTCTAAAAAAAAGTATTAAGAAAAGATTACCAGGAACTTCTAAATAAACTATTTTCAGAAGGAGTGTGGAAGTTAAATGCAATATATAATAATAACTAAAATATGTATTTCAACCACACACTCAATAATAATTAGTTATTGCAGGACTTTCCTGGATTCAAGATTAATTTGGACTTGCTCTTCTGTATAACCAGATTTCTAGAAATAAATTTTATATAACCTCAGTGCCAAAATCACACCAGGTGCTCTTACTGCAGAGTCAGTATAAACATCACTGCTTAAGATTTTGGAACAGATTTAGTGGAAAGCAATCTCCCCTCCCAGTGTAAATAAGTAACAAGAGCACTCATTATTTATTCTTCCTTCAAATCCTGAGAATGCACTTTTTTGTTGTTATTTTTATAACTGTTCAAGATGTGATCATATATCACAAATTTGATTAGGATAGTCCAAGGTTGAAATATATTCCATAAATATATAGGTTATGGAAGCTTGCATGGGCAGTCTCCAGAAGACATGTGCAAATGACTGATGTCCTGGCACAGGACTTCATGATGCAAATCATGCAAATTACATAATTGTGTCATTGGTACTATGACATCACGATGCACATGTTTTGATGTTATTGCCGCTTGTAACAGATAGCTATGGCAACTTACATTAGAAGACTCTCTAATATAAGAGACTTAGAAATGGAAATAAATTATTAAAATTATTAAATGAGCTGCCCAAATTGACAAACCTTTTATTTTGATTTATTTTCTATTTATTATCATTTATATACCACCAGAACCATATTATAAGATACTCTTGCTTAGCAGAATGAACCTTTATAAAACTTGCATCAGTTAATAGTAATTAATGCATATTTGAAAACTTTTGAACCAAATGCCATATTACAAAAATAATCTTCTCAGTTTGTTCCATAGAGTGTCTTTGGGTGGCCACATGTCCAACTTTCAGACATTTCCTTTATCTGAAAGCTGTCAGGAGGCAGTCCTATCTTTCAAGGGTTCTCCGGTTCAATACTGCTTCAAAATAAGAAAGAGTGTAAAAGGAGAATGGAGTTTTTGACATCTCTTCCATAAAGTTGGAAGAAATCTGTGCATTACCTTGTATATCAGAATTATGTATATCACATTGAGTTCCTGGAGAAAACACATACTATAAATCTAACAAATACACTGATTTATTTTATGGGCAGATGGGCAACTGTCCAAACATAATACTGGGCAGCGATCACTCACCATTTTTTACTCTTCAGGAAGGTTTCTGGAATCTCAGAGGCATTCTTAGAAATAAAAATGTTGCAGAAAACAACCTTCTGTAACATTTTCTTTGTGCTTCATGAGGACGCTGAAGATCTTTGAAAGCTTGATATATTAATAGCTATAAAACTAGTTGAAGCACAATTCACCCAAGATGTATGCTAATCATGTAATTTTTTTTCCATGAATGCTGAGGCAATAAATTCCCTTGATAGGGCACTGGTTGACTTTGACATTCTGCAATCTCACACAACGCTCTTGATGCCCAAAAATTCAAATTAAAAATGGCCAAAATCTCATAACATTTTATGGGAGAAATGTCCAAGAGATTGTTAACTGTCACAAGATTTGGTGGTCTCACTTCTGAGATCTTGCATGTCCCTATCTGAAACCTTGCAAAATTTGGTAATCTCATGAGATTTTCAGTAATTTAAAAACCATCCTACTGCACTTCTTGGATATGTGCACACTGCATTGCCAACCCTTGGGTTAGGGACTGTGCCATTTATCTGGTTTTGGGCAATAACCTATCTGGCACGAAGTCACCTTTATTAAAAACTCAGTAAAAATAGCCAAAGCAATGCTATTTGTGTATGTGCATCCTGTTTTAGAGAACAGAAGCCACACAAAGCATGCATTGTAATTACTGCTGCATACAAACTGTAAATTTGAGGGACTGGATCAAACATGCCTTATGTATTGAACCCATGCCCTCAGCTGCTATTATATGTATATCTGGTTTGATTTATTCTGGCAGTAAATATAGATCTTTTGTAAACCACATATAATTCATTGTTGTTCTGTACCTTCCATGATTAATGGACTCAGAGACTAGCACTATGCATTTTACAAAATGTATAAAAGATGGCAAAATACTAAGTTAGGCACTGAGTTTATTTCTTCCTTTCATTCTTACATGATATATAACTTTGCGATGTATACAGGAGGAGCTTTTCGTGAAAAGATGTATATTTTCTCCACAGTGCAGTGAATCAAAGTTAAGAGGCAAAACAGCCCCCTTTTGGAGGCCCAAGGCCATGGGTAGATTGCTTAGAGCAATAGATCAAACAGGTAGAAAGCAAGTGAGCTGCAAGCATTAACAAACTATGTGAGAGGGGTAAGAATAACCGAAGAAAGAAGAACCGGAGAAAGTTCCTCAGCAGCAGACTGCCCAGACAGAAACAAAAAAAGTTCAGACCCAACAGGATCTGGCTAGAAGGATTATGGACTCTCATGAGATTTTCCCTATTTAAATTGCCTTCCCTGCCCTCCTTCACCCAGAGTTCCAGTAGGCTGGGACATGAAAACCTAGACGCTTAGGTTTCTAGATTTGGTGGATTCACACATAAGATATACTTTGCTGAACAAATCTCAGTTGATTCAGCTCACACCCCACACTAAGCCACAGCCTTCTCTATGGCTGCCCCAGCCTTATGGAAGAGTCTGCCCCTCAATGCAAGGATGGTCTCCTCTAAATTTAATGAATATAATTTAATGAAATAAATAAAATAAATAAATACTGATATTCATGAAGGAGGAGAAAACACCCTCCTTTGCCTGAGCTTTTGGATTAAGCTGTTCCTGTGTTTTACCAGCTACCCTTCTTTATGACTTTTATTCTTTTAGCACTGATTTGTGGTGTTACAATTTTGTTTAGTTTATGTAAGCTGCCCAGGGTATCCTAGAAATCTTGTAAAATAAATAAAACTGTTGGGTTTACAAACTACTATGGCTAGGTTCGCACAACATAGCCAGACAAAATAAACGATCCGTAGCCTGGTGTGTTGGATGGACTGGGTCTTGGAATCCCATGGCATCTCTCAAGAAGTTTCTGCAAAATTCAAGTGTGTACAGATAGCTATAATTTTTTTTTATCTGTTAATAGAACTAGGTGAAATGTAAAGGTTTTCTATACTCTTCTGAGGGAATAAAACTTGCCCAATTTCATAAGTGAAGGGGTTTTGGAGTTAAGCGCCGTTATGTGGAAGGGAGGAAGGGAGGAGCCTGTAGAATTTTCCTTGGGGAAGAGAGTAGAATAAAATAGTATCTTTTCTGTGGAGTACTGGAGGGTTTTTTATGGAAATCTTTATACATTTGAGGCTGGGGAGATTAGTAGTTCTTTACTGTGATCTCTGTGAGTTCTTGCATCTGTACAGAGCATGCTCAGAACCCTCCAGCTGGTTTGTGAGAAAAGATCAGTGACTGAAAATTGGTTCATAAAGCATACAAGTGACAACGTAGAGAGCAATATGAGTTCTAACATTCAGAAAATTGACAATAGTGAACAAGTCTCAGTATGGGTACTGATGATAAGTGGAATATGCAACCCACAAGAAACAGGGAAAAAAGTGTAAATAAGCAATATAATGTTTAATACTTAAAAACTAGCCATTGCCCCTAGTCCTTTAATATTAAGACGTTTCTGTTGAGAAACATTCTTAATCAGCAAGTTAGTGCTACGAGTTGATGTTTGGGACAGGGTACAAAATGTAATTTAAGTAGTAAATCAATTTGGGATTAAAACATTTGGGACACATTTTTGTTGAAAAAAGCCTTTAAAAATGGAGGGGATAGGAAGTCATATACAAATGCAACTGTAATTATCTTTTCTGCAAAATGTGAATTTACATTATCTTAAAGACAAACTATAGGGGAAGTCATTTAAATGGCTGATAAGTAGAGGTCCATGTTTTCAGAAAGTTTGAGAAACACTAGTTTAGAGAACACCTTACAATTTTTTCCTTTTGCTGAGAAGATAGACCTGTCAGTCAATTCAACTCATCACTCCCCCGCTACCTACTTTGTCATTTTACAGAGAAAAAAAGTACCTGTGAGTGGAAGGAGGCTTAGTGGTAAACTTTCTGCCTTTCTGCTGTGCTCCAGAATCCATTTCTGTTTCTTGACAGATCCCACCATCTTATACTGTTGAATCACAGAATCATTCCAAAGCAGCCCAATTTAATTCAGGATTTGGCCAGACTCAGTACATCTTTGACTGTATGTAAGAGTAAATGTGTGTGGATAGGGATATGCATCTATCCAATCCAAAGTGGGGAAGGTGCTTTCAATTCAGTATGGGGATGCTCACTGTATCTGTCAGCACCTTAAAGAAGCCACTTTCTTTTTTCTTTTTTTTCTTTTTCCTTTTGGTCTTGCATCCCAGGAATTTAAACTCAGGAGATGTTAAGGAGCCAGCAGCCTGTGTATTTTCCTGGGACAACACAGCTACTGTTCAAGACCACACCAAAAAAAAAAAAAAATCCAGCTTCTTTGAGGTGCTGCTGACAGGTGCAGCTGGTGCACATATTAACTCTGCTCTGAATAACATAGTGTGAATACAGAACAGAACCAAACTGAAAGCTTCTCAAGGAATTACATAATCTAAAAAGCAAATTGATAACTATTTTCTGTGCTGCATGATCATTAAGATGCTTTTTGTAGAATAAGTACCATCCATAGTAAATCCATAACATTGAAGGAAATCCAGGATTATTGTTACTGTTAACAAAAGTATATAATTTTTCCTTCCTTCCTTCCTTCCTTCCTTCCTTCCTTCCTTCCTTCCTTCCCTCCCTCCCTCTCTCTTGCTTTCTTCATTTTTTCAGGGGCAACCATCGAGAGCAAATACTGTAGTGAGCAGTATAGGATCTGAAAGAACCTCCCATTGTTTCTTTTCCCCTCCCTCTCTAATGACTGCTAGACTGGAGTAGGAAGGAGGTAGATTTTCTTAGGAGTTAGAACTTCTCAGGATTGAAAGACTGAGATTGACTCAAAGTCATTAAGTGGGCTTCATGGTCAAATGGTGTGTTCAACCAATACATTACACTGAACCACTATGTTGTTGGAATAAGTGGTTTTATGGTGATTACAGGCAGATGTCAATATTTTGCTGAGAGAAGGGACTACAGATATTACTGCCGTGGAAACAGGCCTCCAGAAGACATTCCTCTCTGTCCATTGGCTTCTAATTCAACCAAAGTCCAGTTGGACAAAATGCTCTACAGTATATGATTCTCCCACACGTACTTTAGAACATTATGAAGCTAAGATGCACAGAACCCTGTAAAACAATTGCAGGAAAGCAGTTTGGGTCTTTGGATTTTCCCTTCTAGGGAACTAGATCACTATGTAAAAAAATTGAGAGCCAGTTTGGTCTAGTGGTTAAGGTGCTGGGCTAGAAACCAGGAGTCTGTGAGTTCTAGTCCCACCTTAGGCATGAAAGCCGGCTGGGTGACCATGGGCCAGTCACTCTCTCTCAGTCCAACTCACCTCACAGGTGAGTTGTGGGGAACATAGGAGGAGGAAGGAGTATGTTTGCTGCCTTGTGTTATTTATAAAAATAATAAAGGTGGGATAAAAAAATAAATAACTACCTATCACCCCTGATGGAAGGTTTTCAGAGAATACTTTTATGAAGCAGTGATGGCCATGAATGGAACAGGGAAGCTTTGAACATGATTTGCTATAACTTATATAAGTAAAATTCAGAATATATATATGATGAACAATTACAATTAAGAAACATGAGGGTAAGGGCAGGCAATTTTTACTCCTGGGAGCATCCCTTCCTTCTGCTTCTGAGGCAAGTAACATCTCTGGAAGGAAGAGTCATAGTGATTTCTTTTTTAGTCCAAGTAGCTACATTAAGCTGCCAGACACTTAGCAGACTTACTTTTTACATGTGATATCAATAAAACAAAAACGAAATCATGCCAACAAAAGTTGCACTGCAGTGCCCATATGTGCAACAGTATGACAAATGGCAAGAGATTATGAGAGATGTCATCTAAAACATCTGGAGGAATATGGATTGCCTGCCTCTGTTGTAATGACTAACTGGCTTTTAATCTGGCTCTGAAGTGGGTTGCACAAAGTATAAAATATTGGGAGTTTAGATACAAAACTGAGGAAAAAATGATACTCAGGAGATACCGACAAAGACTGAGAAAGAGGGAAACAAATCTATGATACAGGGAGAGAAACTGGCATTAATTTTTCCTTAGAGTATTATAAACATGATCCCTGTTAGTGGGTTTTTGTCATATTCTAATCAACCTAATCATTTGCAAAGAGGTGAGCCAACCTAATCTTGGTATGGTTGAATGGTAAAAAATTTGGAACTGACTATCTGGCATTTTCAAAAAATGCTTACTAGGCATGAAGATGGAAACAAAAGATGTCTGATCATGGTCTTTTATACCTCTAATAAGTATTCAGGCAGTCCAGGCCCACCTTG
This sequence comes from Candoia aspera, assembly GCF_035149785.1. Lineage (NCBI taxonomy): Eukaryota > Metazoa > Chordata > Lepidosauria > Squamata > Candoiidae > Candoia > Candoia aspera. The sequence continues at coordinate 24,857,923 of NC_086156.1, read as the reverse complement.
CTTATTTATTCCTCAGAAGCACAATCAGCTTCTTTTTATCACTACCGAATTGTTGGACTCAGTTTTGAACAGTGAGTAGCCTTAACAAGAAAAAAAATGTAAGGAAAATAGGATTTTTCTCCCCAATCCATTTTTTCCATGTTGTTGTCATTTGATTGTCTTGAAATAATGTAAGAATGAAACGATGAGTTTTATGTAGTTCCTCTGTTCACATATTTATTTATTTAATTCAATTTAGATACCATCCAACTTCAAATTTTACAACTACTCCAACTCAGCCTAATCTCCCAATCAACCACTAAAACCCCATATTTAAAAAGTGCTGCCTTTGGGCTACTAGTTCTACAATGGATTCATACATTGTTCACACAAACTTTATTTAATCATGATTTATTGAATTAACCATGGTTGGGTTTAGAAACCAAGTGTCCATGTTCACACGGTACACTAAGGCTAAGCAATACAGCAAGGCTAAGCAAACTACATGATGGTTTAGTGTTTTCACAGTTTAAATCACTTGGTTGGCAGCCCCAGCCCATTGCTGCCATCACGTGGGCATAAAGGCACCCAGAGCAAACCTGATCTTACTGTTGAGGTGGCCATATAAGGAAATTAGTTCTTCAGTTCCAGACTTACTTTGTAATTATTGGAAAGGAATCTGATGTTTTTCCATGCATTATGGATATTATACATTTGGCAGAGTATCTGGGCTTACTCCATGGAGAAACTAATTCTTCAGGCTAGCTCATAGAGAACAATGCTGGACAATTCTTCAGTTTTAGGAACAGAGAAGTAAAGGAGTTTGTTTGTTTAAAGGACTTATATGGCCGCCTATCTTACATAGTGATCCTAGGCAGCTCACAACAAGAATTAATGAAGCTATCTGATTAAACCTGGATGGTGTAAAACATTGAGCTGCACAGTAAATCATTTTAGTATTATCTTAAATTATATTTTATAACCTGTGGTTCATTGACATATTTAATATTCCAAAGAAGAACTAATGGGAAAACTTGATATGCCATAAAGGTTTACTGTAATTATTTAAAATGTAATACCATAAAATTGAATTTTTTTAGCTGACAGTGTACAAAATAAATAAAATCTAACAGGGTCTGTTTTTTCAATTCCCAGCAGGGCCAGGAAAGACACATTTCTTCATAAAGGACCTGCAATGGATAAAAAAAGCAGTGGTTGTTTCTTACTGATTATTCTACTAATTGTAAGTAAAAAGAAACCCCAACTTTTGTTTGAAAACCAATAAAGCCAAACTATGCATACCATTCTGTTTCTGAGTGCAGACACCATATTATGCAGGGGTAAACCCACTGTCCCTGCTGCTGTCTTTTTCCAAGCTGTCCTTGGTCCAATTAAATGTACCTCGTGCCCTTTACAAGTTAGTGAGATATCATAATTTGTTTAGTTATTTGGTTTACATCACACCTGCCTTCCATCATGGAAATTAAAAAGGAATGTATAAGGATCCCGGGTTATTTCTCTGCTTGGCTTCAATAAAGCGTTTGCATCTATACCAAAAGAGTCAAGCTTGTCTTATTGGTGTTTTCAGTTTTCACTAGAAAAAAATAAATAACAGGCAAAAACTGTTCAATCCTTTATCAACCTAAGGTATTCATTTTCAGCTGAAACCAGCCTGGAGATTTACTTCCTCTCACTCCACCCAATAAATGGTGTTAACATGGCATTCTTCTGTATGTGTTTATATCTACCAAGGCCAGGACAAGATAAATTGATACTAATTGAATTAATACTATGAATTACAATTGATTGCATGTAAAATAAAGTGCCCAATTTATTTATAGATTCCCCATCTGCATATCCCAACCATTCTCATATATACAAACATACATGTATACTCACATTTTCTTCTTTTCTTCCTGCTGGAACAGCCTCCCAAAAAGAAAAACGCGTTGGAGATGGGAGGATGGGAAGATGTTGTAGTAAAGATAGGAAAGAGAAAGTGGGAAACAAAAGTGAATATAAATGAAAGACGATAAAGGGATACCTGAAGAAAGAATGAAAGAGAAGAGACAAAGAAGCCCCATTTAGGCATTACAGTTCAACAGCCTAGCAGGCCCTCCCCAGAAATAGTTGCTCTTGAGGCACCCTACTTTGCCACAACCAACTCTGTGGTCAGTTGCACCTGTTCCCTTTTTATTTGTTAGCAGACACTGCCCTGTCCCCCGTTCACATGTAATTATTTGGGGGGGGGATCATCATCCTACAGTAAATACAATAATGAGCTCCAATTTATGACAATTAGAGAGGATCAATTTGGCTCAGAAGAAAGGGGCATCACAGGGGGATCAAAATGGCAGCTGTGATCTGTGCAGTTCAAGCTCTGCCCCTTTGATGGGCTTCAGTCTTCCAGGTGACAGCTGCTAAAACAAATGTGACAAATTTGAAATATAAACCTGGAAAAAAGTAGTATTGCTCATATCTGCATATTTATTATCCAGGTTTTATAATAATGCAAAAACAGCTCTGCATTTATAAGTATTTACCAAGTAGCTACATCGCTTTCTCCCACTTTTAAAAAATAGGGCATTATTTTTGTAAGCCTCCCTAACAGGGCGATATAAGTTTAAAAGATAAAACTTATTTAAACTTATTTAAAAGATTTAACAGTGCATTTCTGTTTTCATATTTGCAGCCTTTTGAAGAATATATCTTTATTAATTTATTGGGAATTATTTAAAAGAGGAAAGGATCAAAGTTGAGTAGGGAGATGGGAATTAAAGTAGCTTTTCAGTATAACCCAAGGAGAGTTTTTAGCAACCCTCTCACCATGTGAATTCTAGTTCCCAGAGCAACGTTTCCTAGTTCTGCACCTAGTTCTTCTTGGCAAGGGGCAGAAAACCTTTTTATCTGATAGGCAAGATTTGATTATTGATTCATTCATTCATTCATTCATTGATTCAATCTATTTATATAGCCAGTCATCTCAAATGCATGGTTCTGTGTAGCTTACAACAATGAAAAACTACAAAAAGAACAAAGTGCACTCTTAAAACATATTTTAAAAAGCATGTACAGAGTATATACAAGCTAAATAACAGAATCCACTCATTCGTTAATGCTGCAAAACATTACACCTGAATGAGGAAGAAGGGCTAAAAATGTACAGTTGAACTTTGTATTGATATTTACATTCTATTTGACATTAGAGGGTTTTTTTTTCCCACTATACTACATTAAAGGACGGGAAGGGAAACATATCTTATATATGGCGTTTGCTTTAAAGGTCATGGAAATGTAATATTCTGTATTTTGCTTGAATCAAGTGGAAGCACCTTTTTAAATGCTTGCTCATCATATAAAGTATTTTGGAGAACCCTTCTGTACTCTGTTCTCATCATTCGGATTTTTTGTCATTGGAAAACTGTGATATTCTTTTATCCACTGGTTGTTTAATGGTTGTACATGGTTTGATAAGGTCCAGTAGCCATTGCCAGTATTAAGACATTTGCTTTGTCTCTTAGAGATAATGAGCTTGCCAATATATTAAAAAAAACCTGCCAGTTTATTCCATAATAAAGCACTTTTTATCACAGTCACTTAATGCGTGATGGCTTGGTGGTCGTATGTATGACGTCATTTACTTGTAGTTTTTGGAGTGACATCATATGTACGGCTGCTAAACTGCCACATGACACTTCGGTTAATTAGTTCTCTTCAGAAAAATTATTACTGACAGTTTTTAGCTCATAATGAGCGTTTTGATTGTGAAATTGTGAATAGTTTGTTTCTGTTTAATAAAGATACCTACGTGCTCAATGTATTCCCCACTTTCTTATACACAGTTACATCAGTGATTTTTTTCTGTTTAAAATATTGTCTTGATTGTTCTTTGGTATATTGTGAAAGTTACAGTTATGTTTATATTGTATATAAATATATTATGAAGCAGCTGGCATCAAAAAGCTGGTAAATTGCTCTTCATTTTCAGTTTCGTGTTGGGCTCAAGTTTTCAGTTTGGTGTAGGGCTCAAATATTACTATCAGGTCCTCAAATATTATTCCTGCCCCCAGTCCTGCCCAGGACATGACAAACTGCTTTTAAAGCCAGAAAGAGACTTTCCTATACAATGTTGCTAGTTCTGATAGACAGACAGACAGATAGAGAGACACACGGACACACACACACCATACAGGTAGTCCTTGCTATATAAGCACAACTGGGACCAGCAACTCCATTGCTAAGCAACACAGTCAATTAAGTGAGACATCACATGACCGCAAGTTGCAATTTTACTGCTGGCTTCTCCACTGACTCTGCTTGTCAGAAATCAGCTGTGAAGGGCTCAAATGGTGATCACATGACTGCGGGATGTGACCATTGTAAATGCCTGCTGGTTGCAAAGCACCCAAATCTCAATCACTTGACCACAGGGATGCTACTATGGTCAAAGGTGCAAGGACCAGTCATAATGTTACTTTTTCAGCACCATTGTAACTTTGAATGGTCACTAAACAAGGCAGTTGTTAAGCAAGGACTACCTGTATATACATACATATAGATAGGTAGTTATACATACACTCATACACTCAGCAAACCATGTCTAAAGATGAGATGTGTAATAGAAAAAGGTCAAAATTTATTCTTAAAGATCTATTTTAATTATAATATTCGAGTTCATGCCATGTTGTGGCATTTATTAATTTTTGTACCTAAATATCTTGTCTCTAATATAATAGCTGTTTCTAAAACGCCATATGCAAGTCCCAGACTAAGCTTGCATTCAGTATCTTGATGATATATCTAAGAGACAACATATTTACTCTGGTGGTAAACTGGCTTGTTGCCGCAAAAACAATTGTTGTGGTGACCCCTTAAAGACAAAGGAGAGGTCCAAACAGCCACTGCCTCACCGCTCTTACCTTCTGCTACACTTCCACCCTCATGGAGTATCCTCATGGCTGCTTGCTGGAGCTGATGAGAAAGGAAGCACCAACTGGCTGGCCAGTGGAAAGATCAGTGTTCCAGCCAATCCCCAGCCTTTGTCCTTCCTTTTCTTTGGCAGCAAGGGGAAAAAAACATGGCTGGGGCAGCAGGAAAGTTGCCTCTCCAAGCTTTCCTGACCATTGGAGATGGGTAAAGAAGCCAAGGCACCATAGCACCTTGATTTCAGGTGGGGGAGGAGAGAATCCCAAGAACTGGGGAATGGGAAATGCTGGTTGTTCCCACCGGTTCGAAGCCACCTGCTCTGCAGTTCTACAAGAAACATTGCAAAACTGTCCTCGCACCATTTTCTCTCAACCTGCGACCAAAAATAATCAGCTCAGCTTCTTAAGCCCCACATTGTGTAGAAGGGGCTTAAGAGATATATTGCGCTATTATTTCTCGTAGTCCAGATCAGGCCTGCACAACATGCAGCCCACCAGCATTTTTTTAAAAGTCAATAAATCCACTGCTCCAAAAGATGCGCCTCCAAGCTTCACCCCCACCCCCAGCACTCCTGCCACTCCATCAACCGCCAAACAGCTAATCGGTGCACCAGGCATTCCTTTACAGCCCCTGTGGATTTTTAATGTATCCGTGTGCCCCTTTCCCCTCTACAAGTTGTGCAGGCCTGGTCTAGATTCTGCTTCATCAAGCACATGATCAGTAGCTGATAATTGGAATGAGAAGCAGGACCAGTCTAGGATATGTATTTGAGACAGGAGGTTCGGTCCTATTTTGACTTTGGCTAGGAGATGCCATCCTCTTCTACAGTCCTGTAATGTGCTACCAAGCTCCACAAAGATTGGAGAAGTGGAACGCTGGGTACAGAAAATATATGTTACCTCCCTCCTCCAAAATTGGAAAGGCTTTGTTATTTCATTCTGAAGACCAAGCAATTCCAGGGAATTATTTCTATCTATCTATCTATCTATCTATCTATCTATCTATCTATCTATCTATCTATCTATCTATCTATCTATCATCTATCTATTGCAACCTCAAAGCCTACATTATGAACAAGGATAAAAAAAAATATTGTTTATTGGTGCATTAACATTATCTCCCAAAGTAGCTTACAAGTGAAATTATTCTTGTATAAACGTACTGTGCTCCTTTCCAAAGGGCAGTCTGTGGTTGATGGGAGAGGAAGGTAGAGGCCAGCTGGAAAAAGCCTGTTGTTTACTTCTATCCTCTCTTTCCTGGAATACTTGCTTTTCTCAGACCAGGGAAAAAGGGGCCTAGTGAGAGTGCATTTAGTTGAGGATGTCTTTCCCTGCCTGTTGTTTTTTCTGATTGTTCCTTCTATAGAACAACTAGCTGTTTTTATGCTTTTTCTACTTTTCTACACTGCCCAGAGTGTAGTGTACTGAACAATTATAAAAATAAATGCAACATCACCTGATCTTTCCAAAGCTATTTTATTTATTATTTATTATTCAAATTTTGCTACCGCTCATCTCCCCCAAAAGGGGGACTCTGGGCGGTTTGGTGATGGATGATCTCACCCAGTGGTTTCATGTAGATGTTAAATAAGAGAGGAGAGAGAACCGAACCCTGCGGCACCCAACAATGGAGGGGCCGAGGGTCGGATCTCTTGCTCCCAATCACCACCGATTGGTAACAGCCCTGGAGGAAGGAGGTGAACCAGCGCAAAACTACACTGCCCACCCCCAACTCCCTGAGCCGTCCCAAAAGGATACCATGGTCGATGGTATTGAAAGCCGCTGAGAGATCAAGAAGAGCCAGGATGGATGCACTACCTCCATCCCGCTCCCGCCAGAGATCATCCATAAGTATGACCAATGCCATTTCTGTCCCATATCCTGGCCTGAAACCTGACTGAAAAGGGTCCAGATAATCCATTTCATCCAGAATCCTCTGGAGTTGCAACGCCAGCACATTCTCAACCGCCTTCCCTAAAAAGGGGAGGTGGGAGACTGGACGAAAATTGTCCAGCACAGTTGGGTCCAGCAATGGCTTCTTGAGGAGGGGGTGCACCAGCGCCTCCTTAAAGGCAGCTGGAAACACCCCCTCTCCCAAGGATGTATTAACCATTGAATGGACCCAACCACATGTCACCTCCCAGGCTGCCTTCACCAGCCAGGAGGGACATGGATCTAAATTACAGGTGGTGGCATTCACAATACGGAGGATCCTGTCCACTTCCAACAGGATCAAACTGTTCCCAGATAACTGGGCAAGAACATTCCCTTGGCATCTCCACCGACCCTGCTCACGCTTGGAGTCCAACTTGGAGCGAATCCGAGCGATTTTATCCTGCAGATGCTCAGAAAACTCTTCCACACGGCCCTGTAGGTGGGCCACTGGGCCCATCTTCCCCAAAAGGGTACGTGTGATCTTAAACAGGGCCGTGGAGCAGCATTCTATGGATGCAATAAGAGCGGAGAAATATTGGTGTTTCGCCGCTCTTACCGCCACAAGGTAGGCCTTAACAGCAGCTCTAACCTGTGTTCGGTCGGATTCGGTCTTTGTCTTCCTCCAGCGGCGCTCTAGATGTCTCTTAAGCCTCTTCAAAACCCTCAACTCCTCCGTAAACCATGGGGAATGTCGGGTTGGATGAGGCAAGAGAGGTCACATAGGAGCGATCCTGTCCAAGGCCCTGGCCACCTCCCTATTCCAGGTAGTGCCCAGGGCCTCCGCTGGACTGTGCAGCAGATCCTCAGGTATAACCCCCAGCTCCCTCTGAAACCTCACTGGGTCCATCAGTCACCAGGGGTGGACCAGCCAAATAGGTCCTCCCTCCCTGCGGAGGGGGGCAGCATAGGAGAATCTCAGGGTCACCAGGGCGTGATCTGACCATGACAATGGGGACAGATCTACCTCTCCCCTCAGATCACATTGCCACTGCTCCGACAAGAAAACCAAGTCTGGAGTGAGGTCACTGTCTCGAGTTGGGTCCTGAATAATCTGGGACAGGCCCATGGCTGCCATGGTTGCCATGAACTTCCGAGCTGCCTCCGAGGCCTGCCCCAGGGAAGGCAGATTGAAGTCCCCCCAAACCATAGGTCTGGGGAACTCCACTGCCAACCCCGAGACAGCCTCCAGCAGCTCAGGCAGGGAGGTTGCCACGCAGCAGGGAGGCTGGTACAGCAGCAACACTCCCAACTGCTCTCGGGTACCCAACTTGAAAAACAGGGTCTCACAACTGGCCACTTGTGGAGCAGGGCCCCTGAAAGCCACCAGAGACTCTCAGATGATAACCGCCACCCCTCCTCCCCTGCCCTGGGGTCTCGGCTGGTGCCACACCTGAAACCCAGCCAGGCACATTTCCGAAAGGGCTACCCCCCCTTCTGGGCCCAGCCAGGTTTCGGTGATACACGCCAGGTCTGCTCCCTCCTCTGTGATTAAATCACATATGAGGGGGGCCTTGTTGTTAATGGACCTGGCATTAAGGAGCAGCAGCTGGAGACCAAGAATCCACTGACCAGGGCCTGGGTCTGAACCCAGAGGGTCGGAACACACCACCGGTAACAGACACCGGGGGCATCTTCCCCAAAGATGGCCCACTCTCCAGTTCCCATCATAACATTCCCGACCCGTCACCACCTCAATAGTACACCCTGCCCTATAGCCCCCAGAGTTTCCAGGCCCAGTTGCCTCTACTCCCAGACCTTCAGGAACCCTGGGTGGGAATAAGGGTGTCCTCCTCCACTCACACATCTCCAACACTCAATCAATCCCAGGGCAGTGGCCGGCCCCACAGCACACCAGCTCACACTCTCGGCACTGCAGGAGCCTGACCAATGCCTCCACACTCTCCCTGTGCCCCCCTGCCTCAGCCTCTCTCACTGGTCAATGGGAAGGCACTTCATCCGTTCCTGCCCACCTCCTGTCTCTCACACAGGGGTGAGCACCCTTACACACAATTACACAGTTCTGGACTCCCAAGTCTCTCACACTCAGGAGGTAGTACCACACGCACACTATACCACACGCACACTGGAGGGACCCTATTAACTACCTGGGCAGTTAGGGGAATGACCCATGCTCCGCACTAACTCCCTAGTCCACACCGCGGAGGCCTACACGCCAGTGGCCATCACAGTTATTATATCTCTTCTGCAGTTGGAAGCCATTGACCCAGCCCTACTCAATCCCTCTTCCCCTGTCTTGTGGACTTCGGTAAGGGGCCAGAAACCATAAAGGCTCACCGCCCCCCCCCCCCACCTACCAAGATCTTCATCCAGGGAGTTCTGGTACCAGGGCCAACACTCATTGGCCCTATCGTCAGCCACTCCACCAAGGGCTCACTGCCGGGGCCCAGAGAAAACACCAGGGAAGATGTCAGGGCTCAGAAAAGACACCAAGTCTGCTGCTCCTCACTGCAAGGCCACCGCGCCGCTGAGCCGACTCCGCTGTGCAGTTCGCTGGGGTCCGCCGAGCCGCCAGGGGTCAGGGAAACGCTAGGACTCTCCTCCATACCGCCCGGGCCACCATGCGTCACGTTGCCCAGTTCCAATCCACCCAGGCCCCCCAAAATCCTCAGGGTCTATCCCCGAGCCTGCCGGACCTACCAGCATCTGGCAAGCGCCAAAAGCACGGCGTGCCTCAACCACTCCATCCCAGGGATTCCGTCCATCACCGTTTGTCTCCTCCAGCAGCCCAAGGTATTACAGCTGGGGGAGTTGAGGGTATAAAGCCGGGAGACTTCTTCGAAATATTAAAGTCAGGAGACTTCTTGTCATGAGTAAGGACACTTCTTGTCCTAACAAGCAGGAACCACACTGAGACGAGGAATAAGTCTCTAGTGTTTTATTACTGCTACATTAGACAGAAAATCCTAACAAACTGAAGAAGCGTGAGAAAACCCATACAGATAAACCCCCAAAGTCAAGGCAGGTCTGTTCTGTGTCTCTTTGAATGACTGCTCAATTCCTCACTACTATGCATGCGTTTTCCCCCCTGGATAGGGCCCCCCTCCTGCTCACCATCAGTGCTCATGACACTTCTCCCCAGCCAATCCAACCAGTGATTGGGCGAGGGGCTGATAGTCAAAGCCCAAAGAAGCCCCAAACTCCATGGAGGTTGGAAATCTCCCCTTGGAGTGGCAGCAGTCAGCGTCTGCCTCCGGTCACCATCTTGGATTTCTTGGATTTTAAGTACGCCTTTGTCATTTAAGTCTTGAATCATTTGCCATTGAAGAAGCACGTTCAATCTTAATAAGGGGTTTTAACTAAACTACACAATTCAAGAAAGAAGAAATAAGCTGGTACAAAAATGTATCTGCTGCATTAAATTCTACTCAGGAGTGTAAAGCTTTGTACAGAAATACTGTACATCCTGATACAGAGAAAAGACAAGGCAAAAGTATGTTGCATTTTAATAGGGCAGTTCTATGCATGTTTACTTGGAAGTAAGCCTCACTGAATTCTGTGGGATTTTTCTATCTATCTATCTATCTATCTATCTATCTATCTATCTATCTATCTATCTTAAGAATTTGGGAGCATCAAATGCTAGATGCATTCAGCAAAATAACTTTCCTTTTTAAGAAGTCGTTTGCATTTCAATGGAGCAAGGTATTCTTCAGCTATGACAACATGCACATATTAATCTACATATTAAGGCTGTGCAAAACATTTGAAAGGGGTACATGGGTGAATGCATGCAGAGAGCCAGGCACAGTGTTACAAAAGGCACAAATGCTTTAATAGTTCAGAGAAAGAGGCTTCATTTGTGCCCCATTCCTTTACATGACTTTCAAATGATAGGCACTACCCTGCTATTTATATCTTTTAACTGAATACATTCTGCAGATTCAAGTAGAATGAAAGTAAATAATTGGCAATTCCTAATGCCTAAGCCATCACTGATTGGCATGGTTCATGCTTAATATAAAATCATAATGTGATTTGACTTTGGCTTAGCCCTGCATGGTGAATGAATCCACCCATTATTGTTGGAGATATATAAAAACAGGCTGCTGCAGCTTGTTCAGTGAACCATGTTTGAAAAAAATCTATTCTTCAATATTAGAATCTCAGCACTTAACAGCACTTGACTGACCTTGTGTGGTCTTGAAAGTTAAATAGAATCAGGCCTGGTTAATGTTTGGATGGGAGGCCAGGGAAGTCCAGGTCTACAGACTAGGGCTACCTGATCTGAGCTGCAGAAACCTAATTTGGTAGCTGTCCTGTAAACAAGACTGAGAGATTGAAAAAGTATCCCAGAAGGCAGTGGCAAACCACTTCTGTATTGTTGCCAATAAAATTTCATGGATGCATGCATGAAGTCACCGAAAGTTGAGTTTGATGTAAAGAATACTATTTTAGTTTTATATATGAAAACAGCTATCTAATATAAATATTATTTCTCCAGCCTAACAGAAAAAATCTCCAATATTATTCTTCTTGTATTTTTTGATATTCCTGAATCATAGCTAATAGCACTGCCCAGCTTCCCTTTGATTACCTGTCCTTGTCAAAAACCTTGTGGATCCAGGGGAAGTTACCCGGAATCCCCAGAGTACCTCCTAATCCATCTTCTGCCCACTCATGCTTTGAATAATATCACTTTAATTTAGGTGAATACACACTGTATCATTACGTTATATGAACAAAGATAAAATATGCTCACTCACAATTAGCTGTCCTGTGAGTACGTGATACATTCCATTGCACCAATATGTGAAACATTGTTCTGGCACTGCATGTGCTCCAAGAATATGAAATAGTTAGATTAGATAAGTATTTATTGGTGTTGAGAAAATGGTAATAAAATAGAATGTGACCAAGGAATTGTAGCTGTGCTATTGAAATAGAAATAGTTTGGAGGCCCGTTCTTTTTTTCTTTCCAATGTCAATTTAACAACATAGTCAAAGAATACAGTAAAAAATAACATCTCTACTCACAAAGATGTGCTCAAAAGCCACTATATCTTGGTACTTTCATTAAAAGGAGAGAGAAGAGTTTGAAGAGTCTCCACACCAGACACTGCAGTGAATGAAGATTCCAATACAGCCTTCTACATGGCTTATTTCCAGAAAAGGATGTGATAGAAGATCTGCCAGGGAATCAAGGCAAACAATCATGTAAAGTTGCCTTCAGTCCTGCATGTTGCCAGCTCTAAAGATACATGTTCCAGAGAAGGAGTGCATTGTATGCTTTCCTGGCAATTCTTTCAACCCCCTTCACTGAACAAACAGATTAAAAAAGCTTTGTTTTTCATTACATTCTCCTGGCGTAACTCACAAATATTAACAGATGTTTCTTTTTGTACAGAGAATGGCTCCAAGTTTCCCCGCTACTGTAAGTTATGCCGATCCTACCTTAGAGTCTATAGCAACGGAATATTCAGCGATACGCCAGAAAATAGTAGATTCACAGTTCAAATGCTACGAAAGGATGAACAGAACACCTCCTTACAAGAAAAAAGGTAAAGAAAGAGAGAAAGAAAGAAATACACTTTAAAATTATTATTTAATGCATTGCTGGGTTTTGGATTGCTGAAAAGAAAAAGTGGGTAAGGGAAAAGCAATGTGAACATAGCTATAAAGGCAAAAATGTCTGATAATAAATAGCAGGCTGAAAATCTCATGAAATTTTATAAATAGTGAAAGTGTCAAGTGTAACCTTAAATTACCTGTAACATTTCTCTAAGCAGAAAGCTTCTTCATTTTGAAACTGTGTTGAATACATTCTGCAAGGCCACATTTCTTTAAAACTAGGTTGGTGATCACATTTCTAGACCTTGACCCCATACTGGCCTTTATTTTCCATGGTTCACTGCATCCTAGTATTTTTTGTACTGTCCTATATTGAGGTTTGGGTTGTGGCAAGATTTCATAGACAAAGGAACAGATACTATTCTCGTACCAATCAGTTGAATGTGGACCACAGACTATTGAATCTTTAATTGAAAGCTTCTTCCTTGTATTTTTTTGTCCTGTTACTGCTTCTTCGTAAGGAGATTTAGTGATGCTTCTCTTACCCCTTAATTAGTCATCATTTCATCTCTCTGGCTATGACACACCAAGCCATACAACTCCCCAACTACATTTTAGCCTAGTGTGTATAAACCCAACCCTAGAGTTCTTTTGATTGTGCAAATCCAGAAAATGATCTCTGTTGAATACATTATACTTAGCTATGGAGGGATGTATCATATGAATAAAACCTGTTTATCTGTGTTTAATTGATTACTTCCTTTCATTATTTATACAGAAACATATTCTTGCTCTGAAATAGTGCTATGTTCTATCAAAAAAAAAACCAAGAACAGATTTTAGTAATTAAGATTCTTCCCCTCAGCAGGGAATTGAGACTAATTAAGAAAAAAAAAGTATTTGCATCTTTGCTGAATCCAAGGAGGTCCTTCGTGCATTCATCTCTGTAGTAGAATGAAGCAGCTCATCTAGCTGGATATTTAAGTGGCTAAGTAGTTTTAAAGTGCTAGCTTTAATAAAAGAGAGATGCTATTTGGTGCCACATCATACTGAATAAAAGAAGCAGAACAATCAAAGAGATTAATGAATGCTAGATGTAAATAACTATAAATAAACTTTTGGCTCCAAGGAAGGGCATCAGTGATGATATAGTACTTTATCAAGAGCTGTGTGGAGCTACTCCATGTTTTGCTTTTCACTTTTCAAAAGAGCAACTCCTGATGTATGCTGAAAGATTCCAGTGTGAAAGCAACCAGTTATTGGTCCTGAATATTCATTGATTCCTGGAAATCAGTGAACAGGGTAAGGAGCACAGAGGCAGAGAGATCATCCAACATACAGCTTGTACAGTATACAATATTCAGTTGCTGACCAAAATGTTCCCCTCGCTAGGTAGTGCCATACTTCTGCGGAGAAGAAACCTAGCATGATAGACCATAAATGTAATTCGTTTGGCTTTGATTTAGACCAAGACAATACTTTATTAAACTGCAGGAATCGGAGAATGCCTTATTTACAGTTGGTGGACTTCAAAAAATGTTTAGATTCTGACCTCCCCCCCCCACCATCCTGCAAAAAGTTGCAAAAATATGTATTTGTAGAGATACAGATATGTAAAAGTTGCATAAAGAGGTTGAAAGTGTATTTCAGTGCTGAACATACTTATCTGAATGTGTGCGATCAAGGCATTTGTCTTCATATTTAGGATATCCCCTCCTTTCCTCTTCTACTTTGACAATATTTTCCATAATAGTTAGTATTCTTTGGTGGTGGAACACATTCTGTACACGAACAAGTAGTTTTGAGGGTTTTTTCCCCCTAGAAAACTCAACCAAGAATGAGTTGGTGGAGGGGCTGTTTGGCTATAGAGCCGATGGTGGTTCCTGGCCTGCCAACATGGCCTCTTACGTCCCAGCCAGAAAACCTTGAGGGCATTCTTGTGTCTCCTCTTGCATCTTCTCGACCTCTTTCAGGGTATATTCTAAGATGGTCTTCTGCCCCTGAAATTTAAAATAGCCCAGGAAAAATTTCTTGTGGAGTAAAAAGGCAAACCAATAAATATCATCTGGCCACATGTCCTTGAAAGGTATCCGGTCCACTTCAAACCACGGAGGGCGCATTTCATCGCTTTCGGTGGGGTCTCCGTGAAAACTGTCAGCGTGAAGGTATGGACTTCAGCTCGGGATTGCCTACAAACTCAAATGAATTGTATCTTGTACTGGTCAGTGACTGTAATAAAATCAATTGAATTGAATAATTGACCAAGGCAATACAAATAGAGGCACTTTCAAAGAGAATATAGCTAAACATATGTTTCAATAGAACCTACTATTTCAGATTATTTACATGCATACTTATTCGCATACACATTTCCCTCCTGGGGTAAGGAATGTTATACAAAGTGAAGAAAAGGAGTAAGAAATACAAAGCCAAAGAAATTACAACATGAAGAAAAAGGTAATTAATGAAAATAGCTAAATATACAATAGATGAATGTAACTTTCTCTCCTTGCAAAACTTCTGTACATAAATTTATACATTATATTATTTAAATTTCTCCCCTGTTTCTTTTTGAGGATCTCATCAGCTCTATCCAGCACTGACTTCCCTGATCTTTCCGTTCTTCAAACCTATTAACTCTTAAATATTTGTGATTTGTGATTCAGTCCTTATTTACATTCTCTGTATATGACCAAACGACCTCAGTGTACTTGCTTCCTATGTTCTTCATTTACTTTAGTATTCAATCGACTTTCATTCAACACCCATTCATTCTTAATCCTACTCTTCTTGTAGCATGTATAGTTTCCTTAAGTGCCTTATTCTCATTGCATTCAGCTTTTACATTTCTCCTGCCTGCCCAACTTTGACTTCCATGTAACAAAGTTGAAAGAATTATGCTCTAATGCACAGCCATTTTTGTTCTTTTGACAAACACTTAATTTATTATGATGAACCACATACAGTAAAGCCCCCTACCAGTCTGCCAACATTTGAATGTCTTAAAATTTCTCTATTTTCCCATCTTTGGTAAGCATTCTACCAAGGAATGCACATTCATTTTGACCATTTTTATATAATTAATACATATTATTTAGAGTAGGAATTGTGGTATAAGACATCTGGAGGATCATTATTAATTTCAATAGCACCTTTAATGATCAGCAGATGTGAAAAACTTAATACTTCCATTCCCACTGAAATCCTGACAGTATGGAACTTACTTTTGTACAATATTTTTGAAAAGCTTTGGAATTGGGATTTCAGTCTCGTAAGGCAAGAGTAGTAGATATTATTGATATTATAGATATTCTTGATATAATGAGTTAAGCAAGGTACTCTAACAAATACCGATAAAGGAGTATGTGGATTTTTTCCTTTGAGGTAGAACAGTGTTTCTCAACCTTAGCAACTTTAAGATGTGTGGACTTCAACTCCCAGAATTCCCTGGCCAGCTTGGCTGGCTGGGGAATTCTGGGAGTTGAAGTCCACACACCTTAAAGTTGCTAAGTTGAGAAACACTGGGGTAGAACATACTCAAGAGAAGGCCACTGAATCTTGATATACCTCTTACGCTCATTCCCCTGCTTGCATGCCATCCAAAGCCTTAAAATTGTGCCACGTATAGCAGGGGTCTTTTTAGCTCTCAAAAATGCTATCTTCCCCAGTAGAGGAATAGTAACACAGAGTGCCTTATATCTTTGCTAAATGAAAAAAATATCACTGTTAAGGCTGCATAATACAGAACTGAACTGAAAAGACCTATGCAGATCAAAAGAAAATAGATTATTTTAATGAGGCAACAAATAACTGGGGATAACAAATAAGCAGATTGAAAGTACATATTGTGTAGAAATAAAATTAGTTTTTATTCTTCTTTTTCAAAAAACCCCCCAAATAATGTGTAACCTGTTTTATTTCCCCTGGGTGAAAAACTTTTTATAGCATATTGGAAAATACAAATGTTTTTCATTTCATAGAATGACAAATCTTTTCAAAATTAAAAACTAAGCCTCCTACATAGCTGACTGTGCTGTCTTTCATAAATGTATTTTGGTTGCATTTTTGTGCTGTTGTTAATCTTTTCCACTAATTCCATGATAGGGTTTTTTCATCCAGCACAAAGCCTGGAAGAAAATGTGCTCTTTCTAAAAATATGATTGTTCTAAGATGGGGTGCTGCTGTCATGACAAACTGAACAACATTTTAACTTCTGAGTTTCTAAGGAAAGAACATCCATCCACAGTGACATGTACCTCCCCTCATGAGAAAAATGCACCTGGAACTCCTTTCAAGCTGCCCATCAAAATCATTTGGTATTTTCGTAGCAACCCCAAGGGTGACCAAGCATTTTAGATATACTTAACAATTCTTACCACATGTCTTGGGTTCTAATATCATTTAGCCACAAAGCTATATATATATATAATTGTTGTATGCTGCCCAGAGTCACTCTTGTGAGATAGGCAGCCATATATATAAATATATATAGAATTAAAAAACATTAAAAACTATAAAACAGAAAAGAAAATTATAGGCAAAGAATGTTAATAATGAAGCCACCTCACTAGAGCACCTGTCCCCTGAGGTCCCCAGGCCTGCTGGCATAAACAAGGTCTTGATGGATCTTTGAAAGCTCAGGAGTGATGAGGCCAACCTCATCTTTGGGGGGAGAAGGTTCCACAGTGTGGGTACAACAGCAGAAAAGGCCCACTGCCTAGGGCCTGCCAAATGAAGCTCCCTAGATGATGGAACCCATAACATACCCACTCTGCCAGATCTAGTGGGATGAGCAGATGAAAATGGGGAGAAAAGCAGTCCGTCAAACAACCTGGTCCCATGCCATGAAGGGATTAAAGGTCAACACCAGCACCTTGAATTGGACCTGGAAGACTGTAACCAATGCAGCTTGCAAAGCAGAGGTATAACATGTGTTCTACCAGAAACACACGTAACTGCCCACTCTGCCACATTCTACACCAGCTGAAGTTTCCAGATACTCTTCAAGGGCAGCTCCATGTAGAGCACATTGCAATAGTCCAACCAGGAGGTGACCAGGGCATGGGTGACTGTGAGCAAGACCCCTCAGTCCAGGAAAAGGAGCAACTGGTGCACAATATGAAATTGTGCAAAGGCCCTCCTAGCCATTATAATCAATGGTCCCTGTTATAGTATAAACTTTTGGCAGTGACCACTTAGCTATGTCAAATCTTGACTTAAATTATGATGGATTCCATTTAAGTCACCCTAATCTCCCAGCTTGAAGGGATGCAATATGAAATCATCATCATCATCATCCAGCTCAGGTGACAGAACTTAGTGATCTTGGCAGATTTCAAAAAAAGCTAAGCCAGGTTGGACCAAATTAGAAATTGGATGGGAGATATTAGGATATCCCAGGACTGTAGGCCATACTGCAAAGCTAAAAAAATATCTCAGAAGACTGTGGGAAACCACTTCTGTATTGTTGCCAGGAAAATTACTGATGTAGTCACCAGGAGTCAAGCCCAACTCAAAGGAGTCTTTATCTTTTAATTTAAAAACAGCAACAATGCAAGCAGTTTCTGTGAACATTGTAGACATTTCTCTGAGCTTAGGAAAGAAGGTCAGTGTATTTCCCCCAAAACTATCAAGCTATATTTTTTTCCAAATTTCTAGGGCTGTACTGTAACCGGACCTGGGATGGATGGCTGTGTTGGGATGATACACCAGCTGGAGAATATGCTGACCAGAATTGTCCTGACTATTTTCAAGACTTTGATCCAACTGGTATAGTTCCTTTTGTTACTTTCATTTGTAGGATTTGGAAATGAAAAGAGAAATTTATCAACTTTAAAAGTAGGGATGGGTAAGAAATCTGTTTAGTTTGCATTTACATGTCACAACTAGTCACATATGCTGGAGCAGAGTTATCCTTTGTGGATTTTTCTGATTTCTCCAAATTTTTGATGCAGTTCTCTCATTTTTAAAATATATGCATTAGCACATGAGAAGGGAAAATTACTTGCAAATATTCCTATATGGAAGGAAAATGCATAGAACAGAATGTATGTGACTATGCATACACATGTGTATAGATAAATTGAAATCCAATCTGAAAACAGAAAAATGAACTTCCACTTTTAAAAAATGCGAATATTACAGTAGTAAAATAAATGGGGGTAACCATTCGTGTTTAAAATCAAAGGGTGTTCTTATACCTGAACAGGTTAAATAGCTTTTATTTATAGCATTACTGAGTTCTACCCACATCTGCATTGAACCTGAACATAATGTTTTGCTTTAAAGCCTCCTGCTGTTTGTCGTATTGGTGTGACCCTGCAATCCAGAAAATGCCATTGTTTATTTTGCATGTCAGCCACCTTTATCATTGTTCTATTGGTAGTGAATTAAATAGCAGCTGCTAAAACTGCTTCATTCATGTGAAATGAATGCTATTCCTAATTTTTCTGTATTTTATTATCAAAAGCTGCTCTATAAACTGAAGCAAAAAAAAAAATCTCAAACTCACAGTTCTTTATGGGGGTATGGTCAAAGCAATCAACACGATAGCCACGATGCTATGCTTGAAGTTCCACCTGTTTTATGTGCGCTGTAGAGCTTCAGTTACACCATCATGGATACCATCTTAACTTTTTTTTTACCAGACCCTGGAACACCTCTGCCTCTTGTGGGTCATTCTTATTACTGTTCCTAAAATATCATAGCAATGCATGTACTATATCCCCCCAAAAGATTGATAAATTGCACTTTCAAGCAAATTATTAAAGAGTGGGTTTTTTGTCCAGGCTACCATTTTGTAGTTTCCGTGCACAAATGAGTGTGCATGTTTGCTTAGCGTAGCTGCAGCTTCCGTGGTTGTTCTACCAGCAAAACTGTATTCTGTTATATGGGTGCAGATGGGAAATCTTTAAGTCTGCACTGACATCATCTGAAAGACCAGTTGAGAGATGGGAAGAAGGTAGGATAAAGCTAATCAAGGGCAAAAGAAAATGGGATTTCCACAGTTGTAGAGTAGGCGTGGGGGGTTTCTGCCAAGGGATTGCTTTCAGAAGTAATAATCTCTTGAAGGCTGAGATGCCAATAGAGCCAATTCACATTCACATTTTCTTTCTATGGCAGGTTTTCATACTGTGCTAAACCTCATCATGGTTGGTTGGCTTTTGGTTTAGAATATTGTGTGAATGTGCATATTGATTTCTAAAACATGTTTTTATTCATTTATTGGTGGCTTGTTCAGTAAGCTGTGATATTAAAAATACAGTTGTGCTCAACACGGGGAATATGCAGTCTGTGACAAGCTTAAGAATCTTTAGTTCCATAGGGTTTTGTGGTTGGTTGGTTTTTTACACTTCCTCACATTCAGGCACATTCTACTCATTCAAGTATACACACTTCTGATTTCTCTCTTGTTTTGCAACAGCACCTTGTGCAGTGGAACAGCCTGTACCAAGGGCACTTAAACTAAGAAAAAGACAGCCTGCAGTCTTAGGCCACAGGCTGCTAACTTCAGTTGAATAGAATAGGGAAGTTCAGCAGGACCAGCTCCAGCCTGCCCTACCGAAACTGGGCCATCTGTTTATTTTCCAGATACATGCTGAAAGGACTAATAAGCACTTCCTGCCACTTGAGGAGATGCATATGAGTTGTATGCATAGCATGCTGGCCTTGTTGAGGCTAATCATCAGTAAGGTTTGCTGTGACCATTGTTTTCAAAATGACTTAGACAATATTTTTGTTGCTGACGGTAGTATAAAAATGCCATAAATAATTCAGGTGAATTGGCAAGCAGAAATTAATTAAAAACAGAAATAAACACTTCGGAATCTTCTGCCAGATTCAGACAAAACACTAGTGGTCTTCTCTCAAGTTCAGACAGAAGGCAAACATGAATGTCCAGAGTCTTCCACGTGGCTGTGCCAGAAGAAGAGGAGGAAGGAAATAAGCAAGCCCAAATTTTGCTGCATCTCATTTTCATCACTGTAAAGAATGGCTCCTGTGATGTCACATTACATTTTGTTGTAGTGTATTTATCATCACTGAGAAACTACTTCATATTGTGACACGCTGCAGAATATTATTGACCAAACCTAAACCAAATCTATTTGTATCTTCTGCATTTTCCTGTCTCCTGAAATCAACACAAACATTCTTAGATTAATTAATTTTGTTATTTATTTATTTATTTATTTTATTTCTATAGCTGCCCATCTCAACAAGTGACTCTGGGCTGCTCACAATCATAAAAACTATAAAACAGTTAAAATAATTAAACCAATTAAAAGTACAAAATAAATATATATGGTCACCAAATAAACAATGCATGGATGTTAATATAGCCAAGAAATGGGGCCCTTAACACACTCTGGGCCCCAGTCCCAGGCACATCACCAGGTCTTCACAGCCTTACGGAAGGCCAATGGGATCAGGGGCATCCTGATCTCTGGAGGGAGAATATTCCAGAGGGCAGGTGCTACAGCAGAGAAGGCACGCCTTCTAGTCCCTGCCAACTGACATTCCTTGGCTGATGGGACCCATAGCATACCCAACCTATCAGGCCAAATTGGACGGATAGAAACAAGTGGGAAAAGATGGTCCCTTAGGTAACCCAGTCCCAAGCCATGAAGGGCTTTAAAGGTGACAACTAGCACCTTGAATTGCACTTGGAAAAACATCAGCAACCAATGCAGCTCACGTAGTAGTGGTGTTACATGCATTGAATATCTGACACCATTTACTACCTGTGCAGCCGTATTCTGTACCAGCTGAAGCTTCTGAATGGTCAGGGGCAGCCCCATGGAGAGTGCATTGCAGTAATTCAGATGGGAGGTCACAAGGGCATGAGTGACTGTGAGCAAAGCCTCTTGGTCTGGGAAAGGGCGCAAGTGGTGCACAACCCGAAGGTGTGCAAAGGCCCTCCTAGTCATGGCTGCCACCTGCTCTTCAAACAGGAGCTGTGAGTCTACGAGGACCCCCAGGTTGCACACTGGGGTATTGCCACCCCATCCAGGACCAATGATGGAAAAACCTTGTCACCAGAAGGCCCACATACCCAAAGCTACTCAGTATTGCTTGGGTTGAGTCAAAGCCCATTGCACCCTATCCAGGCTGTTACAGCATCCAGGCACTGGGACAGGATATCCATGGCATCACTCAGGCGGCCTGGGGTGGAGATAAAAAGCTGGGTATCATCGCATATTGATGACATCTCACCCCAAACCGTCAGATCACCTCCCCCAGTGGCCTCATGTAGATGTTAAATAGGAGAGGGGAGAGAACCGAGCCCTGAGGCACCCCCCAAAGTAGGGGACGCAGGCTGGATCTCTCCCCCACTTTCAACACCGACTGGAACCGACCCCAGATGAAAGAGGAGAACCAGCGCAACACTTTGCTGCCCACCCCAACTCCCAAAGCTGGTCCAGAAGGATTCCTCTCTGCCTTCCAAGTGGTTTTCTAAGCAGTTGAAGCAATTGAGAGGAAAAATAAATGTTAATATAATGATCCCTTAGATATCAATGGAATAGCACTCAATAAAAATGTAGTACATTGTGTTCCATCAGCTTTAAGCTTGCTTGAGATTTCATATGCCTTCCAGCTTTAGATAATCTATACTCTGGATGATTTAAAGAGTGCTTATTCCAAGTGTTTCTAGATAAAATGCGCTGCTCCTTACCAGAGATGAACATGCTACCTCAGCTGTTAGTCTTTCACTGTTTTATTGGTAAGAAGGGGAATAGAATCAGAAGAAATATGTTTATGTTTTGCCTTTCCTTTAAATGGTTATCGGATGAGAATAATTTGGAATATATGGTAAACAGCAATAAAATATGAAGTAAAAACTGTAAAAAGAAAACAGGAAGAATCAATGGTGGCAAAATTTACAAATCAGTTTATTGTCACAAGGGCTATCGGAATAAAAACTTTATTGCTTACTGTTAGGAGCTGACCAAAAATAGAATAAGGAGATCCAAAAGCTGAAGTCAGCAACCACAAAGGTCCTCTGTTGGTTTTCCAGTTTATGCAGATGGTGATGAGTACAAAGGACATCTCCCAAAGATTTTGAAACCCAGCTGTGCATATATAGTAAAATGCAGTCCATCAGACAACTCAATCCCCAGATGTGCAGGACTTTGCATATCACAAACAGCACCTTGAGCAGTGCCCAGAAATGGATCAGGAGTATTTGAAGCTGTTGTGATATGAATGCTGCGTGTCCGTTATAAGGGGACGTTATTATTCGTAGCACATCTAGTATGAAGGCCCAGCAAAAGGTCAACAGAGAAGCTATTAAAAACCATCAGAAGATTTTGTCTCACACTGTTTGGGAGTAGCAGAGAATTTGAAGGACTACTTTCGCCAATATAAACTTGCTTGTCAACTGAGAGCAGTTTCAAGATACCTGAGGAGTTAGTTGAGTGGTTATCACAAAGAAGTCCTTTTCTATGGTGTTGTCCTAACATTGGAATTTCCCTTTCTAAGTTATTCTTTAGCATAAAACTGGTAATGAAACATTTGTAAAAAGAAAAGCAAGCTTGGAGAATACCAAGAACCCAACAGAACCTATCCTGAGCTTTTAATAGCACTGTAAACCTTGTTCAGTGTTTTTATTTAAATGAATAAACAGTTAAGTTGCATTGGCACTGCTACTGTGATCATTTTCTCCTAGGAATATTTAGGATTATTCTTGCACTTTTAAAGCAAAACCTGTAAAGCTATTTATTGGTGTATTTAAGTGAAAATATGAGACAGTTTCAGTAAATTATTAAGGGAGCCTGATAGTGGAGCTTATATTCACAGCAACAGGGATATGAAGGAAGTTATCCCCAACTTCTTGGAAGCACTCAGATCTCTCAGAAGAGTCTTAGTCTTAGCCAGCCTTTCTTAACTTTTGACCCTGGAGGAATCCTTGAAATATTTTTCAGGCCTTGGGGAACCCCTGCACATTCAGGCTCAAATATAGGCCAGAATTAGAAAATCACTATATTTTTTCCATGTGTAGGCCTGTATATATGCACTAACAATGTTCTTAAACTAAAAGAATGAAACTCACATCGTTAATGTGAAGTTGCCCAAATTTGAAATGAATTTTTAAAGCAATTGTGATCTCCCAGGGAACCCCTAGTAAGCTCTTGCAAAAGCCTGGGGTTCCATGGAACCCTGGTTGAGAAACCCTGGTCTAATCCTTTACCTCTTTCTTTTCACTCTAAAGACATGTGGTGTTAACTTGCAAAATTAATTTGGTACCAACGTTAAGGAAGATTTGAGATGCCAGAAATAGTGACAAATTGCTAATTTCTTGGGTTTGAAGTTTCATTCTTGGGAGAAACTGCTCATGGGATTTTCTGCCTAAGCAGTCACAACAGTGTAATCAATCTTGACTGCTATGCACTTGATATGTGGGAAGCCATTTGTGAGACAGTCAAATTTCATCACGTTCAGCAAATACATTAGCTATTATATGAGTGTAATTAAACAAACTAGAATTTATGACAGTAG
This sequence comes from Candoia aspera, assembly GCF_035149785.1. Taxonomy (NCBI): domain Eukaryota; kingdom Metazoa; phylum Chordata; class Lepidosauria; order Squamata; family Candoiidae; genus Candoia; species Candoia aspera. Next base: position 24,834,059 of record NC_086156.1, on the reverse strand, counting down.
GGGGCTCTGTTTATGTGAAACCTGGCAGGTGTGTAAGTATGTAGCTGTTGAGAGAATAAGGAATGGCCTTGAAGTACAGGAGGAAGAGCCGCTAACAATGCAGCGATCAGACAAGTGTGGCTTGAGCCCATTCCAAAAAACTAATTTGAGTAAATGTCCCAGACTCCCTAATATACACAAAAGATAAAGTGAGGGACGGGGAAGCACATTCAGACTTGCAAGATTCTCTTACTATAGCTGTTACCATAAAAGTAGTCCTAGACCTATATGGCACTGGTTTTTTTGTCTGGTCTACCTTATAGGGCCAAGTACATTGTAGTACGTAGGGCTCTAAGTATACCTTATAGGGCTAAGTATGTAGTTGTAAATTATAGGGCTGAGTACATTGTAGTACGTAGTATGCAGGGAAATAATAATGTAGCAATGATGGCATTAGTCCATTGATCAAATAATTATGATTGTGAAAACTGGTGGTGCAGCTACTCTGGCCAGCAATGAGGTGGCATTTTCAACTGTTGAATAAAGAAAATAGTTCTTTGGCCAGGTCATATTTAAGGCAAGGTATCCTTTCTGAAATTCTTCATATTTGCCTGCCTGCGGACCTTCCCCTTACTTTGATTAAGGATGAATAGTCCCACTAAAGTGAGAAAATAATAATCAGCTAAGCGGGAATCAGAATTAAAATGTAAACAACCCTATCCATTCTAATGCATTAAATACAAATAGGCCACAACTAATCCACCCTCATATATGTATGTGTGTGTGTGTGTGTGTGTGTGTGTATAAAATGTTATGTTGAGTCTGTTACTGAGGCTTAAGACATGCAGGACAAAATACAGTTGAGCAAAATATATCTTGTTACAGGAAGCTGTTAGGATACTTTCTTTTTAATGATTTGCTACTTTACCATGCTGAAATGAAATGGCAATTCAACATAGTTTGTCTCACTGATGTGATAAATGATTCTTCTTTAATTCCAGCCCCACTTAATTAATGTATAAAAACTAATGGGCTTTAATATATAAATACAAGCTTCTCAAATGAATTACATCCACTGAATTATTAATTCACAGAAATGGCAACAAAATATTGTGATAAGACAGGAACTTGGTTTCGGCATCCTGAAAGCAATCGAACCTGGTCTAACTACACACGGTGCAATTCTTTTACAAATGAAAAGCGTAAGGTAAGGGGTTTAAATTTTAGTACAATTTCTGCTGCTACCTAATTTTTATCTATCAATTTTTTCGATATTATCATGGATGCAATATAGAGAGATACAAATGCCTTTTCTCTGTATTTCAGGCTATGTTCAATTATGCCACAGGAAATCAATGTTCAACTCACAGGTTTTATACCAATCCTCCCAGGGTAACACTTTGGAGGCCCACAGTTCTAGACCCTGAATGGCTATTGCTTAAAATTGAATGAATCTACATGCTGTGAACTGTAGGTTCCAAAGGCAATCTTTTCCCTTTATTCTTTTCACCATTATTGTCACTAATAGCCAGGAAAGCTCTTTGGCTAAGATGCTGACCCAATTGGGGGGAAGAAAGATGAATACACTTTCCATCTGTATTTCATCCCCTCAAAAACTGATAAGGTTTCAAAATTCTACTGTTCATCCATAAAGTTGGCTGTATTGACTTGGCTTTAATGAAGTCAAAAATGACAGCATTATAATCCATCTGGTGGTGAAGCTTTCTGAGCATACTTCCCTTACATGATTGATGAGATGCAATCAGAAAGATGACTGAATTTCATCACTATGAGAAGAGGGTATCTGGAAAGCCTTCTATATTCAATATAATGAGATAAGTAATTGATCACTAAAATTTGCAAGGAAGGGAATGCATTAAGTATTTTAGGGAAAGAGGTGGGTATATTTATACAGCTTTCTTTATATCCTTTCTTTTTTTAATGTGACCTGGACTGGATCTTCCATTTTTTTCATATTGTGTCTAAGCCTATGTGTGTGACATTTAGACTGAATGATGGCTTACTTATTACGTAGTAATCTGAGAAAAGTCTAATTAGATTTATATGAGATACTCTGTAAAATGCTAAGGAAACTCTGTGACCTTTAGTAACAAGAAATAATTCTCAAGGTTTTATGTAAATCTTTATGGATTTGACTTTTTTATGGCCAATTACAGAAGTTTGTCATGACACCTATTAAGAAGATTGTTCATGGGGGAAAAATCTTACCATAATTAGCCCTAAATGCAGAGAAGAATGAAGGAGAAGTAATGTACAGCAGAACATGGGTTATTTGATATGGTTTTGGACAGATTCCCAAAGGAGTATGATAGATGTCCACAGTCAGATGAATGAGGGCCCCAAAATAGATAAAATATCAATACTTCCTGTAGGCTGGACTGCTAAGTTGAAAAACATTCCGGAAAATAATAATGGCAGACTCTTTCTATAATACTGCTTCTGTAATACTGCCAAGAAAATTCCATAGAAGCAGTCACCAAGAGTCAAGTTTGACCTGACTGTATCTTTACATTTTTTTTTAAGTGTGAGTATGCAAGTATTACAGGGTGATAAATATCACAAGGGGTGATATTTCCTATCCCCTCCCAGGATTTTGATCTGACCTGTATCACCTGTATTTATCTTAAAGCAATAAAAAAGAACAGAAACACCAGCGTAGCACTATGCAATACTAGTATAATGTTAAGTATATTATGTTAATATTAATGGTAATGTTTTATTTGGTTCAATACTATGTTTAATTAATGCAATTTTTCAAAATGACTAAATCAAAAGAAAGCTCCAAAAAAAAGTAGTAGATCTGCTCCATTACATAGGATAGCTCAAGAATTTGTCTTTATATTATACATTATATACCTTATAATTTTTATTTTAACTAATAGAGGTTGAATGCCAATTATATTTGGTTCTATCCATTGATCTAATTTTGCAATTCAGACATGGCTAATTTAGGAAATGAAAGCACGTAATGAAAGAAAAATACAAGATCATCTCCAGAAACTGTAGGAACTATGTCAGAATGAACTGAGGCTTGCAAGAGATATCAAACAACAAAAGCTATTTTGGATGGTTTTCCTGGTTGGTTTCATTGTACTCTGCAATCAGCAACACCCTAATACAATATACAATATGTGAACCTTGTTCCTTTGCAAAAACGTACCCTCATAAGAATGAACGTGGAGAGTCTTTTGAGGAGTCAAGAGATCCTTCAGGATACTTCTACCTACTGGTATAGAGACTAATTGTGTGTGTGAATGTATTTTTTATTTTATATTTATTTATATTTCAAATTTCCATCACATATATGCATGCATATACAAAATGGTACTATATAATATACACTTCGTTAATATGAACCCCATTTAAACCATCTTTAGAGGTGGTTACACATGAAGTAAAGGATACCTCAAAGTTCTGGGGTCATTGCTACCATTATTTGTATCTCACAATAATTTCTAAACCACCTCATTGTTCTTCATTTCTTATTTAGTCTTTTTTTTATTTCAGATGGTTTTCATAGTTTATTACATGACTATAGTAGGCCATGCATTGTCTATAGCTTCCCTGTTGATTTCCTTGGGGATTTTCTTCTATTTCAAGTGAGTATATCCTTCAACCATCTATTCTCTCTTACTGCATTATGTATGTAGAGTTATGGGCGGTACTTCTTTGACCCATGCAGTTCAGGAATTTGCTTACTGGCCACATTGGCTTACAGGTGATTTTATCCAAGTGCTATTTGTGCCAATTCTCTATAATAGCAGTACCATGGTACTTGGTGTAAGAAGGAGGGAAGTTTGTTCCCATGGCTTCACTGCCAGCCATATTTTTTCCGACTGCCCATGTCAGGTTGCATATTTCAGAAAGCACTGCCAGCATGTTCTCATTATAAAAGCAACTTCAGAATCAATTATAATAATATATTAGATTTTTAATATATTATTTGTGGTGCATGTTTTTCAGGAGCCTCAGCTGTCAAAGGATAACACTGCATAAGAATCTCTTTTTTTCTTATGTTCTTAATTCTGTGTTTACACTTGCCCACCTCATTGCAGTAGTGCCTGATCGAAACCTGGTCAAAAAAGATCCAGTAAGTACTGTTTTTCTTCACCTTGCATAAATGAATTTAAACACTGAAAGCTAAAAGACCTTACTGCCTTATTGCCACAGCAATAAGAAAGTTATCCCCTATTCAGAGAGAAATACAGTGTTGCAAGAACATGGATTTGCCCCTGAAAAAAATAGGCTCAAATCAAGTTTATTTCTTTCCAACTAGATCCTGATATTAAGCCAGAAATTCTTAACTTCATAAACACTAAACCAGGAATTCTGGCTTAATAAATCACAGTGTGGATTTGCAACATACTATTGCATGCAATCCATGTTCCTACTTCACTCTTTGCTTAGCTTTGTGTTATATCTATATTAAGACTTACGATTTACTGCACTCCATATCTAACCCAGGATTGATCTTCATTTGCTGACTTATTTGAACACAATAAGTCATAATCTTTAATTTGAACACAACAAGAGCTATTTCCTTCCTCCTTTGTGTAATTGCTCACACAAGGAATTTAGGGGAGGATTCTTGGCTTAAAATTATATGTAAACACGGCCTTACTATGGAGCATGTTTCCACTCCATTATGATGAAAATAGTGATTGGCTTCAGGACACATTGGGCTGGAGAAATTAGCTCTTGTTTTTGGAGTTTGATTTGTATCCTTCCCTGCATACAGTTCCATGCTCAAACAGAACTCCTAAAGGCTGCATTCAGTTAAGCCAGAATGAGACTAGTTTGGTTTTGGCTTAATGTTGTAGAATAAACCATTATTTGTTTTAGGATAGTAAACCATACTATGAAACCATAATCTATAGTTTTTATTAACTTACTTTTTGCCCTTGTGTTTTAGTATAAAGTGTGAATAGTTCATGGTTTCTGTGCTTATTCTTGCTTTGTTTTGGATCTGCATCCAAGTCTCTGAATAATCCACAGAAGTACAGTATAAGAACAACTAAAAAGGATGGTAAAAAAACCCAGAATTGGTTAAGGAAGCCATTATTTATTTTATCTGCAAGATGCTGGTTGATTTAACAAACCAAAGTTAAAAAACCAATGGTTTAGTATGATTGTGAACACAGTGAAATAGCTATTTCAAATACTATTTGACTATTCAAATACTTGAAGCTGATTTGAGAAAATAGCATCAATAGAACAAATACTAGATCCAGAAATTTATAATCTTGTTGCCTTATGAGATTAAATGTAGGAAAGGAACAATAACTGGATGTGGAATGCATTCTTGCATGTACATAGGCCCAGGTTCAAACCTTAGCATCTGTGGTTAAAAGTTCTAGGTAATATACAATATGAAATACCTGTTTTCTGCCTGGAAAGGTTGAGTGGTTTTTGACTTGAGATAAGGTAGCTTCTTCTGTTCCTCAAATACCTAGCTAGTTCCTAAACTCAAACTAGAGAGCCAGTGATAGATGAAGATCCAGATACATACCCACTTTCAACCATAAAATCTCACTATATGATTTCAAGTGAACTGGTACCTCTCAGCCCACCCTTGTTTGTTTTGGAGGTGGAAGTTGGTGGAATTGTTTTGGTGGGGTGGGGGATGGGAAGTTGGAAGAGGGTCTGCTAAATAAATGACCCACAGGACCACATCTCTCCAGTGGAATCAGCCTGACCACTTTGATTGTTCCAGCAGCTGGTTGTCTCCCAATTTCAGGAGGTCAAATGGGCCAAATCTGGAGGTGCTATTTTTTGGAAATTGGCTGGCTTTCTGGTATACTGTCCCATGGGATTTTTGATTGGCCCCAATGTCAATTACCTTCCAGAAGCCACTGAAAATGGGAGCTTTTCCAGAGAACATTTGGAGATTGACACTAGATACTGTTTTAGGTTGTAAGTTTTGTATTTCTGATTTTTAGTACTGTGTATTGTCCGTCTCATATTGTGAACTGCCATTTATTATTAGGGTGGGATATTAATTCAGTCAATCAATCAGCCTCCTTGAGCTCTTGGAGAAAAAGCAGGAAACAAATTTAACAAATAAATATACTCTGCCAGACATTTCCTGCAAAAATTCCGTGTCATTATTTGAGTGTCTCTTCTATTCAGTTAACCTTTAAAGAAAACAGCATGGAAAGGGTGCTTAATGTGTGTATATTTACATGCAAATTTATTATAGAAATTACATGCAAACATTTATGGTAAATGGAGTTAAAAGTACAATTAATAACTTAGTATCATTCAAGTCAGAGAAGACTTTTATATAAATGTCTGAGAATGGTTGCCAGATGAGAAGGACAGAGACAAAGAGGACTTATGGTATGATTTATGGAACAAAAAAAAAGGTAACTTTTCTGTATTACAGTACTGCAGCAAAAGAAATACATACTGGAGCTTTTTTCCCCAAAAGGTATATGTTCATATTTTTCAAGCAAAATTCATGAGTAAATTTTTGTTATTTTGCTTCTTTCCTAATGTTCCCTCACAAATGTCACTGTGTTTGTTTGCATGATCATGTACAGTAAATGTGCATACGGTATGGTAAGAAAAACAAGCTGGGGAACTCAGCTTGATCTGTCTTTAGTTTGTATCACTGAACAGCTTTGGAGTGTCTGTTATTTTTTCCAGTCATAGCTAAAGCTGAATATCTTAAAGATAGTTCGTTGGAATTTCTAAAGTGTAATACCTGTACAGACATTTCAAGTCCCTGAATCATTTAGATAGATTTTCTGTCTCATGAAACCTTCATTTTACAGGGCTGAGATGTGTGGCATATATCTCCTGAAAAAATATCAGGTATATATATTTGTCAGGACATAGACATATCCAGACTTTCTCCAGTGAAAGGCAGAATGTCATCATGAAGTCTTATCAAATCAGACAGAATAAATTGGTTCCAACTAATGCTATTTTCAGTTGGATTTTGTTTAGGGACTGGTTGCAAATAGGTATGAGCAATAAGTCAAATATAATACCATTCACTTTGTGATTTATCCATCCTGAAGTTAATTACAATCTAGTTTGGATAAGTTTACATTAAATTTTAATATTCTGTTATAATGGTACACAATTGGCATAGGTGATAACAGAAGAGGCTTTCTGTGTACTTTTGTTCAGAAATAATTTTTGTGATTATCTAAAATGTTTATTGAAATGGGCAAATGGGATGAATATGAAATGATGGGTATGTTGGCAGCAGAACTGTGCAGACTTTTCAAATGTGCATGTGAAGTCTATGCAATGTGTAGAGAATTCAGAAATTGGAAAAAAAGGACAGAAAACTGTTCTTGGCTGAATGATATATAAGTTAACCACATCTAAATGTAAACTTACTCAAAACTAGAGATAATATTTTGCTTTAGCTTTTTATTTTTTTTTATTTTATAAAATCAGTTTCAAAACAATAAATAATAATGATAATAATAATAATTATTATTATTATTATTTAAATTCTCTACTTAAGCTTATCTCTCAAAATTAATATAATACCAATTAGCTGTTTTCTCTTTTACCTGTGACCTTTGGTTCTATTTGTATGGTTCAGACCAGCTTCTTGGCACATCAAATATCTCTACAGTCAGTACATGTGACTCACTCCCCTTCTCTTTGTGCCTGTTTGGTACAACTTGTGAAATAATACAAACCTGTAAAATAATATGAACCTGTATGAATTATAGGTATGTAATTTCAATACCCAGAACTGGTGAATTCTGCAAAACATCAGGTTCCTGATGATGCATACAGAGCACAGGAATATGTAGGCTGAATCATAACACCTGCGGAGCAAGCAAAATCCTCCATGAGGATTTATGACAACTACAGGACAGAACTCAATCTGTAATTACACCTCATCAGGTTTCAGCCAAATTATTTATCTCTATCAGGGATACATATTTTTTTTCTGGGCTAAAAATGTCATCTTTGAGTAGCATGCTGGGGGCCATGCCATAAATAGTGGTATGACTGGACAAAACTAAATCTGATTTCATTTCATTAAATCATATATTTAATAATCTTCCACTTATGTTACATTAACAATCCTAATTTGGCAATAGGTTCAAGATTATTCTAACTCAAGACTTGCAGGGTCCACAGAAGTGTTGGGACCTCAGGTGGTACATCTCTTGTCACTTTTATAGGCTGGTTTTTCCAAAAGCCAGAGTAACAAGGAAATTGATGTAATTGCCCTTAAAGTATATAAGTGAGAATCAGTGGGCTCTTACTTGGTTGTTCAAGATTTTTTTAAAAAAAGAAATACTTGACCAAATAATAAATAAGCTGCTGGATATAATCTATGCCTTCAAAAGGAGAAGTAGCAGTAGCAGTGAGAGATGTAACCACTTCAGTTACAGTTTTAAATGAAAGCCTCCCACGTGAATGAAGCTTTCACTGAGTCAAAACTGATCTATTAGCTCATGAATCCAAACTACTTGTTTTGAAAAACTGCTTGTTATGACAGCATCTGTCAAGAGTCAAATAAGTGGGCATAAGAGGTCTTTTTCTTTCATCTTTTTTATATGTGAAGCTTAATGTCTTGTCTAGGGCAAGAAATTCCTTAATTTCTTTTCTTTGCTTCTAGCCCTCCCCATAAAATAATTCCCATGGCTAAGGAATTGCTGTCAGGGGAAGGAATTAGATTTCAGATTTCCTATTAGAAATATAATACAGTTTTATCTCATTAGAATCTTGACATCATTTGTGTGCTTCTTTGAATGCAACCTCCAGAACGTATTGTTTGAAAAAAATATAGAGAACACATACAGTAGTTGTGTGCAATGTGCTATCCCATTATGCTTTTATTTATGTATTTATTACAAACATTTGTGTATCACCATCAGATTAGTTTTGGGTAGGAGACTGTCATGGAATTCCAAGGCTAGACTAGACTATACCAGAAAGATGAAAGATGAAGAAACATTTCAGAAGAAGACAATGGCAAGAAAACTGTATGGACATGTCCATAAAGTTGCAGGAGCTAAGCCTGACTCAGTGGAGACTTGACTTAGATTGTATGAATAATTTAAAAAACAGATCAAAACTTCATTTTCCTTCCCCTGCTTGGCTAGCACATGTTGCTACATTCCGATTAGCCCATCTAATATTCCTTATTCTTTGTGATTATATCAGTTATTTCCTTTGCAAACCTATCATTTGTCAAGATCAGAAGCATCGTGCCTGTGAATTTAAGTTATTGGGCAACAGCAGCTGGAAAAGGTTATAAATCTCATAGAGGAGTGCATTTGGTGAGCTGCGAAGGGGAAAAGACTAATAAGATCAATGCTCCTTTTGTCTGATCAAGCAGAGTTGTTTTCATGGAGGTCGTATAGATGTCACACTCTACTTTCCTAATGGTTCTTGTATATTACCGATAATTTTTCAAAAGCTGGGAAACAGGCACCTTAATATGAATAAAAAGGGAATTAAATCATTGACCTTAAGAAGAAATCTTGACTGTCCAATATCTGTTAGAAACAGACTGAAGTGAATGGCTCAACCTTTGAAAATACATAGCAGCATTGCAAGCAAGTATATTATGTCCCCATAGAAAACTGGTTTAAAGCTATACATGCTTAATGGGGGAAAATGGGGGGTTATTCATTTGAAGCTACAAATACTTTGGAGTCCAACTCTAAGGGTTGTGATCTGTGAAGGAGAGCAAATTTAGCTGCCCTAAGCTGAATGCAACTTTGTTTTAGTCTAAATCATGATGTCCAAACAAAATATCTCAACATCTTCAATCTGAATGTTAACAAAACGTGCAGTAAACCCTCAAGCTATTTTCAGTGTTCAATTTTCTGTCATTATGTTACACCCACAGAACCACTGATTTTTTGAAAAGTGACCAGAATTGTAAGGCATTCACGAAGTTATTCATGAAGTGCCATTCAAGATCCATGCACTTGAATACTGGGCCCTGTAATAAATGGCTCCAGGTTGCACACCCAACTGACTGCGGTTGTTTAGTTCAGCCGCAGTTTAAGGCCTAAGCAACAGAAGCAACAAAATGAGCTGGTGGATTCTGAGAGCTTAGAGTAGATGTCCCCAGCTGAGATCACTGGCTTTATCTTTCTTCCATACAATAAGCTTTATGCATTTAAGAACTAACATGCCAAGGGAAAATGTTGTTTGTGGACATCACTACTGTGTTCCTCTTCTGACTACACAGTCAGCTTTCTACTGTCCCACCAGCCAAGAAGGCATGAACAGTGGTATGTATATAGAAAGATTCTGGTCTTTCAAATCAACCAAGTTTTATCTGTCTCTTTTGGTGGGATACTGATTGGAAGTAGCTGTAACGGTTGCCTAATCCCAAATACTCAGTCTCACAAGCTCGGGCTTAAAGATAACTGATTTATTAAAGGAATAGTATGCAAATACAGAAAAAGCTGAGAATGAGCAAAAGCGCGCCAAATACAAACTTAAAAGCCTTGCCTGTGAGCAAGTTCCGCCCCATCCCTCGTCAGGGCGCTCCCCCTCCCAGGTGCAAGAAGCCGTTAGACGCGCCTGGGAAAGTAACCTTGAGCAGGAGCGCAAACCCAAACATACATTCCAAGCCCTCAAAACAACGGAGGGTGAAGGAATGGAAAAACCCCGGGTGAGGGAACACGGAACAGAAGATGACATGTGAAACGTTACAATGTTAACAGCACATTGAAATGGGAACATGACATATTGCCCCCCCAAAAAAAAACTATGGCGCAGGTTTGTCAGGATAGGCAGAGTGAAATTGGGCTACCAGACGAGGGGAAAGCACGTCTGGAGCAGCAACCCATTCAGGATGAGGGAAATGTTTCCAGCGGACGAGGTATTGTAAAGCGGAGCGCTGGCGGCGGGAGTCGAGGATGGATGTCACCTCGAAGTGTTGCTGGTTGTCGATCATGAGCGGAGGTGGTGGAATGGGTTGGGGATGCCAGCGGTCCGACGGCAGGTAGGGCTTGAGTAAACTACAATGGAAAACAGGATGTAAACGTTTAAGGTTGTGAGGCAAATCAAGTTTAAACGTAACAGGGTTAATTTGGGCGATAATTGGGAAAGGTCCGACAAATTTAGGGCCAAGTTTCTTGGAGGGTTGTGGGGATTTGATAAACTTAGTTGACAAGTAGACTTTATCCCCGACAACAAAAGATGGTTCTGGGGAACGCTTTGCATCGGCATGGCGTTTATAAGTAGCCTGGGCATGGAGGAGAGCTTGTTGAATATTAATCCATGAGTGCTTGAGAGAGTCTGCCCAGTCAGTAAGGGAAGCTGGCAGCGGTTGTGGATGGGGAAGTTCAGGAATAGGAACAAACTCACGTCCAAAAACTGTTTTAAAAGGAACTTGACCAGTGGTTTGATGAATGGCATTGTTGTAGGCGACCTCTGCAAATGGGAGTAGGTCGACCCAATTGTCCTGTTGGTAGTTAACAAAAGCCCTGAGATATTGTTCCAGTGTAGAATTAACCGCCTCTGTAGATCCGTCCGTTTCCGGATGCCACGCGGTGGAAAGTGACTGTTTGGTGCCCAAAAGTTTTAAAAATGCCCGCCAGAATTGTGACGTAAATTGTGTGCCTCTGTCACTCACCAAACGGGCGGGGATACCGTGGAGGCGGTACACGTGGATGAGGAAGAGGCGTGCCAGCTGTTGTGCAGTGGGGATAGAAGCGCATGGGATGAAGTGGGCTTGTTTGGAGAAAAAGTCTTTGACCACCCAAATGACAGTTTTGCGTTGACTAGGGGGTAGATCAACTATAAAGTCCATGGAAATGTCCTGCCAGGGGACAGATGGAGTGGCAACGGGTTGAAGGAGACCTTGGGGTTTGCCTGTTTTGCGCTTTATCGCTGCACACACAGGGCAAGCAGTAACATATGCTTTCAGGTCTTTGAGTAAAGTTGGCCACCAGAATTGCCGGCGAACAAGGTGCAGAGTTTTTACATAGCCAAAATGTCCAGCCAGCTTGTCATCGTGGCAACGCTGGAGTATGGTTTTTCGCATAGCATTGGGTACATAGAGGCGATCGTTGTGCCAGGCAAGATCGTCAGTGAAGGTTAAACTGTTTCTATTGGTTTGTAACCAAGTATCTGTTTTAAGGTGGAAAAGCAACTGTTGTTGCAAATTGGATGGAATTGACAAGCGCGGTGAGCGGCTGGAAGGCAGAGCGGCTGGAGGTTGCGTTGATTGCGCTCGGGTCTGGCTGCGAGTCACCGCTGCCAAACTTAATTGTTTGTCGGTCCAGACGGTGCCTTGGACCGTTGGCCCTGGGCCAGCATCTTGGGGTCTGCGGGAGAGTGCATCAGCTAAAAAGTTTTTCTTGCCTGGTATGAACTTAAGGGTGAAGTCGAAGCGGCTGAAAAACTCAGCCCAGCGCAGCTGTTTGGGACTGAGTTTTCGACTGGTGCTTAGAGCTTCCAGGTTTTTATGGTCAGTCCAGACTTCAAAAGGGTTGGAAGTGCCTTCCAATAGGTGTCGCCATGTTTCTAAAGCCGTTTTTACAGCAAAAGCCTCTTTTTCCCAAACGTGCCATCTCCTCTCAGTTTCAGTGAATTTGCGAGAGAGGTAAGCACAGGGTTTCAAGGCGCCAGAGTGGTCAGATTGTAACAAGATTGCTCCTATAGAGAAATCAGAAGCATCGACTTGTACAACGAAGGGTTTAGAGGGGTCTGGATGCTGTAAAATTGGCTCTGTGGTAAAGATTTGTTTGAGCGCTTCGAACGCTTGCTGACAGGCAGGAGTCCATTTAAGGAGTGCGCCTGGGTTCTTTGAACGTCGCGTATCCCCCTGTCCTTTGGTTTTTAATAGTTCAGTAAGGGGGAGGGCAATTTCAGCAAAATTTTGGGCGAATGCCCGATAAAAATTAGCGAATCCAAGGAAACTTTGTAATTGTCTCCTGGTACGGGGAGGCTCCCATGCCACAATAGCTTCTACTTTTGCAGGGTCCATTTCAATGCCCTTAGCTGAAATTCGATAGCCGAGGTAATCAATTTGTGACTGATGAAAGGCACATTTTGACAGTTTAGCGTACAACTCTGCTTTTTTCAATTTAGCCAGTACCTGACGCACCAAGTGGATATGTTCTGACATGGTTTCAGTATAAATCAATACATCATCCAAGTATACCAGTACCCCCTTAAATAGGTGGTCATGCAAGACCTCATTGATTAGTTGCATAAAGACCCCAGGTGCTCCGGATAAACCAAAGGGTAAGACTTTGTATTGGAAAGCCCCAAGAGGACAGTTAAAGGCTGTTTTCCACTCATCCCCTTCCCTTATGCGAATACGAAAATAGGCTTCTCTCAAATCCAGTTTTGAGAAGATTTTGCCTCTGGCCAGATGTGATAACATATCTTTAATCAGGGGCAAAGGATATTTATTTAATATTGAGACCGCATTGAGCCCGCGGAAATCGGTACAAAGCCTTAATGACCCATCCTTTTTTGGCCTGAATAGGACAGGGGCTCCTACCGGGGAATTAGCAGGCTCAATGAAACCCCTAGCCAGGTTTTTGTCAATGAACTCCCTTAGCGTAGTGAGCTCTTTGGGAGACATGGGGTATATTTTTGGGTGAGGCAATTTTACGTTTGGTAAAAATTCAATGGCACAGTCCGTTTTTCGGTGGGGTGGCAAGCGATCTGCTTCCTTTTCCCCAAATACCTCAGCAAAATCCTGATACTGATTGGGTAGTCGCTCAAGAGGTTGAAGCGTTTGCACAGTAGTATACGCTACCCCTCCACCCTCCATGTCTTCCAGTAGGTCCTTTTTGGGTACTTTGTAAAATCCATCTGCAAAAGTCACAGTTCTATGTAGCCAGTTGATAAAAGGGTTTTGTTGCACAAACCAAGGCATCCCCAGGATAACCAGAGGACCCCCCACTGGAGCTACCACAAATGGCAGCTTTTCCTGATGGGAGCCCATCTGCAAGGCGACCAGTCCCGTGGAATGATTGACTGCTTTCCCTCCCGCCATAGTTCCATCCAATTGGGTGAAGATCATAGGTCTTGGCAAAGGAAACGTGGGCAGTTCCAGAGCCGCTACGACATCAGGGTGCATAAGGGAACGGGAGCAGCCCGAGTCTAGCATGGCCCAAACTTCCACAGTTTTGGTTTTTGAGCTTAGTTTAACTTTAACAGTCAGTGTGGGGAAATTTCCACTCACCGAATCGTGGTTACGCCCGGTTTCTTCCACCTGCCCTAGGGCGCCCTTCAGGGCAGGTGGTAGGCTTTTCCCGCCGGCTGCTCGAATTGCAACTCTTCTTCCTCTTCTCCGAAGGGTAGTTCTGGGGGGTCCAGTTCTGCGACGGCCGCTTTCAGTTTCCGCGGTGGAGCAGGAGCAGGCGACTTTACTGTAGGTTTCGTCTGTCGTTCCTCGGGACGGCGTCTCGGGCACGACGTGGCTCGATGCCCTTCTTTCCCACATCTCAGGCACTGACCTTTGGAGAATCGTCGTTCCCTTTCTTCTTCCCAGGTTTTCGGTTTGGGGCGGCTGGCAAGTCCAGATGTGCGCGCTCCTCTAGCAAGACGCGATTGTCTAAGCTCTTTGGTATGGGCATAGGTTTGCAGGGCATTTTCTGCGCTGCCCGCCAACTGAATCCACCCATACAGCGTTTTGGGATCATCTCTTCCTAGTGCCCAGCAAAGGATTTCTGGTTCTAGCCCCTGCTTAAACATTTCAATTAAGGTTGGCTCAGACCAGTCTTCCACTTTCCCCGACAAAGCTTTAAATTCCAACGCATAATTGGCAACTGAGAGGGACCCTTGGTAGAGTTTCCTCAGGGCATTTTTAGCTGTTTCTTGGGCTAGAGGGTCTTCGAAATGCTGTTTAAGTGCCCACAAAAAGTCCTCGAAGTCCTCTAACTCAGTTGCCTCAGCCTGGCACAGTTGCACATACCAATCAGCTGCCCTTCCTCTCAGTTTGTTGGCAATGAAATTGATTTTGCCATGTTCTGACCGAAAGTTCCGGCCCCAATCTTCCATATAATGCTTGGCATTAGTGATAAAGAAGGAGAGCGTAGTGGGATCCCCATCAAACTTTACTCCAAATGGTGGGAAGTTTCTTGCTGGCTCAGCTGGCTGTGGCGGTTCCGCGAATGTCAGCGTACGCCGAGCCCCCATGGGTGGCCGATCCCTAGGAGGTCTTGCCTCTCGCCCCCCCGCCTGACGGGCTGATCGAGTCCTGCTTCTCCCCCTGGTTGGTAGGGTACTGTGCCTGGGGTACTGTGACGGCTCTTCCTCCCAATCCTCCGGGGTAGGCTCTGCATCTCTGGGTAGATCCTTAAGGATTGTCACTATTAGATCCATTTTATCCTCTAATGCCCTCATATGAGCTGGAGTGACCGGCTCTTCCAGGGGTTGGTTGGTTACCACCACCCTCGGTGACAAGGGGACTTCGGGCTCCCAGGATAATTGTGGAGACCCCCTCCCCGGTGCTCTTTCCATAACAGTTTTATGTTCGCTCCTGAGGCTCTCCTGCATGGATATCAGCAGCTCATCTAGTTGGACATCCCGCAACTCCCGACGTGCTGCTCTTTGCGCTCTCGAGGTTAGAGCTGGCCGGATCCTTGCCGCCTCCCGCTCCTCCTCGCTTCCATCACTTGCGCGAAGCTGATGTTCGGTCATCGCTAGCGTTCCCTCTTATCCAACGATTGGATGGGGCTAGCGGAAAATGGATGAAATGATTCTCAGCTTTATGTAACGGTTGCCTAATCCCAAATACTCAGTCTCACAAGCTCGGGCTTAAAGATAACTGATTTATTAAAGGAATAGTATGCAAATACAGAGAAAGCTGAGAATGAGCAAAAGCGCGCCAAATACAAACTTAAAAGCCTTGCCTGTGAGCAAGTTCCGCCCCATCCCTCGTCAGGGCGCTCCCCCTCCCAGGTGCAAGAAGCCGTTAGACACGCCTGGGAAAGTAACCTTGAGCAGGAGCGCAAACCCAAACATACATTCCAAGCCCTCAAAACAACGGAGGGTGAAGGAATGGAAAAACCCCGGGTGAGGGAACACGGAACAGAAGATGACATGTGAAACGTTACAATGTTAACAGCACATTGAAATGGGAACATGACAGTAGCATGTTACTCCACCATGTTCAGCTTCTCTTTATTTGTTGTGTTTCCTCCCTATGAAAAATGGCTTCCTCTCCTCTGCTTCCACATCTTTCCCCTCCCAGTATTTTTTGCTTTCTCCATCAGCATTTAGGAAACTTGTTCAATAGAACAAAGAGCAATCCTGTAAATGTTTGTTGAATAAAGGCTTCCTTCCACATAGGTTTCATCATACAAGATACTTAGTTTGTACTGGATTACCTGTGGCAATCAACATTAATTTTACATTCTAATATTCCAGTACATATAAACATTTTAATTAGACCCTTCTCTGCACAATTATCTTTGGATAATCACTGTATTCTATAGCCTTCCCCAACTGAATGCTCTTCAGATGTTTTAGGTCACTATTGTCCATTTTTGTTGGAAACTATTGGAGTTGTAATCCAGCATATCTAGATGACATCAGGTTAGAGAAAGCTCCTATGCTTCATCCAGTGATGGTGGATGAAGCCAGCTCAATGTGAAATCCTGGTTCTGCTTACAACATCACTGGCTATTGCACAATCACATTCTGCCCACTTTTAAACTTTGATTATAGCTATAATTGACACACAAATTTGTGAAGCATTCCATATTTCTTAGAGAGCCAGTTTGGTGTTGTGGTCAAGGCATCAGGCAACAAACTAAGAGCCCATGAGTTCTAGTCCCACCTTAGGCACAAAGCCAGCTGGGTAACCTTGGGCTAGTCACTTTCTCTCAGCCCTAGGAAGCAGGCAATGGCAAACCACTTCCGAAAAACCTTGCTAAGCAAACTGCAGGGACTTGTCCAGGCAGTCTCCAAGAATCAGACATGACTGCATGGATTTTTAAAAATAGCTATAATCTGTTTATATTGTACATAAATGCAGTTTGTATTTTCATTGAGATTCTAAGAACTCCCATCTTCAAAGAATTGTAATTCACTTTCAAAAATATGGCAGATGAAAATAACTACCAAGAATGAATACTAGCAAGAATTAGAATTATTTAATTTGTTTATTTAAACATTAGCTAGATACACACCATTACCTCAGCCTCAGTTTTATATGGGGTCAGGGCATACTTGCAGTGAAAGTGATGGATCTTATATCTAGCTTGACTTACTGCTGCTTTCAAATTTGGCATCAAGTTCCTTTGCTTGGACTGTGAAGCAGAATCAGTGCGTTATGGTCTGGGCAAAATCCACAAAAACCTAAACTTCTAGGTCCTATGATTTTCAAAAGGAGAGTTTTTCTGTATTTGAGTATAATGCAGTTCACTGCATATATTTACTTGTGAAAAAAACCTTAAATAAAATTTGCATCCAATGGGTGATTAGGATTTGAATGTACAGTTTCCATTGAAATTCCTGTGATTGAAAAGGAAATAAGCTTTGATTGAAATGAGAATGTTCAAAAGAGTGTGTCTGCTTTTCCAAAAATACAGTTATGAGATATATTGGTTAGAGATTAACTGCCCAAATAGCTTTGTTTCATTTCTTAATGAAGGAAAACATGATGAAGTAACCTCAATTCCAATGCTTTTTCTGTACTGAGTTTGTATTAAGTCCTGATTTACATGGGAGCATGTGAAACAGCCAACATATTTTCAGAAGCATCTAGATGATTGTAGTAACAGCTGTCAGAACCAACAGCAGCCAACAACCATGAAGAGCTTCTTTCCAGCCAATAAAGCATTACCATCCACTGGAACCAATCACATACTTGCTTTTGTTCCAAAAAATGTTTTCATCGTGATTTTCTTATTATTTCTTTCTCTTAGAAGAAGGGTTAGAGAAAGCTCGGCTTAGGGGAGGCTCCTAGGCTTCATCCAGTGATGGTGGATGAAGCCAGCTCAACATGAAATCCTGGTTCTCCCTGCAACATCACTGGCTATTGCACAATCACAATGGCAGTCATTCTCCTGATAATTCAAGGCATTGTCAATGAGAGGGCTGGCAGGGGCCTTGAGTGCCTCTGATTCTGCTACTGTAGTCAAATGGAGACTTCTGTGCACATTTTGACTGAATGAAGCTAATATATGAACTTTGTCCAGACAACCTAATTAATATAAAATTGACTTTGAACCATTTGTGTACAAACAAAAAATGCTACAAATGTTTACAAGTCAAGACCAGCACTTACTGTGTTCTGAATAATATTTCTTTAATGCTGCTCATTTTGATATAGTGCTGGGGCTGACCTAGCCTTTCCCACTAGAATTGACAAGATGCGACTTTAAGCACTAACCAATCTCATCCCTTATGGCTTGTCTAAAAGCTTTCCCAGACCTATTACACATCAAGAGACTAAGCTTCTCAAAAAGCCATAAATTGAACTGGATACATGGGAATTAACTCAGAAGTTGGCAACTGAATTTAAATCAGAACTCAACAGAGATTAAGCATTTCTGTTTGAGCACAGAAAAACTGGTTATGTTTAGCAAATATTGTATTATGGGAAATTTAATAAAAATTAGCTACCCCACAAATTTACCATATTGATACAAAAAATCTAAAAACTCTGGAATTGACATAAGATGCAAACACATAGAAATCATTAGAAGAAATATACATATCATAAATTCAACCAGAAATATATACCATACATTGAATCAGGAATCCAAATACCTCACACTAAGCTCACAAAGCACTATAAGCTATAATGTAGTTTATTTTCTTGGTTGTTGTGTGAACCCAGTTGTGTTAAGCCATAAAATATGATCTACAGTGTATGAATACAGTAATTTTGGCTAATCAAAGAAACCATGGTAACCCAAACCATAGCTTGACCAAATGAGTGAAGCAAGTCAATAATTCAGAAGTAGAGGTTATAATCTTAAGGCATCTTCCTTTAGCCTGTCATTCCCTTGCTGAGGTGGAAGTTTGGAAGCTGCAGTTCTAATACATTCGGAGGCTAGTATGAGAAAGATTGTCCTGAGGGGTATAGGGAGCAAATCTGAATAAACAGTGCGAGCTAATCAATTAAGTAAAAAAGCTTGTGATTATAAGACAGCTGGTCTCAGCATTTCCAACATTTAATTGAACAGGCAGATCAGTTTCAGTCTGAACATTCTTGGAGAAGACACGCTTTAGGATATGAATTATGATCCAACTGTGTTTAAAGAATTCCTACTATGTAGAGTCCCCCTTTTGGGGGGAGATAGGCGGTAATGGAAATGTGAATAATAAATAAATAAAATAAATGTAGAGGTTACTTTGCCAGACCAGAATATAAAAACATATGAAGTTCAGCAAGTAACACTTTGCCTAGCCTAAACACTCTCATAGGGTTGCTAAGAGACGAAGGTGCCTCAAAGCATGGCCACTTTCCTAAACTCAGTAGAGGAAGATGCACACTACATTAACAATAATTTGTTAGCATCTTTTTCTGTGCTTTCTCATGTGTTTGCATATGCTGTAGGTAAATCAGTGGTACTCTTCCTCCTATTTGCTTTACCATATTCAGTTTACTGAATGGATTTGCCTTCTTTCTCTCTTGTATTGATTCTTTGCTCAAGTTACTGTTCTTAAGTGGATACAGAAGGCACTATTTTCTCCAAATTAGGGAATTTAGCCTTTCTTCCCATCATTCATCTGTAATTTTAAACGGGCTTATTAAAATGTAAACAGCTAACTCTGGCTCTCACACCCACAGAAAAGTGGGTTCGCATGTCATTATATACACAAAGTGAGTTCGCTTAATTACAATTTATTAGGCAATAATTAGTCCATTTATATACCATACAAAGCTGTAAACCATAATTTAGAAACTAAAATGACTGGGTTCACATCACAGTCCAAGCTAGACTCAAGCAAGCTATGTTATGGCTTAGCACAGTATGTGAACCTAGTCATGGTATCTTAGTTGATGTATTGTTAGGCTTCATGTTTTTGTTACGTTTCATATTTTCTAAAACAAGTTTGGCCATGTGGATGTTTCAGTATTAGTAGTCCTTCTGTTTTTTATTAAAAACCTCCTACAGGTAGTCCATAATGAGTGACCACAATTGGGACTGGCAACTCGGTCATTAAGCAAAGTGGTCACTAAGAGAAACTGCAGCTGTGCTTATGATCTTACTTGAGCTTTCCTTTGCTTTAGAGACCTGTGAAGGTCATAAATGTGAGGATTGGTCGCAAAGTTACTTTTTCATCACCATTGTAACTGCATATGCTCACTGTACGAGGATTAAAACAAAGGATTACCTGTATATGCCAGCAGAAGCCCATTTCATTTTCTCCATAGTTCTGTTTTTAGAACCTAAAGCTGAACTAGTGAAGGTGTTCTTGGTATGTTTTTTCTTTTAACACAGAATACTGTGCAAGAGAAAAGAAACATGCAAGACTTTGGTCACTTGATGCAGACACCCATGTTCTCTGATCAATAGATCTACAAAATGCAGCAGCACATTTTGAGATAACCATATAATATGCTACAGAGCAGTATTCCTCATGGTTGGCTGGAGAATTCTGGGAGTTGAAGTCCACACAGCTTAAAGTTCCCAAGGTTGAGAAACACTGCTCTAGACAGATGACAAGGTCTCTTTAGAACATCTTTTTTTTAAAAAAAACTTTTCTTTAGAGCAGCTTAATAAAATGTCATAAAATAAAGGAATTCTTGGTTTTCTTCTGAAAGGCAGTGTCCACAGAAATTGTTTATTGGTGATTTTTTAGACACTGGCATGCTTTGATTAAACAAAATTCCATCATGGCCAGAGAGTGATCTGTACTAATTCTGTCCATCAATCACTTCAGTATTCAACAGGCCATGAGGATCAATACAAATAGGGAGAAGATATCTCAAGTACTGCTGAGCAGCTTATTTAGCACGCACTGAAACTAATAGAACCTACTGATATTTTACAACAGTAATTTAGGAGAAATTGTGTATTAATGAACATATCAGCCAGTGCATAAGGAACACGCAGGTGCTGTTTTGGGGAGAGATTGTGGGGATGCTGAGAAAGAAATGGAAGAGAATGTAGACCTTAATAACCAGAAAATACCAGGTGACTCAGCTGATGGCTTATTTAGATAACTGGCAATTTATCCCAGACAGAAAGAAATCTGGGAAGAAGCATTTCAATCATTCAAAGAGTCTCTGCCTTTATGGAGCAAGACCGAACAGCATTTTATCTGTTATACATAAGGCCTCCATGAGTTGTAAACAACTCAGTGACAACTAACAACAACAACAGTACATTAGGGAGGGAAAGTTACCATTTCCAAGAGTCTATATTGCCCCCAGACTAGCATTATAATATCCAGCTGAAATCTGTGTGGTTCTTGTGTCCTTGATTTTGCTCAGCTGGGTGGGGCTTGACAGTGTGCTTCAGACATGTTTTGTTCTAGGCTTCCAATTCCTGGCGTGTTTGAGAGAGACAAGCTATGAGTCTTAGTGAGTACACCTATTACAAAAGAGGTTGTGGGTAGATAGGACAATCCATATGAGAATAATCAAGCAGTATGCATCAGCAACCATTGAACTTTCCTATTCATTATATATTGTAAATATCAATCCACCATTTGGCTGCCAAAACTATAGAGAGCAGGTGTTAGCATCCTGAGGAGCAGCTATCAATGGATATCTTTTCTTTTCCACATGGAAACAATGCCAGTAAGTTTCTACAGAGGATCACCGAAGAACATGGTAGGTATTTAATCTAATGTAGGAAGCCAAATCCACAGACTTGAATTAAATTAAAACAGAAGCATTTTAGAAGAAGGCTACTTTTTCAAGTCTGATTTAAGGGTTAAATATAATGTCATGTCACTGAGAACTTACAGCCTTGCTCGCCTTGTCAGCACAAAAGCAGTGCATTCTCTCAAAAATATTCCTATTATTTTTATATTTTATTTATTTATTTTTATAAATTTATTCACCGCCCATCTCCCCCTCACGGGGGGACTCTTGGTGGCTTACAATAAAACAGGATTAATTATTATCCATCAAAAATAGAATTAAATCAAGATATGGAAAGCTGTCTCATAATAAAATTGAGTATAACAAATAATGACAATTTGTCTTTTGTGAATCTCACATCACTCAACTTCTCTAAACTTTCAGAACAGAAAATAGGCTTGAAAGCTCATTCCTGATGAGTTCAATCCTGTCTTCAAGTATTTATGGCTGAGAAAATAATGATAGTATCTTGTCCCACCGTGCCGAGGATTGTTTCAGAAAATAATGGGACCTTCCTTCATGCTACATGGACAGCATTTTGTTAATTGCATTTTTTAGAAAGTGTAGAAAAATAATTACTAACATAAATCCAGTTCTTTAAAGTTGTAGTTTTATGAGCAATATAATGAGGATGCAGATATAAATAGAGAATAATGTGCTCATTTTTAATTTTACCACAAGTATGTAATCACATTGATAAAGTGTTATTTTGAGGAAAAGCTTCCATTTTCCTATCTAAATGACAGTCCAGTAAATATTGTCCCACACACATTCTCTATTTTATTGGACCAGCAGAGCTAGCAACGAAGTGATATCCTTTGGAAGACTAATGTGGAATGTGAGAAAAGTGTAGTGGTTGGGACTTGTGCAATTTATAAGTTTGGTGGAATTGTAATACTGTAACACTACTGGTAAACATTCCAAACCCCCCTTCCAAATCCTGTTGGATCAGACTAGAGGGTATCTAGTTTAATGTCCTGTTTCCTACAGTGTCCATCCAGATGGGAAGTCCATGAACATTAGCTTTCACTTGTCTTTTTAGAGTTAGCATACAGTATCTATCATGACTAGCTGCTAAAGATGGCCACATCTTCCATAAATTTGTCCAGTTTTAAAGCCATCTAAACTTAGACATTACTGCCATATCTTCTGGTAGCAAGTTCCAGAGTTTTATTGTGTACTTTGAAAAAGTTGCTCCTTTTGTCTAACCTGAATTTTCCAATATTCTATTTAATAATATCATTATGAAAGAGTAGAAGGATTCTCCATTGTTGCTCAAGGTGAGCTAAAATCAGGCAGTGATCAGCATTATAAAGATATTTGCTAGGTTCCTTTACTTAGTGATCTAAGCTCTCTAAGTGATCTATGCATGTTGCCCTGTATCCAGCATGAGAAAATTTTGAAGGTGTTTTGTCCACTAGAAAAAGCTATTCTGAAAGCATCTCCAGCAATAAAGCATTTCCCTTGTATGCAAAATGTTTAGAATTGCTGTATATAAACCTTCCTTGGCCTAGTGCCTAGCTCCAGACAAGCTGTAACTACAAGTTTTAACATTTTCAGCCAGGAATTCCAATAGCAATTTTATTGTAGTAGGTGAACATAGAGTCTGACTTAGTATAATGCAATGTTCTCTAAGTTTGAATCTATTTAGAATACCATTGTGTTATGGATATATTTTACCAGGAGACTTCAGGGAAGTAATTTTTTTGTT
Organism: Candoia aspera; assembly: GCF_035149785.1. NCBI lineage: Eukaryota > Metazoa > Chordata > Lepidosauria > Squamata > Candoiidae > Candoia > Candoia aspera. Next base: position 24,810,609 of record NC_086156.1, on the reverse strand, counting down.
AACATGTATTGATGTGTTAGATTTATGCTCTGCTTTTCCTCCAGCATCTCAAAGCAATGTATATAGCACTCCCTGCTGCAATTTTTCTCCGCAGCAAACACCTAGTGAAGTGGGTTGGGGTGAGAGAATGGCTGGCCCAAAGTCACCTAGTGAGTTTCTGTTGCTGAAGTGGATTAGAACCTGGGTCTACTTGGTCCTGGTCCAATACCTTAACAGCTATATCTCATGGCTTTCTCTGCAATAACATGGAAATCTATTATTGCCCACTTTCCTTGATATTGAAATCTGTGGTTTCATGAAATTGAATCTCAGTAACCAGCAAATTTTTTAAAAGGAGTCTGTTTTGTGAATTCATTCTAGTATGTAGCACCACTTATTATAATACAAAGGAAGGATTAAGAGAATCAGGTTAGTGTGGACTAGTGAAGGATTCAGCTCCAGGATTTGTTGAGCTCTGCATTTACTTGTTAGTTCTATGTCACAGGAGAAAATATCTGAAGCATGGGTGCTGATTGTAATGTTCAACATGTTGGTTCCTTCCATAAAAGCCTAATTTAGGAGACAAATTTAACCAACATGTCTGATATATCAGAAATTCAAAGTTGTTGGCAGATGCTGAAGGGTACAAATCAATATAAGAGCAGGAAAACCTTGTGAAATCAATGATGATACTTCCTCATTCAGTTATGTACATTGTTATCTGCTCCACATCTGTCTGCTGCTTTTCTCTGACAGGTAAGCTGCAAAGTGCTTCAGTTTTTTCACCAATATACGATGGGCTGTAACTACTTCTGGATGCTTTGTGAAGGAATATATCTTCATACGCTGATTGTGGTGGCAGTATTTGCTGAAGAACAGCGCTTGCACTGGTATTACCTCCTGGGCTGGGGTATGTGGTCTTTTTCCCCACTCAGTTCTTAAAACGTTTTGAGTCATATATTTCCTTTTGTTGCAGGGTTTTTAAAATAATTGGCATTTTCATTCATGCGAACATGGAAGGACAGCTCCTATACATTATTAGTCAAAAAATGTGTAGCATCTTGTACAAATGAATAGAGCCAGTGTGGCAGAGAAGAATGGTATAGTGGCTAAGGTGCCAAGACTGGAGAGACCCAGGTTCTAGTCTTTCCCTGCACGCAGAAGCTGGCTGGATGACTTTGGGTTAGTCACCTTGTCTCAGCTCTAGACTGAGTTGATTTGTGGTGATGATGATGATGATGATGATGATGATGATGATAGATATTAAAAAGCCACAAAAGAGTAAGGAAGACCTTCATGCAATCTGTATTGTAGTATTTTTAATGCTAGTGTTCATATTGTTTTATCTTGCATAATACATGGTAATAGAAGTTTACAGTGCACAGACATGTTTGAGAGATCTATAAATATCAGTCGGTCAAGAACCTGATGCAATCTGTTACATGGGCTTCACAGGAGATTCTTGCTTTTCTCCCTCCCTCCTTGCCTATTATGTGGAGACAGTAAGTTTGGGGTCTTTGGGGATAAAATTATTCCTCTTGGTTCAAAGGAATTGTAATGATTTTGCTGTATGTCTCAGGAGCACATTATAATTATAATCAATCTGTGTACACCTAATAATATAGGTAAAAAGTGATTTATAATAGGTATGAGTAATGCACAGCTATGATTAGTTGCTTCCCAAATGTACCCAGAATGCTACAGTATTTGCAAAGAGTTATGTGTGGGACAGTGGGGAAAACGTAGGGGCTGTAGAACTTTCTCCTAGTCCAGCACCTTCATCACTACACCACCCCGTCACTACACCACCGATCACCCTAGCTCTCGCGCATGTGTGTGTGCATGTGTATTGCCTTACTGCCGTAATGACTGGATTAATTTTAGTTATAATGAACAGTATCTCCATGAATTTAACATGAATTGATGTCTGTGAGAATGCCAACCAAGGAATGAACAAGTAATCTTCCTGCTTTTTATTATGCTTAGATGTTAAAAAATGAAAAACCTTTATCTAGCCATATTTCTGCTGAAAACCCTAACATTTTTTATTTAATCTTTGTCATACTGACTGATTTGTCATAGTAGATACAAAATCACTCATTTGGAGCAAGAAAGCAACAATATCAATACATGACCCTGAAATTACTATTGATCGCAGGAAAATCCCTCTCCCTCTCCCTTAAGTAATCTGAATATAGACCCCTTCCCTAAGATTTTCAGATGTCAGTTCAATATTACCAGCACTGTTGTCATGTCACAAGCATGAATGTAACAGTATGTTAATGTTTTGGAAATTTGGATACCAACCATCAGCTAAAAACTGCACAACTATTCCTTAAAAGATCAAAAGTAAACTCTAAAATGCTTGCTTTAAAAGGCTCACAGTGCAATTTTAGATGTAATTATTGAGAAGCAAAGTAAAACAATTAAAGGGGTTTCCTTCCAAGTAATAATATGTTATGAACACATTTAAACATGAAAAACTTTTTGATTATGACCATTTGGAAAATAATCTAAAGTGTTTATATAGTTTCCATTCTCAAATGAACTCACCTATGATTGCTAGTTTTCAGGACCAGCCTTATCATTAGACAGGGTAAAGCAAATAGTTAATTATTTTAATTAGTACTTTACTTTTCCTGCCAGGGAGAGTTCTAGTAGAGGTTTGGCCTCAGATGCCAAAGTAATTTGGCTGGCCTTGGGTTTACTTGACCTTTGTTTTGGGTGATTAAGGGGCATCACACTTGATACATAAGCCATGGTTGCATAAGTGCACATTTCACCACTGCAAGCTGAGAGATAGCTGGGGGTCAAAAAACATCAGCAAATTGCCCAGCTGCTCTTTTTGTGGGAATGCACTTCTCTGGGTGGCCTTAATCTCTCCATATACCAATGTCATATCTTTAAGATGTGCAGGCTGAAAAAAATCCATACAAACTGAATAGCAGTCTTTAAGGTTGCCTCAAAATAATCTGCCCCAACCCTGGAGTCCAAGCCAAAGTGAATTTGATAGCTCACATTTATTTCAAGAACTGTACCTCAACCAAACCAGTGGTTTTATCATATAAAGTGCTGTTTGGTCCATTTTTACTCCTCCAAACATATGAACCTACTTAATTTAACAGGGATTTGCCAAGACAATGTTAAAGCAAAATACATCGTAAAAATAACTGTCTGTGGTATCAGTCTTAATTCCACAGCACATTTCCATCAGTATTTACATCTCTTGTACAGATAAGGATTGTTCATTTTCACTAAGAGCCATTTGAAAAGCAAGATAAAACACTGAAGATAGTGCCTAAGCTTCCTTGATGAACTATGGGAATTTGCAGTCAAATTCCCTCCAGCTTGTAAAGAATATTGAGCTGCATAATATATATATATATATATATATATATATATATATATATATATATATATATATATATATATATATATATAAAGGGAATCATTGTTGAGTAGGAAAGCCCTTATATGTATGCAGGAGACCCATTGCTCAATCTCTTGATTTCCCCAGTTAAGACTCATTCCATTGCAGATAAGCACCCCTGTCAGTTGGAGTGGATGTGTGGTCAATATCATAGTACCCACTAGGCTCACTGCTTTACTTGACTTTTTTTTTCAGGAAAAACTGATTTAGTCCTAGATTAAGGTTATGAAGGTCAAATTTCAAATCCCTGTCTAGTTGTGTAATTCATTTTATGATTTCAGTCGATCGTCATATCTGCTTAACTTGCAATACAGGATTTTTGGGATGAGAAAAAGGGACAACATTTGCCACTTTGAGCTAGTAGAGCAATGGCAGGATGGAAATGTATATATAGCAATCCCGACTGAGACTGCACACTAGAAAAACTAATCCTAACAGTAACAGCAGTTTAAAAATAGAACCAATTACTAATTTCCCCTTCATTGGATCTGTTCAGATAGAGGTTGGATAATCTTCTGCTGCTTTGAGCTGAATTCCTGCACTGAGCAGGATATTGGCTTTTATGGTTTAAACATTATCTTCCAAATCTGTGTTGCTGTTACATACATATATTGACATGCACATGCACATAATCCAATCCAAAATATGAAATCTGATGTGAATATGAAATGTGATTTATTATTCTAGGTTTTCCTTTAGTGCCAGCATCAATTCACGCTGTGGCAAGAGCCAAATATTTCAATGATAAGTGAGTATCGTGGCTCCTTCTTATAAAGTTTAATTAGTATTTGTTAAAAATATATAATTTCATTATTTTTTATTTTTTTTCTTCCAGATGTTGGATTAGTGTTGACACTCATTTGTTGTACATCGTTCATGGGCCTGTAATGGCGGCTTTATTGGTGAGAATATTATTTGCTATTTTATTGTGAGTTCAGCACTATACTCTGCCACGCTTATTTGTTCTTACTGAAGTTGTTTGTCCCATGTTTCAGCATAGCTTTCAAGACAGCTGAATGCTTTATAAAAATAACCTCCCAATCCCATGGTTCCTTGAAGTCCTTAGGTCTTCAGAAACATTATCTTGACTTGAGGCAGATCTCTGTCTTCACAGCTAGAGAAACAAACTTGATGCTAGAACTCTATCACTAACATGGCACATACTCCAACGTGTAGAACTTGAAATGAGTGGGGATTTTTCTGAGTACACTGAGTAGTTGTGATCTTCCTGAAGTAATACATATTTACTTGGTAGTAAGTCCTAGCAAATGCAGAAGAGCTTATTTCTCATCTCTTTTGTGTCCATGTTTGCAAGCTTTGTGAATATGTTTGGTTGATCACTATGTGACACAGAATGTTGGTTTGGATGGGGCTTTGACCTGATGTAGCAGGGCAAATATATTTGGGTTCTTAAGACATTGTAGCCATTATATACAGCTATATAGGAAAAAAGATACATGAGTGAACAGCTGCAAAGATTTTTTAAAAGGAATGTATCTGCCTGCAGTGGAGCATCTGCTTATAAAAGCATATATTCTGATATTCTAACTTGGTCAAATATGGCAGAGATTAATGCCCTAGAAAAAGAAAATTTGATTAAAAAATAAGTTGCTTATTGCATATAGACTTCACTGACTCAGTTCATTAATTCCAACTAGAAACAATACATGAATATTTTCATATAACAGTTTGTGATAACAAGCTGCTGTGCTTAATATCCTACTACATCTTACTCTTTGGATGGGAATACCTTCCCTGATCCTTCATCTCTCCAAACTTTGTGTTGCCTCAAGATTTTTTGCAGTCATCCCCTCCATAGGATCAGAAAGACCAGTCTGGCTTGGAATGCATATCTTTCCATATTGAGTGACTCTGAGAAATATAACGCATCCTATTTTAGAAAAGAACTAATTACTTTCAAGGGGACAAGGGAATGGCTGGCTTCAAACCCTCTTTACTATCTGGCTTGTGCATTACAGTCCTTCTGCTATTTCAAAGTTACATTGATTATGATGTCCAAAGACATTGAAGCACAGAGTAGGGTACTTTGACTCATAATGGGCAGGTCTTTACTAATAGTCCTGCATAGGTTTAGGAGCTTTTTGGCATACAGGGAAGAGAGTAGAGCATGCAGATTGGTCCTGCATCTTCTTTTCACTCTTCTGATGGCACGTTGGGATCAGAACTAAGCAAGGAGTTATTCTAGGTGGAGACTTCCCCCATGATTAGGGAGGTGCTGGGTTAGGCCACTCAGTGGATGAAAAGGATAGACTTTGCTGAAGCTGCAGAGATAGATAGACAGATAATGTTGGTTGTGTGTGCCCTCTTTTCTAGTAAGAAGCAAATATCTGCAAACTTCCATAGTTAATTTTAGTTTTATGTTTCGTTGTTATGAGCTAAATTCCCCATTGGCTGCACATGAAAATGAGAGTAATATTTTCTTTGTTTTGGAATATTCACGTATCTTTACCTTTTGTTCTATTTTTTTAATAATAATAAAAATAACACATTTGTTTTCGCAGGTCAATTTTTTCTTTTTGCTCAACATTGTACGAGTTCTCGTTACAAAACTGAGAGACACGCATCGGGCCGAGTCCAATATGTACATGAAAGCTGTCAGAGCCACTTTAATTCTTGTGCCCTTATTAGGTATTCAGTTTGTCATTATTCCCTGGAGGCCAGAAAATAAACTTGCTGGAGAAATATATGATTACATCATGCATATTTTAATGCACTATCAGGTATGGGTTTCTGACTGTGTTTTTTGATGATGCTGGTGGGTTTCATTTGACAGGAGAATATTTTCCCAGGAAACACAGCTGGCTTCAGATAATGGATTAGTGCCACTAAAGTCAATGAGAGTAAGTCAGTTTTACACCAGATTAGTTGATTTGTGGGTTATTTTCCAAAGAAAAAATCCACACATAAAATATGTGAGATAGTTTAGACTTATGCATATTGAGGGGGAGGGGAGGGGGAGGGGGAATTATATAAATTCTGAGTAAATGTGGTTAGAATCATATGGAAGATGATGTGATGGAGGTACCATTTTAGATCTCTCCCTTATAGTTGAATGTTCCTGTAAAAGTACTGTCTCACACAAAAGAAAGAATATGCAGGAACTTACAGTATATGGGGAAAACTAACTTGAAGGAGAGAGAACAAATGTATACCCCTTCTTCCTGGCAAGTAACTATCTCCCTGTCTAACTCCCTGGGTAATGAGTTTAATATTCTCATCTAAAAAAACCATTTTTGGGAGGAATGAATATTTGTATTTGCAAATCCGAAGGAGAGCAGAACAATGTGGAGTGGTATGGCAAATTTAGTTTGGATGAGAATGAGGATTGTCGCTAGATAGACAATCATTTGGCATTGCATAGATGCTTTTCCCAATCACATGGGAAGACTACTTTGGCTGAAAGCGAATGAATGCAATGCACGTATTTCTGCTAGTCTAAGGAGATACTGCTCAATTATGGATAGCCCATTGGTCATCCCAAGAGTTCTTGGTATATCTTTCCCAGTGATCCTCACTCATAGGAACCCACAGAAACATCAAGAAAACTGCACATTGCACCTTGAAAACTCTAGAGGCATGCCAGTCTCACCAAGATCCCATAGATGATGAGTGGACAAATGCAAGCTGAAACCACATGCACCCTTTTAATTCTTTCTTTGTGGCCTCTAAAGTCCTGTTTGACCTAGTTGCTGAAAATCATTGGCATGGTTTCTTGCTATCTTAAAGTGGGAAACATTTTTTTTTAAAAAACACCTCCAGTATAGGCCCTAAAATAAGCATAATATATTTGTAGGGGGAGGACAAGAAAACTCAGATGATCCTGGCCTTGCCCATGTAGGTGTGACATAGTCTCGCCCATATTGTATCATTGGTTAAACATGGCCTCAGCCACCAAAAGTTTGCCCATCCTTCCTCTAGATCTTTTGGGGCAAGAAGTTCTATACAGGGAACTTCTTTGCTTCCCTACATGCAACTTCCTGACACATCAATATCTGTAAGTAATAATTAGATCAAGATGGTTTGTAATATTGTACTAGTAGGCTTTCCCATCGACAGTTATATGGATCGATAAAAATCTGGCATATTTTATTTTATGCATTTGTAGGGCAGTAATCTGGTCCATTCATTAGTATCTCCTAATTTGTAGGATTTTTGTAAGCATCTGTCAACCCTTTGAGGTAGGCTGGGTCAGGAAACAGACTCCACAAGAAACACTGGAAATCTACTTTATTGATACAAGGTATAGTAACAGAATCTTGAAAGTCTGACAGTGTTTTCCCTCCCTCACTCCCTCTTCTACCCAAGGGAGTTATGTTGGAACCAAGTTAAATTTCTCTCTAACATTCTCTTCTTTTCGCGGCTTAAATCATGTTTGCTAACTGTCACATTTCTTTTCCAAGATTATCTGTGATTCTCTACAGCATCTCCCTTGATATACATAGCAGTTAACGTAACCTGCCAGAAAATCATTTTTAATGATAAATGGTTATTACCCTCTTTTTATTCATGCATTTTTCCAGTGCAGGCTTTTAAAACATACTTTTCCCTAATGTAAGCTCTTTTAACATAAGAAATGCTGCTTGTACAGTTTGAATATATTACATCCCTTCATTTGTTTTTGGTTTTGGGTTGGTTTTGTTTTTTTCCCTAAAAGTTTGATCTGGGGAAGACAAATACTAGTGAACGTTATTTGATTTTAAGGATCCAAGCACTGCTCATTCCTGGCGGGAGTGAAATAACCAGACAAGATCTCAAAAGACTGGGAGAATTCATTTACAGCCCTATTCCCATTCCTTTTATATCAAGTCAGAGAAGCAGTAAGGATTTTTTTCTCCCTGCAATGGTTTAAAATCACACAGTGCACTTTTGTTGGCAGGTGTGTCTAAAAATGCCTACTAACCTGAGGCATTAAATCCAGAGTAGAGTCTCCTCCCATCCGATAAAAATAAATAAATAATGAAATGAATGGTGACAATTAAGCAAATATTTTCTTTCCCATTATTACGAGATTCGCTTAAAACCTCTTTCTCCCTTTCTCTCAAAGTGGGGCTCTAGCCTTCCTAGTCCTAAATCAAATATTACAGCATTGTAGTTAGTTCTTATGCCACCAAAAGGGGCATAACCCAAGTCCCTCAGCGGTCAGAGATAAATAACTAATTGCTAAGTTTCAGTTCACTGAGCAAACATTTGCTTTTAGGTAATATAGTATCAGACTTTGAAATCATTGGTGGTGCTTCAAGGAAATTTAAGTTTTTATATAGCTTACATTTAAGCTATATAAAAACTTAGCTACAGTATGTGTGTTTATAGCAAAGAGCGACATTTGCGATGCCAGGATATCAAACCAAGATCAGATCAGACCATAAACTATCCAGGACTATGCTAGTCTGCTAACAGCAGGACTGAGCAATGATATGATTTCCTTCCTGAAAAATTTGTGTGTCCTGCAAATAATGTGATGCTGGCATGGGAAGGAGCCACATTATCCCTTTCTCTCATCTAGATTGATGTGTTTACTGCAAGAAGGAAGCAAAGCATATTGAACTGACTCTTGTATTGTTGCAGTAATGTGTTTTTGAAAGCTAGCTGGTAATATATGCATTCTTCAAGTTCTATAATAATATATCTAAGGCTATACATAAGCTGTAATGCAAAAAGTTATGAACATCACCTTATTGCCACTACAGGATATGAAAAACAAATAGACCAAAGAAAGAAACTTGGCAAGATAGAATATTGTTACTACTCTCAAGAGGATGAGCACTATCACACAAGGATTCCCATTCTGGAATAATGCTAAATGTCTTCAGAGAAATTTTACAAAAGCATACGCATACTGGGCTTAACATAGGCTAATCTTTAAATTTTTAATGGGAAGCTATCAAGATAATCAGCATTTACCTTGAAATTAAATGCCACAGAAGAAAACAAAACCTACTCAAATTATCTAGATTGGGTCACTGCCAACTCACAGACAGTGGACCCAGCTCTAATCTTAGCTGCATTACTGGCCACTAATGGGACATATTTTGGGGACAAGTCAAATCCATTGATAGTATTGAAGAAATCGTGTGATTTCCTTCTATTTAAGGTCCAGAATCAAAGTATCATCCGCTCTTGTGAGTATGAAACACTTTGGTATACTCTTTTTTATCTCTTAATTCCACTGATAGTCACTCGTTGACTAGGCCATAATGTAGTTTGTTTGGTTTATTTTAGTCTGTTGATATTGTGGTTTGTAAACCATAGCTTGTTTGTTTGTTTGTTTGTTTACTTTTGAAATTTCTATCACCGCCCATCTCCCCCCTCCAAGGAGGAACTCTAGGTGGTTTACAATCAAAATAAGATTTAAAATTCAGTACGAACTATAAATAATACATAAGTATTACTACTTAAAAGGACAAATCCTGAGTCTGCAAGCCATACACAGTTCCCAAAGCCTGTGCTTGAGATCTGTCAGTTTATGCAAATTCCATACAACACTATTGATTGGCCCAGAACGCACCAGTCTTTCCAGTTACATATTAATGTATGAAGCCAGCACTGCTATTTTTATTTAGATTCTATTTTGCATTATCTCAAGTTGCTTCAAACCTAATGTGTGAACATTAGCAGAATGGCTGAGGTGGGACAGGAAGAAACAGAATTATTCTAGTAGTCCTAAACTGTCAGATGCTGTAATGAAATTATGGAAGCTGGGTGTGTGCAGTTCCCCTCATCCCGGGATTTAGATTAAGAGATTGTTCTACAGTAATAGGAACAGTGCCTCAGGGGCATTGTCCCATAATGCTTGAGGTACAGTCACTACATTATTATACCTTATCTCTAGCAGAACATAAGGAAGTCTATTACAACTGTTCTGGAACAATGCTTTAGAAAAATACTGGAATAAATGCATTAAAATGTGTCCACTGGTTAAATCATAGATACTTCCTAGTCATTTCTTCCTGGAGTCACAGGATATATCTTTTTTGCTCCACCATCTTCCCCCGAATAACCACAACATTACCATGTTGTAATACATTCTTCTTCAAACTGAGACTCTGCAGATGTATTGGGACTGCAATTCTTAAGATTCTTGGCAAGCATTAATTTGGTGGCTCAGAACTCTAGAAGCTGAAATCTAGAGGTCATCTTGTTGGAGAAGGCTGTCTTGTTAGGAGGACAGTAGTTTTATGCAAGGGCAGTAGTATCAGGGTCAAACTGATATAAACCAAGATAAGCTGCTTTTTACGAGCATTAGTTATTTCTAAATTACCTCATTTATTGCTGTTACCTTCTGTCTTGTCCATTGTTTTTTACATAGCTCTTGTATTTGCCTTTGATAGTATTGCCCACAGAATAGAGAACTAAAATCTAATTTCAAGGCCATGTGAACACCCTCAGATTACATTATACATGTGCAAAAAACAATATGGCCATAAAATTGCAAATGAGAATAGACTTCAGAGACACAGAAACAGAGATGACCCAAAGTGCTTTTATAAGCAGGATAGAAATATTTTTTTAAAGGGAGGGGGATTACTATTTCAAAAGGGTCCAGGGCTGCAATGTTATATGTAATTGCTTAGTAAAAGTTTAGAGAACTCAGAAGGACTTCCAGGTCTATATGGATGGGATGACAATGTGTCACACAGCCAGAATTTACCTCTGTATACATATATATGGCTCTCTCTGTGTGTGTTTCTTTTTGAAGCAGGAATGTGCAGCCTTTTAATAACTTTGGACTGCATTTAATGTTTTTAGGGTGAGGGCCACAATGGGTGGAAGGATTAGCAAATTGGGTATGGACCCATAAAGCCAGGGTTTTCTTTTATTTCTCCTGGGTGTGGAAAGAAGATTGCTTTTTTAAATATATGCTAAGCCGATTTTAGGACATGCTGTATAGTTTGTATTGTTTCCCACATCAAAATGGCAAGAAACCATAATGCAGGTTTTGGCCCTTGTGACTGGCATGGGCTCTGTGGGCTACAAAACGAATGAGGGGTCATGTGTACAGTATCAACGGGTAGGATTGCCATATCTGGGCTACAACAATCCAGATGTTCAGCAGATAGCAGCAAAGAGTTTTCTATACCCCTTGGTGCCATCTAATGAACAGTTGGAGTTTTGTAGCCCAGTTATGGCAGTTCTATTGATAGGACCTTAGGACCTCCACTTCTATTTTAAAATAGCAGGCAAGAAAGGGAAGCAAGAAAAAGGGAAGTGGCACACATTGTCCTGCTGACAAAAGATCACCCAATCCAAAGCTGCAGTGTATTTCAGGAAGAATGTCACTATTGCCATCAATAAAGCTTGTGCCAAGTAGGTATGTTTCTTTTTCAAGTGTCCCAAAATTCTTTGTTGTTTATGCTGCCTGTCCTGTATTCTTTTGGAAAGTAAATAAACAGTTTCAGTCCATTACTTTCCTCAGTAAGCTTGCATTTGAGTGACAAACCTTTTTTCCAACAAACTTCCCCACTCTTTCATTCTGTTACTTGTGGAAACGCCACTGTTTGTCAAACGACTTGGTTTTTATGGGAAGATAGAATATGTACTGGAAAGATACCAAGTTCTATTTTATATAAGAGGCATCCTCAGTGGGCAGAGAAGGGGGGTGGGGTCAAAAGGTCCTGATAGTGATGGCCACAGTTGAAGCCCTGTCCCTTTTCTTACATGTGTCACTGGTGCAATGCATGTCAAAAAGGAGCAGGGCTTAGGATGAAGAACTTGGGGCAAAGATTAAGACAATAATTACTCAATAGAAAGAAGGGCAGAAGGAATAATGGTATCTTTTTCTTTCTTTTTTCTCTATTCCTGATTTCTCTCTTTGTTTTTGTTTTGAATATTTTATTACATTATCTATAGAGACAGACAGACAGACAGAGACAGAGATTGGGGCTCTGATTGCAGGTGCCATCTTGATTTTTTGAGAGCCCCACCCCGTCGTGGATATCCTTTGTTTTGTCTCTGAACAAGGAAAACTAAATGTAAGGAAGAAATTGTGTAATTCAGAGCAGACAAAATGAAGTGTTTCACATCGATATGAAAATGTAACTGAAGATCATGAATGGAATTCCTTTTCATTATTTGACATGGTAGTTCCCAACTCAAGTCCTGTTCAACCAGAGCAGTGCCAGTGGAGGATGTGGGACACTCAAATCCATTCCCCCTCACTTAAGATTTTAGGATGCCTGATTAGCTTTTAGATGGCTTTAAAAGGGGATTAGAGAACTAGAGGAAAATACTAGAGAAACAGATGAGGGTTAGTTCTGTAAGTGAGCTGGTTGTCCCTTGACTGAAACAGGATGCTAGGCTAGATAGCTCTTTGATCTAACAGAGCTCTTGTGTTATGAGCTTTTAGAGCTACTATACCTATGGTGAAATGTTACAAAATACTGTATATCTGCTTTATTTCATTCTATAATCACAGAAACAATGTGAATAATTTGCTTTTCATTTTGCCTTTCAGGGCTTACTTGTGGCAACGATTTTCTGTTTCTTCAATGGAGAGGTATGCAAATAAAACAACTGAACTTCATTTCATGTCAATTAATATTGCAGTTTACAGGTAGTCCTCAACGTAAAACCACAATTGGGACCAAACTTCTGTTGCTAAGTGAGGCGGCCATTAAGTGAGTCACATCCGATTTTATGACCTTTTTTGCCATGGTCATTAAGTGAATCCAGCTTCCCCCAATGACTTTGCTTGTCGAAAGCTGGCTGGGAAGGTTGCAAATAACGATCATGTGACCCCAGGACTCCGCAACTGTTATAAATACACGCCAGTTGCCAAGCACCTGAATTTTGATCACATGACCGCAGGGATGCTGCAACAGTTGTAAGTGCGAGGACCGGTCGTAAGTCACTTTTTTCAGCACCATCATAACTTTGAACAGTCACTAAACGAATGGTTGTAAGTTGAGGACTACCTGTACTCTTAATACGATAAATAAAACTGGATGATTTTTTCCTAATTCATGTTAGATTAGCTTGGAAAACAAAACAAATTACTCCCAACAAATGTCAGATATTCCTTGGTTTACATTTTGAGCCAGGCCAATTTTAGAAGTTGTCGCTTAGAAAACTATCTTTTAACTTTTATCTTAATGCTGTACCCATGGTCTACTAATCTATTTTATCTCTGCTGTTTTAGTGTTTACCATTTATTTGATGTATTAATATATTTTATAAGGATTTTTTGTGAGCTTTCATTATTGCTTGTTACTCTGAAACTCACTAATCATTAGCATGACTAATGAACCTACAGGAAGAAATAAGGAAATGGATCATTAGGATTGGGTAGAAGAAAAGTGCTGGTTTTGGTGTGGGGAAGTAAAATACAAGATTTTCATCCACATTAAAGAAAAATTTGGAGAGTCTTAAACACTGAAAGTTCTCAGCAAGAATCTAGCACCTTTACCAACATAAAGGCCAAATGCTTTTAAAAGTTCCTGTGTCACTGCATTGCATGAGAACAATTGAGAGTGGATGGATTGCTTGACACAGTTACATCAGCAGCTACAATCATGGTTAGTTCTCCTTGTTTACACATTCAAAAGTGGCTCCTGGGACCAGGGGAAAAAAAACTGCTGGAGCCTCATGTGTATACTTTGTCTTTCCCTGGATTAAATTAGGTTGTTGATACCAAACTGTATCACTATCCCAGACCAGTGATCTTGTAGAGGTCTTGTCCCAGGGTCTAGAGGCTATGAAGGTCTGGATGGGGTGGAACATGCTCAAATTGAACTCACAAAAGACAGATTGGACTTTTTTCCATCATGATTTTCTGTCAGCTCCAGAATTGTCCCCAAGGGAGTGGTACTATGGCTGAGGGAGTAAGTTTGTGATTTGGAGGTCTTTCTGGACTCATGGCTACTGCTGGATAGGCAAGTAGAAACTGATATACCATTTACAACTCTAACTAGATCCTGGAGATCCTGATAAAGAAAATCATGCCCTCATCACTATGCATTTAGACTACAGCAATATGTTCCATGTGGGACTGTCTAGACCATTTGGAAACTAGAGCTGGTGCAAAATGTCTGCCCACTTGCTAGCAGTTATTGACCTCCAGAAGTATATAGCACTGGTGTTGTGGACCATGCATTGGCTCTCAATAAAAGTTCCCAGGTACAATTCAAAGTGCAGGTTTTGATCTATAAATCCCTAAATCATCCCAGGAGACACTATTGATTGTTACTCCTTTCATAATGGGAGTGAGGCTGAGCCCGGAGGTGTTGTTTTTGATCATAACTGAAAAACAGCACCTTGTGGGCTCAGCCTTCCTATGGAACAGCCTCCCCTTGCAAATTAAATTAGCCCCTTTAATATTATTCCAGAATATGAGAAAGGAGTTGCTCTGCCAGAGACCATTTGGTGTTTAATTTTTCACCCTTGATTATTTCAGTTATTATAATCGTTTCTTTTTTGTTGGCTTGGTTGATAATCCTCTGACAAACTATTATTATCATGTTTAAATTTAATAGATTTTTAAATTTAGTTTATTTGCTATGGATTTCTAATTAATTGTAAAACACTGTGAGTTCTTGGTATATAAATGTAATAAATAAATAAATAAAGTATGTCCCAGGGTCATTTTCAATTTTAATTGAATTTTAATTGAATAATACTGCGATCATAAAATTATAGACTTTCACTGACACTTCTAAAATAGGTCCAGTTGTTATGTGATTATAACAGGCTTTAACAGTAGTTAAAGATGTAACTGAAAATGTACAGTATGCACTTCTAATGTCACTTAAGGAATACTCCATATGCCTTTATGGAAAGCCTAGTATATATTTTTGGGTTGGGAGTCAAACTGAGGTTAGGGAGAAAACTGAGTTTGAGCAAATAAATAAATGCAAATATTTATATTATAAATAAATGCAAATACCAGGACTTATCCTAGTAATCCTCCAGTATTTCTGTATCATAGTAACCTCCCAGAGTTCCCTGATGAGAGGAGATGGGTGGGGACAAATTTAATAAATAAATAAAATAAAAATAAATAAGCCTTCTGGAATAAAACGTCTTCTACTTCTGTCCAGGATTTGTTCAACTACTTTATTGAGAAGAAGACAGGAAAATAGCTCTGATCCAACCTCTGTTCATTGAGTGGTATGAAAAACAGGTACACTTTGAGTGCAGAGGTTAGGAACCCTACTGCAACAAACCTCCTCTTCCTGAATCTGTCAAGCTGAGATACAAGAACAGCCCTGTTTGACACAAACAGCATGGAATCTCTCTTTGAGGAAAAGTCCAAAAGCTGTATTACAAATACTGTTGGCTTGAAAATTTCAGCTGCTCTTAAGTATTTTACACCTCTATGATATTCCTTTTGAGATGAGCCTACTAGAACTATTCAGTGTATTGTTGTTGTTTATTCGTTCAGTCGCTTCCGACTCTTTGTGACTTCATGGACCAGCCCACGCCAGAGCTTCCTGTCGGTCGTCAACACCCCCAGCTCCCCCAGGGACGAGTCCATCACCTCTAGAATATCATCCATCCACCTTGCCCTTGGTCGGCCCCTCTTCCTTTTGCCTTCCACTCTCCCTAGCATCAGCATCTTCTCCAGGATGTCTTGTCTTCTCATTATGTGGCCAAAGTATTTCAGTTTGGCCTTTAATATCATTCCCTCAAGTGAGCAGTCTGGCTTTATTTCCTGGAGGATGGACTGGTTGGATCTTCCTGCAGTCCAAGGCACTCTCAGAATTTTCCTCCAACACCACAGTTCAAAAGCATCGATCTTCCTTCTCTCAGCCTTCCTTATGGTCCAGCTCTCGCAGCCATATGTTACTACAGGGAACACCATTGCTTTAACTATGCGGACCTTTGTTGTCAGTGTGATGTCTCTGCTCTTAACTATTTTATCGAGATTTGTCATTGCTCTTCTCCCAAGAATTAAGCATCTTCTGATTTCCTGACTGCAGTCAGCATCTGCAGAAATCTTTGCACCTAGGAATACAAAGTCTTTCACTGCTTCTACATTTGCTCCCTCTATTTGCCAGTTATCAATCAAGCTGGTTGCCATAATCTTGGTATCCCCATACCACTAAGAACTTGCCACAATTTGTTATGGTCCACACAGTCAAAGGCTTTAGAATAGTCAATAAAACAGAAATAGATGTTTTTCTGAAACTCCCTGGCCTTTTCCATTATCCATCGGATATTGGCAATTTGGTCTCTAGTTCCTCTGCCTTTTCTAAACCCAGCTTGTACATCTGGCAATTCTCACTCCATGAACTGCTGAAGTCTACCTTGAAGGATCTTGAGCATTACCTTACTGGCATGTGAAATGAGTGCCACTGTTCGATAGTTTGAACATTCTTTAGTGTTCCCCTTTTTTGGTATGGGGATATAAGTTGATTTTTTTCCAGTCTGATGGCCATTCTTGTGTTTTCCAAATTTGCTGACATATAGCATGCATTACCTTGACAGCATCATCTTGCAAGATTTTGAACAGTTCAGCTGGGATGCCGTCGTCTCCTGCTGCCTTGTTGTTAGCAATGCTTCTTAAGGCCCGTTCAACCTCACTCTTCAGGATGTCTGGCTCTAGCTCACTGACCACACTGCCAAAGCTATCCCCGATATTGTTATCCTTCCTATACAGGTCTTCTGTATATTCTTGCCACCTTTTCTTGATCTCTTCTTCTTCTGTTAGGTCTTTGCCATCTTTGTTTTTGATCATACCCATTTTTGCCTGGAATTTACCTCCGATGGTTCTAATTTTCTGGAAGAGGTCTCTTGTCCTTCCTATTCTATTGTCTTCTTCCACTTCCGCACATTGCTTGTTTAAAAATAATTCCTTATCTCTTCTGGCTAACCTCTGGAATTTTGCATTTAATTGGGCATATCTCCCCCTATCACTGTTGCCTTTTGCTTTCCTTCTTTCTTGGGCTACTTCTAGTGTCTCAGCAGACAGCCATTTTGCCTTCTTGGTTTTCTCTTTCTTTGGGATGTATTTTGTTGCCGCCTCCTGAACAATGCTGCCAAGTTCTGTCCATAGTTCTTCCGGGACCCTATCTACTAAGTCCAGTCCCTTAAATCTATTCTTCACCTCCACTGCATATTCCTTAGGAATATTAGTGAGCTCATATCTAGCTGATCTGTGGGTCTTCCCTAATCTCTTTAGTCTGATCCTAAATTGTGCAAGAAGAAGTTCGTGATCTGAACTACAGTCAGCTCCAGGTCTTGTTTTTACTGACTGTATAGATGTCCGCCACCTTTGGCTGCAAAGGATGTAGTCAATCTGATTTCGGTGTTGTCCATCTGGTGAAGTCCACGTATAAAGCCGTCTCTTAGGTTGCTGGAAGAGGGTGTTTGTTATGCACATTGAGTTGTCTTGGCAAAATTCTATCAGCCTGCTTCGTTTTGTTCTCCCAGGCCATGCTTACCTGTAATTCTAGGTGTCATTTGACTGCCCACCTTAGCATTCCAGTCTCCCGTGATGAAAATAACATCTCTTTTAGGCGTGTTGTCCAGTAGGTGCTGCAGATCCTCATAGAACTGTTCTACTTCAGCTTCTTCAGCATCTGTGGTTGGGGCGTATATTTGGATCACTGTGATGTTAGATGGTTTGCCCTGAATTCAAATTGAGATCATTCTATCGTTTTTTGGATTGTATCCAAGCACTGCTTTAGCCACTTTACGATTAATTATGAAGGCTACTCCATTTCTTCTGTGGTCCTCTTGTCCACAGTAGTAGATCTGGTGGTCATTTGATGTGAAGTGGCCCATTCCAGTCCATTTCAGTTCGCTGATGCCCAAAATGTCTATCTTTAATCTTGACATCTCACCAATAACCACATCCAATTTGCCCTGGCTCATAGATCTTACATTCCAGGTTCCAATGGTGTGTTGATCCTTAGAACATCGGATTCGCCGTTCACCACCAGCACCGTCGGCCGCTCGCCGTCCTTTCGGCTTTGAGCTAGCTGCGTCATCACGTCTGGGGCTAGTTGAACTCATCCTCTGTTCCTCCCCAGTAGCATATTGACCATCCTCCGACCTGGGGGTCTCATCTTCCGATGGTATACCGACATATCTCTGGTTGTACTGATCCATTTAGTTTTCATGGCAAGAATACTGGGGTGGGTTGCCATTACCTTCCCCAGGGATCGCCTTTAGTCTGACCTCTCTGTCATGACCTTCCCGTCTTGGGTGTCCCTTCACGGTTTAGCTCATGGCATCATTGAGGTGCTCAAGCTCCAGCACCACGACAAGGTAACGATCCTTTGCTGAAGATTCAGTGTATTACAGAGGAAATTAAAGGCATGAGGATCATGACAGATTATTTGTTTATTTTTAAGTCTGTCTCTTAATGATCCTTAGTATCTTTGGTCTTATAAACAAAAAGGAAAAAAAGCTGGGTTTGGAATTATTTGACAAGAAAGGAGAAAAAAATACATAGCAACAGAACCCAGTCCTCTTTAAAATCTCCAGACTCAATCCCCTTGAGCATTATTAAACCATAGTGAATAAACCATAGTGAGCCAATAGATTACATGAGTAGCTGTCATTTTGCAGCTATCATATTCTTTCCATGCCAATTTGAGTAGACCGATATTGGATGTGATAAACTCTGGTTTTAGAAAGCATTTGGGAGAATAACTTGGCTCCCAGAAACAGCAAGTTCCATTTGAAAGAAATTGATTAAGTCATTTTACTGCAGAGATCGTATGTGAGTTTTCTACTTTAAATGGCCAGCCCCTGGTGAGATCAAGCACTTTAAAAAAATGGTTCAGAAACAAATACAATATTTCTACCAGCTGGACTGAGCATCAGAATTGATAGAGTTTAATAAAACTTGTATATTGCATTTGTCATAGTTTTGGTATGTTGTCAGAACAATTGTATACAATAATTTTATATTGAGCATATTTCTTGCTCAAGGAAATGGAGCTTGATTAACATACCTATATTGACAGTGAAGATATTGAAGTGGTGGGTAGCTTCTGCCTTTTAGGATCAACCATCAACAGTAAAGAAACAAGAAATATGCCACAGACTAGCACTCGATAGAACAGCCATGAAGGCCTCGGAAAAAAATACTCAAATGCCACGTTGTGTCTATACCTACAAAGATCAGAATTGTGCAAGCCATGGTATTCCCTGTGACACTCTGTGGAAGTAAAAGTTGGACTTTAAAGAAGTAGGATAGGAAGAGTATTGATACCTTTGAACTTTGGTGTTGGAGAAGACTCCTGAGAATAGCATGGACAGCCAAGAAAACAAACCAATGGATCATTGAACAAGTCAACCCAGGGTTCTCACTCAAGGCACAAACGGCTAGGCTCAATTATCCTATTTAGAACACATTCTGTGAAGACCCTGCTCTCTGGAAAAGGCTGTAATGCTGGGAAAGGTGGAAAGAAAGAGAAGAAGAGGACAACCATCAGCAAGGTGGATGGACTTAGTTACAGTGGTGATGAGTGCACCATTGGCAAACTTGAAAGAATAGGTTAGGAATAGATTGTCATGGAGAAAATCTGTCTATGTGGTCGCTAGGAGTCAAAAATGACTTGATGGCACATAATCAATCAATTTCAGAAATGATCTGTATTAGGATAGTCTTGTGTTTTGAGATCTGACCCACCTGGTACTTTGAGATCTGACTCACAAACCCTTCTTGCATGTCTGCAGATAGGCCTTTTCATCAGTGGTTCTCAACAATGATATTCCTGGCTCCCATATGAGAGAATGACAACTTCACAAGATGCGTAGAATCTTTTCTTTAGAGGCATTTAGCTTG
Source organism: Candoia aspera (assembly GCF_035149785.1). Classification (NCBI taxonomy): domain Eukaryota; kingdom Metazoa; phylum Chordata; class Lepidosauria; order Squamata; family Candoiidae; genus Candoia; species Candoia aspera. The sequence continues at coordinate 24,790,444 of NC_086156.1, read as the reverse complement.
GCAGTGAAGATTTATTTCAGGGTTTGTTTTCCTAGATAGTGTCATTGATTTTACTCATTTAAAATTATTTTTATGTTGTTAGAGCTAGTTTTAATGAGGTATTTTTGACACTTTTGAATGAAAGTCGCCTCAAAAATGGATTTGCTTTAAAAGGACTTTATAAAAGTTTTATATACATGTGTATAAATAAATGCATAAATACATAAATACATAAAATGAAGAGACTATGGGGAACTAACAGAGGAGACAGGACAAAATTTAAAACATGACTATAACTTGCAGTGAAATAAAGTTAAATAATAATTCAAAATAAATGTTCTGCATTCCTGTTGCTTGAAATTAGAGGGGATTCTCCAGATGAGTTCCTTTGGTCCACCTTGAAAAATCTGATTTCTTTTATCCATATTCTTTTATTCAGATGCAGGACAACCCATTGGCTAAACCAGAGCTGGGCAACATTCTGTTAGCCAAGTTTTTCAACTTACTCCTCAACTAGCAGGAATGTTTTGCAGTGCTTTTGATGAAAGTGGCAGGGGCAGTTTTTCATCCATGGAGGGGATTAAGTGTGCAAACAGGAGCAGGAAGCCTCTTGGAGACAAAATCTCTTACTCTTTCTTCCACATGCCCCAAAATCAAATTTTAGTGATGGGATTTCAAGCTATTTGGGTGGGGCTGTGCATAATGGTGGAAATGAAAAAGTTTCCAAGGCTTTTCACCATTATTTTGGGGAGAAAAAGATAATATTTTTTCAATATTTTTAATTTCCATTGGCCATTTCCTCAGCCTAATTTTAATAGTATAAACTCGGGGTGGGGGGAAAATACAGATGGGAGACTGGAGGCCACAGCTAGGTCACATGTTGTCCATCTGTGAAATGACATCTGAACAGATCCTTCGTTTTCAATTCTTCCAGTGAAACTGTTCAGCTAGCTGTTGCTAGAATATCTTAAAGGATGAAAACTATTCCATTGCAGCAAAAGGAGATTAACTTTAATGAGATGGAAGTTACATTTTATCCCTGATGTACTGCTTATTTATGGGCCATTGTATACTAAGATAGAATGAAGGATTTCAAAAGTATTATTCTGTACCTGCATTTGGAACAAATGATGCAGCTTTAGTTATTTACAGTTTCTCAGTACCATTTTTATCTAGAATATCAGCATTTTAGAAAGAATGAGCCTAAATGTTAATGCTTTAATCAAAAAGAGAAAATAAAATATGCTGAATCTGGATAATCTGGAGTAAATCCACTGAAATCAAGGTCTTATTGATTATGATGAGTCCACTGTACATGATTAAATCTGCATTCAGTCCAAATTTATGATAAGAACAGTCTGATAGTGGAACCTATTACTTAGAAAGACAGTGGGTTCCCCTTTGTTGAATGTGTCCAAAGCAAAAACCAGAAAAGCATGTATCATATATGTTTGCATTTGGATGTCTGCACTGAACGGGGGAGTCAGACTCCATGGCTGTGATGGCCCCTTCCCCTTCTGTAACTCAGTGATTTTAATCTATTGGCATTTTTGTTTAACCCTTACCAAAAGAAAAAAAGACTTAGAAATAGGATGGAAAGACATTAAACTCAGATTTACAGGTAGACCAGCGAGATTTTTTGTTTAACAAGTGCAACTACTAAAAGCTTTCCCCTCAAAAAATAAATATATAAATAAGTTGCTGGGGGTTGGGGGAAGCTGCTCCGAGGAAATCCAGGAGAAAATTTCTGTGTGGAAGAACCTTTGGTATTGATCGAAAATAACTGAACTGAATGTGAGTTCAGAAACACATACTACTTAATTTTTAGTACTAAGCTAGAGTGCTGCCTTTACCTGTATCCATCTGGTAAGTCTCAAGTTTCTAGGGTTTTGTTCTTTTCTTTATTTATGAGAAACCTCAAGTATGCCAAGCCATAATTTAAAGGAAACACCAGACAGTAAATTAAAGACAGGACTGACTCTGTCCAATAAGAAATAGGAAACATATAACTTAATTCAGATATAACTAGCAGCACTTCTATACGGCAACTGTTTCTATTCCCCTATTCCACAAAAGTAATTTGAAAAGCATCTACATGTTTGCTAGAAACACCAAGAATAATGACGGAAAAGAACTTTCCTGCCTCAAACGTCTATAGGTTGTAGGTTGTCCTGCAACAATCCACAACCCCTTAGCCCTCTACAAAAAAGGGAAAGCACAGCTTCGATCTTTGCCAAAGAGAAGTAAGAGCTGACAAGGACTCTAGTCAGTTTCATGCCTGCAAAGACAACAAGCCATCTTTCTATCTTAAAGACTCACTAGCCTAAAAGGAGTGAGATCAGAGTCTCCTTTAATGGCCAATCATTTCAAAATGTAACCAAGGGAAATATTAGCATTTCTGAGATTTCACATATGCAGCAACTGAGTCAGAAATAATTTGTCTCGGGCTTCCAGTGGGGGATTGGCAACTTGAAATGTGTCTCCACGATCTCAGCGGTAGACCAGGCAGCATGGACCTTTTTTTGGGCTCAGGCAGGCCTTCTGAGAGCCCAGAAGTGTTCTCTGGATTAAGAAAAACCCCAGGAATCGCCCTGTTTGTTTTCCAGATGGCTGGACGCAGCCAGAAGACCGCAAAACAGCGTTTCACAATCAACTGGTAAGCTAGCAGCTGAGAGGCAGGGTTGCCATCTTTTCCTAAGCCATGCTGAAGCCTCAAACAGACTCAAAAGCTGCCCACCCCATTTCTAAAACACCATTTTTTAAAAAAAATTGTTACTAAGGAGAGGCTTTTTACAACAAAGAAATGCAGAACCTCTTGGTGATTTTCATTACTTTTGGAAGTTATTAATTTGTTAATTTGGCTTCTTTTTAAAAAAATTCTTTCTTTTAAATTGTATTGTTGGATTTAAAGACTTTTGCCTGTTTACCTTTTTTTTTTTTTCCAAAGTTTGAAGGATTACAAAGTAATTACCCACTTTATTGAATTTGCGGAGCTGAGCTTTGATCGATCTGCTATTGTTCCCTGTGAGAACAGCTTTGTTTATTCTTACTCTCCCACCTTTGCTTTCATGTCTAAGCAACACAGCCTTTTGTCTAATAGCCTGTGGAGGGATATGCAAGATTTTAAAGATATCTTTAAGGAGTTCTACCTTAAGGTTACTCATACTCTGGAGTACCTTTTAGAGCTTGTGGAAACTAAAGGCTACCAACAAACTGAAAAGGAGGAAAATGACAATAGTGAAAGTTATTTCGAGAATAATGTTCCTGTTTCAAAGAAGAAAATGAGGAGTAATGTCTCAAAGCCAAAAAGTGAAGGGAAGAAGATTTGTCTCTGGAATGTCAATTTTGAAGAAGGAAAAGCTTTGGGCATAAAGGGAATGGAAATGGCTGCACTCTTGAATATCGAGACCAAAGACAAGATTTAAGCCTCAAGAGATGGAAGGTCTTTGAAGATGAATTGGACTTTACAAGGCAGGTTGAGGTTTGCAAGGAGAAAGTTCTTTTAGTTCTTTTTTTCATGCAGTTTATTTCATTTCTTGTAGTTTTTAATGTATTTGTTGAAAAAAATTAATAAAGCTTTAATTTAAAAAAAATAATTTGTCTCAGTTTTCAGTGCTACCAAAGTTGTAGAATACTTGATGTCAGGAATGACTTTCAAACTGGTGCAATGGCCTAAGTCCAGTCTCACCCAGTGACAAAACATGAGACTAAGTAAGATCTTTCTTCAGTTAAAGAAAGATGTGTTCAGCCTTCTTTCCTAATTCCCAGCAGAAATTCATGTAGCCTCTTCAGATCATTGCCCATAAAAGGGAATTTGTAATGGCTGGCATTCTTCTCTTTTTGTGGAATCGTTTTGAAAGGAAGAACCAGAAGAGAACTGAACATAGATGTTTTCTATAAACATTCCAGATACATTTGTAATAGAAAATTTAACCTATATGCCCTATATAGATATTCTTTAGGTTGCAATTTCAGCGTTGTCAGATTTATGCAGCCTGACCATTCTGTGAAGCTAAACATTACCCTATAAAGATAGTGAGGAGATAATAATTGAGATTTGGGATGTAGGAAGAGAAAGTTGTTTCAGTCTGATTTTTTAAAATGTATTCCTAATAGAGGATAAATGAGGGTGAGTTATTGCCAACCAAGGATGATATCATTTCAGAAAAGGCCAAGAGCATTACTTTAAAAAACAGCAGAGCTGACATTCTTCCAGCTTGAAAAATGCATTTTTATTCATTCCAACCCAACAGAATGTTAGAAAGAAAATACATGAAAGGGCTCAGGACTCTACCCATCAGCAGGCTAACACTCTGAACACAAAACAGAGTGGAACCAAATTTGATATGGCGGGAGAAGCCAGCAAAAGAATTGAGTTTTAAAATGGCCCAGATGTAGATGTATGCTGTGGACGGAAAAAAATCATTTAAAAAATTCCTATGAATGCCTATGGGAGAGGTGGTTGGGCTGTCACCTGGAAAACTGACCTGTTCTGCATTCTGAGCCTTCTCTCTTCCTTTTCAGTCACATAGCCCCAGGTGAAGCTATTGTTAAGGGACTGGAAAAAATTCCAGAAGCCATGCTCTGCATAATTTCCCTCCTTTGTTTTTATCAAAACCCTGAGGTTCACCAGGTGGAGCCAAGAGTTTAACAAGTCATTTTTGACTCCTAGCAACCACATATATAGATTCTCTACATGAAGATTTATCCCTAACCTGGTCTTTCAGGTATTCCAACAGTTCACTCATTGCCACAATTAGAAGACATAGATTTTTCACTGGGGCTTAATTTGTAACGGTACAGTGTGAACTTAACTGTTTTCTTTATTGTTTTTTTACTACTATTTATATCCTGGACAATAACTAGCCACCTCTAGCAGTTTGCAGGTTAAAAAATATTGAAACCATTACCATAAGGAGCAGTAAATCTCTGAGAGTCATACAGTGGACAGCTAATATTTTCTTTTCCCCAAAATTCACAAAAACAGCACAACTTCTGGCATCATTGGATCTAAAGAAGTCAAGGTAGAGGGCAGAAGCCCAGCTTCAATGAAGGAAACATCTGCTCAGACAAATGGATTGACTCTGATTTCTGCTTCTTGTTCTTTTCTATATGCAGTTTCCAGAAGAGCATCCTGTACAGTTTTGGAGAGTTCATAATCTTTAAGCATACCCTATCAAGGAGGGGCATATTTTAGGAAGGAGACAAGAAACTATTTTTGCATGAACAGAATTCCACTTGCACTTCCTTAGATCCCATTCAAGCTGTTAACTTATTGAGATTGCTTATTAATCATAGCACTCATCTGTAACCTGGTATGTGGGACATCAACTCCTGTAATCCATAAAAAATGTGACCATTGCTAGGGGTCTTAAAGTGTAACAAATCAGTAGTATGCCTTATTTGGGAAGACTGAATTGTATTTTCATTGAAAGTGATTGCCATTCTAAATGTGTTTTGCAGGAGTAGGAGATCTATCAATCTTTTTTGTTAAATTTAGAGGTATTTGTCTAACAACTACTATGTTTTGGTTGTAGGTCCAAGGAGCTCTGAAGCGGCAGTGGATGCAGTATAAAACCCAATGGGGTCAAAGACGCCGTGACCATTGTTCTACACGGTCTACCTCCTACACAGCAACATCTATCACAGAGGTTCCAATTTATCCGTATCATCATGATCCTAATAGTGAGCAGCTGAATGGGAAGTATATAGATGACTCTGAACTTGTTGCATTAAAATCTGGAGAGACATCTGCTTAGCTTATAATTAAAGGGCTTCACTTTTTATTTCTGCAAGAAAGAGGAGACTGTAAAGCACCTGCAACGTGCATACTTGGTCAGCTAGCTGGAACCATCATATGCAAAGTGCAGAAATTCAGCTCTCTTGTGGCATCAGTTCACAGATGTGGGGACTGATTCCGGTTGCCAAATGTCACTTTTGAAAGAAAAGGAGATGAAGGCTAAATTTCTCAATGAAGAGCAAGGATTTTCACCAGTTCCAGAACCTGGCCATATGAAATGATGATGCAATAGTAATAAAATTTTCCATCAGACATCCCGCTGGGAGATGCCATTATTTCTACAAAAGACCTTTGTTATCCAAATCAAACTAAATGCAAATTGGAGACAGTAAAGAGCTATTGCTAGACTTTGGAATCATAAACATGAATTATTTGTCATATATTGGACAGCTTTTATTATTTTATTTTCAGTGAGTTTAAATGCTTTCTCAAAGTGGTTTCCCCCCACCCCAAAGCTTGGAGCAAAACAACAAAATTTATTTTGTGTATTTAAATCTTCATTATCACAACAGGATACTAGCCATTCAGTATTATTCTGACATCAAGGAGATGACAGAAATGAAGGTAAACTATTTATTGTGTCATAAACATTAAAAAAAGAAGAGATTATCATAGGAACACAATGTTCTGTCAGGAGGTCTAGTGAGAAGATTCAAAAGCCTTGTTCAGTAGGCCATACACTGGCTTTATGTACATTGTTTATAGGGAAATTGTCAGCCATATTTTTCAGTCCAAAATATGAGAGATGGGGAACAAGTTTTTCTATAAATAAAGTATGAATTCCACTTGGAAAATTGGCTTTCTTTCTTTCTTTCTTTCTTTCTTTCTTTCTTTCTTTCTTTCTTTCTTTCTTTCTTATCTCTATCTATGTATCTTATCATTGATGTTTCTCAGGTTCTAAATATTCATTCATTTTACCATTGAAGTTAGAACCTTTGCAGATAAAGGATCCAAAATAGAAACTAACCATTATATAGTTTAGCATTTGCATTCTAAATTTTAGATATAGTTTATACCTTATTTCATATGCATGGTCTTCAGTATAGCTTCTTGCTTTCTTCCCCAGGAGCATCCAATGCAAAAACCTAAGGAGAATGCCATTGTCTGTAAATGCCAAAATTTCTTTTCTTGAAATCTGTAAACAAAATTTGCAGAGTCCAAAGTAATTATTATTTATGTCCTTCCATACAAATATTACTGAAATTGTAAGAAACACAGGAAACTAGTTTTCATGCTACTGGCTGGATTAGATTGCATCTAAATCTTAATTCTGCAAATGAGAACGTTTGGCATAATTTCTAAACTAGAAAGAGTAAGTTTGTGCTGTGAATGAAAATGGTGCTATACATACTATCTTTTTTTTTTTTGGCCTTAAAAAAACACTTGAGGAGGCCAATACACTTAATAACTTTCTAATGCATATACTAAGATCAAAATAAAATTTTAGAAGCATTTATACATCACTAAATACATGCATTTAATATTTCCGACTATATTTCCGACTATATTTGAAAACAGGCTACAGATAGCTTCATTGATACAAATAGTTGTTTAAATGTTTTATCATTTTATGTTCCACTTAAACCTAACATTTCACAGTCCCTGTTTCAAAAAGGAAAGGGTCATGGCAGTGTTCCCACATGTTTACCAAGAATTTATTACATATTTGGCCATATTCAAGTTATGACTACATATCTCAGAAAAATTTAAAAGAACATATTCTATTCACCATTTTAAGTTTTTTTTTTTTTACTTAGTATAAGGTCTGCATATAGATCTTCTGCATTTCTCTTAAAATAATTGGAGAATACACAACCCCAAGAAATTAGTTTGGGGAGTTTTCAAACGTGAGGACTCACTGGAGCAGAAAATAAAGTATAAATTGAACAAATAAATAGCCGGATTGGGGGAGAACATGCAAGAGCCAGAGCAACCCAAAGGCCCATCTTATCCAGCATTCAGGGTCACACGATGACTAGCTGGATGTGATTGGGAAGTTTGTAAGTGTAACTGGAGGGCAATGACCCAATGCCCCCTTTTCCACTCTCTACCCCTAGCAACCAGCATGCTGTCTGTGATTCAGGAGTATTAGTAGCAATTAATACCTTGCTCTTCAACTAACCCTTTTGAAACCATCCAAGTTAGCTGTGTTATCACAAATACTTGTGGCTCTACATGGGGGAAAATCCTTCTGTGAGCCCTGAATCTCTCTCCATTCAGTTTCACTGGAATATCTCAAGTTCCACCATTGTGAAATGGAGCAAAACCTGCCTCTTCCTCTGTGATTCATGACTTTTTTGCCTCTGTCTTATAAAACAGTTTTGTTCTAAACTAAAGAACTTCAGCCACTGTAGTCTTTTCTTACAGAGGAACTGCTCCACTTTCCTCATCACTTCTTTATCCTTTTTTGCATGTTTTCGCTTCTGTAATATCCTTTTAAAGTTATTACAACCAGAACCGTACATAATACTCCAAGTCATCATTTTCCTGCATATGGTAATCATTACCTTGGCAGTCCTATTTTCAGGTTGCTTCCTAATAATTAGAGGTATGAGATTTACATTTTTTAAATACCAGCTGCACAATGAGCTTGCATTTTTAGCCATTGTCCACTGTGTCTCCAAGACCCCTTCACTACCAACGCAGATACCATCGATGTACAGTAGATGTGGTTTTTATGCCAACATGCATCCCTTTGTATTTGTCTCTTGAATTGCACTTGTCATTTCAAAGCCAATTCATCCAGTTTCATGGGATTCTTTTCAAGCTTTTCACAGTTCCTTTTTTAATTTTATCACACGAGATAGTTTGGTGAGAGCCAATTTGGGAAAGCGGTTAAAGTGCTAGGCTAGAAATTGGGAGGCTACTTGTTCTAGTCCAGGATGAACACATAACCAGTTGGGCCAGTCTTTCAGTTGTAGCAAAATCTTGCCAAGAAAACTGCATGGACTTGTCCAGGCAGTTGCCAAGAGTCAAGACTGACCAGAAGGCACCAAAAAAAAAAAATGGTTCCTTTCATGGTGACTTCATTGCTCAGCAATATCTGTAGATCATTTATGTACAAGTTAAAAACCACTGGACCAAGCCCTCATCCTTAGGAGATTCCATTTTGCAGATCCCACCAGCGTGAGAATTGCCCATTGAGTCTATTCTGTTTTTGGATCAGTTGGCAATCCATGATAGAGCCTTTCCTCTTATCCCATGATAGATAAGTTTACCCTTTTGTGAGGAGTTTTGCTAAAGGCTTTTTAAAAATCCAATTATCAAGTTTCTGTTGGGTCACAGTATCTACCCCCCTTTATCCCATGGCAGCCTGTGATGAGAGATTTTGTCATAGATTGTTCAAAACTCAAAGTGTACAGTATCTATTTGGGTCACTCTTTCCATGTTTGTAGATACCCTCAAAAAAGCCTGGAAGGGTCATGAGGCAAGATTTCTATTTGCAGAAGCTGTGTTGGTTCCTTTTCAACAAGGTTTGTTCTTTCATGTGTTTGCTTACATTCTCTTTAATATTTTAACCACTTTCGTCAAACAAATGTTAAACTGGCTTATAGTTTCCTTTATTGCCCCTCAGTCCCTTTTAAAAATTGGAGCAACTTTGGCTAATATCCAGTCAGGAAACATGCTGACCAGTAGCATATCTAACAAATGAAGAAGGTACTTTTTTTTGTAAAAATATCTGCGATTTCCTAAATTGTTTAAGAACTTTTAGGTTCTTAATTTTAGAACTAGGAAAGCCAGTTTGGTCAAGTGGTTAAGGCATCAGGCTAGAAACCAGTCCCGTCTTCGGCCTGAAAGCCAGCTGGGTGATCTTGGGCCAGTCACTCTCTCTCATCCCAACTCACCTCACAGGGTTGTTGTTGTGGGGAAAACAGGAGGAGGAAGGAGTATTAGGTATGTTCGCTGCCTTGAGTTATTTATAAAAATAATAAAGGCAGGATAGAAAACAAACTTCTGGACTGATAATTTTTTATTCTGTCAATCTGGACTATAAATTCATAAATTCATATCTCATTATGTCTACTTGTCTCAGCTCATCTAATTTTCCTCCTGAAAAAGCCAGCTTGGCATCTATCCTATGTCTTCAGAAGTAAAGACCATTAGCAAATAATCCTTCAGTTTCTGTACTGTTTCCCTACCCTCCTTTACCACAGCTTTAATTTCCATGTCATCCAACAGCCAAATGGCCTCTTTATTGATTTATTATTCTGAATGTATTTGAAGAATTTTTTGTCAGTGGTCTCCTTAATCTTCGCCACATGCTATGCAAACTCTTTTTGCATCTTTTATCCATGGTGGAGTTTATGTTCTTTTCCATTCTCATTCGGTCAAGACTTCTATTTTTTGAAGGAAGCCCTCTTGACTTTCATCACACCTCTGGCCCTTTCATTAGCCACTGTAATGTCCACTTGAACTTTCCTAATCAAAGGTATACATTCTACCTGAAATTCTATTATTGTAGTCCAAAATAATATCTAAGCTTTATTGAAAGAACTGACCCTCTTGATTTTTCCCTTTCAATGTTCTTTTGTCCTTGACAAAGACTTTCTTTTCTATCGACCTATATGCCCTTGGTTATTTTCATTCCACAAGATTTCTATAGCTTTTTTTTTTCCTGTTTTCTTCCAACATCAAACATTTCAGTTCTCCTATTTCAGCTTGGAGGCTCCTGCCATTTGCATATAAGGCTAGAAATTTGGAACATTGTGTAAAAAGAAAGAAGGAAAGAATTTACACAGGCCCTGGGCATGGAAATTAGACACTCCATAAGGATAGAAATAGGTTTGGGAAGTTATATGCAAATTGATGCCTTTCAGATACTTTCAGAGTTCCTGAATATTGTACATTGCAGGTCACAATGTTGCATTGATTGCCATGACTGGTTGTAGAAACAGCTATTTCTAAGGATCACTACAGTTATATGTTGCAGTAAAACAACAACAACTCCTGTAAAGCTGTAAAGACCTCACTGTTTTTCTTTTTTGCCTGCTAAAAAGAAAAAGGAAGAAAAAAGACTTTAAAGTTGTTATCAGATGAAAAAAACCAAACAAGGCACAGTTCAGCCAATATCTGAGTCTTGCTTGTTTTACTAAGATGCATTTAAGCCTATGTTTTAAGTCACCCTCTGAAATCAGGGGGTCTTTAAAAATGCTTAGCTGTTTGGATCATGCCTGTAGTGCAGCAAAATAAAACTGTGATTTATCAGCTAATTATACATAGAAATTGTACAATGAGCTGCCTGTGATATTTATCCTTTTAAAAACTCATTCTTGCCTTTAAACCAGGAATGTTTGAAAGTGATATTTGTTTTCCAGTTCCTTAGCATCTATAAAAGGTTGAAAAGGCTGGATTTTAAATTGGTGGCCTAGTCCACAACCATAAATCATCACAGAAATACATATATTTTTGCTAGTCATAGATGAATAAAATTGAGAAATTCTTTTTTAATAAAACATCAATTACAAGAAATTCTATATTTATGACCATTTTTATGTTTATTAAGCTGTGTCACAGCAACAGTTTTGTATCATTTTAAGGACAACAATGAGCCATTGACAGAAAAATGTACATAATACATTTTAAAAACTATAACATGCACATTTAAATTTTACGTAATGTACTGAATATCCATGGAAATTCCTACTATTGCCATTTTTATCTAGAAAACGATGATGTTCAGCTTTGTGATTCATCAAGTCATTCTATATTCATTGAATCTTGCTCCCACTATAAAAAAAAAACTTCTGAAAATGTATTTTGTTCAGGAAAAGGTATTTCTGAAGACTCTGTCCCAAGCCAATCTTTATCATATAAATCTTTAAATAGAATGAGCGGATTCTTGTTGACTACATTCCAAATACCTCATGCTATAGGCATATTTTCTTTCATTGTCAACAATCATGCTGAGAATGTATAAAATAAACTGCAGTTGAAAAAAAAATTCATGTACACTGAAGAAGCCTATTTCTGAGTCATTCAAATATCTTTGGTGATATATAAAATTGCATTTGCTCAGGATCTGAACTCTTGTGGCCAAAAGGAATTAACTGTTGCCAGAGTGCATAACTATTGGTTGTTTTAAATCCTAATATATCGTAACTGAAAGAAGTTCATGGAAGGAAAGGTTTCCTTTTTCTCTTCCCCTTAATCACCATTTGTACTTACCCAAAGGCATTTCTGGAGGCCATGGGCCCTCTACACTGGATGAAGGATAGGAAGATGGAAGACATGTCTAAAACTGGTCTTGGACCTTAAATAGTCCTGGGGATGAAAGTTTCACCTGCAACCCATCTATTGTTCAAATATTATTTTCCCCAGTCATTTATATTTGCATGCAGATGGAGGTGGGAATTTTTCTTTACATGAACAGCATGTAGCTATCACTTCTTTCCCTGGTTTCAGTGTAGGAAGGGACAAGAAATACCAACAGCTTGTTTGCCACTGCTTACCATATTATCTTTTACAGGCAACGGTCTGCCACAAGTAACTCTTCTGTACTGGGACCAAATGGGCCACAGTAGTGCTGCTTTTACTGTTGCTTCCCCTCCCTGGGGCTGCAGCTCCCCAGGACTCTCCAACCCTAAAGGATGAGTCTTCATTGGCATTCACTTCTGTACATGATGGTTAACAAGGTTGATACAGAAACACGTATGAAGTCATTAGATGGGAAGGGTCATCCTAAAATGTACGGGGAGTAAAACTGAAATATGGTGCTTCTGTTTAAATTTTCTCCCCCTCAATTGTAGGATGATGACTCAACCCATCTAATTATTCATTTTGTTTGCAAGAATGTGGATGAGACTGGAAATATGCTGCTGAACATCACAGCACTGACATAGCAATCGTAGGTGTCATGGAAAGCAAGGAAAAATTTTGAACAACCGATGCAATTTACTCCCTCTACTCTACTGTTCATTTAATAACCTGGTTTAAAATTACAAGTGGGTGCATCATACCATCTATTGGATCAAGTTTTTCCAATAAGCAAGATAGGAATATATTGGGTGTTACTAAAGATTTCCTCCATAACAGCTCTGTAGAGATTAAGAGATCTTCCCATGTACTAGTCAAAAAGAGAGCAAAAGCCCACTTGACTTTCTCTGTATTGTGTGGCACGTTGTATCTAAGCTACCATTTCCAAATCCTTTTGCTGTACATCGTTCCAGGCTATTTAGGTTAGCCATTTACGTCCAGTAAGGATAGAGCCACTTTAAATTCTAACCGCTAAAACTAAAATAAATGCAATACAGCTGGGGAAGCTATGCACTAGGCATTATAAACACAATCTTAATTAAGATCTTGCCGGCCATTTCTTTGGATGCTACAGTGCCACAGTCCAGGGCTTTATATAATCAGCGTCTTTTCTTGTTCAGCACTCCATATTTTGGCAAGAATACCTTTTGTGTGTGTGCATGAATCTTGATATGATTTTCTTTCTATAAAAATACAGAACAATGTGTTGTACTTTTATGAGCATAGAATTTGGTCATCTAGAAATGGGGGAAATGTGGTGGCAGAAAGAGAAGGAAGTTATGGGTGATTATGGGTGATGAATGAAAAAGCAGAGCAGATTCAGCTCTAGTTAGAGAAAGATTTTAACAACTAAGAACTTGCAGTGAGAAAAAGGACTACATGAGGGGTTATTCTCTAGAGAAAGGATATTGACTAGACAGTTGTATTAGGGTATTATTTCTGGTTATGTGTGCTCAGATGTGTTGCATTAAAACCGTATCTGTACTTTTGATTGTGCTGCTGATTGAGAACTAGTCCCATGTTTTTCTCTACTTTTACTTTAACATTAGACTGGAAGCAGAATTTCCCAATTGGCCTTGAGAGGAATCAGCTCATAGTTAAAACCAGTTGTAGAACTCAACCACCACTCTTGATTTTGTTGAGAAGGGAGGAATGACTTCCTACATACCTATCTCTAATCAAACAGAAGTCAACACAGTACAAGTTTTGTTTTTATTTCTAGTTCTTGAGGACAATGGATAATGAGGACAACATTAAGCAGTGGAACCAGAACTTACGCTCATGAGAATTAGGTAAAGGTAAAGGTAAAGGTTTCCCTTGACGTAAAGTCCAGTCATGTCCGACTCTAGGGGGCGGTGCTCATCTCCGTTTCAAAGCCAAAGAGCCGGCGTTTGTCCGTAGACACTTCCTCCGTGGTCATGTGGCCGGCATGATGACACAGAACGCCGTTACCTGCCCGCTGAAGCGGTACCTATTGATCTACTCACATTTGCATGTTTTCGAACTGCTAGGTGAGCAGGAGCTGGGACTAGCAATGGGAGCTCACCCCGTCGCGCGGATTCGAACCGCCGACCTTCCGATCCGCAGCTCAGCGGTTTAACCCGCAGCGCCACCACGTCCCTCATGAGAATTAGCATCTCACAATATTGTAGAAAATAATATTAGAAGCAACATGACAAGAGCAAGAAAGGGAAATGGGAGTGCTGGGTGGAGCACGTTTCTCTGCCAAACGGGGCTGCCTCATGTCATGCACAGTAGGAATATCAAAGAGCTCAAATTGAGTTAAAGAAATTTCAGGACCAGATAAGAGTTGAACTACATCAGCTGAAATGGTAAAGTTTAAAAACAGCAGAAGCATAGACTCTGTCTAGGGATTCCACAAGTCATACTGGAGACCCAGAAATGCAGATTTCAAAGGCGAACAAGACCCCAAGGGTGGACTCATCACATTCTAGACCACAGGACAAACCTGTTCCACCAGGGAACAGCAAACATGGTGTCTATAGTAAGAAAGATTGCAGGGTGCCACTAGGTCATCAGTTAAGTGAAGGTGGAAAGCCACGTAAGCAGGGTATTTCTGAAGATAGCTTCCGAAATTGTTAGCATAGTTTCCCAAGTGAATGTTGGCCTCTCTGTTTCTATTATTTTTGAGACTGATGGATTCAAGGGTGCAACTGGTCCTCCTGGATCCACCCCAGTCCCCCCAGCTATATAGGAATTGTGGCTACTATTAGGCCAAATGGAGCCTGGGATGATGTTAATGAGAAGAGATCAGTAGTTTCTTCAGTCATTATTCTGGAAAGATCTCTGATTCCATCTAAAATGTAAAAAAAAATGGTAGAATGCTTCTGGGATTATCATTGGCTCCGCCAAAGCTGACGGTTTTAGAGCATGACTTTCTGAATCAGGAGATGATCATATTAGTTATACTCCTGGAATGGCAAATAATGTTGATAGTTCCATCATTGGGGTCAGTCCATCTAATAAAACTGCTGGCCTCCCCATAAAGAAAGAACTAGATTTAGACAACCCAGGACTTACTCTTTGCTTGGACTAAGCTCACAGACATTTGGTACAAGCAGGGCTGGCTCTCAGCTAAGGTTGAGTAGACAGCAGCCTAGAGGTGCCAAATTTTAGGGGGCACCAAAGTTGAAAGACTTCTGACAGTAAAGAAGTGTAAAACTGTAATGGTGCACTCCAAAAGCCATGCACCCGCTCAAAGATTAAATATAATTTTGCAGAGTTGTTGCCACATGACAGTGATGGGTGCTGATGTAATTAAAATCGCTTACCATGTAAATAGGA